>NW_023425520.1:12184259-12784259 GCF_014108245.1 Pipistrellus kuhlii | reverse complement strand
ATCTACATAAATTATCTACATATATTATCTACAAAATATACTACTCTGTAGTATAATTTGAAGCTGATACCTCCAGCTTCTTTCTTTTTTTCTCAGGGTTGCTTTGGCTGTTCGGGGTCTTTTGTGGTTCCATACAAATCTGATGATTCCTCATTCTATTTCTTTAAAAACGGACATTGGGATTTTGACAAGGAATGCACTAAATCTGCATATTGCTTTGGGTAATACGGCCATTTTAACTGGTTGATTCTTCCAACCCTTCCTTGAGCACAAAATATTTTTCCATTATGCTCTGTCTTTTTTAATCTCTTAATAATGCTTTGTAATTTTTTGTATATAAGTCTGTCATGTTCTTTATTAAGTTTATTCCTAGGTATTCTTTTGGTTGCAATTGCCAAAGGAATTGTTTTGTTTTTGTGGCATGTCTTTTTCTGGAGTTTCGTTATTAGTGTAGAGTAGGGGTGTCTAACTCAATCAGAGAAGGGGCCAAAATCTAAAATCCAGCCTAAATCGCGGGCCGAATGGTTTACTGAACAGTCATAAACTGTCATTGTGATGGAAACGCAGCGGAGTGCAGTGATGACAGCGCGGTGCGGGCCACATTGCAAGGCCTGGCGGGACGGATTTGGCCCGCGGGCCTTGTGTTTGACACATGTGGTGTAGAGGAAGGCAGTGGGTTTGCACAATGATTTTTGTATCCCACAGCTTGACTGTGTTTGTTGTTTCTGGTTTTGGTGGAGTCTTGGGATTTTCTCTGCAGCATCATGACGTCCGCACAGGCGGGCAGAGGGACACGGAGGAGCCGGCAGTGCGTGGACCCGGGCTGGGTGGAGGGCTGCAGTGGAGGGCCTGATGGGAGCAGGGCTGATGAGAAGCGAGAGGGTGTCTCTGTGCAGGTGTGGCCTCTCCTGATCTCAGCGGTTCTCTCGCCAGGTTCACCCCTTACTGTCTAGGGGGAGGGGTGAAGGTCACACAGCGCACACTCACTCACCCCAGAGATTCGCCCCGTCCAGACCTCGCCAGGTGCACGGGGATGAGGCTGGGTCTGTCAAAAGTGCATCCACAGGGAGAAACGAGAAGTGGACCTTCAGTCTAAAGACCATGCTGTGCACAAGGAATGTCACAATCATGAGAAACCCAAAGAGGGACGGGACAGATGGCCGTCCACGTGCAGAGGGCAGCGTCCTACAGGCCGAGGCGCCCCGTCCTAGTGTCCCCGAGCCGCTGTGCCGAGGCCGTTAGCGCGGCCTCTCGCCCACTCCTGTCCCTCGCGAAGCACTTCCTGGTGGCCAGCCTCTCGGGCGCGCACCCCGTGTCCTGTGAGCGCCACTGCCTGGCCGGACCGGGCGCCCAGAGCTGTGTGGCCGCTCCCGAGTTTTCCCCGCGTGACGCGCAGTGGGGAGCGTGCAGGGCTGCGGCTGCGGCAGCAGCACCGCCTCCTGCAGGCCTGGGCCTGGGCTGCCAGCTCCGGGGCCTCAGTCATGCAGACAGGCCGCCTGCCGCTCTGGGGCCTCGGTGCCCTCCTGGCTCCCAGAGCTGGGCTTGCTGGGCTGGCGCACCTCACCCCGAACGGGCGAGGCTGCCGTTAGACGGGCCTTCTCTCCCCCGGGCGGGAGCCAGGGGCACTGTATCCTGTCCGTTCCCGGTGGCCTGCTCCTTCCTCACTCGCTGCTCCCTGTGTGGAGCCTGGCCGCACTCGCAGCTCTGCCCGTGCTGACGGCTCCATGGGTGTGGTCTCTGGCACACGGTGTGGGTCTCATGACGGCCGCTCCCTCTAGGCAGACCTCAGCGGGCTCGGCCCCGGAGGCCGTGGCTAACTTCTCCCCTTCCTCCTGGCAGCTAAGCACCGTGCCACGCCGGCCTCGTGTCTCCGCCCCGGACGACGCCCTGGCGCCTGCGGAGGCGGGAGGCGGCCGGCCTGCGCCGCCCCGCCATCGCCCTGCTGTCCATGTGTGCCGCGGACAGCCCCCGGAGGCCGCCCAGGCCCGAGGACCGCCTGCTCCTCGCCTGCTCCTGCCAAGACGCCGCGGCCCTCGTCCGGACGCGTGCCCGCGAACGTTCCCTCCACTGCGGTCCCCGCTCCGGTGTTTGACAGAACGGCCAGACCCTGTTCCTGGCGGGTCCGGGCAGCTCCGGGACCGCTGGCTGACCTTTCTGTCCCTCCGATCTGCTCTGCTTTCTCTCGTTTCCCATTTCTAATTTTCCCATCCCCCTCCGCTTTGCTGCCGCTGTGTGAGAAGTGGGTGTGTGCAACCAAAGGGAAATGGAGCTTCCCACCTTCAGGGCCGCCCGGGCGGGCCGTCCTCACAGCGCTCCGAACTTGGGGTGACTGCGCTTCTCGGGGTCTCGGTCACACTCTGGGGGCTCCCTCCCGGGCCCCGGGCAGGGCTGGTGTGGGCCCGCCCTCCGTCCGCTGTCCGTGTCTGCCGCCCGCTGCATGCCCGCGTGGTCCGCCCCGCGCCCCCCCCCCGCAGGAGCAGTGCCCGCCGCCCGCCCTCCCGGTGCCCTCCACGCGCACGTGTCAGTCAGTGAGCGCCTCGAGCTGTGAAGTGGCCGCTCCTCCCTGTGCCCCCTGCGCGCTGCACGGGGCACGCTGCCTGCAGGGCACGCGGGCTCGCGCTCCGTGCGGGAGCACCGCCGCTGCCCAGGCCCTGCGCACGCTCGCCGTGCGGCCGACGTGTTTAAGTTAATAAACCTGTGGTTTCTGCTGGCGGCGCGTCGACTCCCTTCTTAGGAACGGGCTCTGGCGCCGTGTGCCCGCGGGGCGCAGCGTGAACTCGTCCCTAGGCGAGGTGCTGGGAGCGGAGGGTCCCGCCCAGCCGGCGGACCGGACCTCGATCTCAGTGCTCAGCTGCACCCTCCCGCCGGTTGGTTACCTGTGTGTCCAGACCATCCTCCCCGCAGCCCAGGCTCCCCTCCACCACCAGCTCCCAGTCCTCGTGGTCTCCACCCTCCCCAGCCTCGTCCCCTCCGTGGGCGCATGGGGGGAGAGGGGAGGGGCTGGGAGGGGGGAGGGGGAGGGGCTGGGAGGGTGGGGAGGGGAGAGGAAGGGGCTGGGAGGGGGGAGGGAGAGGGGCTGGGAGGGGGGAGGGAGAGGGGCTGGGAGGGAGGGGAGGGAGAGGGAGAGGGACTGGGAGGGGGGAAGGGGAGGGGCTGGGTGGGGGGGAGAGGGGCTGGGAGGGAGGGGGGAAGGGGAGGGGCTGGGAGGGGGGAGGGGAGGGGGGAGGGAGAGGGGCTGGGGGGGAGAGGGGCTAGGAGCGGGGAGGGGGAGTTGCAGCTGAGGGGGGGCTGGGGGAGGGGAGGGGAGGGCAGAGGGCGCACCCTGGTGGCCGCCGTGGGGAACTGGAGCTGCAGGAGGCCAGGCCTTGAGTGGCCCCTCTGCCCTGGTCAGGGAGCGAGAGCACAGGCCGGGGCGGGAGGCTCTGAGCGGGCGGTGCGGGGGCTGTGGGAGGGCTGGGAGGGCCTCCCAGGGAGGACGGAGGGAGGAGCCGAGTCCGGCAGGCCCGAGGGGCCCAGGCTGTGGTCTATGGCCTGCGAGCACTCGGCGGGGGGAGGGGGGGGCCCACACAGCCCCGCAGGCCATGGAGGCGGTGCCGGCTCCCACTCCCTGGGCCCTAAGGCCCCGTCATCATGAACAGGTTTTGACAAAACAAAAGCCACAGAAAGGAGCTTGAAGCCAGCCTGGTTGCTCGCTGAAGGCGGCTCAGGCCGGGTCCACCTCACTGAACTGCCCAGTGGAGTCCTGAGCGGCCGAGGCCTGTCAGAGCTGTCACTGTCTCCATGGCGACAGGCCGCCCGCACCTGTGTCGCTCCCACGGGTGTGGCCGGCACGGCCCCGCCGGAGGCCACACTGGCTGCTGCCACCCCCCTCCTCAGCCCGCCGAGACCCCTTTCCCCAGGCCCCGCACTGGGTCCTGCTGTTCCCAATGGGAACCCAGGGGCCTGTGCTTGGCTGCGGCCCCCCAGGGCCCCCCGCGCCCCAGGCAGGTGGGCCGGAGCCCGCGGACAGCTGTCATGTCACCCCATCCGCACCAGAGCCGGCCCCTCCCTCCCTCCGGAGCCTCGCCCAGCGTGGACCCCGCTTCTCTGGGGTCTCACCTTTGTGCCCGCCTCCCGCCAGCGCAGGAGGAAGCCGCTCTGGGGCCTCCCTGGGCCTGTGCTTCCCCTCGGGGTCTGCCCTGAGGAGCCGCGGGCAGTTATGCACCAGCCGGGGGAGCGCGGGACCCTGCTCCCTCCTGTCCGCGGCGCGGCCGCCGGCCACACCGTGAACAGGCCTGCCCTCCCTCCTCTCGCCGCCTTCCCCTCCTCAGCACACACTTCCTTTCAGAATGAACCAGGGCCCCGCCGTGACCCGCCGTGTCCGGGGGTGTGCGGGACGAGGGCCACACGAGGCTCCCGCTGGGCGGGTGGCCCTGCCTTCGCCTCGCCCTCCCCAGGGGCCGCGCCGGCAGCCGGTGGCTCGGCCGGGCGGGCCTGGGGGCCGGCCCGAGGGGCTGACTCGGAAGGACGAGGCCCTGGCGGCCCTCTGGTTCTGGTTCTCTGTGGCACAGCCGGCAGGGCATCCGGAGGGGGAGGCCGGCAGGGCATCCGGAGGGGGAGGCCGGCAGGGCATCCGGAGGGGGAGGCCGGCAGGGCACCCGGAGGGGGAGGCCGGCAGGGCATCCGGAGGGGGAGGCCGGCAGGGCATCCGGAGGGGGAGGCCGGCAGGGCATCCGGAGGGGGAGGCCGGCAGGGCATCCGGAGGGGGAGGCCGGCAGGGCATCCGGGGGGGGAGGCCGGCAGGGCATCCGGAGGGGGAGGCCGGCAGGGCATCCGGAGGGGGAGGCCGGCAGGGCATCCGGAGAGGGAGGCCAGGCCGGCAGGGCATCCGGAGAGGGAGGCCGGCAGGGCATCCGGAGGGGGAGGCCGGCAGGGCATCCGGAGGGGGGGGCCGGCGGGGCATCCGGAGGGGGGGGCCGGCAGGGCATCCGGAGGGGGAGGCCGGCAGGGCATCCGGAGGGGGAGGCCGGCAGGGCATCCGGAGAGGGAGGCCAGGCCGGCAGGGCATCCGGAGGGGGAGGCCAGGCCGGCAGGGCATCCGGAGGGGGAGGCCGGCAGGGCATCCGGAGGGGGAGGCCAGGCCGGCAGGGCATCCGGAGGGGGAGGCCAGGCCGGCAGGGCATCCGGAGAGGGAGGCCGGCAGGGCATCCGGAGGGGGAGGCCAGGCCGGCAGGGCATCCGGAGGGGGAGGCCGGCAGGGCATCCGGAGGGGGAGGCCAGGCCGGCAGGGCATCCGGAGGGGGAGGCCAGGCCGGCAGGGCATCCGGAGAGGGAGGCCGGCAGGGCATCCGGAGGGGGAGGCCAGGCCGGCAGGGCATCCGGAGAGGGAGGCCGGCAGGGCATCCGGAGGGGGAGGCCAGGCCGGCAGGGCATCCGGAGGGGGAGGCCGGCAGAGCATCCGGAGGGGGAGGCCAGGCCGGCAGGGCATCCGGAGGGGGAGGCCGGCAGGGCATCCGGAGAGGGAGGCCAGGCCGGCAGGGCATCCGGAGGGGGAGGCCAGGCCGGCAGGGCATCCGGAGGGGGAGGCCGGCAGGGCATCCGGAGGGGGAGGCCGGCAGGGCATCCGGAGGGGGAGGCCGGCAGGGCATCCGGAGGGGGAGGCCGGCAGGGCCCACAGACTGACGCAGGTTTGGCCGCTGCGGAGGCCGAGCGGGGCCCGGGGCTCGGTCCAGGGCTGGGGCCGGGCAGCGGCAGCCGGATCCTCCTGTTGCCGGAGGGGCAGCTCTGTTCTGGTCACGGTGACTGATTGGGTGAGGCCGCCAGCATTGGGCGGGCTCTGCTGCTCTCCGCACCAATCAATGCTCCTCACGTCCAGCACCTCACGTAGCCAGAGGGACACCCGCCCGCCAAAGCCCACGGCCGGCCCGGCCAGGCGACAGCACAGCCTCGCTGGTGTCCGCGGTGACAGGGCGGAAAGCTGGGTGCCTCCTGTCCAAGCCCCGAGGGAGGAGCAGCGGCTGATGGCATCCACGCCAGTGGCCAATCTCAGGAGAAGGAAATCCCAAGAAATAGAACCCCTCCTGCGACTGTAAGACTGGAATGAAAGCCAAGACTGGTTTGGCTCAGTGGATAGAGCATCGGCTTGGGGACTGAAAGGTCCCAGGTTCGATTCCAATCAAGGGCATGTACCTTGGTTGCGGGCACATCCCCAGTAGGGGGTGTGCAGGAGGCAACTGATTGATGATTCTCTCTCATCGATGTTTCTGACTCTGTATCCCTCTCTCTTCCTCTCTGTGAAAAATCAATAAAATATTAAAAACAAAAAACAAAAAACTTAAAGCTGATCACATCACTCCCCTTCCTAAAAAAAAAAAAAATGGAATGAAAAAGGGTTCATAGCCGAGACCAGTTTGGCTCAATGGATAGAGTGTCGGCTTGGGGACTGAAGGGTCCCGGGTTCGATTCCGGTCAAGGGCATGTACCTTGGTTGCGGGCATGTCCCCAGTGGGGGATGTGCAAGAGGCAGCTGATCGACGACTCTCTCATTGATGTTTCTTACTCTCTATCTCTCTCCCTTCCTCTCTGTACAAAATCAATAAAATATATTTTAAAAAAAAAAAAAAAAGGTTCATAAAACCGAGGGACCATTTCTCAGTTCAGTCTCAGGACACATTCCACTCCAACGTAATTGGCAACGGCCTGGCTGGCGTGGCTCAGTGGCTGAGCATTGACCTTGAACCAGGAGGTCAAGGTCAGGGCACACGCCCGGATTGCAGGCTTGATCCCCCATGTGCAATGACTATCATTGATGTCTCCATCTCTCCTTCTCCCTTTCTGAAGTCAATTTAAAATTACTGGGCCGCCTCATAAAGGTATCCATGACATTTCTTCACACTTTGTTCTTGCAAACCAGCCAGGTGTCTCCACCCCTGGATAACGGGGTGCAGTCCCCGGGCCTGGGTGGGGACCCGCCCTCAGCACCAGACCTCCAGGAGCCACGCAGGCTGGGCCCGCACTCCGGGACGCATGTCCACAGCCCCTGACGGGCTCAGCCTCCCTCTGCCCCCAAGCACCTGGGCCTGGAGGACTGGGCTGCCAGCGAATGGCCTAGGTGTCTCCAGCCCTCCCTCCCCTCCCCTGCCCTTCTCTCCCCTCTTCCCCTCCCCTGCCCTGCCCTGCCCTGCCCTCCCCTCTTCCCCTCCTCTCCTCTCCTCTCATTTCCCTCATCCCCTCCCTCCTCTCCCCTCCCCTTCCCAGGCCTCCTCCCCACCGGGACCTGAACTAAACATGAGCTCCGTCCCTGCAGATGGACAGCGGGGCGGGGGCGGGGGGAGGCAGCCCGGACCGCAGGAGGGAAGGGGCTGCGCAGGAGTCTGACCTGCAGACCTGGCTCCCCATCTCCTAGTGGGAGGTCCGCTGGGCTGTGGCTGCTGGAGCCCCCGCCCTGGGACCCTCAGGAAGCGTCCCGGCCCAGCCCCGTGCGAGGGAGAGCACCCCGCTCCCTCCGGTCGCCCCGACTCCCTCAGGCAGGCCTGGTGCCCCAGCGCCCCCCGGGCCCTCCCGGGCAGGGAGAGGACGGAGAGGCGGGTGCAGACCAGGCTGGACAGCCCTCTGGCTCCCCGCTCCTCAGCCTCCCCCAGCGACTCCTGTTCCCCAGGCTCACCTGCCCTGGTGGGTTAGCTCCCTTCTCCGGGGGCCTGTCCCTTCTCCGGGGGCCTGTCCGCGCTCCGGGGGCCTGTCCCTTCTCCGGGGGCCTGTCCCTTCTCCGGGGGCCTGTCCCTTCTCCGGGGGCCTGTCCCTTCTCCGGGGGGCCTGTCCGCGCTCCGGGGGCCTGTCCCTTCTCCGGGGGCCTGTCCCTTCTCCGGGGGCCTGTCCGCGCTCCGGGGGGCCTGTCCCTTCTCCGGGGGCCTGTCCGCGCTCCGGGGGGCCTGTCCGCACTCCGGGGGGCCTGTCCCTTCTCCGGGGGCCTGTCCGCGCTCCGGGGGCCTGTCCCTTCTCCGGGGGCCTGTCCCTTCTCCGGGGGCCTGTCCGCGCTCCGGGGGGCCTGTCCCTTCTCCGGGGGCCTGTCCGCGCTCCGGGGGCCTGTCCCTTCTCCGGGGGCCTGTCCGCGCTCCGGGGGGCCTGTCCGCACTCCGGGGGGCCTGTCCCTTCTCTGGGGGCCTGTCCGCGCTCCGGGGGCCTGTCCCTTCTCCGGGGGGCCTGTCCCTTCTCCGGGGGGCCTGTCCCTTCTCCGGGGGCCTGTCCACGCTCCAGGGGCCTGTCCGCGCTCCGGGGGCCTGTCCCTTCTCCGGGGGCCTGTCCGCGCTCCGGGGGCCTGTCCGCGCTCCGGGGGCCTGTCCCTTCTCCGGGGGCCTGTCCGCGCTCCGGGGGCCTGTCCCTTCTCCGGGGGCCTGTCCGCGCTCCGGGGGCCTGTCCCTTCTCCGGGGGCCTGTCCGCGCTCCGGGGGCCTGTCCGCGCTCCGGGGGCCTGTCCCTTCTCCGGGGGCCTGTCCGCGCTCCGGGGGCCTGTCCCTTCTCCAGGGGCCGGTCCGCGCTCCGGGGGGCCTGTCCACTCCCCGGGGGGCCGGTCTGCGCTCTGGGTGGGCGGTCCGCGCTCTGGGGGGGCGGTCCGCGCTCTGGGGGGGCGGTCAGCGCTCTGGAGGTCGGGGGTTGGCGCTGGGACTGGAAGCCCCATCCCTCAATCCCAGAGTCCCCTGGCAACCAGCCCGCCTTGGGTGCTGTGCTGAGGTCGCCTTCTCCACAGAACAAAGGACCTGATCCCTTTCACCTCTTGGGAAACTCCAGGGTTTCCAGGGTGCGAGCAGGAATTGTGGGCGAGACCAAGTACGAACGGCAGACTGTGGTCATCTGAGTGACCACATACAGTTCTGGTGCTCACTAATCCGCAGGTTTTCCACCAAACGCGGCGCCCTCTGTGCTGGTCACCGGCTCCCAGCCGCCAGCCTTCCCTGTTTGGGCCCCTCACTGCACGGTCTGGCTGAGCCATTAACTCGTCCATTTGGAAGGAGTGCACCCCGAACCCCGCCCGGGGGAGGGTCACAAAAAGGGGTCCCACCGGAACCTGGGGCGCCCCCAGGAAAGGGTCCTGAGGGAGCGGGAGTGTGCCCACAGGCTCCAGCGGGCTGCAGCGCACCAGGCGCCTCACCCCTCCCGCCAGCCAGGCCTCAGCGCAGCCCCCAGCTCTGCCCCCCTCATAGGCCCTGAGGGGCACCTTCTGCCCCGCACCCACCTCTGCCTGGGCTGGCCGCCTCTCCAGCCTGGCACCACCTCTGGCCTCAAGAAGGCCGGCCATTCTAGTCCTCAGGGTTCAGGTCATTTACATAAACACAGTTGTGTAGCAGATTTTATTTTTCTAAAATATCTTTATTGGTTTCAGAGAGGAAGGGGATGGGGGAGAGGGAAACATCAATGATGAGAATCATTGATGGGTTGCCTCCTGCACACTCACAAACACCCCCACTGACCATGCTGGCTGTGCTGGACATAAATTTTAATTTACAAAATTCAATAATATAGACTTCATAAAATTGGAAAAACACTCTGTAAAAGAATTTGGAGAATAAAACAAAACAGGCCACACACTGGGAGGAAAACCTTTCAAACACACATTGGATAAAAGGTTTCTGCTCAAAACACACAGAGCTCTGAAGAAACACCCTGAGCACTGGTGGGACTGAGTGACGCCCCGGACGGGGTGCAGTGTGGGTGCCAGGGCCTGGCAGTGCCGCCCGGGACTGCCCGTGAGCCTGACGAGGAGCATGCGCCGTGCTCTGCCCGGCTTCTCCGCCTTCGCCAGCTGGCACGTCTGTGCGTCCGCTGACCTCAGCCTGTGGAGCCCCTGGCAGGCCCTCCTCCTAACGGGAGGGCCGGGAGTCCCCGTCCGCCTGCCTCCGACAGGAGCTCCAGGCGGAATGGAGGTGTGCTTCCCGGTCTCCGGCTCCTCCGCTCCCAGGCGTCCTCTCTGCTCCTCCAAAGCCGGCCGGGACCCCAGCGGCAGGCTCAGCGGCTGAGCGTCGACCTATGAACCGGGAGGTCAGGGTTGATCCCGGTTAAGGCCCGGGTGGTGGGCTCCGTCCCCTGTGTGGGGTGTGCAGGAGGCAGCCGATCCATGATTCTCTCTTATCATTGATGCTTCTCTCTCTTTCCCTTTCTCTCTGAAATTAATAAAAATATATTTTAAAAAGAAAAAAAAACTGTTGAAGCCTAGATTTAAAAAAAAAAAAAAATCACCTTCAGTCCCGGCTCAGCTGCTTAAATCTTAATCCTGTTTGGACTGATTCTCAGCCAACACATACAGGAATCAACCAGTGAGTGCAACAACTACTCCATCTCTCTCTCTCTCTCTCCCTCTCTCTCTCTCTCTCCAATCAATCAACCAATCAGTAAAGTCACCTCCACGTCTCCTCTCACTTCTCCAGGACTCGCTGAGGAGAGTTTTCAGACGAGGGGGAGGGAGGGAGGAGGAGGGCAGAGAGAGAGGCACAGGGACGGCGGCTCCTGCAGGCACCCTGCCCAGGCTGGGAGCAGACCTGCGCTGAGGGCCGTGCCCGCCGGGGGTCGGCGTGGCCCTTCGTCTGGGCCCTTCGCCGCGGGAGCCTGTGCCTCCTCCGCGCGGCGGTGCTGAGCGGGGAGACGGCTGGGGCGGCTGCGCGGAGCGGCTCCATCTCTAAAGCCGGCCCCGTGCCCCCTCCCCGCTCTCACCAGCCCGGTGCACAGGCAGAGCCGCGGGCACGGCGGGGCCAGCGGAGCGAGCTGTCCAGATGGGAGGGAACTGGGCCCAGGGCTGCCTCACTGCACCCCAACTTGGCACTCTGCTGGCACTGAGGAGGAGCCAATGGCCAGAGCCAGACGCCGGCCGGACACGCCGACACGCCCCGCGCGCACCGCCGCCCGGGGGCTGCGAGCAGCCTCGCCCCGAGAGCGGAGACGGACCGAAATGGGAACCTGTTTTACCAAACGCAGTGACGGGGAGCCCGGCCGGCCCACGTCTGACGCCTTTTCCTTGGGATGTGAACGTGACTCCCCTTTGCCGAGCCCTCCACGCACAGGTGCCTCGGTGCCGCGACCGGCCCTGCAGCCCTGGGTAAGGAAGAGGCCGTCTGTCACCCAGTCTCAGGGCCGTTGTCCCCCTGCCCCCGGCCCCGCTCTGCTCTCTCCGCCCTCCAGGTCAGGAGGCCCACGTGCCACACGATGAAAAGCCGCGTTCTCAGGAGCATCCTCGCAATCCGCTGGGACTTTCCTTTTCGGCATTTGTCAACAGTTTGGCTCAGATAAACTCTCAGAACTTCTTCACGGGTTTCGTTTCTCCTGCAGCGACCTCACGTGGCTCACTGGCCGCCCTGCAGCCCAGACCCGGAGTGAGGGTCCGCAAAGGGCCCCTGAGCCCGCCGGCTCCCCTCCCGACGGGTGGGGTGTCTCTTGGATCCAGGACCTTCCCTGTGTTTGATAGAGTCTGATTTTATCTGAGCTGTAGTCTTATTTTTAAATGTGTTTTTATTGATTTCAGAGAAGGGAGGGGGGAGAGAATCACCCATTGGCTGCCTCCTGCGCGCCCCCCCCACCCCCCCACCCCCCAGCATGTGCCCTGTCAGAAAATGGAACCTGTGGCCTCTTGGCTCCCTGGTAGATGCTGAACTGCTGAGCCCAGGCCAGCACGCGCTGAGCTGTATTTTAGATCCTCCAGGGGGCGCTAAAGCACAGGCTGGAGACCGGTGGCCGGTTTTGATTTGGGCTTTGACTTGGGCTTCGGGCTGGAATGGCTTTCGGAAAGTCTGAGTGTAAACCCCTCCCCTGTGAGGGGAGCTGACCTTGTTCCCCTCAGAAGCTAAAAGGGCAGGTCCTCCCTCCAGCCCGAACGGCGGTGTTTTTAGGGACCAGGGACCTTTGAGGAGGTGTCCAAGGTCACTCCTCAGGGCAAGCAGGAGCCCCACAGGGAAGCTCCAGCTCAACTGTAATGAAACTAACAGGCGCATGGGGCGGGCCCTGGGCCCTGAGCCGCTGGGGGTAGACAGCCGAGAGGGACCCAGGCACACCAGAGGGGGGTGCGGCTCCAGGCAGAGCCCCGCGGAGCCACGGCCAGCCGCACACCTGACCCACCACACAGCCTAGCGAAGGCGCTCAGACTCGGCAGACATCCGAAGAAACTAAAATCAAAAACGGAAACTGCACAGCCAAGGTGGATAAACCCCAAGAATCCCAACTCCCTACTAATACTGCCACGGGAAACGTGTACAATTCGCATGGAATTTCAACTGGCAAATGTCTACAGAAACGGGGCAATTGAGCTAAAAGTGGTGTCAGCTTGAAATGGCCAAAGTGGGGCACTTTTGACCTCCAAGCACTAGAAAAAGCCGGCTCTAAGGTTAAATGAATGGATGGGGAGCTTAGCTGTTGTTAATCCTCACCCGAGGATACTGTTCCTTTTTCTGTTGTTTGTTTTCCGAGAGAGAGTGGAAGGGAAGGAGAGCGAGAGGAACGTCCATGTGGAAGAGACGCCTGAATTGCTTGCCTTCTGCACGCTCCCCGGCCAGGGCTGGGCGCCAAGCCTGAGCAGAGACACATGCCGCGACCGGCACTGAACCTGAGATCCTCCACTCCAGGGCGACGCTCTATCCACTGAGCCAAACCGGCTAGAGTGGGGCACTGGGCTTAATTGAAAGTTAGAAGCTTCCCCCAGGAAGTTAGTAAGAACGTTTTAGAGAGCCCGTCTCTGAGCTAAGGCAGGTTCTGAAGCGAGCAAGAGCCAAGACCGCCGCCCGCTCCGCTCGCGGCACCTTTGCTCTCAGAGCCTCCTGACGCCGCCTGCCCTCCACTGGCCTCTTCCTCCTCCTGCGTCCCCTCCCTGCCTCCCCCTGCTGGCCTGGGGACGGCGGGTGCACACACAGAAAGATCGTTCTGGAGTCCCGCAGCCCCTTTCCGGAACGCCCGTCTCCGGTAGAGGGCAGCCAGCAATTGTGCATGATCCTCGGACCTGACGGACCCCGGGCTTCGCGAAGGCATTGAGCCGTTAGGACAGGTGACCCTGGCTCTTCTGACCGTCCCAGTGAACGCATCCGCTGGTTTCTGAGCGCAAGGCGGCAGGATGGCGAACAAGGTTCCCTGCAGAGGATTCCTAAGGCAGAGGGAGCCTGGCCAGTGGTTCTGTCCAGCTGTGAGCCAGGAGGTCACAGTTCAACGCCAGTCAGGGCGCATGCCCGGGGCGCATGGGGCTCGACCCCAGTGTGGGGCGTGTAAGAGGCACCCGGTCCAGGAACCTCATCCTTGATGTTTCTCTCTCTCCTTCTCTATGAAATCAATAAAAAAAAAAATATCTTAAAAAACACACACACACTAAAAGAGAGAGAGAAAGGGGGAAATGCAGGGAGTTAGCTCACCAGCTTTGCCAAGTTACTAGAGGCCCAGTGCATGAAATTCATGCTCGGCTGCTCCCTCAGCATGACCTGTACCCTCTCCAATCCGGGGGCCGCAGGGCATGCCCGCTGACAGCTAGGCCAGCCCGGGGGTTCTCTGCTCTCTGCAGGGCGGGCTTGCCGCTTGCTGCCTGCGGGACTAAAAGGACTGGGGACTCAGCAGGACCCACCTGCCGCCCCTGGGAGTGGGGGACTGCAGTGGGACTGAGGGGACTGGGCACCGCCATCTTTGTGAGGGTGTGATGGTTGATTTGCATATTGCCTTTTTATTAGATAGAATAGCAGAGATTTTTTCCTCAGAAAATGGACTGGACCGAGACCCAGCAATGGAAAGGGAAGCCTGACCAGCCAGCGATTAATTTCTTCGAATGTTTGGAAAACTTCCCAACAGTACTCAGGTCTGTCTCCAGACCGTTTCAAGGATCATCAAAATGATCCCTTACTAAATTTGGCATTTTTGGAAGGACTAGATGAAGAGCTTGTAACTTTGTTCAAACCACATAAATCAAACTGACAGGCTGGGTATTCTACTTGATCAGCTATCTAAAACTATTTAAAAGGAGAGAAAGATAAGCTGCCCAAAGTATGAATTTACAGCTCCAACAATTAAGCTAACAAATTAATTCTACTCAGAAATCTCTTGGAAAAGAAGAGAAAGGAGTCTGTTTTTACTATAAAAAGCCAGGTCACCCTTAGAAAGATCGGAATGGGGTTTACAGAGAGAAGAAGGACAGAAGCGAACAGGGAAGCTCTGAGGACTGGGCGAGGCCACCTCCCTCCTCTCTCGTACTCTGGAGAAATGGTCCTACGAGGAAGGCGGGGAAGCCCTTGGGGGCCTGGGGCCACTTTACCTGTTCTTAACCCCACCCAGCGAGGCTCCCTCTCGCTCCAAGTCAAGCTTGTGTGCCAACGGCAGGGAGGGGTACCAACCGACTGACAGCTGTTTTAAAACCAGAGCCCCCCGGGGCATGTTATGGGCCAAGCTATACTTTACTGGTCAAATCGGCCCCAGTTCATCTGATAGGTTTTCTGAAACCCGTGATGCCCTCCTTTTCCTGGAGAGCGACATGTACTTAGAACTAAAAGAGCCAGATGTGAACCAGTTGGGGAAATGATGATCTTAAAGAAACTTCCGAGGAAAATAACCTTGAAACTGAAAGTTTGCTGCAGGAAGTCCCAATGCAACTTTGGCCCTTTCCAGTACAGATATTGGCAAGATCACGCCTATTTCAATAACTGTTGGAACTTACATCATCTCCACCATCCTCAAGATCCCTTCAGCCTCTGGCCGGAAGAAAGCCTTCTCTGCATGTGCCTCCCACTTCATCATGGTTGTGATCGGCTATGGCACCTGCCTGTTCCTCTATGTGAAACCCAAGCAAACGCAGGCAGCCGAGTACAACAGGGTAGCATCAGTGATGGTTTTAGTATTGAATCCTTTTCTGAACCCATTTATCTTCACCCTCCGGAATGACAAATTCATCGAGGCCTTTCGAGATGTCATGAAACGCTGCTGTGGACTCCTACAGAGTTAGTTCTGTCCTAAAGACAATCATGGACTCATCATCGTGGAACTGAGTAATTCAAATCTGAAATGATCCTTTTCATCACCAAATAGTCTGTAATCTACAAGGGAATTTTAAGAAACTGGAAGTGTTCCATTTTGTAACTGGGTGGTCTCTATATGTGAGTTCACTTTATCAACTTTAAAGTGCAATGAATACATTTATCTATACTTCTGTAGTTATATGTCTTACAATATAAATTTGACAAGTGTAAATATAAAAAATAAAAATAAAATAAAAATAACTATTGGAAATACTTTGCTCTATCTGATATTCACCAACATTCTCTGAGACCTGAGGCATTTGCTGGATTAAGCCCGTTATATAGGACTAGAGGCCCAGTGCATGGATTCCTGCAGCAGCAGAGTCCCTTGGCCGGCCTGCGCCCTCTTGCTCTCCGGGACCCCTTGGGGGATGTCAGAGAGCCGGTTTTGGCCTGATCCCCGCAGGCCAGGCCCAGGGACCCCCAGTGCACGAATCCAGCTTCGAGGACCCCTGGGCAGGCCTCCAGTGTGCATATAAGATCTTTGGTTAATCTCGTCCCCCCCTCCCCCCTCCCCACTTCCCTGAGATTCATCAGTCCGTTCCACATTTCCACGCCTGTGGTTCTGCTCCTGCGTTGAGTGTCTGCCCCCTGGTGGTCAGTGCGCATGATAGCTACTGGACAGCTGGCCAGTCCCTTAGGCTTTTAGATATGTAGACTAGAGACCTGGTGCATGAAGGCCTGGCCTTCCTTCCCCTGGCTGCTGGTTCTTTCATTCCACGCTGCCCCCTGGTGGTCAGTACATGTCATACTGAACAGTCAAACTCCCAGTGGATTGAACTCTGGAGGATACAAATTGCATATTAGCCGTTTATTATATAGGAGTATGTAGAAAGAGGACTTATGATTCCCTTTACAAGCCCCTGTAATTCTCCTAGCCTTCCAGTAAAGAAACCAAACGGGGCAGGATGGAGATCTGTACAAGATCTCAGAGCTGTAAATAGGATCATTATTGCCAGACATCCTGTATTTCCAAATCCACATACCTTATCAGCAGCCGTTCCTGTGACTTGCCAATATTTTTCGGTAATAGATTTTAAAAAATATATTTTCAGGAAGGAATGAGGAGGGAGGGAGGGAGGGGGAGAGAGAGGGGGGGGGGGAACATCCATGATGAGGGAGAATCATGGATTAGTTGCCTCCTGCACATCCTCCACTGGGGATCAAGCTCACAACCCGGGCACATGCCTGTGGGGCACGGCTACAGTGTTTGGGCAGGTTCCAGCCTCGGACTGATGAGACGGCACAGTCCTCTCGTGGCCACGTGCAAGTCCCAGCCTGGAGGGCAGGGCCTCCCAGCACCGTGACAGCCAACGGCTGTGGTTGTGAGCTGGAGCCTGTGGTCCGAGCACGTGGCCCCACATGCCTGAGTGATAGAGGCTGCAAGGAAACAGAGCTGGATCAGGTGCATGTAGTTGAGCAGAAGGTTGTAAACATCTTGACCGCGCCCTCACTGTGCCTCGTGGCATCGGCTATAAAATAATGACATGGCTTGTAGTCTGTGGTGCTGTCTCAGGAAGCAGTGTCCCATGCAGACCCAATCAGGGGTCTTCAAACTACGGCCCGCGGGCCACATGCGGCCCGCAGAGGAGTCTGATCCGGCCCGCCAGGTTTTTTGGGCAGTGAGCGCAGCCGAGGTGTTACAGTAGGAATTAGTAGTTCATATAGTCCGGCCCTCCAGCTCTCTGAGGGACCGTGATCTGGCCCCCACTTTAAAAAGTTTGAGGACGCCTGTGCCTGTCTTTTCTAAGCCTTTCACCCGCCCCCACTCAGGCTCCCCTTGGCCGTGCGGTGCCGGGCGGCACACATGCCCTCAACCCGAATCGAACCTGGGGCCTTTCAGGTCGCAGGCCGACGCTGTCCACTGAGCAGACGCCCAGGCTCACGCAGGGCCTTCTGCAGCATCCAGGAGAGGACGGTCATCTCTGCCTTCCCCTGGGAAGAGGGACAAGTCACTTGGACTGTGATGTCCCAGGGACATGCAGGAAGTCCCGCCAGTTCTCCCAGATTAGAAGCGATGGAAACGCTGTGGAAATTCCTAGATTCCTCTCTAATCCAGAATGTGGACTATGCATGCGCTGGGCTCTAAAAGCTGCTGTGGCTCTCGAGCCGTGGCTTGCCGACCCTGCTCTAGGACATCAGACTCACAGAGACACACTCCACCTCCGGCAGCCGCTGGCTGTAACGGGACAGGCGGCTCCAAGGACACGCCCAGTTGTGCTCACCTCAGGTCAAATACCTTGGCCACCTTGTACCCAGAGGGCTGACCCCCATGGCTGCCTCCCCACGCCCGCCCAGCCCCCGCCCCAGTGGGTGGTGCCCCATATGGCAGGGTCCCCGCTCAGCGGGGTGTCCAGACACAGAATTAACTGTCACAGGTGGGGAGGTACCTTTCCTCTCACTTCTGTGCTAATTCTCATTAATTCCCATTTAAACAAAATCACCTTTCATTCTGATTCCCACGCTTACTTACACACAATCAGGTTGCATCTTCTTAGAACTGCTTCCTCCTTGATGCTCGCCCTGAAGGAGTGTGCCCTATCCCCCCACCCGGCCCCCCCAATCCCAGTGTGTCCCCCCCGCCCCCAGGGCTCAGTCCCCGCAGCCCGCTCCGTGGGTCCCAGGAATTTGTCAGAATCTCTCCCAGAACCGAGAGGAACACGTCACTTCCCCGTCAGGTCACGTGCCCCGGGAAGGGCGTCACGCAGGGACAGGCAGGTGGGAAGGGCGGGCTCCCCGGGGCCTCTCAGCTCTCGCACCTCCCTTCTGGGCAACATCCCATGGGGCGCTAGAGACGGCCCCCCAGCCCCGCCCCTCCCAACGTCAGGGGCCCTGGGGCCCAGGTGCAGAGGGAGACGCACTTCCCTCCCGGGCCGGGCTGCTTCCAGGGGCTCCCACGGGAGCCGGGCAGACACACACACACCCAGGCACAGCCGGAGGCAGCAGCAGGCGGCGGGAGCTCCTGTTTCCTCTCCCATCAGGAGGTCGAGTCTCGCAGGTTTCTGTTCACCCCGAACAGCACCGCCTGCTGGCTCGCCGGCCACTCCACACACTTGCTGCCTGGCCGTCCGGCTGTCCGGCCCGGAATCAGGGCCCTGGCTGGAGGCCGGGTTCCCTGTGCTTTGCCATATCCCACAGTTTCTAATACAGTTTCTAGGTTGCTTGTAGCCAGACCTGAAAGATGGAGAATAAACTGGGAGGCACATGGAGGTGTGCTGAGAGCGCCAGGGATTTCTCAGGCACCAGGGATCCCAAGAGAAACCCCTGCTTTCCCCCTTCTGTAACAGCGCCCACGGGCCTCAGGGCAGGGCCTGGCTCCTGGGCTTAGCCGCTGGGGCAATGGTGTAGGCAGCGACAGGTAAAACGGCAGCAGAGCCGCTGGGGGGCTCAGGGGCCGAGTGTGGGCACAGGAATCAGGGGGTCAGGGTTCCACCCCTGATCGGGGCACACGCCCGGGCTGTGGGCTCCATCCTCAGTGTGGGGCATGCAGGAGGCAGCCGACCCATGCTTCTCTCCTCAGTGTTTCTTTCCCTGCCTCTCTGATGCTCCGTCTGCCTCCCAGTCACCGCTCCTCTCCGGAAGCAGAGCTCAGGGTGAACACCACGCACGCGGCCTGCTGAGACTGTACGCTTTATTTGGGTTAACAGCCACTGTACACGGTGTGCAGCTACGTGTGGTTAGTGCGGTACTCCCCTGTTAACGGATACATGCCCTCATAGATATATTCAATTAGGGTTATCACCATGGGAACAAGATGCTGATTCGTCAACTGAAAAATCACTTCTTCTCACAGTATTCAAGGTTTCTGATCACACAGCAAATTCAAAACAAAGGTGAAGGACCGGACGCTGCCACAGACGCCACCTCACTGCAAGCCACACCACAGAACGTTCCTCCGCTCGTCTCCGCCTCCCTCCCGCCTCCGCGTCCGGCAGCCAGAGCGACGCCTCCTTCCTGTGTGCGGGCACTGGGGTCGGCCTGGCTGACACTCCGGCCAGGAAACGCCTGGTGGGGACACAGGGCCGTGTCCTTGTTGTGACCTCGGGAGCAGGGGCTCATTCCTGCACGACAGGAGACCAGCTGGGGTCCGGGAGGCTCCATCCGCGAGGACAGAGCCGGGGTGGTTTAGACGTCATCTCTGTGGATATATTTCCTTTAATAAATAACTGACCTGGAGACGTGTCTGTGCATAGGATATACTTGCAATACTTGAGGGGGTGAGGAGGGGCGGGGTCGCCAGGGCACAGCCTGCCCTCTGAAACGCACTCGGTTCCCAAGGGATTGGATTTCCAATAAATAAATGCAGCCTTTAGCCAATCGGAAGTGGTGAGGAGCCTCCCTCTCCTGCCGCCCGCAGCCTGGCCCACAGCCTCCCTGGGCAGAGGGTTCACGGGGAAGGGTGTCAGATGCGGCATGCGGGTGTCAGTGGAGGGAACCCGGAGAAAGAGGAGCCACCCCCACGGCGGGCGAGGCGTCTGAGCGGGTGTGTCTGGGCAGGTCCTGCTCCCAGTGTCCTATCTGCGGAGTCGCGGCTGGAGGAGGGCCGCGGGTAAGACAGCGCGGTTGGCTAAGCAGCAATGAGATCCGAGACCACAGCCGTTACAGCTCGTCCACACCTGCCAGCGGGTCCGAAACCAGAGGCCCGACGACGCCAGGAGGCCCGGCAGCTGCTAGCACCGGGACGCCGGCTCCCGCCTGCCCTGGCGGGCCCGGCGGCGCCCGGCAATGGCTGCCGGGTCAGGGCGGCGGTCGAGGTGCCTCTGCTGCAGCAGCGCGCCGTCCTTCGGCGTGTCTGCCGCCCGTGACCTGCCGCGTCCAGCGCCTCGGGCCCCTGGGTCCCGGTGCCCATTGGTGATGCCGGGCAGTGGCTCTCGCCCGACGTTGCTCATCTGAGCGTTTTCTATGAACGTGACCCAGACGCTGCCGCCGGGAGTCTGCGGGCGGGAGCCGGGGGGGGCTCCATGGAGCGGGGCGAAGCGGAGGACGACGAGCCGAGGAGAGCCCAGTTGCCAAGGCCAACGGCGCCGGAGGGCGGAGCTCTGGTCACCAGGCAGCTCTCGTCAGGGGCACGAACGGGCCGCGTGTGCGGGCGTGTGCGGGCGTGGGCGGGCGGCTCACGGGGCCTCCCGCTCCGGGGCCTCCCCGCAGAAGCGCCGCAGGAGCTGCTGGAGGTCGCGCTGGAGGTCGTCCTGCTGCAGGGCCTCGGGCACATCCTCCAGGGCCTCCAGGTGCACGCGCTTCCCGCGCCGGTCCCTCACCACGGCCCGCTTCTGCGTGCGGGCCTTATGCAGCGTCGTCCTGGGGGCAGACAACACGGGTGAGGGCCCTGCTCCGCGGCCCCGCTCACCCGCACCGGCTCATCCTGGCAAACGCCACGCCAAACGCACTCGAAGCTCCCGCTCCCGCCTGACCTAGCGGCTGCGAAGTGCTGCTGCCACGGCTGCCACTCCTGTCCCCGCTCCGAGCGTGAACACACGCCCTGGCGGCCAGGTCAGCCTCAGCCTCACCGCCCACACGTGAACGCACGTCTGCCCCCCGCAGCATGTGCCCGGAGCGCGTTGCCTGTGCTGGTGCTACCGCTATGGTGGCAAGTTAGGAAACCGAGTCTCAGAATGTAAGGGGCGCTCCGAGTCAAACCCACAGGAAGGCCGGCAGCGCCCAGAGGCGGGCACGCCCTGCTCACAGGCCCCCCGGGGACCGTGCGGGTGGCTGGTGGGGGGGCACCAGCACTGTCCTACCGACCCCCGTGTCCGGACCCCTCGCCGCGTGTCTGAGACCACCTGGAGCTTGGGGCTCCCCGGCCTCTCACCCCCTCCAACAGGATGGAGCGGTGGCCTCTGCCGGCACCTTCCATCGGCCCCAAAGGCAGACCGCACAGCCTGCCTGGCAGCGCCTGCACTTCTTTTGCTCCAAAAAGGCAGCTAGCCGACTCTCTCTCCGGGAGCCGGCAGAGGCGTGGCTTTGGTGCGGGGCACGCGTGTCCACCACAGGCTGCACGTGGGACGAGGTGCTATGACCTCGTGCGTGTCCTGGTGGGGACGGTCACCTGTGTCCGGGGCAGAGGGGGCACTGCACGGAGTGAGCGCACAGGGCCGAGCCGGGGCCTGGGGCCGGCAGCCGTCTGCATCCTGGCGGAGCCACAGCTGCAGCGAGGGCCTGGGGGGAGCTGGGCTGGAGCCCAGCCGGGCTGCGTGCCACGGGCTCCTCCGCACGGCCCAGAAGCACCGAGTGCGGCCACGGGCGTCCTCCGAGGCGCCGCACGCTCAGCGCTCCTGCCTGTCATGTGCCTGGAGGAGACCCCACGGCCCTTCGCCCACAGCCGTCACATCTGCCCTGCGTGACAGCACCCTCTCCTGGCTGTGCAGGGAGACGCACACAGGACTGCCCGCGGGGACTCTGTGTTCCGACCCAGGCCACGTAGCCGGTGCTCACAGGCTGCAGGAGGCGCGGGCAGAGCCCACGGCAAGCAGCAGCGTCCACGCGGCAGGTCGTGAGAATGCCACACGGGCGCGGCGCAGCGAGGCAGTCCACGGGGAACACGGCACACGGCACACACGCACACACGGCTGCTCACACTAACTTCAGTGTCGCAGGCACTCGGCCAGGGCACCACATGCAGAGCCAGGCCCAGCGTCACACAGCACGTGCGGTTATGGCGATGACAGGCCGGGCTGCGGGCAGCGCCACCACAGCAGCCTCCGAGCGGCTGCCGGCTCCCGGCTCCGCCCGCCAGCACGGGACACCCTGCTGGCCTCACGCCGGGTCACCCTGACTCCCAGACCAGAGGCTTGGGGGCCCGTTTCTGTTTTCTGCAGTCGGACAAGGGTTAGTTGGCAGGCAGCACCGAGCTGACCAAACCTTTTAACGACCGAGCCGTCCTCTCTCAGCACTTCCTCCTCCACTAAGCCGGGGCCGTGCACCGGCTCGTGGCTGCCTGTGTAGCTCAGAGCCTGGGGGGACACGGACACGGACACGGACACGGACACGTCACCGGCGGCTCGGAGCCCGGACGTCAGGGAAGGGAAACGCTCAGGAGCAGACCAGCACACGTGCCCCCCCGCCCATGGGGGAGTTTTCACCTCCTTCCTTCTCAGTGGCTTCACCAGCACCCTGCTGGGCCTGCCTGTCAGCTCTCTGCACCTCTCCCCGCCCCTCTCCTCCTGGCTCTCCCTTCCCCTCCCCATGCCTCCTCTCCTCTCCCTTCCCCTCTCCTCACCCCTCCCCTCCCCATCCCTTCCCTCCCTCCTCTCCCCCCCTCCTCTCCCCCCCTCACCACTCCTCTCTTCTCCTCTCTCCCCACGCCTCCTCTCCTCTCCCTTCCCCTTTCCTCACTCCTTCCCTCCCCACCCCACCCCTCCCCTCCTCATCCCTCCCTCCCCTCCTCATCCCTCCCTCCCCTCCTCATCCCTCCCCATGCCTCCTCTCCTCTCCCTTCCCCTCCCCTCACTCCTCCCTTCCCCTCCCCATCCCCTCCCTCCCTCCTCTCCGCACCCCTCCTCTCCCCCCCTCACCCCTCTTCTCTTCTCCTCTCCCCACCTTACCCCACCTCCCTCCTCCCCTGTCCTACCCACTTCTTCCCTCCACAGTGGAGACTAAGGACACAGTGACACCAAGCACCCAGGTCATGGCTGTCACAGGGGAAGGACAATCTCCCTGCCTGGGCCCTTCCAGGCAGGCTCCATGCGCACTGCCAGCATGATATGCAACATGTGCATATCACTGATGGGGGGGGGGGACATGTCACTGACAGGGCGGGGGGGGACACGTCACTGACCTGACGGGGCGGGGGGGACACGTCACTGACCTGACGGGGCGGGGGGGACACGTCACTGACGGGGCGGGGGGGGGGGGACACGTCACTGCCCTGACGGGGCGGGGGGGACACGTCACTGACGGGGCGGGGGGGGGGGACACGTCACTGATGGGGCGGGGGGACACGTCACTGACGGGGCGGGGGGGACACGTCACTGACCTGACGGGGCAGGGGGACACGTCACTGATGGGGCGGGGGGGGGAACACGTCACTGATGGGGCGGGGGGACACGTCACTGACCTGACGGGGCGGGGGGACACGTCACTGACCTGACGGGGCGGGGGGACACGTCACTGACCTGACGGGGCAGGGGGACACGTCACTGACCTGACGGGGCGGGGGGACACGTCACTGACCTGACGGGGCGGGGGAACACGTCACTGACCTGACGGGGCAGGGGGACACGTCACTGACCTGACGGGGCGGGGGGACACGTCACTGACGGGGCGGGGGGGACACGTCACTGACCTGACGGGGCGGGGGGACACGTCACTGACGGGGCGGGGGGACACGTCACTGACGGGGCGGGGGGGACACACGTCACTGACGGGGCGGGGGGGACACACGTCACTGACGGGGCGGGGGGAACACGTCACTGACCTGACGGGGGGGACACACGTCACTGACGGGGCGGGGGGACACGTCACTGACGGGGCGGGGGGGACACACGTCACTGACGGGGCGGGGGGGGACACACGTCACTGACGGGGCGGGGGGGACACACGTCACTGACGGGGCGGGGGGAACACATCACTGACCTGACGGGGCGGGGGGACACGTCACTGACGGGGCGGGGGGGACACGTCACTGACGGGGCGGGGGGACACGTCACTGACGGGGCGGGGGGACACGTCACTGACCTGACGGGGCGGGGGGGACACGTCACTGACCTGACGGGGGGGACACACGTCACTGACCTGACGGGGCGGGGGGGGGGGGGGAACGACACATCACTGACCTGATGTGTTGGGGGGACACGTCCTGTCTGTTGACCCATGAGCTCAGGAGTGGGACACTGACCCGGGGCGGGACCCACCGTCGGGCTGTGAAAGCTCTGACGGCAGCCGAGTCCCTGAGGCTGCGGGGGCCGTCGCTGCGCGGCCAGATTCAGGCTGTGCGCTCCGGCCCCCGAGGACGGAGGAGCAGGGACGCTGGACAGCCCTTTCTGTTCACACACACACACACACACACACACTCTCACACAGACACACACACACAGACACACACGCAGACACACATACAGACACTCTCACTCACACACACACACACAGAGACACACACATACACACACACACAGACACACACACATACACTCACTCAGACACTCTCACTCACACACACACACACAGACACACACACATACACTCACACACTCTCTGACACACACACAGAGACACACACGTGCACACACACACAGACACACGCACACAGACACACACACAGACACACACACTCACACAGACACACACACACAGACACACACTCACACAGACACACACACTCTCACACACAGACCCACACACACACTCACACAGACACACACATGCGCATACACACACAGACACACACAGACACACAGACACACACACAAACACACACTCACACACACAGACACACATACATACACTCACACGCTCACACACACAGACACACACACAGAGACACACACATGTGCACACACACTCACACACACACACACACACACACACGGGTGCGTGCGCGCGCGGCGCAGCCCTGGGGCGGCTCCTGTACCTGCTCGAAGTCGTCTTTGGCCGAGGGGAGGTCGGGGGCGATGCGGGGGTCCCCCAGCTGCTTCTCCATCCGCTCTCCCCGCACCACCGTTGTCTTGACGACTCTGCTGACGCGGCGGCCCTCCACGGGCTCCGCCTGGAACCCGGAGGCCTCGCCCAGGGCGCCGGGCTCGGCCAGGGCCACCTAAGGCAGGGACACAGACGCGGCTCCTGAGGCCAGGGCGCAGCGGCCCCGGGCTGCGCTCCCCCGGCCCAGAACGGCTCCGGCACAGCAGCCGGGACTCCCGGCCCAGCCCGGCTGGGCGTGCGGTCCGTCCTCGGCCAGCTGGCGCCCAGTGGTCCCTCGGAGACCCGCCAGGAGCCCGTGCGGCGCGCAGCGGGCCCACCCGCACTCGGCCGGTGGACATGCGCTCTGCCTCCTGGCGGGCTCGCGGCCGGAGGGAGGAGTGCTCTGGGGCGCCAGGAGCTGCGGGCCCGGCTCCAGAGCGCCTCCGTGTCTCTCAGAGGGGGGCGTGTGGAGCAGACGGCCGGGCGTGGCCGAGAGAAGGGCCCCTGCGAGGGCAGGCGGGCCGGCCGTCTGCTGTGGGCACCGCACACAGGCCCCGCACGCTGCTGGCAGAGCGGGAGGCACACCTGCCCAGCGGCTGCCTGGAGCTCTGGCTCCCGTGGAGGAGAGCGAGTGCCGCCAAGCCTGCGTGAGGAGCCATCCCCTGGCCAGGTCCCACTGTACACGTCACACGCCACGTCACACACCCGTGTCACACTCCATGTGACACGCCCACGTCGTAGACCTGTCACATGCCAAGCCACACACCCACGTCATAATCCACATCACCCTCCACACCACACGCCCATGTCACACACCACTTACTCTCCACGCCACTGTCCGTGTCACCTGCCTGTCACACGCCACACTTCCCAGCGTGCGGGGCCGTCAGCCTCAGCCTCGCCGGCCTCACCTCCGACTGCTGCGTGTCGCTCCTCAGCACCACGCGCTTTATGACCTTGGAGTAGCCGTCGCCGTCCTCGATGCGGATGGGCTCCTGGGGCGACCCCTGCACGGTGACCTCCTCCCGCTCGGTGCCGTCCGCGGACACGAACCGCCGGATGACCTTCCTGGTGACCTGGAAGGCACGGCACCGTGGGCGACAGGACGGGCCGAGGACCGGGGCGGGCCGTCGCCGAGGACGAGGGGCCATACCTTCTTCACCACCGTGTGCCCGTGCTCGTCCACGTACGTCTCCTCCGTGACCGTTTCTGGGGGCAGGTCAGGCACGTCGTCTCCCTGCAGAGACAGGCCTGCGTCACGGAGGCCCCGGGGCCCCGGCTCCCAGCCAGAGGGCACCGCGCCAGTTAGCGCAGGCAGAGAAGCGTTACCGCGGGCGAGGCCGACACAGAGGTGTGCAGAGAGAAAAGTAGGCGACCCCATGCTCAGGGACTCCGACCAAGGTCAGCTCAACACACAGACACACGGACAGAGGCGGCACGCGGGCGCAGAGGGCAGGCACAGACGGCACAGCGTCCCCACTGCCTGGGAGCAGCCACTGGCATTCCTGCCAATAGCACGGGAACTGTCCCGTGGCTGCCCCAGGCACTGTGTGCGTCGCTGCCCAGACGTGCGGCTGAGCTAGTACCTGGATGATCACCCGTCGGCGGACAACCCTGGTGGTGACCAGCGCCTCCTCATCGGAGCTGGCTTCCAGCCCACCCAGCTCAGCTGTGAGCTCCTGTAAGTGGGAGGTGGGTGTTACTGCGGTGGGGCCCGGCGTGAGCCCACACGTGTTCCTGGAGGTTCTGCTCACTGCGCTCTGGGGCTGAGCCAACAGGGAGCAAACACCTGGGCACGAGGCTCAGGCTCACAGAGGACATGGCTTTCTGTGCGCGAACGGAAAGAAAGCCTGCGTCCAGTTGGACCGAGCCACGGGCCAGGGCCTGCGGTGACACCAGTGCTCTCACCCGCCAGGACGCTCGCTCCTGCTAAAATCAGGTGTGGGCACAGGCGCCCCTCCCCGGAGTGACTGCCCTGCGGTCTCACCATGCCTGCTGTGGGTGCAGACGCTCCCATGGGTCAGGTTCCCTGTGCCTGTCCCGGCAGGGATGCAAATTGACCAGTGGTATGACCAGTTGCTATGATGCACACTGAGCACCAGGGGGCAGATGCTCAGCGCAGGAGCTGCCCCCTGGTGGTCATGCGCTCCCACGGGGGGGCGCCACTTGGCCGGGAGCCGGGCTCACAGCTGGCCAGTGCAGTGGAGGAGGCAGGAGCCTTTCCTGCCTCCGAATCAGCGCTAAGGCCCCTGAGGGTCCCGGAAGTCGGGCATGGGCCTCTAGTAGTATTGTAAAATAGACCAATAAGTGCAGCTCAAAGACATGTTGAATTATTATTGTACTTTTCCCCAGAAAGTTTTAATTCTTTTTTCTAACTCATTCTTCCTCACTAAGACAGGCACAGATGCTTTAAAAACACTTGGACATAAAGAATGTTTTTGAATTCTAAAAGGAGAAATAACACCCAATTTAATTTGCATCAAACAGATTCACACTTTGTGCAGGAGAACGCCTCGAGTTGCTGGACATGCAGCTTCTCCTCTGCCCGCAGGCAGGGTTCTGTGGGAAGGGACCTGGGAGCAGTGAGGGGCGGGAGCCATGCAGACCTCGTGGGGGGATAAATGTCAGTGAATTCCTACGGGTCCCCACGCCCCGCTCTGAGGGGACGGGACGCAGCTCACATCTGGCAGCAGCAATGCATTCGGGTGGGAAGTCCCTTTGCCAAGCACCCCCACACCCACACCCTGGCAGTCTGTCCCCCGTCACAGCGGGCCCCAGGCCGCTGACCGGGAAAAGCCACAGCAGGGTGTGGTTCCGGCTGCGGTTCTTTGTTCTCAGCAAAAGGGTTTCCAGTGACACACGTGGGCCACAGCGAAGGGAGAGAACTGAGAGCCGATAAACAAGGACAGAGGTGCACCCGGGGCGGGTGGGCTCCCTCCCGGGGGCTTTGGGGTGACGTCAGCCTCTGGGAGCCATGGGAGAGCCTGCCACTGGCAGGACTGGCAGCGGGCTGCTCACCTTTTGAAACGCCGAGTCCTCATCCAGGCTCTCGAAGGCCGGGGGCTGCTCGTCGGCTGACTCCACGATCACGAGGCTGTTCCTCCTCGGGGAGCCGCCTGCCCTGGGCTCCGCGGGCTCCTGCACGAGGGGCGAGTCTGCCCGCTCCCAGGGCGGCAGGCGGGGCCTGTGCTCCTCGGGGGTCCTGCTGGGAGAGCCAGGGGCTGCTGTGGCCTTCTCGGAGTCTGGCCCTGGTGTCCGCGGAGTGGTCACACTGAAAGGGAAGACCAGGTTACAGCGAGCAGGTGCCCCGCCCGATGAGGCCAGGGCCTTGGAGGGAAGCATGGACGCACCTTCACAGTCATGAAGGCCAATAGGTTCAGTGTGTTAGAAGTGAAATGTGAGTAAAAGCCCACGAGCATCTGGAAGGAGATGGCAGTGCAGAATGATGGCTCATGGGCGCAGCGTGGCGGGAAGGCGTTTGCCAAAGGCACACACAGGTGACACGAGTCACCGCCTCCTCAGCCTCCCGCACAGACGCACCTCCGTCCGCCTTTGCTAATGGGAGGTGGAGTGAGGAGAGGAGAAGGTCTCCCTCACAGAGGTCTGCAGGCAATGAGGCTTGTGTAGCAAGAATCAATATTTGGTAAAATTTGTGAGAAGCAATTAAAACACCCCGTGAGAACGTGGGTACCGGGAGGTAAATGCAGAGAGGCGCTTACTTCCGGGAAACCACGATGTGACAGAAAGATCTGTTGACGTGGAAGCTTTTCCCACTGCCCGGAGGGGCGTGACTCTGGCGTGACCTCAGCCGCCCCCATTCCCAGGGAGAGGGCTCTCTGCTGTTTTGGCTCCTTTTAAAGGCGTGTTCACTCTGCCTCTGCTCCCTGCCTGGGCCCCCCCTCTCCTGCCTCCTCCTCACCCCTGCTGTTGTGCTCGTCCCGATGCCTGCTGGACGTGTCGGGCCCGGGCCGCTGTCTCGGCCTGTAGAGGGCCAGCCTGCTCTGCTCTCTCCTTCCCGATGCTCCTGTCCTTGGGACCCTCCCGGCCTGATGGCCCTGATGCCGTCCTCCCTCCTGTGAGGGTCTGTGCTGCCCCTCAGCCACATGGCTGTGCGGGAGCCGGGGGGCCCCCTCCCCACCAGCCCGCCACCCCGGGCCGCCGTGCTCCCACGGAAGGAATCTCAGTGCAAACCACGCTTTCCCAGCAGAGCCCTCAACCTCCCCCAGGACACGAGTGAGGAGCAGGAATTATCCTAGCTGCAGGGTGGACACGGGCTGGGGCAGATGTGCACACACCACACCACGCCGGTCACACACTGCACTGCTCCTCTCATCCTGGCTGTGCAGGCCGTTAGAAGGATGGCGCCTGCACGGGGCCCTGGCCACACACTGCTCCCAGGACACTCACCAGCACTGCTGCTGTGGCTCCGGAGCGGGCTCCGCGGGCGTCCCTGTCCCTGCCAGGCCCCCGTGCCCCTGCTCCTGGAGGAGGTGCCCCCCAGCGGGGCTGTCCCCGTCCGTCCGGGAGGTGCCATCCTGGAACGTGGAGTAGCCGACGGAGAGGTCTTCGTCAGAGACGAGGGGAGGGTGCGAGGCCACGCCTCCTCTGGACGCCGTGAGCTCATGGGGCTGCTGGTGCCGCGCGGGCAGCTCGTCTGGCAGCACCGAGAACCCTGCGGAGGACAGCGGCCGGAGCACCGTGACGCCCGGCCACGCTCACAGGCCTTCCTGAGAGACCCTGTGCCCGTCCTTGGATGGGGTCCAAGTGCCACGCTGACCCAGACCTGCCTGCCTTTGAGGTGCAGGGCCTGTGGGCCTGGGCAGAAGGGTCCAGGGCCAGGCAGAGGCGGCCACAGCGAAGGGCCTGGGGGAGCCGGAGGAGAACTCGGAGCTGCTGGCATGCCGGGAGCAGAGGGAGTGAGTGTGAGCATGAGCAGCAGCAGCAGCCAGGACGCTCTGCGGGTCACTCTGGGCTGTGAGTGTTCGGGGCGCCCACATGCGCCCCACTCTGCAGGAGGCCCCTGCCAGCTCAAGCTCTCAGGACGTGGAGGGCTCTGGGAGGCTGGCAGAGGCGTGACAGGCCTCCCCATTTATTCACTGAGCACCTGACAGCCGGGAAGCAGCCGGAAGCCCCTGCTCAGGGCCCTGGAGGGAAGGCGATGGGGAGGGCCTGGAGGGGCCTGGGAATGCATGTGCGCAGACACCCATGGGCTGAGAAGGGAGGCAGAGGGCAGCATGGCGGGCGGGGGGGGGGATGGGGGGGGGGGCCTGTTCGTGTCACTGACACTCTGCAGGGTGAGAGCTGCTGGAGGACTGAGCTGAATGCCGGGGAAAGCCAGGGGAAGCTGGAGCAGAGCGCAGGGACAGGTGAAGGACGCGGTTTGGGAAGAAGGGCTGGCTCTGTGCCTCAGAAGGGACTGAAGGGGAAGCAGGAGCGCGGGAACCACAGGAGTCACCGTGCACAGCAGTGAGGCACAGGCCACGCGGCGGCCACTCTGTTTGGAGGTGCCCCGAGAGCTGACTGGGGCCAAGCGGGAGCAGACTGGGCATTGGCTCTTCGAAGGGATGGCCTATCAGACGGGCGGACACAGCCATCACACAGGCACCGGGCGGCGAGCAGGTCCGGCTGGGAGCAGGGGCCTACAGGAGTGGTGCTCTTAACTGGACAATAGGCCAGGCCTTCGCCAAACCAGAGCGGCGGCCTGCAGCCCTGAGGTCACGCAGGCAGGAGATGGAGTGACGGAATATGAGTGTCTGCTTGTGATTGCTCCTATTTCCCAAAAACAGACTTTTACTGATTTCAGAGAGGAAGGGAGAGGAAGAGAGAGAGACATCTATGAGGAGAGAGAATCCTGGATCGGCTGCCTCCTGTACACCCCTACTGGGGATCGAGCCTGCAACCTGGACATGTGCTCTGGCCAAGAATTGAACCATGACCTCCTGGTTTAAAGTTCAACACTCAACCACTGAGCCATGTTGGCCCGGCCGACGGTTCCTACTCTTTTTAAGAAATGCAAAGCCTGACCCTCAGAATAAGTAAGGAGCCATGTTGGCAGCATGAAGGCTGAGCGGGAGGACAGAGAGGAGAGGGAGGACAGAGAGGAGGGGGAGGACAGAGAGGGGAGAGGACAGAGAGGAGGGGAGGACAGAGAGGAGGGAGGACAGAGAGGAGGGGAGGACAGAGAGGAGGGGGAGGACAGAGAGGAGGGGAGGACAGAGAGGAGGGGAGGACAGAGAGGAGGGAGGACAGAGAAGAGGGGAGGACAGAGAGGAGGGGAGGACAGAGAGGGGAGAGGACAGAGAGGGGAGAGGACAGAGAGGAGGGGAGGACAGAGAGGAGGGGGAGGACAGAGAGGGGGGAGGACAGAGAGGGGGGAGGACAGAGATGAAGGAGAGGACAGAGAGGAGGGAGGACAGAGAGGGGGGAGGACAGAGAGGAGGGGAGGACAGAGAGGAGGGGAGGACAGAGAGGAGGGAGAGGACAGAGAGGAGGGAGAGGACAGAGAGGAGGGAGAGGACAGAGAGGAGGGAGGATAGAGAGGAGGGGAGGACAGAGAGGAGAGAGGACAGAGAGGAGGGGGAGGACAGAGAGGGGGGAGGACAGAGATGAGGGAGAGGACAGAGAGGAGGGGAGGACAGAGAGGAGGGAGGACAGAGAGGAGGGGAGGACAGAGAGGAGGGAGAGGACAGAGAGGAGGGAGGACAGAGAAAAGGGTGTAGAGAGTAGAGGAAGGGGATGACAGAGAGGAGGGGAGGACAGAAAGGAGAGGGTAGAGAGTAGAGGAGGAGGAGGACAGAGAGGGGGGAGGACAGAGAGGAGGGGAGGACAGAGAGGGGGGAGGACAGAGAGGAGGGGAGGACAGAGAAGAGGGAGAGGACAGAGAGGTGGGTATAGAGAGGAGGGGGAGGATGGAGAGTAGGGGAGGACAGAGAGGAGTGAGAGGACAGAGAGGAGGGTATAGAGAGGAGAGGAGGGGGAGGACAGAGAGGAGGGGGTAGAGAGTAGAGGGGCAGAGGGAGCTGCCTGGACTTGGTAATAAACTTGGGACTTGGTGCCAGTGGGTTGAAGCCCGGTGGGTCCGGAGCAGAAGGTGAAGTCAGGGCAGCTTCCCCAGGAGAGGGGCCGTGGGGCCACGGAGACTGGCACTGACTCGTGGGCACAGCGCAGATGTGGCACTGAGCTGGCGGAAAGACGTGGCCCTGAGGGGAAGCACTGGGGTCATCCCGGTCTATGGCCGGGTGGACAGAATGTCTGTCCCCTTAAAAGCCACCTTGAAACCCAGTGCTGAGGTGGTGGCCAGCAGATGGCGGTTGGGAGGGAGGGCTGCTGAGCTGAGCCTGAGGGGCCTCCTGCCTGAGAATGGTGAGGGGGACAGGGCGGGAGGAGGCGCCCCCGGGCCTCCTGTCTGCAGGACAGAGGGCGACCTCCGCTTTAAGCCACACAGCGGATGGCGTTGCCTTCAGCCACGCTGAGACTCTGATGCGTTAACAAGGAATGAACAGCGCGGCACCTCCAATGTGCGGGGCCCTCAGGGCAGCAAGAGCGTGCGAGCACCACTGCAAGGCCTCCCCTTGACAAGACAGTAGCCCAGCGGCTTGAATTAGTCACACAGGCACATGCAGGCACACGCAGGCACTCGCAGGCACACACGTGCTGCCTGACCTTCGCTGTGGTCCAGCGTGATGGTCTGCTCTATCTCAGCGTAGCTGTGGCTGGTGCGCTCCAGGGGCGGCTCCGTGTTGGTCTCCAGGAGATGCACAATGTCCATGCGGTTGATCTTGGTGAGGCATTCGATGAGACTGGCGTCTGGGGCAGGACAGAAAAGCATTACTGCACGTGAGCACGCTCTTTTAAAAACCACCTTCATTTGGCTGCCTTACTGAAATGTTGGTGTTTGTTCAGGAAACAGCAAGTCCAAAAAATGTTATTTGTGAAAAAAAGCACAAAGACAACAGTAGATAAGCAGAAGTGTGAGCCAGCCTGGGCACAGCCTCCCCGGAGAACTGCCAGGACGGACAGGACCCCGTCAATTCTGAGCTTACGAGAAACACCAAAGACTTTTCAGTTTGGCACATCCCACCTAGGCCTGGGATATACTCATCACAAGAAAAGTGTCTGCTGGCTCTCTGAAAGTCAAGTCCACTGAGGGAACCGGGTCCCTCTTTTTATCGGGGAAATCCTGCAGAGGCTCCCAGATGGAGGTGATGGAGGTGAATAACGGGACTCTGGCTGCAGCTCTGGAGACGCTCCGGGAAGCGGCCCCTGAGACAAGTGAGGGTGGGAATGAATGTGACTGCCGAGGTAGATGGTCACCCACAGCACTGGGCAAGTATCTCTTTACCCCCACCCCTGAGAGTTACTCAGCAGTACTGTGAGGGGCAGCAAGAGGCACAGTCACTACAATAAAAGATGAGTATTAGAAAATGCAGGACTTTAATAACATCACTGCCTGGCCGGTATTGCTCAGTGGTTGAGCGTTGACCTAGAAACCAGGTCACGATTCAATTCCCGGTCAGGGCACAGGCCTGGGTTGTAAGCTTGATCTCCAGTGTGGGGCGTGCAGGAGGCAGCCGATCCATGATTCTCTCTCATCACTGACGTTTCTCTCTCTATTGCCTTTCTCTCTGCAATCAATAGAGTATATTTTAACAAGTAGCATCCCTGCTAGCAGCCTGGGCTGCCGCTCTCCTCCCTCAGGTCCCCCCGCCCGGTGGTGCTGGCCACAGGGGTCTTAGGAGGCTTCAGAACGCTGCCCATGTTCTTGTGGGTGGCAGGTGCACTCGGCACCTATCATGTGACGCGACCTGCGGGCAGGAAGGCCCGTGTGGGACATGAGCTGCTGCACCCCGGCCGGTCCTGCCCGAGCCCACCTACCGGTGGCGAGCTTCCCGTCCCGCTCCAGCCAGTACTTGAGCAGCGCGTGACTCTGGTCCTGCAGGGAGTTGGGGTTCTCCACGCGGATCTGGTGGATCTGCTCCTCAGAGAAGTCCAGCTCTCTGGCCAGTTCTGGAAGAGATGCCGCCGGCGGTGAGCGGGAGCCTCAGCGCTGGCGCTCCTACGCCCGCCGGGTTCTGGGCGGGCGTGCTCTCCGCACTGCCGTGACGGGACTCTGACCCCACACAGGAGCACGAGGCACACACACCTTTGTCCTTCTAACGCTAGTTATAGACTTTCCTAAGGCCGCATCTAGAATTGTTCTCCGTCCTGGTGGAAATAGGTTTGAGGCTATGGTGACAAAGTAAGTGTAATGTGGTCCCGGTTAATTCCAAAATGTGGATAAGACCATTAGTACCGACTCCTACTCTTAACCAACACAATGGGCAATAAATCACTGAAACAGGAGACACGGACTATTTCTCGCCCTTGTCATCATTTGGTGACAGACGTCTTAAGAACTGTAATTCCTGTTCTCACATTTCACTTGGGTAAACACTGGTTGTGGCCATAGGACGGTAGCTGAATAAGTTTCTCTCTCTGATTTGATGCTGTATAAGTAACGGTCTAGGAAGACTTGCCCTGGTCTACACTGGCATTCTGCGTGGATGCCTGTGCTCTGAGGGGTGTGCATGTGCAATGAGAGGTCTGCTTGAAAGGGCCATGTGCCAGTATCTTCCAGAATTAGAAATGTAGCCCAGCTGATTGGGCATTGACCTATGAACCAGCAGATCACGGTTTAATTCCCGGTCAGGGCACATGCCTGGGCTGCAGGCTGGATCCTTGGGCCGGGGTGTGTGTGGTGGGGGCGTGTGCAGGAGGCAGCCCACCAATGATTCTGTCTCATCACTGACATTTCTCTCTCTTCCTTCCTCTCTGAAATCAGTGGAAATATATTCATACACACACACACACACACACACACACACACACGTTTTACCCAACAATTCCGCTCCCAGCATGTGCCCTCGAGCTATGCTCACAAAAATATCCCAGTGCACGCATACTGATCACATTATCAGGATACAACAACATGCCCCGCAGTGAACAGCACTGGCAGTTGCTGCATCTCCACAACAGAACTAAATGGCCATTTAAAAGCACGAGCTGGACGCTCATCTCTGGTGATGGACTATTTATGCAATTTAAGTAAAATTTGCTTTTTTAAGTAAGAGGCATACATGTGAGCACTGCCTGTTTTCTAAATGCATGAAGAACAGAAGCCCCAGTAGCCTAATGGATAAGGCATTGGCCTCCTAAATGCATGAAGATGTCCCAGTAGACCTTTGGGGCTTGATGTCAGAGGACCAGATGTAGGTGAGAGACTTTTTTACTTTTCATTTTCATACCACCGTGTATGGTAGTAGGGTCTTACTTTTCAATATGTCTAATGATATTATATTTAATATGTATGTTCATAGAAATCTAAGAAACAAAACAGCCCTGTTGGTGTTGCTAAGTCGTTAGAGGTCAGCCCATGGACCACAGGGTCCCAGGTTGGATTCCTGCTCAAGGGCACCTACATGGGCTGCAGGTTTGATCGCTGGTCCCAGTCTGCTGTTTGTGGGAGGCAAGCAACTAAATCTCTTTCACATCCATGTTTCTCTCCCTCTCTCTCCCTCTCTCTCTCTCTCCCTCCCTCTTTCTCTCTCTCTTTCCCCTTCCTCCTCCCCCACTCCCTCCCTCTCTCTCCAAAATCAATAGAAAAATATCCTCTGGTGAGGATCAACAATAAATAAATAAATAAATAAATAAATAAATAAAATAAGAAGAAAACGAGATAAAGTAATTCTGAATGTTATCTACTCAATAAGTCAACCAGGGATATTTGCTGCCCTGCCTTCCTCTGAATTTCTCAAATAAATCTGATCAATTTTTAAAGAAAATGGCTCTTCTTTCTGCTTTGAGGCATTTATTGCATATTACTGATTATCTATGGTATGGGATTTTGGACTCCTATTTATCACCAAATCTTTAAGAAACTTAAAGACAAACATTAACTTTACACCATCTGTTTCAATCAGATAGTCATAGGTGATACGAGAGGAAGTCATACCAAAAAAAGGAAAAGAAATAAAAGAAAGCGAGAGGCTGGCCGTCTAGCTTTGCCGTGTGCAGCCAGGCAAAGAGGGAACCCTGACTTGTAACTCACGTGGAGCCTGGAGCTCACTCTCCCTCCGTGAGCTATCGGACATGCATTTTAATCCCTACGCTCAGGCCTCCTACTTCTCAGAGTCCGTGCTTCTTAGCCACATGCACCTCACGTTCACCCAAAGCCCACGTCAGCGCCGTTCTCCACGAAGACCCTGAGCGGCGGCGTCCAAAACAAGGAGCCCTGTGAGTCCCACAGGACACGCAGGATGACAGCCATGTCCCCCAAGGTGGGGAACCCACAGCTCCAAAGGAGTGTTGTGGGGGGTACGTTCTTAGAATCTCCCATAACCTCCCATTGTCTCGAGTCCCGGAGGCGGCGAGAGGCCTGCCCCAGTTCCCAGGACGGTTCCCGAGCGCCCGCATCCTGTCCTGCAGCGAATACCGCCCTGCTCCTCCGGGTCTTCCTCGAGGGAAGAAAAAGGAGACTTTCTCATTCACGCCACTGGGCTGCTGCAGCCCTGCCGTTCACAACAACTGGCTTTGTTGGAAAGTGGGCCGCCCGTGTTACCTGTCCAGCTGAAGCCCAGGTGGTCGGCGATGTAGGCCAGCCGCTCCTCCATCCGCTCCTGTGGATCCTGCTGATCTGCACAAGGTCAAGAACAGAACGGCCATGGCTGTCTGTGCCAGGAGAGGACTCCCGCACTGACCATCCACAGAGAGGAAGTCACTTGTCCAAATAGTCGATGGTCGCACAATGGCGCTATTAGCCTTTACATCATGTGAAGTGTGTGTTTGCCAGGTTTCTGGAATGGAATGGGGAGGAAATCTGAGACATCATGGAAACCATGTGCTTCCAATCTCTTCAATGGAGACCAGCCCCGCACTAAGGCTGAGGGCTGTGATTTCTAGCCAGCATCAGGCTCCCCTCTCCAATGACCCGAGAACACTACCCCCAGCAAACAGTCACCTCCCCTGCCCATGCCCACAAGCTCGTAACTGGGCTGCAGGCACGGCGTGATTGGTCAGGGCCTCCCCTTGCTTCCCGCAGCACAGGTCCCTCCACCCGAGGGTCACAAGAGACTGAGACCTTTTCTGGCCAGAAACCACACCTGCCTCGGCCTTGGTGACCCCGGGGGAGAGCAGTGAGGGACATGTTTGCATGTATGTCTTTTGGGCAGTTTTGGTCTGCTTACCCAAAAGGAAGCTCTTACATCACCCCACATTCTATGATGCTCCCTTCATGTTTAACCATTGCGGAGGGGCAGCATTTTAGATCATGGGGTTGTGACGTTCCCTATCACGCAAATTTCAGACTCCTGCTCTATTGCAGAGATTCCGGAAGCTCGGGGCCACTTCTCAGCATCGTCTATGGTTTCCATGGTTGTAGCTCAGAGCCACCGGCCCTCACAGTCACTAAGTCATGCACAGCTGGAGTTTTGTTGTCTGCTGCTTCCAATCGTGGCTGCGTCAACGAGAAGCACAGTTTACCTTACGCTGGTTTGTGAACCTGTGACCAGCAGTATCTGAAATCCAACCTTTCTGAATCAAAAACAGATCCACAAAATTGGAATTTCCTATGTGAATTCCTCTTGAGCAAAGGGCATCCTGATGATGACAAAAATTAAGTGTCAATTATTTTCAAGTACAGAAAGGTCAGAAAAGCCACGGATCCGAATACTACAAAACAAACCCAATACACTTCAGTGCAAGAGCAGGAGTGCTTGGCTGGGGGCTGGGGGCTGGGCCCGGCCCTGCAGAGCAACAAAACTCCCTGCCGGTGTGGCTTGCGTGCAGCGGCCGGATGAGATACGGCCGTGGCCCGTGTGGTCACGTTCCCATCAGCATTCTCATGGCTCAATCTTGAGATTGTTTTCACAGACAAGAGCATACAGAGAAAGCACACAACACGACGGGCTCACACAAACACGGGAGCCACTGCGGAAAGCTTAAAGAAAACGAGACTCGAACCACCAAAGGAAACAGACAAATGACACAGCGACACGGGGCTCATGACATGCGGGGCCCAGGGAGCCCCGGAGGGCAATACCTTCGGTGGGGTCATGGCCACTCTCATCAGGGATGCGCTCAATCAGAGTCTCAATGGACTCATCCCAGATGGGCCTGGTGTCAAAGATGTCCTCAGGGCCCGAGCGCTCGGGCTCGGCAGGTGGCAGGCTCTCGATCACCGAGGCGTCCAGGGCACTACTGCTCTCATCATCCGAGACTGCCTCCTGCTCCCTCTCTGCCTGGCTGAGTCTGTCCACTAGCTTGGACGCCTCATCGCTAATCTCCTCGAAGAATTCTATGGAGTCCCTGTAAAGGTCAAGGAAGTGCTCCCTGCTCTCCCGGGTGGGGCTTGGGGGCCCTCTGCAGGGAGATGGGGTGCCTCTGCTCTTCACCGGCAGGCGGGAGGCAAACACCTTGGGTCTCAAGGCTGTGGCCTCGGACTCGAGCGGGAACTCCTCTGCCCACTCCCCGCTTTCTGCTTTCACTGGACTTTTGGTCTTTGAGTCCAAAGGACTGGCATCTGATCCAGAGGTGCCCCTGTCGTCTGTGGCCCTGCCTGGCACGTCCTGTCCCTGAGGCGGTTCTGTCTTCTGCAGGGAGGCGGTCAGATGCAAAGGCTGCAGCCCCGCTGTTTGGGGGGGCGCCTTCACGGGGATTTTAGACTTGGGCTTTGTCTCCTGCTCTCTCCTGTCGTCGCCTGGGCTGGGCAGCAGGCTCTCCTCTGTGGGGGCCGGGGCGGGGGCGGCAGGGGGCCCGGGCCGGACCAGGACCTGGGACTGGCTCCCAGAAGGAGGCACACTTTCTGCGGCTGCCGTGGGGACCTCAATGACTGACTTCTGCTCCTCTGGGGAGGAGTCAGGAGAGCCGCTGTCCTGTCCTGAGAATCCAGACCCAGTGGCTGTGGCGATATCCGTTGGGACCTGGACAGCGGGCGGAGGCGGCGTGGCGCCCCTGGTCACAGGGGGCAGGTCCTCGGCACCCACAGAGGCAACCGATGTGTCCACAGAGGCTGGGATCCCCGCTGGGGAGCGAGAGTGGCCATCTGAAGCCGGGGTTCCCTCGCCCTCCTCACTCAGGTCATCAGGAAGCAAGTCAGCCTCATCTGTGTCTTTTGATTCTGAAAGTGCCGGTGTCGGAGCCGGTGTCTCCGTCCCTGCGGGCTCGGCGGCAGCCCCGCCTCCTGCCGCATACTCAGAGAGGGACTCCTGCCCGATCTGGAAAAAGTGAAACCCGTCATCCGCGTAGGACCTCTTGGTCATGTCGATGGCGCCGCTCCGGGTCATCTCAAACAACTTGCCCTCCTGAAACAGGAAGGGGTTCTGGTCACCGGTTGGGGTCCCCTCCTCGGTGGGGGTCCGAGCGGGCGTGGTGTCCGGGGTGGTGCCCTGGGACTGCCTTTCCGCCATCAGACCGAACACCTTCTGCTCTTCCTCCTTCACGCGGGCCTCGAAGGCTTCGTCATCCTCGCGGATCTCGCTCCAGGAATCCGAGTCCACGTGGCTGGTGGTGATGACGACTGTGCTCACGTGCTCGTTGGGGACCGCAGAGGTGCAGGGCAGCGGGGGCCCTACGGACACAGGGGCGCCAACCGACTGCGTCTCCCACGAGGTGCTTTCTTGAGTGGATTCCACCTCCATGCTCTGGCCCTCAAAACTGAACTCTCTGCTTGACACAGCTGCCCGGGAGGAGCTGGCCTCCGTCACCACTTCCACAGAGGACGTGATGGTCACAGAATACACTTCTGCCGAGTGAAAACTCGAGTGTCTCGCCTCTGTCTGGGTTTTGCTCTCTTCGCTGGAGAAAAAAGACTGGGGAGGAACGTTTTCATATGGGCTGGTGACCTGAAGGTCACAGATGTCCTCAGTCTCGGCTCGGTCAGAGCCTGGACTGTCTGTGGACAGTGTGTCTGTGTGAGTGGTGATGGCGGCAGCGAGCGTGGGACAGGCCCTGGAGAGCCTGTTGGGAGTGTGGCCAGATCCTGCGGCCTTTGTTTCTGTGGTGAGAGATGCAGAGATGTCTTCATCGGAACCTTTTCCTTCAGATGCTGGACCACCAGGCCCAGAGGGCGGAGAGGAAGAGCCTTCACTGGGGAGCACAGCTCCTGGAGATGCCACTGCAGACACGTGGCACGCCTCTCCCTCGGAGGCCTTCTCCTCCGGGGCCTGCGGGGCTGATGGCTCCTCCCGGCAAGCCAGCTCCTCGCGGACCTCAGCATGGGGGGTGCCACTGGGGCCTGAGGGGCTAGGCGAGGCCAAGCTGCCTGGGCTCCCCGCTTCACACCCGAGGCCCATGCAGAGTTGGGGCTGGTCAGCATCTCTGTTCAGGCCATCAGAAGCTGGGTGCGGGCCCCCGTGGGGACCCACCTGGCTGCCTTCGGGCAGGGGAGATGTGCACGCCTCTTCTCCCGACTCCCCGGGCCCCTGCGCATCCTCGCTCACCCTGAACGTGTACTGCTTGGAGGCGCTCGGCTGGAAGGCCATTTCCTCGGGGCTGGAGCTGGAGTCCACGCTGGACGGGAGTGGGGACGGCGGCTGCACGTGGATGACGGGCTCCGGGAGCAGGCCTGGGGCGGCACCCACGCTCGGCAGCCTCAGCTCCGGCTCGCTCTCCGAGGAGGAGGAGGTGGTCCTGCTTCCGGCAGTCACCACCACAGGGACATCACGCCTGTCCCCTGCGCGCGGCCCGTCAGCCGGACGCTCGGTGTCGGGCTGGGAGGAGGAGGAAGAGCCCTCGGGCTCCGGCTCTCTCCGGTGGCCCCTCTTCTGCTTGGCTTCCAGCTCAAGCTCGTCAAAGGTCTTGATCTTGGCGACCATTTTAAACATCTCCTCCTCAGGCGTGAACCTCTTTCTCTCCCCATTTTCCATGTCCTCCTCTACGCATTCATGAATCACAGCTGGTTTGGGGGGGCTTGCGTCTGAGGCCTTGGGGGTGACCTCGTAGCTGACTTCTTCGGAGCTGGGGGTGTCGGGGGACAGGGGGCTCTTCCCTGAGCTCTCCACGAGGGAGGTCTGCTCCAGACTGTCATCCTCGGCGCTGCCGTCGGGGTCGCGGAGCAGCCGGGCCCGCACGGAGACGCCCTCGGCGAGGAGCTCCGCTCTGGCGACAGCGGCCGGGAGAGGAGAGCGGCCGGGGAAGCCGCCGGCCTTCGCCTCCGGCTCCACGGGGCTGGCCTCCAGGGAGTCCCGGCACGGGGACTCCCGCAGGGGGCTGGGCTCCAGGGAGTCTGGGGTTTTGTGGGAGGAATTGTCCTCCAGCACAGGGCTGGCCTCCAGGGAGTCCTGGTGGCTCACCGCCAGGGACTCGTCGGCCCCAGGGCTGAGGACCTCGGTGTCTGGCTGACGGAGGGGCAGCTCCAGGCCTGGGGGGCTGCGGGGGGCTGCCTGGGCCTGGCCAGTCCTCACAGGGGCCTCGGGCGGCGAGGGCCCAGGGCTTGTGGGTCTCTGAGCTTGGGGCTCAGTCCATGTCTCGTGGGCAGGTGGGCCGTCCTCACAGGGCACGTCCTCAGTCAGAGGGGCAGGCGCCTTCTTTGAGGGGGACACAGCGCAGCAGCCCAGGTCGCTGCCCCCGGGGGTGGGATCCGTCTCTCTGGGAAGGTCCGGGGTGGCTTCCTTCACACCCCTGGCCGTGGGCTCAGAGCCCCCGGTGACAGCCACTCCAGGCTCTCGGGCACCGTCGGGAGTGTCTTTGGTGGAGGACTGCTCTTCACCCGAAGGCGTGTCTGTGTCTAAGAGGGCAGTTTCCCTGCGCTTCCCCAGTTGCTCCTGGCTCCGCTTTGGTGAGAAAGAAAGGCTCTCTGGGCTGGTCTCGGGAGTCTCGGCCAGGCCCTCATGCTTGTAGCTCTCCTCTGAGCTGGCCTGCGGGGTCCCCTCCATCAGGCTGCCACACGGGGACCCCACCGCCCCCTCCTGCCGCAGGTTCTCCCAACTGCCGTCCAGGCGGAAGGCCAGGCCCGGGAGCAGTTCCCCGCTATCCGGCTCCGGCTGGAAGGCCCTGGGGAAGGGGCTGGTGAGCACCTGCTCCGGGACCAGCTGCGCCTCCGCCGGCTCCGGCTCCTCCCGGTGGCAGAACTGCTGGTACCGGGCATTGTCCTCCAGCTCCTGCTTAATCACCTCCGAGAAGTCGGTGGAGGTTCGGCGGTCGGGGCTGATCTGGGGGTCCCCATTGCTCCGCTCGTCCAGCTCCTCCCCGAGGGCCTGCCCCGCAGGTGGCGGCACCCTGTGGCCAGACACCAGCTCCTTCTCTCCCGTGGCGTCCTCTCTCGGCCCCGAGGTGCCTGTGGCCACAGCTCCCGGGAACCTCTGGCCTGGCTGGGGGGCCGGACTCTCGCTTTTCTGGGTTTCTCTCTGGGCTGGCACCGGCCCCTTTTCTTTCTCTGCCCGGGCCCTGCCCTTTTCCTGCGGCTGCTTTGGTTTGGGGGATCTGTGCTCAAAGAGTCCAGCCTTGTGTTTGGACGGGTCCTGCCCCGACTGAAAGGCCCTCATCAGCTCCCGGACAGACATGGTCTCCTCGATGCGCTCGGTCCTCGAGGTGGGGGACACGGGGGCTGCCTTTTCTGCTTTCCCAGCCGGGGTCGCCGAGAGGCGCTTCTCAGCCCTCCCAGGGGCCGGCGCTGGCGGGTGCTTTTCCGTTCTGGCCGCCGGAGACACCGGCAGGCGCTTGTCTGTCCTCCCAGGAGATGCGGGCGGATGCTTATCCGTCCTTCCCGATGGTGACAGAGGAGGGTGTCTGTCTGTCCTCCCTGAAGGTGACACCGGTGAGCGTTTCCCGTTTTTACCTGACAAGGATGCAGGGGGGTGTCTGTCGGTTTTCGATGTGGAAGAGGTGGGCGAGTATCTGTCGTTTTTCGTTGAGGGAGACACGGGCGAGTGTCTGTCTGTCTTACTCGGTGGTGACGTGGGCGGATGCCGGTCAGACTTGGCGGAGGCGGCGAGGGAAGAGTGTCTGTCTGCCTTGGAGGACGGGGGGGCAGGTGCCCGCCTGTCGGATTTCAGAGAGGGCGAGGCGGCTGGTGGCAGCCTGGGGCTGGTCCTCCGGGGCACCTCTTCTCTGCCCTTGGCTCTGACGGGCAACTTGCTTCGGCCTTTCTGCTCATCTTCCACCCGCTTCTGAAGGGCCTTCACTTTGTCCTTGATGGAGCCAATGGGCGTCTCTTCCACCAACGGAGACGTGGCCTTTCCCGTGGGCAGCGGCTCCGGAGCTAACTCCGTGTCCTCCTCCACGGATTCCTCTGAACTGCCCTTCCCCAGCCCCGGCTTTCCTGTGCCGGCCTGCGAGCCCTCCTCTCTCTGCTTCAGGCTTTCTGTCAGCTTCCTTCGCACTGGCTTCTTCACGCCCAGGCCCGGCTTGTGCTCCTTCTGCGTCCTCTGCGTCCCATCTCGGGGAACAGCCTTCCCTTGGCTTCTAGCATGCCGGTCCCCGGCCGTGGGGCGCCCTGGCCGCGGGGCCCCTTCGGGAGAGGCCGAGTAGGAGCTCAGGTCCTCAATGAGGTAGTTTACCAGCCCCGTGGCATCCTTCTGGCCCTGAGCTGGGGTCTCCCTGGCTAGTCTAACTTCCACACAGGGGGCCTCGGGGGCCTCCAGGGGTGCCCTCTGTTTGGCTTCCGCTATCTCCTCATCGCTGACAACTACCCACTCCTCGTCCGGCAGCTCCCTCTCCAGCTGGGGCCCCAGCTCACGGCCTTGCCCCTCTGAGCACCCCCCCCTCAGGATCTCGTTCACCTTCTCTAAGTCCTCCTTCACTTTCTCCACGATTTCAAAGGGCTCCCCCGGCTCCTCCGGGGCGGGCCCAGCCGGCTCCTTGTCCCTGAGCGGCCCCACCCTGTCGGCCACGTCTGTGGTCAGCAGGGCGCTCATCTTCAGCAGGCCCTGCTTCATCTCAGAGACGTCCGAGAGCAGGTCCGGGCTCGCCAGGGCTGGGGCCTCAGTAACCAGCTGGCTTTTCAGGACAGATGTTTCTGTCGACTCTGTCTCATCATCTTGGATATGCATGGAAAGCATTGGAAGTAAAATGGAAATCAGACAAGAAATTGGCAAATGTAACCAGGACCAAGGACACGGGGTCTTCCTGGCGTGGTGGGAGGGACAATAAAATGGGCGGGGTGGCGGATCCACGAGGTCTCAGGAGACAAAGCAAAGCGAGGCTCAGGGGACTGAAAGGAAACGAGCAGGAAATAACTTGCTTCACTCTGCACTCGCAGCACAGCCACACGTACATCAGGCTGAAACCAGCCATCGGCACGCGCCACCGGCGTCACAAACCAACACAGAGACAGGTGGGGATAGCACACGGAGGCATCTCAAGATTGTTCAGACGGCACAGATGGATGTGGAAAGAAAAATAAAAGGAGGAAGGGAAGCAGCATCAGGAACTGCTAAGTTCATTTCCTCTGGCAGAAAGCCAGCTGGTAGAAAACTCAGGGTGCGCCTCTGAACGCACGCATCTGGAACCAGCTCCGTTCGGCCACACAATGACTACACCCCGAGTCTCTGCATCCGCTGCAAACCGGCTTTTCGGCTAAGGAAATGCACACCTAACAGTGAGACATGGTCTGGGTGAGAGGCCCGGCCCGTCCTCGGAGCCGCCTCCTTGTTCAGACACTTACAGGACAGACCAAGGAGGGGAAGAAAGGAAAAGAAAGAAAAACCACAAAAACCACCATGGTGAGGAAACATCTGTGTGAGTCCATAGTTAAAACGTGATGCATAGCAACCCCAGTCGGAGACACGCACACGGACACGCACAGCTGTGTAAGCCAAGTTATTTCCATGCAAAGCGGAGGCCGGGAAGAGCAGAGGCAGGCAGGAGGTGGTCAGGAGAGACAGACGGCTGAACCCACTGTGGGAAGCTCCGTCACCCTGCCACCAAGCACTTGCTGCTGGTGAGGCTGGGGGGGGCCCAGCAGGGGGAGCCCTCCGGGCCTGCTCAGGGACGGCCAAGGATGGCGCCTCCTCTGCGCCTCCCAGGGACACTACTTTATACCCAGGGGCCTGTTATTTAATAACCATCTGTAAACTAAAATATAACCAAACATCAGTCTATATTTGAAAACTTAAAACAGTCACAACACTGAAGGGGCCGGGGAGGGCACAGGCTTTACAGAACGTGGTAGCTTTTCTTCATCACGATTGAGCCCAATGCTTGGCTTCAATTTTAATCCCCGAGTTTGTGTCCAAGAAACAAACTGTCCTTTTAAATGAACACAGTGGTTCTGAATAGGAAAGTGGGAGCAAAATGAAATCTCTTTAAAAAAGAAAACTGCCTGGCTCGCGTAGCTCAGTGGCTGAGCATTGACCTATTAACCAAGAGGTCATGGTTCCATTCCTGGTCAGGGCACAAGCCCGGGTTGTGGGCTTGATCTCCAGTGTGGGGCGTGCAGGAGGCAGCCGACCCGTGGTTCTCTCTCATCACTGATGTTTCTCTCTCTCCCTCTCTCTTGCTCTCTAAAATCAGTAAAAATTTATTTAAAAAACAAAAAATTAATGAAGGCAACATAACCTATCATCTTTTTAATAAATGAAAAGTGCCTTCTTTTGAAAAAAATCAGTATTTGTTGAGGAGATAGTCTCTGTGAATATGCATTTATAAAAAGATATTAAAATAATTTGTACCAATATAGATTTGCTCAAATATAAGCCAATGAAAACATCCAGAGTTTCAATCCTAGACCCAACTACTGATTTAACACAGGGTGAGGAGATTCATGAACAGCAGTCTGTAAGTAGGCGGTGACGTGCACTGCGTGCTCAGAGAGCTGTTTGAATTGCACTGCTGGGGCCAGATGACCACATTAGCAGGACTCTAGCTTTTCTCCTCTTGGAAACACCACCCCGAAATATAGCTAATCAAAGTAAATCTTAAAATGAATGAACATTAGAAAAATAAATTTTCTTCTGAAGCATCTGGGGCAGAAAAGCAAAAATAAATACATAAATAAAACCTAAAAAATTGCCCAGCTGCCGTGGCTCAGTGGTTGAGCACCAACCTATGAACCAGGAGGTCAGGGCACATGCCCAGGTTGTGGGCTCCATCTACAGTAGGGGTGTGCAGAACCAATCAATGGTTCTTTCTCATCATTGATGTTTCTCTCTCTCCCTATCCCTTTCTCTCTGAAATCAATAAAAATATATTAAAAAAAACCTAAAAACTAAAAAATGTAGGTTCTTCTGCACAAGAAGCTCAAACTGCCAGAAACAGGCCGGAGACCTGTAAGGCTGGCGTGCCGCGGCTCCGGTGAGGGCTGGGCGCAGGCCGAACACCGCTTCTCTCCGCGCTGGGTGGTTTGGGGACCCGCATCCTTGTGTGGAAAGAGCTCCCTCATAACCCAGCTTTGTGACAGAAATCCCGGGAGGTTCACTGTTTGAACCTATGGCTCTTTTCCTGGAAAGCTCTCCCAAGAGCCCAGGCCCAGCCCTACAGCTGGCGGCCGGCTGCTTCACCACAGTGGGGGAGGGGAGAGGAGGGAGCAAGCGGGGAGGGCGCGGTGAGCTGTGAGACAGCATTGCTTTCGCAGGTGCAGCCACAGAAACAGGAGCTCTCGGGGTCAGTGCTGGCTGGCAGAGTGGTGCTGTCGGTCGGGGGTACAGGTGAGGTGATGATGGAGCAGTAATGGGGGGGGGGGGGGAAGACAGGGCGGGCCTCCAACAAGCGGGCGCAGTGGGGAGCAGGGTGTCACAGAGAACGGACGCGTAAGCGGAGAACCACAGTGCTTCTCCACTAATTAAGTCCCAGTTAGATGTCTCTATCATTTAACTGGCCGAGCTTTTCTAAATGTATGTTAATGATGACTCAGAATATAAAACATGACGATTACAGTGTTAGTAACAGCCACTAGCTTGCATGTCTTTAATCAGCTTTCAAACAAAGTTAAGTTTTTTAAAATCTTACTTTTTTCCGATGTCACATCAATCTGAAAGAAAACACACATAAATTGAATGGTTACAACAGCGTCTTGTCTCTCCCCATCTCCCTCCCCACCTCAGCTCTGAGCTCTGTCATAATCACACGTGTGAGGACCCCGTGCATGTGGGGACCCCGTGCACTGGGCAAGGAGCCTTGGCTGCACTTCCTCATGACAGTTTCCATGATTCTTATCCAAGCTATGAAAGAACTAATCTAGATACTGTGGATGGGGAGCGCTTTCTCACGTTTTTCCAGGGAAGATGGGACCCAGTGCGTGAATCAGAAATGCACTTTTACCAGGAAAAGGCCAGGGAGAGAGGGAAACAGGCAGTCAATGTGTCCACTTAGTGCAGCACAAATCTCATGCCAGGTGGCACGTTCCACGGACACAGTCATTACAAGCCACAGGACAATTCCTGGACAGAATGCACTGATCGCCTACAGGTCCTGAGACAGCAAGAGGAACTGTCCAGCGTGGGGAAGGCGCACCAGGGGATGGCTAGGTGGCTCCTAACTGCACTGCTCGGCTAGAGGTGCACAGCCTCCTCCCACCAGCTCCGGGGCCGAGTCACGAGGCACGGGAGGGATGTGGATGGGAGATGCAGTGACTGGATGGTGGAGGGAGAAGACCTCAGTCTGTCCACAGGCTCCCGTGTGTCTGTGACTATACCCCCTCCTGCCTTGCCTGCAGCCAGAGTGTCCATGACAAAAGTGGACTTAGGGCTTCTCTGGACCGATAAGGCCTTACATGTTCAGCGGGTGGGTACAAGGGCATGTATTACATTTTTCTTCCGATTTTTGCATTTTGAATCCATCAGAATAAATTAAAAATAAGTGTATTTGAAAACATTTATGTGCAACTACTAACAACTGCACTTGTCTTAGAGACAGGACCCGTATGTTCCTCGGAAAGTGGAAGGCTGCTGCAGTGGTCCCTGTCATTTCCATGGTAACGCTGGGGCGTTTCTACAAGGGACACACACACCAGCTGGAACTGCAGGAGCAGGTGTGACTGGCACGGCTATTTCTCCACGGGCTCGGAGCTGCACTGCCTCCCTGTGGCGGGAGGCCACCCGCTTTGCTGGGCATGGGAGGCCCCGCCCACAGGCTCGCGTGCACTACCTGCCCCCGCATTGTCATCACCTGATGGGCCAGCTACACGTACCATAGTTTTGTCTCAGTGGTTCTCAAACTTTCTGGCCATAAGACCCCTTTAACTCAGAAGCCTGTGGAGCTCTGGTCAGTGCCTGACTTGGAGAAAGGCACACGTGTTACAGAAATGAAGCTGCGGAAATGCTGGGACCCGAGGACACGTGTACGGAGCACACATCCTGGAGTGTCCCAGCGGGTGGCGTCTCAGGTAAGACAGCCCTGGAAACCAGCTGGTAGCTGCGGGGTCCTGCCTGTTAGAGGCAAGTAACGGCCCCGGGCACCTGCCAGCAGCATTGGAGAACCATCAGATAGTGGTGTGGGCTCCAGCGGCGGGTAGAGAAATAGGCATTATGGCAAAGACAGGGCAATGTTCCCAGAGAAGCGCGCCTGTCCTCACGCTGGCTCAGGCAGTGGGCACAGCCTGAGAACACAGGTCACCGGCGCTCTGATTGGGTCAGGCAACCACACAGCCCTTAACAAGGGACAGGGTCACACAATTACCTCTTCTTCCGGCTCCTGATCTGACTCGGACTCCTTCGCCAGCCACCATGCGGGAGGGAAAAGAGCAGAGCGTTTAGGAGAAGAGGTTAAGACCCTCCCGGCGCGAACAGGCGGCACTCGGCCAGGGCACGCTGACGGTTCCTAACGGCCACAGGAGATAGGCACCAGGCTAAAGGGGCTGGCTTAAACGCACCAACACAAAGGACCAAATCACCAAGATACTCATTTCATTCGCTCGGTCACCGCAGCCTCACAGCCAGACATTGATGGGTTGGAGGGCACACCACTGGCTGGACGGGCTGAGAGCCACAGAGCAGTGTCTGACGACCATCACCTTGGCACACAGGCAGCATGCCAGAGCTCAGGGCTGTAGCCGCCAGCAGATTCTGACGCATGCTGTCTGGCTCTTCATACTTTTGTTTTCGTTACTGCTAAACTAGAGAGCCCCCTGGGCCGTCACAGCATCACACCTGTGTCTGACGCGGCAAACGTGACGGTGAGTCAGTGAGCCCTTGCCCTGACTCAGATGGTGGGGCGTCGTTCCGTGAACCAAACGGTTTCCAGTTCCATCCCCGTCAGGGCACATGCCCAGGTGTGCGGGCTCAATCCCCAGCAGGGGGCATGCAGGAGGCAGCCAATAGACATTTCTTTCTCTCCTTGACTCTCTCTAAAAAATCAATAGAAATATTAAAATAAATAGAGTAAATGCTTTCTTCACAGCACACTGAAGGCTCACTGGCCACAGAGCCAGAGCTCATTATCTTCATAGGAAAGTCAGATTTATTTTTATCAAATAAGAAGTTGCAATGCTGCACACAATGCCGTGAGCTTTTCTACCTGACTGATCTCTATTTACAGGAATCATTTGTTACAGAAAACAGACCAGCAGGTGAAAAGCAGTATAGGCAGTGCTTGTTTTGTGGAGTCCAATGTAGGACTTTAAATATATTCCTTCCACCAGGGCTCACGTCACTCTGCACCCTGTCCCCGCTCTGGGGCACACTCACTGACTCGTGGCTGCAGCCACAAAGCATGGCTGGGTGGGCTTCCATGAGGAAGGGCTACTGGTTAAAATATTTTTAAATAAAAAAGTTATCCCCAATGTAAAAATTCATTCAGTTGACTCCTTTGGTTTGATAGAGTAATCAAGAATATCCTATATAATAAAAGGCTAACATGCAAATCGACCGAATGGTGGACCGACCAGTTACTATGACACACACTGACCACCAGGGGGCAGGCACTCAATGCAGGTGCTGCCCCCTGGCAGTCAGTGCGTTCCCACAGGGGGAGTGCTGCTCAGCCAGAAGCTGGGCTCACAGCTGGCTAGCACAGCAGCGGTGGCGGGAGCCTCTCCTATCTCCACGGTAGCACTAAGGATGTCCAGCTGACGGCTTAGGCCTGCTCCCCGGGAAGTGGGCCTAAGACATCAGCTGGACATTCCCTAAGGGCTCCTGGACTGTGAGAGGGAGTAGTCCAGGCTGAAAGACTCTCCCTTGCGCACACTCCCCTTCCTCCCCCCAACTGCATGAATTTTGGCTTCTAGTTTCTGTATAAGCAAGAGTAATCACAGATAATCTGCACCTGGAAGAGGCTTGCCTGTAGAGTTATATCCAGATGTAGCTAGACCTGGAGCAGGAATTAATGAATGTTTCCTTTTCAACAATATTTCAAATCTGCTCCTTACAACATGGAAATACTTTGTATATTAAGCATGTTAAAATAGTTGAAAAACTAATTTGATACTCCTAAACATTACAGGTTATAAAATGGACAGGTAATGCCTGACTGGTGTCGCTCAGTGGTTGACCTATGAACCAGGAGGTCACAGTTGGGTTCCCAGTCAGGGCACATGACCAGGTTGTGGGCTCCATCTCTAGTGTGGGGTGTGCAGGAGGCAGCCGATCCATGTTTCTCTCTCTTTTTCCCTCTCCCTTCCTCTCTGGAATCAATAAAAACATATTTAAAAAATAAAAATAAAAGGAACAGGTAATTATTTTAGCAACTAGACGGAATGTCACGAGGTTGCTCTGCGTGCACTCTTTAGAACCCACCTATGAGCTGGGCCCAGGTTTGGGTGCCAGAGGCCCCAGCGTGGTCCCAAGACGAAGTCAGTTATTTGCTTTTTAAAAACTAGTCTAAAAAGTTAAATCTTAAATTAAAAGTTTCTGTCTTCCGTATCCAATATGTGTTCATAGAAATTTTTTCATAACAATGAACTGGATATGAAATAAGGTAGAGCTCCTTTTTTTCTGACTTCCATGGAAAATTACAAATTGACAGGGAATCCAAAATGACTGCTACAAGTGTTGCCTCTGCTTGTGCAGGTTCCGAATTGCAGATAATCCCCCCTCGCCCTCCTCCCCGTCGCCGCACGCGGGGCGGGGCCTCTGCGGTACCTTGATGTAGACAGGCAGGGTGATGTTCAGGTTGCAGATGGCTTGGTGCACCAGGCCTCGCGTGGATTTTGGCTCCTTCATAAATGATAGTCGTCCACATGGTTCCTGAGTCGTGTCTCGTACCTTGAACAAGAAAAGCACGCGTGTCACCACATAGGATGCATGTGCCTTCTTCAAGGTGATGATCCCCCCAAAGAACTGGGGGACAGACAATGCATTTGAGAATGCGGAGTAAGGGTTCGAGGTCACTCCTTTCTCCTTGTCCTTTTACAATTTACAATTATTATTATTATTTTTTAAATCAATCAGATTTTTAAAAAATTGTGGTAAAATACACATAACAAAATTTACCTTTCCCGTTTTCCCACTTACTGTTTTTAAGCATACAGCTCAGTGACATTAGGCTCTCACTAAGCTGGCAATTGTCACTATTTTGCACCTGTTCTCTGGGGACTGCCCCCCTCCTCTGCCCAGCCCGAGAGACTCGATTCCACCTGCCTGTACACCTGACTCCTGCCTCCTCTTGGGACCTTGGAGAGATGGACTTAGACCGTGTCTGTCCTTTGTGCCTGGATAATTTCACCCACATGTTTTGGAGGCCCATCCATGTTGTGGCATGTGTCAGAATTTCATTGCCTTTTCAGGCTGAATAGCATTCCATGGTATGTATAGACAGACCCCTTTGTTTACCCATTCATTTGCAAATGAATATTCGAGACGTTTCCATGTTTGGGTGAATGACGCTTTTGTGAATGTCAGAGGGAAAGTAACCGAGTACTTGCCTTCAGTTTTTGTGGACTAGACCTCGGAGCACAATCCCTGGACCCTGTGGTCGCATGTCTCATGCTCTGAGTGCGTGCACCGTTTTCCACAGGACGGCATCGTGTGATTTCCAGCCAGCAATGCGTCAGCCCCCGTGTTCACACGGCCACACCAATGCTAGCTCCCCGTTTTTGCTTTTGTTTTTTTTTGATAACAGCTGTTCTAATGGGCACGGAGCAGTACCTCACTGTGGTTGGAATGTGACTTTGCTAAGCATCCTTCCATGGGCTTATTGGCCATCTGGACACCTTCCTCAGAGAAATGTCTATTCAGGTCCTCTACTATTTTGTACTGGGTTGTTTATAAATGATGTTTGCATACTAATGGTATCAAATATTAGTTCAATCACACAGCCTTTTGTGTTCAGTGGCTCTGCCATCCTCAGCAGTGACTGCTCCGTGAAATGGCCTGTTAGGACAGCTTTAATCAGGCAAAACTGGCTACCAGCAATGGCACCATGAGAGGCTCAGCAGAGAACTTGGGAGAACTCCATCGCTCTAAAAAATTAAGCAGGTCGCCGGCTTGCATGGCTCAGTGGTTGAACATCAACCTATGAACCAGGAGGTCATGGTTTGATTCTGTGTCAGGTCAAATACCTGGGTTTTGTGCTTCATCCTCAGTAGGGGGCGTGCGGGAGGCAGCTGATCAATGCTTCTCTCTCATAGTTGGTGTTTCCATCTCTCTCTCTCCCTTCTTCTCTGAAATCAATTTAAAAAAAGTATTTAAGAACGTTAAGCAGCTGCACAGCTTTGTGCTGGGAGAAACCATGAGGGGTTTGGTAATAAAAGGGTCGTGTTGATGAATGGCTTGGGAATCAGTCGCCTGAGGCAGGACTGGGGAAAGCTGAGGGAGCCCAGCCCTATCCGGGGTGTGTGGGGGGTGGCATCGGGACTTCCAGAGAAATGCAATGCTTCATAGGTAACGGGACAGCGAGTGTGAGAGCTGGTGCAGAAGGAATTACTGCTTCCTTTCCATTTCACAAGCCTCTCATTTATACGCGCTTGGCCCTCCACAGGCGTGGAATCCAGGGGAGATGGAATTATCATCGCCAAACTCCTGCCTGGGATGGTCTGAAACAGACTGGCACCTCTGGTGCACTAAGGTGCTCCGGAGTGTTGGCTGAACGCCTGTGTGAAGGCCGCCCGGCGACAGTGCTGCCTGGGGTCACCTGGCCTCAGGCTGAGTGGGCTCCTAGGCCGTCTGAGAGCCCTCTGCTCTCCTCCTTGGTAAAATTCACACATTTAAAACATAAGCACAAAGATTTAAAAGGAACAATACTTTAAAAAGAGACTTTCCTTTAAAATTTGAAAAAGAAAAGCCAGTTAATAATAAATTGGCTGTTTGTCCTTAAACATAGTCTTAAAGTTGAATTTGAACTTCAAAACTGAAAATGGTTAGTTTTCTAAAACTTTAAAATTTTATGGATATGGTTTAAATAATCTCTGGAAATTATTGAAGAGCAGATATTCTCTCCTTCTAAAGGAAGTTAAGTCCTTACTTGATGTAGAATAAAATGTGTGTAAAAATTCCATATACAATAGATAATTACCTTGACAAAGAGAGGAAGTCTGTTTTCTTTAAAGGCAAAAAAACTGAATATATGATGTTGGCCACTCTTGGTTAATGGCACGAGATTGCCAAAACAATCAACGTAGATGGGTTTTCCTTCCAGCACCTGGTGAAGCAGATAAGCAGAACAGACTATAAGTGCAGTTATTGCTTGTTATTTACATAAAGTGGTGATACCAGTTGGAATGGTAAAACCTACCTACAACCATCACTCAGTGCTATGACCTGTCCCCTGGAGGACAAAGTATGTCCTAAGGGACCTGCCTCTGATGTGAGGCCCTTGTTTCTAAGGTCGCATCACATCACCCCAAACTGACTGAGCCTTAAAGTCTGTCTTCTGACTGGGCCGTTTTTACATCCAATAAGTCACATTACTTGACCTCACCATCCACACCCACACTAATGGAGAAGCCTGAGATAAGCAAGAGTAATGCTGAAAGGCCTGGGTAGCTCACGTCCACATTTATTCCAAGGATACACTTCCTGACTGCTATCTTTACTACTAAAGATCACTCCGAATGAGGAAAAATAAGCATTCTACACTGTTAGCGCCACTTACACACCTCATGGCTGATCCTCCTTCCCCCGTGATGCTCAGAAAGAGCCGTTCCCGCCTCCTCTCCCCGCAGCACTGGTCCCGATGGACGGAAACGAGCTGCTTTTGGACCCTGACCTTCCAACTGATCAAGATGAGGACTGGTCTCTTTTAAAATTTGTGGTTCTACTTATTAGCCACTATTTTACATATAATCTTTGAAGAAAGGCATAGACGTGTCCATGCGTTGCTCCGGAACCCGCACCTCCACATCCCGGCTGCGGGCCACCTCCGCGAAGTGCTCCTGCTGCTCCAGCGTCTTGTCCACCTTGTCGTCCGTCATGCAGAAGCACCGCAGCCGCGCCTCGATGGGGTCGTGCGACTTGGCGAACACCACGAACTTGGCCATGTATGGGACACAGATGATCTCCCTGTACACTTGGGAGGCGAAGGTGACGGATTCTTGGATTTGCCGGCAATCGATCAGCCAGAACCTGCAAAGGATTTTAAGCGGTCAGGCATCTAGAACTAATGGATACCAGCCGGCCGGCGAAGCTCAGAAAAAAATTGAATTAATGGACACCAGTTGAAAAAACCCCTCAGTTCCTTCGATATGATCAAAGACATTAAGTGCTTCCTCAGAGGGAGGTGGGAGAGGATGAGAGACGGTGGGCAGAGTGGGGCAGGAGGGCACTGCGGACCAGGTGTGCACCCCCAACCCCTGGAACATATTAATATTTGTGACTTTTTTCCTTGGAGACACTTCCAGGGTCCAGCTTCTGAAATCCGCCCCCGAATCCCAGCACCATCCGTGGAGGGAGCCTGGGGCCTTCGCAATGGGTCCTCATGGGGGAGCCCCCGTTCCCCTTGACTCCCCCAATCTTCCTCTCATTTACTAAACTCTTCGCAATAAGATCTACCCAGCGTCACCTCATCTCGTTCCTCTTTTCCAAAACCCTCTCCGGCACCAAGGTGGATCAATCCAACCATTTGGAAATCTGCCTTCAAGGCAGAACTCCAGGCATTGGTGGGCATGGCTCCCAGAGAAAGTCACTGCTCTGTGGCTCCTTCATGGCTGGTGGCCTCATGGGGCCTGTGACACGGCCTGGCCACGCCGCCTCAGCGTCTCTGCTCAGGGCACCAAGGTTGCTGAGCCTGCTCAGCATTCCCGGACTGTTCCCCCACCCCCCGGCTTGAGGAGGGACCATTCGGCTGAGAAAGCTGAGGTGCCGGATGCAAAGCATTATCCACATCCTGTCGCCCTGAAACCTCGCTCCGCCTATTGCTGCCTCCTTCCCTCGACTCCTTCCTGCCATCTTTCCACGCCCGAGGTTACCTTTCCCTAGTCACCGATTCCTTCCTGTCCCTCATCCATCTCTCTCCTTATTAGCTTAGTTTTGATGAGATATATGTAACTAAAACTCACCATGCTAGCCGCATCTAAGTGTACACGGCATAGGCATGACGTAATTTACAATCCTGGCTGCCATCACCACTGACCATTCTGCAACCTTCCGTCATCCCAACAGAACGAGGTACCGCAAACCCTGCCTGCCCATTTCCTGTCTCCGGGCACTCGCCTATTCCGGGGCCTCACATGCGCGAATACCGGCTACTTCCTTTAGCTTAACGTTCTCAGGCCCAGCTCAGCCGCTGGCACCTGGGGGACTCAGTATCGCCTTCTCTTTGCTCTGACTCACACGGTGTGCTCACTGCTCCCTCGGGCGTCTGGGGTGAAATGAGGAACACAGAAGCTGCCCAGCCTTCCAAGCAGGCCTCCCTCAGCTCTGCCGTCATCCACGTGGCAGCTCTGGTCTGACCTCCGACCTCAGATGTCTGCTGCTCGCCCCCACCCTCCTGTCTTGTCCATGGTCCTCTCTCTTGTCTTTCTCCTGCCTGTCAGGCTCCTGCCTGTCTCAGGAGGCACGTCCCCTCAGGCGTCCTCTCCGCCCCGACGTGCACCCGCAGGGCCCCTAGTAACCTTCTCCTCGCATTTGTCATCTCTGGAGCTACAGCTGCCCTGTGTGCCCTTCTCCTCTGTCCCCTGGACAGGAGTTTAAGCTTAACCCTCTCAGCCTCAGTCTTCCCACCTGTAAAATGGACGCAATACCAAGTCATTGTAGTGATGAAATCAAACGCATGGGAAAGCACCCAGCATTCCCTTACAGGTCACACACGGAGCCAACGATAAACGGAGTTAATGAGCATGTGAAACAAGACTGGACCGTGTCATCGCTGTGAGGATGTGAGACACATACATGCATGTGTCAGGCCTCCTAGAGTCACCCAAACCTGGAACCATCTGCACACACATGTGCCCTCGGACTCTGATATTCTGCTGGAAGCAGTTTGGGATGTGCTGATCAGCAGGAAACCTATAATCCCTAAGGCCTCTGGGACTGGAACAACTGGTGGCAAGGCCCCACAGCCAAAGCTGCCGATCGCTTGCTGTCCTTAGATTTTAACCCGACTGGTTGAACTTTGTACTGTATTATCACTATTCATTTTGCTGGCAGCAGGTCCAGTTTAAAATGCGAAAGTTAATACAGATTGTATTTAAAACCAACCAGAAAAACTCGCTTTTGAAGAACACAGAAACAAAAGAAAACAAAGCAAAATCCCTGGGGGGTGAGGCCAGTATGGCCTTGGGTTGGTCGGAGGGCTGGCCGTACCTGGCAGACACGTTGGTGGTGAAGGAAACACACTCATTGACAAATGTTAATGGCGTGGTTCCTGTGATGTCTTCCCACTGTGCAGGAGTGGTCCCCCCTGAAACAACAGGATTGTTGAAAAAATCAGGCAACACTTCCGACTCTGGGTTGTGAAGCGAGCGTGTGGTTCCCTGTGCTTTCCCGAGGAAGCCGAGAGGCCACACAGAGCAGCTGCCGCTGACAGCGCCTCCCAGGAATGAGCTTAGAGCTTACTGGAGTCCCTGCTTCACATGGTTAGGGGTTCCATCCTCTACCTGACGTTCTGAGGCTGTTGTTGTAACTGGTAGGCCCTATAGATCAATTTGAGATGTATAGGGTTGATGAATTTAAGAGATCCTTTAACTGACCAAGGAGCTGAAGGTTTTGTTAAAATAATGAAAAATCCAAGTAGTCTTTTGCTCCTGAATTTCATACTTTATACAATTATTTTCTTAAGATAAAATTTCTCTCAATTTGCAATGGGAGATTATAAGAAGAAAATACTTGGAAAACATTAAGAGCTTAACGAACACTGCAGACGGATGGACAGGTGGACGAAGGCCTGAGGAAGCCTAATCAGGCCGACGGTGCCTCAGCCACGTGGTCCCTCGCTTGATGCCTGGCCAGGGCAGGCATGCCTGCACGTTACATCTGACCTGCTTCACCTCCACGCACTACGTCTCACGTGATGAAGGGCTAACCGTATGCAAATGGACTGAAAACTGTGGGAAACTCACCCAGGAATGTGGGGTGGGAATAAGGTCGGGACTAAAGCATGATCCCATGGGCTCCTGCTAGTCCATGTATGTTGCATTTGTTAAGTATATGGGGCAATCTCAATGGCTTGCCATGGTACATACAGGAAAAGCACTAATAAGGAGGGAGAACTGGAGAGAGAGCAAAATAAGGGAGAACACAGCTGCAAAGGAGAAGTGAGAACATCCTCACACCCCTGGGTGAGCAGCAGCTGACACCCGAGCAGAGGGTGGCACTGCTGAGCGCCGGGAGCTCGTGGTGCTGAGAAAGAGGGACATTCCCAGCCCCACGATGGGGGTGGATTTTTACCTCCCACCATGTATCATGGGGCCAGGACAACCAGTAGCTGGGAGTCTTTCTGGAGGTTGATAGATGTCTGAACACTAGCACAACTTCCAATGGAAAAGACCACGTTCAATGAGTCTTGAAAAGCCTTTTCTCTGTTTCTCAAGGCTATTCATCAGGCCAGTGATGACAGAACGCCCCCCCCTAGACAGAGGTCAGGTCTGGCCTGCTGGTGTGATGGTGCAGCAGGAGGAGTTTTCAAATGTCTTTGGCGAGGACTGGCAGGGTGAGGGCTTCGGTTGGAAGCCCAGCTCTGCACAAGCCTGTGGTATAATCTGAGGCAAGTCCCAGAATTCTCGGAGCCTGGCTTCCTTTTCAGTGGAATGGGGCTAGGTGTGGTCACAGGGCTGTGTGACAGAGTGACGACACGTGAGCACTTGCCAGGGGCACGCAGCTTTATCAGCAGGTTGGTACATCTCCTGCCACCTTCTGTTCCCTATTTAGGATGCTCCTCCTGAAGCAACACAGGCCCCTTAGGACAAAGTCGCTTAACATTTACAACCGTGTAGGCTTCTCCTTCCAGAGCTTTCTACCCCCATCGTCGCGGGCGCCCCACCTGTTATGCTGCACAGAAGTCTCAAGGTTGGAGCATCCCCTCCAAAACCATTCAGCATGACGTCGCTGGCGGCTTTGGGCACAGGGATGGTCATGGTGATCGGCTTGTGGAACTTCCTTCGTCTGGGCTCCAAGGTGACGATCGGGCTGAAGGTCGCTTTGTTCCCAAGGATCTTCTTAACCAACTCGCCGTGCACAGGTTGCGCCTTTTCCAAGAAAAGCACACAGTAAACAGGCCACTGTGCTTCATGTCAAATACCTTGGGAGGCATGCTTTTTGCCCCATGCATCAGCATAGTGGCTTCCAGCACAGGACTGAAGCAGCAGTAAGAGACTGACTATGTACTGTAGCAGCCCTGCTCTCCAGTGCGATGTGACCATGTCTGCATGGGCCCACCCATTCCCACAGCCAGTCCTCCCTCCCCCAGGGTGCCCTGGCCACGCACGCGCACAGCACCGCACCTGCAGGCCCACACGAATCCGCTTGGTCAGCGCACCCTCGGGGAACACCGCCTGCACCTGCGGGACCACTGTGCTGCTCAGCACGCCGCCCTCGGGCCCGATCAGGTGGCTGTCCTGCTTGACACGGGATACCACAGCGAAGTACTGCGGGAAGTCACGCGTGACGATGCGGCAGATGCGCTTACGGTCCAGGTCCTCAGCACTGTCCAGCACTGCAGATGACACGCACACGCTCAAAGTCTGCGCCTCCTCAGGGCAGGAGTGCTCCATCAGAGCAGTGCCCCTCCCCTCCGGCAGCACTCGGTCCCTCTGCGGGGCCTGTGGGTCTCAGGGTGGGTAGAACGGGGCTACAACAAACCACCTGCTCTATCCCTGGTTTATTCTACTTCTGTCAGCTGCAGAGGAGATGGGTCCCACAGGCCTCTCCTTTGCCAACGTCAAGGTTAGCTCAAGACCCAGTTTCTATGTTGTCAGAAGAAATGTGCCTTTGATTTCTCAGGATGTGTACGGAAGGATGTATGTCCTGCCAGGATGGTGTGCGGGCCATGATGGATGATCTGAATCCAGGGTTTGAATTCCCCTGAAACCAGGAACTTGCCCAGCATGTCCCACCATCAGCAGATGGGGTCACAGGCTTTACACAAACTGAATGCACACCCGTGGACAGGACAGGAAAACCAGACTAGCTTAAAGGAGAAAATCTAAACTAACAGGGTCACTGGGGTTGGGATTTTATTGTCCTGAGTAGCAACAGACCAGGCCAATGCATTGTTCATCGACTCATCATTACTGGAACACACCGGCACCTGCGGGGCCAGAATCACACACAGACACTTGTGCACCACACACACACACACACACACATGCAGCCCTGGGTTCTCAAGAAGAAGTGCCCCCACGCACCCTCATCCATGCCGTTGAGGATCTCGTTGAGCTCGTCCTCCGTGTGCTCACAGCAGTGCTCCTTCCAGCTGTCCCCGTTCTCGCTGCGCAGCACCACCAGCTCCCTCTCCTTCCCTCGCAGGGCAGCGAAGTGCGGGATCTCCACGATGACGGGCCTGGCAGCAAGCAGAGCACGCAGTGTGGGCGGCAGCCAGCCACACGCCACACGCATCCCGTTGTCTGTTGCAAAGTGACCTGGATTCCTCTCTCTGGGGCTGGGGACATGGCTAGCGGCTGGCTGCACAGTAGCACTCCACCTCAGGGCTCCCATCCCGGGGACACGCTGCTACCTGGAGCCCCGGTGTTTCCTTGTGAGTGCATGTGGCATTCTGGAACTTCTCCTCGGAGAGATGTAAAGAAACAGACATGCAAATCTATGACGTGCACCGACCTCCTGGGCGTTCTCAACGAGGTGCGACGTGGCAATGGCTGGAGAGGGGGATGGCTTGGTGCCGCGTGAGCTGATGTGTCTACATGAGATGTCAGAGGAGCTGACTGCGTGGGAACTACGGAGACATGCATGCGGGGTCTGCCGAGGCTCCCCCCATTCGAGGGCGCAGGAGGCATTGCACACGGTGGCCCTCGCCGAGCCCCCAACAGTGTGTGTGATGCCTGCTGGGCTCAGGTCCCAGCATGCACGGCCCTCGCTTCCAGGGCTCAGCCACTCTCAAGAGTCGTGGAGGCTCTGGGTCTCCGGTCCAGGTTGCTTTGAGACAGACTCCAAATTCCCATCACAACACCGCAGCCAGCACAGAGTACGACTAGGCAGATCTCATGCTTTAAACAAAAAGGAAGGTCACAGCACTTAAGGGGAAAGGGACAAACATCACTCGAAACAAAAGTCACACACCACAGGGTCAGAAATGGTCCGCTAGAGAGAGTTCGCACAGAGTGTAAATCATAGAGAGGGACATGTCATGGCACAATGACAGAAGGAGAAATCATATTGCAGGAGGAGGAGAATGGGGCCATCAGCCACCGATTGGATTTAAGTCGCTCCTACCCAAGGAACTTGGTTCCAGGAGGCCCCAGCTGAAGGATGCGGCTGACCAAGCTTTCTCCCTCATTAAGTGGGGGGGGAGCCGCTGGCAGGTGGAGTTTACTGAGCACATCCAAAGCAGCAGTGAAAGAGAGAACACAGGTAAGCTTCAGGTGTGGTGTCCACGCCCCAGCACCGCCCGCTCGTCCACCGGCAGGTCTGCTTTGGTCTGTCCCCTCCACTGGCCACAGGGAGGGAGGCGCTGACGCCCAGCGTGCCCAATGGAGGCGCGGGGGCGGCACATGGGGACAGCATGTGGGGATGGCCTGTCCCTGGTGAGGTCCTGCCAGGGCGCGAGCGTGGAAGGAAAAATATGCTGCCCGGGCTGCTGGAAACATAATGAAACTCGGACTCTGCAGAGAGGCCCATGTTTCCATGGATATTCCTGCACAGATCTGGAGACTGTTACAACGCCCAAGTGGCCTGAGCGTGAGGGAGGGAGGGGGGTCTGGGACAGGAGGGGAAGGGGTCACAGCTGTGCCCTACCCAGATGCCCCACAGGCTCCTCCTGTGTCTCAGGTCTGCCTGAGGGATGCAGGAGGAGGCTTCTAGAACCGGAATATGGGCACGCCCCCTCAGCGTGAACGCAGTTTGGAGCAACCTGTGAACAGCTTCCTCCAAGTTATGAGGCTTTAGCCCAATTCCTAGTTCTAGCGCGAGCAGCCTTCCAGTGTGATGCCGGAACAGAAGCTCCTGGGCAGCAGGATGTGGGCCCCGCTTCTGAGCACAAACACGTGCCATGAGGAGACTTAAATACAATTGATCTGTTTCAAAACATTCCGAAACTCGTCCGTCCCCCTCCACAACCTCATCCTTTGGTCGGTTTTCAGCATTACTCGGCTTGTTGGTATACCAAAAGCCATACATTTCTCGGCTTGTTGAAATACCACTCAACACAATAGCAGCCGCTCAAACACACAGAAGAAAGAAGAAATGCTAATTTCTGCTCAAAATTGCTAAAATGAGGCTGGCAGCAGTGACCCAGACTTCGCCATCTTAAGGAAAACTGTGAGCAAACAGGCTGCCAGTGAGTGTAAGCCTCAAGGTGAGCAGAGAAGGCAAATCACACACTGACTTCTGGCAACACTCTTCCCAAGTGCAGACGGTTCTCAGGACTCGGGACCTCACGTTCATGTTTGGGATAGAGTTGTTTTTCTTAGGACTCTGCCACTTCAGTCTCAGAGGGAAAATAATACCTACCATTGGCTGAAAAAATTATTCCCACTGGGAGTCTAGCAGCTGCAACCACATCCAAAGAGGAGGAAGAGTAAGCTGACTGCTGAGCTCACGGATGCTCATAAAGGAAGAGGCGTGGGGAGAAGTGCAGCATCAGTGCTGCTTAAATGTCACAGGAGCCCTGCCGGTGTGGCTCAGGGTTAAGCGTTGACCTATGAACCAGGAGGTCATGGTTCAATTCCCAGTCAGGGCACACATCCGGGTTTCGGGCTTAATCCCCAGTGTGGGGTGTGCTGCAGGCAGGCAATCCATGATTCTCTCTGGTCATTGATGTTTCTCTCTCTTCCCCTCTCCTTTCCTCTATGACATCAAAACAGCAGATTTTTTAAAATGTCACAGAGGCCAATCAGAGCATTGGACGTACCTTCGTGCAGCCATCCCCACGGTGCTCGGTGAGACGCTAGCGCACGGGTGACTAAGTTGGAGGCTTAGCAGAGACCCTTACCCCAGGAACTGCGCGCCAGAGGGTCCAACTTCGATCAGGCGGCTGGCCAGGCCTTCTCCCTCCACCATTGGGGGCATGGTGGCCAGGCGGTGGCGTTTCACCAGGCGGCAGGTGACCCGGGTGGGGGCCGTGCACTTCCTGGGCGGGATGATGATGCGGAGCCCGTGGTGTCTGCAGCCGCGCATGGCGCCCCCACGGGCGTCCACCATGAAGCTGACCAGGAAGCTGAAAGGGGAGCAGAGGTCAGACCCGTTGGCAAGGCTGAACGCAGGTGCCCAAGTCCTGGCCAGTTAATTTCTGTCCAAAATGCTTGGTTCTCAAATGTCTGGTATTTAAATGCCTGGTGGGGAACACTGGTCCTTAGTTATCTCACTTTATACCAACGCCTTGATTTCTGTGTTTTAGTTTTTGTGTTGTTTTTATCTGTAACTTAAGACAATTCCTGCTACCTTTGCTGGAGTGTGTGGACGTAGATTATAATGTATCCGTCTGACACGGAGAGTGGCACAGAATTAAATGAAGACTCTGAAGGGCCCCGTCACAAACTTCCTCCTGCATGTCCTGGACCCACAGTGAAGTCAGGGTGGGATGGAGCAGTTGTCAATGAACCACTGGGCTTCTCAAAGTTACATTGTGTCCAGCTTGTTTTAATATGATCTATGATTTGAGAAGCCCCGCCTCTCCCAGAATTCACCGGGGCACAAGCACCAGCTCCATGTGGATGGGTGGGCTCTGCGAGGGAGGATGTCTGGGCAGGTGAATGGCCCCAAACTGCAGTAAACTGAACGTGGAAAACCACAGCTAGTAATTTAGAAACGTAGAGGCATCTCTATTCCTTTTGCTCCGTTTCTGCCAAGCTCGAGGTTTGTGGACAGTCTGGTCCACGTGTCTGTGTGCCAAGGAAAGGGCTGGTCTAACTGGGAGGACTTCCTTTGGAAGGGGTGGGTGCATGCAGTGGGACTCGCTTGGTCAAGAGGCAGAAATGAGGCAACTTGATAGGCATTCCCATTGCATCTGCAAGGCTCTCATGCCAACACAGAAAGAGGAAAGCAGCCCCCGGTGAATCAGGCTTAGCCAGCACACCATGCCAGACCCACACCAGCACCAAGTCCATGACTGCAGTCCAAACACTGGGACACAGTCAATCCAAGAAACAGTGGGACAGAAATGCACTGCATCCGCTATGGCAGACAGTGGAGAAAAGGAGCTTAGCATCCGCCTCACAGCAGACACGGAGCTCGGCACGCACGTGGCTAACAGAAGTCCCGTTGGTCTCAGCACAGAAGGGACGAGCACCCGGAGCCTGTCAGTGGCGTGCGGGGACAGCGAGACCACAAACGTACCCCAAGCGTGGCCAGCCTGGGAGAACAAGCCACCACGCAGGACGGAGCGTGGATGTTTCCCACCTTGATCAAAATGCATGAGGAAAGGCTACCTGCTTTTCTTACCACTAAATATAAGTTCTCAAAAAAATGTTTCATTTTTAAAAATGTACTGTTGCTCAGAAAAAAAAAAAAAAAAGATGGAAGAGCTAGTTAACACAGGAATCTCAAGGTTCCTGTTTATTCTGTGCTTTCTATTGGGCTACATTTATATTGACATTTATGAACCCCGAGAAAAGCTGATTCCAACCAGCGCTGCTGCGCACTCACTGCACTGACGTACCCTAGTTTGCTCGTCTTTCAATTCCTGTCATCACTGAGGGACACAGGCTCAGACCCCGAGGAGCCCCTGCGGGATTCCGCACTGTCTGCACCTGTCAGAGGCCCGGGGCGGTGTCTGCTCAGGCACACGCTGTGTTTGGACCGTCCATCAGGGATGGCTCCGGCCTCCACTCACGTGCATCTTGGACCATACAGAGCACCTCCTACTGGGACTCTCTACCCAAGGGATGAAGGGCCGCATTACTGGCTGAAACCAGGTCTCAGGTTATCAGATCAGTCTCTGTGTCATCGGCTACTCCTGTGAACCCTCTTGTTCTCCTTCACTCCAGCTTCCAGCTCCATGTTCCTCTCCTGCCACGTGTCACCCTCCCTCTGAGGGCCGGCCATCTGCTGGCAACCGAGGACACAGACAGCGGAGTTGTAGTGACTGCGCTTGATGTCCCCAGAGGTTTCGCTGACTTCCCCAGTGACGGGGAAGCAGCCACCCAGGGCCATGGTGGCAGCGGCCCGGGTGCCCAGTCCCGGACAGCGTGGAAGGTGACAGGAACTGCGGAACAAGTGAATGAGTGGGGCAGTGTGAAGAGCAAGTCTTAGGTCTAACCACCAGAGAAGACAGCCTCTGGACAACCAATCCAGTCAGAATTCCTTCAAGCAACTACACACAGGCATTTCAGCTTGTAGGAGAGCAAAAACCTGTCTCGAGTAATGTGATGACAGGATGAACAGCGAATAACAAGCCGAGGGTAGCCTTGTAAATGAAAAGCAGTCTTGAAGTGAGAGGGACTAAGCGAGACAGGAGTCAGGTTCTATTAGATGATGGAAAGTGTTTCAGATAAAAGTCATCATGCTAATCACATAGTCCCAATAGTTCATGAAAGAACATTGGGTAAGCATTTTCCTTAAAAATGGCACGTTACCAAAAGGGGTCCCTACTGGGATGGGGAGTAGGATGCGCAGACTCTGTGCTGTGTGACACTTTCAACCACAGAGCGGGTAGGAAGAGACTGTACTTGGGCCGCAAGAAGAAGGAAAGGATGGAGGTGTGGCCATGCGGTGATGGCACTAGACTGGACAGGAGTACACTTTCCTCCTCTCTTCAGGAGGTGAAACCTGGGCGAGGCAGTGCCACGAAGGACTGGGGTGCCTGGTGTGTGCAGGGCTGGGGTGCGAGAGCCTGTCTGTGTACCAGGGGCTCACAGCTGCCTGACGGGGGAGTGCGGACTGAGTCAGTGGGCAGAGACACGGAGGCCTGAATGCTGCTGCCGCTACCTCCCTTCCCCTATGTTAGACAGTCTGTCTTTAAATTGACAGTACAGCACAACACCCAAGAAACAAATGGAGGAGCTGACTTTTTCTGAATACCCACAGGGAACCCGGAAGCTGGCTGAAGCAGTTAGTCTGATGTGCGGTTTCTACTAGTTTATGACCGCCACTGTTTAAATAGCACGTAAAACACCGTCACTGAACAGGCACCCTGCCTTGTGTAGCGGGATGTACTGCTGGGACCCAGGCAAGTCACTTCCTGTCTTTAGGTTTGTTTCCTCGCCCATAGAATGAGACTTTCACCAAACAAGCCACAGGGGGCTCCGGGGTCACTGTGTGTGCTGGTTACTGTAACCAGGTGGGCTACCCGGAGAGGCCCTATTCCAGGGGCTCCGGAAGAGTTCCTACTGGGAAGATAAACTGCTGTCACTCGGGGAAATAGGCATCATGCTGGCACCGTGGTTAACCCAGTAAACGAGCGGTTTTGCAGAAAATGTGCGCACACTGCACTGAGCATCGACTTTAAGACTCTACAGACAAAAAAAATCATGTGACACTCTGCTTAAATCGCATATCTTACTTTAGATGAAATTCAGTAATCATGCAAATTAGAAATTCTTATTGAGATTTTTTTCTAAATTGTGAGATAGTGTTATCACAATTTAAAAGGGAGGAAAGCAAAAGCAACCCACCATTATTATGCAGATGACTTGCCTACAAATAGGCGGCCTGATTAGCTAAATAGATACATGCTTCAGACAGGAACAGGCTCTGCCTACTGAGGAACACACGCCACCCCAGTCACCCAGGCTCCGTTCCCTTTCAATGCACCCAGGACCGCGAGGGCGGGTGAGGAGGAAGGTGCGGCATTCAGTTAGTCAGTGGGTGAAAACGAAGAAAAAGTCACCAGGGTGCTTCAGTGAGCCAGGCACACCCAGCAGGAGGCCTGTCTATTCGACCTGATTCTGGCCAGAACATGAGATGTGGCCACTTGGCGAGCTCTCAAAAGGGGTCTTCCCCTGCTCTTCCTCCAAGCCCTCCTGCACCCGACTCTCATCCACTGAACATGATGGAAAGTGTCTCTGAAGTGGCTCAGATTTATCAAAATCACCAACCACTCATCACTCGCAACGTTCATGTGTAGAAACATCACATTTAGTGTTTCCAAAAGACTAAAGGAATGGCCATACATTTTCAAAATGGGATCTATGAAACTGTCTGACCTGTGACGGTCTGCAGAGTGATACGATGACTGTGTAACACAAATGCCCTGACTGGCGGTCTGAGAACCCTCCGAAGTAAACGTGCTGGACTAACACAGGCGGGGGTGCTGGGAACACTGACTAGACTCACTCACAGCACGATGCCACGCTCAGAAGCTGCATTAAAGCAGCATCCCAGGGGGATGTACCATTAACCCACTTGCAGCCTTTGGTTCAGCTAGGAAACAGTTTATACAAACTTCTGCTGCGTGCAACTTAGAATCATAACCTTTCCTATGACTTTAAAACAGGTCAGCCAATTTGTATAATTGCTAGGAATATTTTTTCAGCTTCATGTAGCACTTTTTCTCACACAAAGAGCTAAGATGTGGAGAGCCTCAGCCAAGGAGCCTTTGCCAGGAGCTCTGCGTTAATTTGGCCCAATCCCAGCTGATCTCCAATGAATAACGAAGCCCACGTTCTCTCCGCTGCAGAGCAAGGGCCTCAGCCAGGGTGCGGCCCGGAGACACGGCTGCCCCTGCGTCCCTGGGAGGCATGCTCACTGAAGCACCCTGGGGGAGCGGGGGGGCGGGCAGGAGGGCGATGCACAGTCACCTGCTGTTGTCACGGTCGAGACATGGAGAGGTGCGGCTGCAACAGAATAGACACTTTAGCACAGAGAAAGAGTGGGCGAACATCAGGAAGGAATCAGGTGACTTCTGACTGAAATACACGGCCATACACCACCAGAGTCTCCATCCGGAAGAGATGGGCGCAGGCAGGAGGCATCACTCTGCCCACATGCTGAGGGGCAGGGGCGGGCACGCCTGCAGCCCCACTCCCTGCTAGCACTGGCCATGGGCCCTGCGCCAGGCCAAGTGTCCAGGAGACCACACCCCGTCAAAGGCATTCAAGTGAGAGGGACAAAGTCTGGGATTGGTGGACATGGTTTCATCTCTGAAGCTTTTCATTCCCATATCAATGCTTCCTAAGTCATGGCAATGCCCTTGGGGCCGCTGCAGAAGAAATGTGATCGGAAAAGGCACAATTTGAAGACTGGCTTCAATGACAAGCCAGAGAAGTACATGAATTCCCTAAGGCAGGGAATGGAAACTACACATCTTAGCACTCGTTCAAGGGTGACGGCTTCCCGGGGGCCCTGCTCGGGCTGCCAGCCTGCTTCTGGGGGTTGAAGGGAAGGGACTGCTCAGGGTGCCCCCTGCTCAGGGCTTACCCTGCTCACTGCTGGGGCTGGGGCTGGCCCACACCCCAGGCATTTTCTCTGCCTCTGGCTCGCTCGTGTCTGACGTACAGAAGGACATGTTTATGGGACCAAAAAGCCAACCTTACAAAATAGTTGTGTGACTACTTAAAAACCGTTTTCTTCAAAAGAATTGACCTTCATGTACCTTAAAAAAGCTAGGGTATTTGAAATATGTGAACCACCAAGTTCACTGCTCTTCACACTCAAATATTAATGCTGTCAAAGGAGCAGCAATCTCGGCTCCCAGCGTTCACCTATCCACTCTCCGGACAGATGTCTTCACATGCTTCTTAATGGACTTTGTTTCTGGGCAGTTTAGATTCATGGCAAAATGGTATCTAGTTGCTATAGTTCCTTGCAGAATAACATGATGAATTGACACCTAACTGTTGGCATGGGGCTATTAAGAAGTCTAAAAACAAAGGCCTTCAGAATCCAATTAAAATGGATCACAAAGCTGGCCGTGCCTAAGCGGAGCACTTCTGAAAGGAGAAGCGCCCAAGACTCTGCCAGGTGACATCCCTGGGATGCTAGCAATACCTGCTGGCCAGATCCCGAGTCACTAACCCACTCTTCAAGGAGCAACTACAGAAATCTTACTGCAGCCTTGCCTTTGCCAGCGACTGGCTATGTGTTGGGCAGTCAGATGGTGTTAGCCGCCAACACCTCCTTTTGGGTGGCCGTGGACACGAGCCACTGGAGACAGGCAGAGGCGGAAGGAGATGCCAACATGGCCTATGGGTGCATCTGTGTCTTCCATGAACCGAGAGCCCTTTGTGGACTCCACAGGAACCACACACACCGCAAGCCACAGTGCACAGAAAAGCTCCCTTTATTAATTCCTCTGTCAAAAACATTTCTTTTGTGACTTTTTAGGCAGATTTGAAGTGGCTAAAAAATTCACCCAAGAATCTCAGTCCCTTGAAAAATACATGTGAAAATGACAACCTAGGAACCTGGTGTGGAATGAATGAACAGTACGTAATCACCCTGGCCAGTGTGGCTCAGTGGACAGAGTGTTGGTCCTCGGACTGAAGGGTCCTGGGTTCAGTTCTGGACAAGGGCGTGTACCTGGTATACAGGCTTGATCCCTGGCCCTGGTGTGTGCAAGAGGTAGCCAATCCACGTGTCTACCTCATATCCGTGTTTCTCTCTCTGTCTCTCCTGCTCCCTTCCACTTTCTAAAAATCAATGAATATCCATGAAAAAATATACTTGGGTAAGGATTAACAACACACACACACACACACACACACACACACACAAGCCCAAAACAAAACTGTAAGAAACCAACGTTACATGATATATCATGAACGCTACTTGTGTACATTAATATGGTGATGGCTTTCAAACACCAGGAGCAGCAGCATCGAGCGTTCAGTGCAAACCCTGTGGGCCCACGTCCTGTGCTGTGTGTCTGTTCGAATGCCACAGCCCAGGCCTTACTAGTGCCCGGTCACCGGGCAACAGAAGCAGTGAGCTCCATCACACCAGGAACAGGACTGCCTGTTACGCAGAAAGAATACATTCTGCTTAACTGGTTTGGGATTTGTGAGTGATCTGGAAGGTGCAGGGGATTGTGTAAATACTAACGAGGATCTATAGAGTCCTATTCTTTCTAGACAAAATGCTTATTATATAAGAACTCTGTGCCCCTAGAGCTCCCCTGTGGGATCCATAACAACATGCATCTTCCAGGAAGGGAAGGGAAACTCTGACGTCTACCTAACGTGCCTCACGTCACGTACAGAGCATGAGGCGGGGTGCCCCCAAAGGGAACATCAATTCTTCCTTCCTCAGACTGTCTTCCAACTTCACATAACACAGGGGTGCGTTTCTTCAAGGCAGGGCTCTCCTACTGAACTGTTCTCCTGCGAGCCTGGCACAAGGTGTGATACTTCGCAGAATTCAGCAATGTGTCAGGAATGTGTACAGGTTTGTTATCTAGGTCTCCGTGATAATCAGAGCTTTGTTAGGTCAGGATGGTCCTTTCTCACAGTTTGTGTAAAACACGTCTGGATACAGACACTTGTAGAAATCACTCCACAGAAATGCCACTGAGACTGGGTGGGGCCTGGATGTCAGCATGTGAAGGCTCCCAGGTGATTCTAATGCCCAACCAGAGTTTAGAATATATGGTCAGCGATCACCTTTCAAGTTCACAGAAGAACTGGTTTATTAGAGACCAAGATTAAAGACCCTTACCTTACTAAGTGATTAATCTTTAACCACTGAGGCTCTAGTTTTTGATTCTTTTGTAAATTCGGCCATTAATAGTAAGTTACATTGTGCCTGCCCAGCATAGCTAAGTGACTGAGCGATGAACTATGAACCAGGAGGTCATGGTTCGATTCCTGGTCAGGGCACATGCCCGGGTTTCAGGCTTGATCCCCAGGAGGGGGCGTGAAGGAGGCAGTTGGTCAATGGTTCTCTCTCATCACTGATGTCTCTCTGTCTCTCTCCCCCTCTCCCTACCTCTCTGAAATAAAAATGTATTTTAAAAAAGTAGTAAATTACATTGTGCTTAAAATAACCCTTCGCTCCCTGGGCTGGGTATGGCCTGGGCTGCACTGGTTCCCATTCCAGGGCCAACCTCTTCCTTCTTCTCATCGTTGTTCAGAAAGTGGTAGCAGAATGCAATGTTATGCTTTTTGAATAATTAATAGGTCAGATGTTGATAATCTCATTTTATACTTAGAATGTGTAAGTAAACTGATATGAGGTTTAATTTGGCTTTTATCCCCTTGCATATCTTGCATTAGGAACTTGCTTATGCCTTTTTAACAAGGAAAAGAGTGTTTTGCTTATTTTCTATGTCTATGTATGTACCTAGTTTTATAGTCTATGAATCTTTAGGAGAAGCTTCGTCTATGCGATGCAAACTTCATAACTACAATGCCTCAGAACGCCTTCCTGGCAAGAGACTATTGCAGAATAATGGCAACGAGTAAGACCCACCATTCAAATTGTGCCGGGCATTATGGATAAGGAATTTGGAATCCTTTAGCCAAAATACTTTATTTGGTTAGATAACATATGGGTGGGGCTTTTAAAAGTGGTTAAATGAGCAAATATTTTAAGAGTTTACATATAATTATGAAATTACTTGGTGAATAAAAGTAACAGAACGAGAGGAAAAATCCAACTGCGAAGTTACTATTTAAAACTCCTTACAGGCCGAAACCGGTTTGGCTCAGTGGTAGAGCATCGGTCTGCGGACTGAAAGGTCCCAGGTTCGATTCCGGTTAAGGGCATGTACCTGGGTTGCGGGCACATCCCCAGTAGGGGGTGTGCAAGAGGCAGCTGGTCGATGTTTCTCTCTCATTGACGTTTCTAGCTCTCTATCTCTCTCCCTTTCTCTCTGTAAAAAAAAAAATCAATAAAATATATTTAAAATAAATAAATAAATAAATAAATAAATAAATAAAAAAAACTCCTTACAGGATTTATGGTCCACATAACTGAATTCTTATGCCTTCAGATCTTTCTATATGTTTACGATCATAACTCAAAGCCCCAGTTTTTAGTGAGCTGATACAAAAGGTGGCATTTCTCAGTGGTTGCTGGCTCCGGGCAGGTGACTGAGCTGATGGGTGCCCTCTAGTCTCCCTACTGCCACCTGCACAGGACTCCTCCTCCTGTCTGTGCGCCCCAGCTCCCAGGCACATCGCATTCAGTGCGCTCCTACGGGGGAGAGGTATCTGTTCCCTGCTGTTCACTCAGTAAATAAAACTGTCCAGAAAGCAAATACTCCTGCCCTTCCTTTCAAGACCTCTGAAAGCCAGGATGCCCAGCAGCTGCTGGTTAGTGAGCGAGCTGTCTGACACAATGCTACCGGTTATTTTGGAACGTCAGCTTTTCTATGTGGAATTCAACCCTTTTTGCTGGTTTGTCCACGAAGATGGAGTCCAGGTGGACAAAGCTGTGTTATTTACAAGTTTAAACGAAGGTCACGTCCCTTGTGAGCTGGCCTCCGCTACAGTCCCCGGACAAAGCTGCTGCTGTCCACTCGCCCCTGCCCCGATCGGGACACATGACACCAGACTCACCCCGAGTGGATGGGGCTGGAAGAAAGGGCCACATTGTCCAGGTGCTCAGGGCCCCAGCTGAGGCGGTACGCGTTCCTCTCCGCCTCCCTGGCGAGCGCTGACACCTGCACACAAAGGACACGGCTCAGGGACACGGCTCTCCCCCTCCGCTGCGATGACAATGTACCCGCCTCTGAGAGGGGCGCCTCAGACAGTGGCACTGCCTGGAAAAGCCCCTTTAAAACGTGAGGGAGGTATGCTGGTAACACATTCCCGCTTAGATGGCTTTATTGCTGTTAGATCACTGTCATCGTCTTTGAAGAGGGTGGGTGTCTGTATATCCAGCCAGCCCTAACTATAACATCCTACCCACGCCAAGATGTCCTAATAAACTACCTTTTCTCCGGATAACCATCTAGCACAAAGAGACACAGGTAGCCGCACCTTTCGTCTCAGACCTCGGACGCGCCTCCCCACCATCCCTACAACAGGGACTTCTGGAGGAGCCGGTCTTCATGATTAATCTCCTCAGAGATGCGCAATAGCCAGAGAAACAAGCAGTACATTGTTTCAGAAAAACTCTGCTATTGAGAAATCTAGAGAACATTCTCCATGTTTTAGAAAAACAGTCAACTCTCTTCTGGCCCATTAACTAACTCATTTGATTTCTTTCTTTCTTTCTTTTTCTTTTCTTTTTTTTTTTTTTTTAGAAGAAAAGGCTTTCTCTGGACATGTCCAGCATCCACTGATGCTCCACGCCCTGCCGAGGGAACAAGTGGCCTGCACTCACGTACCTGGTGGCTGGGGATCACAACGGTGTCGTCGATCATGGCGCTATCCCTCAGGTAGGAGGCGTGGCTCAGGGTGTGCGACCTGTCGGAACTGAAGGACCGGAGGCTGGCAGGTGAGCAGAGGCCGTGGTCACGCACCCACAGTGGGGCAGGGCAGGGAGGAGGGCATGGCGAGCCGAGCAGGAGAGCGAAGAGAGCGTGCAGTTAGCTGCCGGGACCTTCCGGGGACAGGCGCGGGCTCTGTGCCACCAGGCCCCTCACCCCACGGGAACACACCCCTGCCTGGCTCTGCCACCCAATGGCAGGGGCCCCAGGGAACCAGGAGGTAGAATCTGACACTCCTAATCTGACTCCTGCTCGCCCCACAAAGGTTTGAGGCCCGCAACTGGCACTCACTAGCTGCTGGTACAAGAAATTCACCCAGGAAATAACTCCAGGGCTGCTTTCTAACATCTGAGCCAAATGCTCATCTCCCTGCAAGTAGGAAATATTAGGGGACAGTCAGCCCGTGGTGGGAACAGGGTGACAGGCAGGTTTCCATGTGCCCTCACCCGCCCTGACCGCAGCGGTGACCCTGAGGGCCGGGAACCCCGGGAGGCAGGAACGGGACCAGCCGCATGCAGACTTCCCGAGGAAGCAGCCCGAGCATGTCCCCACGGCCACATCAGAGGCCAGCACTGCCCTCGCTGTCCTGTGCCCAGTGCAACGCTGTGGCGATGACACAGGCACACAGAAAGCGTCTCTAAGCACTGACCAGACCCAGACACGTCAGCCAGCACAAAGCAACTGCCGAGCGGAGGACTGGGGGACGCTGCTTCACACGGGCTCAGGCCTGGCCAGCTAGGGCTTCACCTTCTATGCGATCTGCATGTCAATGCTCTGAGCTACATGCTCAGATGTGATGAGTGAACACTGACATCCTCATAGATGAAATTAATTCCTTCCCAGCCCACATGTACACTGTAATGAGCTGTATTTTATGCATGTTAGCCCAAGTTTAAAGATCTACATTCAAAACAACAGCCAAAGCCCACAGGGACTGAGCCATGGTCCTAAGGCATCTACAGCAGCCAAGGTGTGCATCCCTCCAGCCGGTAGATATGGCCTGAGGCGTGTGGAATTATGAACTAACTGGGCCATTTATCAGCAGCAACTGTTCCATTTTGCAACTATACCTAATTTTGTAAGCCACACGCTGTGACTTTACGAGTGGCAGCTGAGCCGGCCGGTTGCCTGAGAAACTGTTGCTGGGAGGTAGTGCCTGCGGTGCGTGCGGTGCGGTGCGGGGCCTTCTCCCCTGCCCTGCTCCAGGCTTCATGCCCCGAGTTGCAGGTGTGACACTTACACCTACGTGGACTGCATGTTTCTGACCAGATGGAACCTAAGCCTAGTATGGGAGGTCACTCTCTCTGCTTCCCAGGCTCCTGGTGAAGACAGAGGGTCTAGTCTCAGCCCAGGGAAGCAGGGGAATTATGGGGCCACTGGGGGGTCTGTCCTGGAGGCAGGGCAGCCGCAGCCCCATTTATAGGTGTGCCTTGGATTTCAACAATGCACTTTCCATAATGGGGTGAAGGGCACTGTGAGTGACCTTGGCCTGGCCTTGAATTAGGGGATGGGGTTAAATTATGGGGGGGAAGAGTCTTTCATTTCAGCCAATCTTGTCTCATTTAAGGAATTTAATAACTTCTCGCCCCTGCACTTCCCCCCTCCCCCCTGGCTTTAAACTGCAAAGATACTTAAGCTTTGCATTCAGCTCTCCGTGCTGTGATGAGAAGTGGGCCCGGGGAGCCAGCACACCGGGCAGCCTCCTGAAATGCCAGGGCCGTCCCTGTGCTGCACCAGCCCCTGGGCTCCAGGGCTCTGATCTGTTCACTCGTCGTCTCTCTCCACGGCTTTGGAATGCAGAGACCCAGACGGTGACTTCCACGGTTAAAGGACTAGATTTATGTAGGCGAGGAGCCCCAGGTGCAGGGCAGAAGCCTGCTCCTCACAGCTGGCGGACACACCACCAGCAGGTAGAACTGGCCCTGACATGCAGCCCTGGGACAGTGGCAACAGGTCAGCGGGGATAGGAGCAGACTGCATGGTAAAACACGGGCCTCAATCAGACCCAGTGACAGCTGAGACTGGGTTCCCCTCTCAAGGACACACCACCGCTGTCTGTCTGGCCGTCTGCCTTAGCGGTGAGGGATTAAGGGGCTCATTGGCCCTTAGGATGTGAAGCCGCATGCTGTAGTCACCATGCCCACCTCCTAACCCAAGTCAGTCTCCCTGCTGGTGTGCGCCCCAGGAGCAGAGGGGGTGTGGTGCTATTTTTCTGTCTTTCCTGAAACCCCAACAGGAAAGGAAAAGAGAGAGGGAAGGAAGGAAAGGAAGAGACGAGGTAACACAACCACAAGGAGAGATTGGAGCGTGTAGACAGAGGGGGAACAGTTGGAAGGAGAATGAATCCACTGGAACCATCTATCTACATGTCTCTACCTGTGGGACTTCATTCTAGCTCACTCTGCATCCTACAGTGCTAATTAGTTATTTAGGCAATGTTTATGGCTTCTAATTGCTCTTTTGTTCGATTTGTTATAGATATATTGAAGTGAAATTAAGTATTTCAATAGCAGAGAATTTATTCTCTTTGAAGGAAAAATGACCAGCACAGGAGTCTAGAATAATTCACATCTTTGGCCCAGAAACTCTTCATGGGACTGGAAACATTACAAACCAGTAAAAATGTTTTGCAAGAGGTGGCCGTTGTTTTGGCATTAAGGCAGAGGCCCCTCTTCACTGGATGAGTTTCCAAGACCATGGACCACAGGAGTGGACAGTCCCACCTGCGGGCCAGCTAAGACGTGCTGAAGGCTTGTTATGACCTAAAAGGCATACTTCACTCTGGTACGCTGCTGTAGACACACATTGGTTGTATCCAAGTCCATTAAGTTCACTGAGATCTGCAGTGATGACACCCAGGACCTGGTGTCCTCCAGCCTCACTGAAGCAGCAATTGGAAAGGGTGCATGTGCTTGCTCTCACCCAGGGAGAAGCTGCCGGGGCTCACTGCTGGGCAGTGTTTTACACTGAATCTGGGGAGCGTTTTCAGTGTGAAGCACTAATAAAACGGAAGCAAAACCCAGTCAACGACTGTGTTCTTATTGGCCGCACCTCAGAACTGTGTATCTATTTTTAATCTTCTGTGCTCCCACATGTGCGTTAGGCGTCACAACAATTTTTCCATCATCTTCCACAGCAAGGATAATTAGGTTCCTTGCTGGAGCCACTCTACTGCTTCTAACCACAGGGGGGCTCTGTATCAGGTGAATTCACGCCAAGCTTGTTCTAGTTTTCATTCTATTAATATATGTACCTTCCAGCCCAAGTAATCACTCAATTTAATACATAAAAACCCTAATTATAGAATACATCCATGATTCTAGAATGGAAGCGCCCCTGTGAACACAGCACACACAAGCATGTCGAGCAGGGAGCAGGGAAATGGATGGGCTGGGAGGGCTAGGCTGCCAGACCACAGGCACCTACCTGGGCACGGCACTATTGGAGGCACACCAAATAGAAAAACAACGAGAAGGTAAGATGGTTACCGACAAGGTAACATATTGAATTATATAAGCAGAACAAAGAAACTTTCAGAACAACCAGGAACGGGAGCCACTGCCTGCAGGTGGCGGCCTCGTGCTCTGGAAAAGCAACTGCAGCTGAGACTAGACCAGCCTGATCAGGGTCAGTCTGAGCAGGATCGGCCAGCCTTCGTGTCCTGCTTTACAGAAAGCATCGCTCTACTTTCCTTCTCAAGGAAACCGAGTCCTTCCAGAGGACAGGGATCCACTTGAGCACTTATTTTTAATAAAAAAAGACCAGGCTGAAAAGGAAGACCTCCGGCTGACAGCAACATGATTATCCATAGACGATGAAGAATGTGCCCACAGCCATAAACAACTCACTTTGTTAAAATGGAAGCCTTTTAGAAATCTCATAGCGTGATGTCCACACCTATCAGCATGTCAGAGTTCACATGGAGCATGGCCCGTCACGGTCCCCCGGGGGCCCTCTCCGGCAGCCTGACCCAGGACACCCTCTGTCTTCCTCCTCTGTTCACCCACCCTGAAGCCCGCACCAGGGCTGGCCAGTCTCCAACTCCCCAGAGTCCAGTCTTCCCACCAGCTTGAACTGGCAGCAGCTCCCCTCCAAGTCCTGACAACACCCTGTAGAACGGATCTCCTGTCCTGTGTCAGAGGGACCCCGACATGCAGACATCACCTCCTTTCACGTGCACGCTCAGCACCCATTGGGGAACACCGTTTCTCCCCAATCAGAAGCCTTGTGTTCTGATAAGACCTCAAAGCCCTCCCAACCCTCTCTCCTGCCACCAGGGGCCACCTGGCACCCCCATCCTGGCTGGCCTCTCCCACCTGCTGGGCTAGGAATTCAGCCATTTGTCTCTTAGTCACTTCTTTACCTGCAGCGCCCAGGCGAGGCCAGCCCAGGGGGAGGAAGGTCAGAGGCACCCTGAGCTGTTTTAGAAAATGGGGGTGGGTTTTGGGGGCGGGCGCAGCACTGGTGCTCAAGAAAAAAGCCCAAGAAAACTTCGTTTTTATCCATTTAGAAATGACGCCCCTTTAGGGCATCCATTTCCTGGACTCCACATATGCCAGCCACTGCTTAGAAATGCCAGGATGACAAGTGTGAACTGAGACGACTGATGAGCAAAAGACATTAATGAGCGCACTCTAGGGTCAACCACACACACACCCTAAATCGGCAGCCCTACTTTGGAAGGGGAGCCATGTTCTTACTCTGAAATTAACCACCGCTGGATGTAGGATAGAGCGCCCAAAAAACAGCACTGCTCTGGTATTTCAGAACATCCAGCAAACCGCCAGATCTGTCTACAAACCGCTCCTCCAGATCCGGCTCAGAGCGTGCGAGGCCCTTGCGGGGTTCTGTCTTGCCTCTTCCTCTCAATGCGTATCTTTTGATCCTTCCTCCAGACAGCTTCTACTCACAGAAATGACGGCACTCCACTGACACCCAGGGGACTTAGAGGGCCCTTTTTCCTGGACCAGAGGGTAGTGGCCGGTGACTAAAACCTCTACTTCTTAAAGGGCGATGTCTCTGCTCCTTACTAGCTGCTTGAATTACTCCTTATTTAACCTCTCCAGGCCTGTTCCCCTCTTGACGTTGTGAGGAAGCAGAGGACCCGCTAATGCCAAGAGGGAGGATGTCCTCCTGAGTGGCAGCACCGAGCCTGCTTTTTCCTCATGCAACAGGAGTGCGCGGGCTCCCGCTGGCCGGTGCTCTGTGCAAGTGCTGGTACCTGTCGGAGCGCCCGCCCTCCAGGCTGTAGCGCAGGTAACTCAGCCCGTCCAGGAACTGGCTGCTGGGCAGCGAGTCGTCACCCAGCTCCTTCAGGTCCTCGGGCCGCAGGTACTCGCCGCCGTCCCCCGTCATCGTGTCGTCTCCTGGAAGCATGGGGGGGAGAATTACTTGCCGAGTGTGAGGACAGCATTCCGTCCCGAAACCCTGCCTAGCAGCAGCACACAGAGCATGTGTGCTGGAGAGCATGAAAACAGAGAAACCGTATCCGGCCTGCATCCTCTTCCTCACCGAGAAGAAACCACCTGGTTGTAATTCTGTGTTTAGTGTTCTTCCTCATGTCCCTGTCCTGGCAGCTGATTTACAGCTGATGCTACGTCAACAAGCTGAAACAGTAACACAGCCCACCCCCACCTACATCGACACGGACCGACACACAGGATGTGAACTGATGTTGCAAACCACAAGGCCCGAGGGGGCTGAGGCTGCTTCAGGAGGGCTCCCACTGGGGGCCTCGGGGAGGGCAGCTGGCTTGGTGACGGGCTTTGTCAGTGTAACAGGTGAGCACTAAGATGTGATCTGAGCGGAGGAACCGCTGAGCGTTCCTCCGGGGACAGGCAGACACGGGGCAGCAGGGCTCAGGGGCGCTGCAGCCACTGAAGTGGAGACACAGGCTGGGCCCTCCTTGGAGCCTTGGAGTGAGAGTCCCCATGGATCCTGGCCCCCAGAACAGGGACAGGATACATATGAGCCACCAAGTCGGTGCTAGTCTGTTGTGATCCTTTAGGACAGTGATCGGCAAACTCATTGGTCAATAGAGCCAAATACCAAGTACAAAGACTGAAATTTCTTTTGAGAGCTGAAAATCGACTTCTGCGCATGGGCCACGAAGTTTCAATCACACTGTACGTGTGGGCCCACACACAGTATTTTGTGGAAGAGCAACACTCAAGGGCCAAAGAGCTGCATGTGGCTCGCGAGCCACAGTTTGCCGACTACTGCCTTAGGAGGTTTCAGCGAAGCTTGTCTGGGTGTGGCTTTGGTGGCAGGTGTGGTGGGGGTTCAGGTGAGAAGCGAGTGTGGGAGTGAAAGAGGAACACAGGTCCTTTGAGGGTGCGGTGTGGAATAACTGGGAGAGAGTCCACGCTCGGGCGGGGCAGCGAGGTGGCCACAAAAAGGAAGCCGGGGTCGGAGTGCAGGGACAAGGCCGAGCAGCTCAGACGTTTAGGACAGGCCTGCGGACTCATTGGTCCCACTACCCCCTTCTTAACATGTAAATCATGACTAGCAGTGCTTCTCTGAGTCAAATAAATGGGAGTCCCTTTCATTTAATTCTGGGAGAAAAAGATTTCAGGATCCATTCTAAGAGTTAACTTACCTAAACACAGGCATTGTCTGGTTAGCAAAGAACCTAAGTTGTTTTCAGAAAAACATGTGTGAGTTTGTTAACATGTGGGAAGACTCATGTTGATGAGGAAGGGAGGGGACAGGGAAGACAGGTCTGTTGTATAGAACACACTGCGCTTTGTGGCCCTTCACAGGTGGTCTGAAGGTCATCTAACCCAATCCTAGCTGCCTTAAGAATGGTCACAGTACTACTAAGCTAATACCTTTCACCACATCAAAACATCTTCAACCAAGAATGATTTAACCTACATTCACTTCAAGCAAACTAACTTAGTTGTTGCTAGCTCAATGTCAACTTATCAAAGGCTTACTGTTTCTCTAAATTTGCATTCTAAGAAGAAATATTAGTTTGGAGAAAATACTCATACAGTGGTCACTAGATAATTTAACTATGTTAATAAGTTTCAATGATAGTTGCAAAATCACTAATAGCAAAAGCAAGTCATGGCTTAACCTCCCAAGTTAGTAAAAACCACACTCAAGTGCACAATCTCACCTGTACTACACAATCATTTCACCCATGTCACACCTTCTCATCCATCACACCACCTCACCATATCACACCATCTCACCCGTCTCACACCACCTCACCATATCACACCATCTCACCCTTCTCACACCCCCTCCCTGTCTCACACCCCTTCCCCGTCTCACACCACCTCACCCGTCTCACACCATCTCACTTGTATTACACATGCTGTTTCAAAAGGAACAGGTTAGTGTTAGGCACCCAGATTTAAATATTAAGCACGTAGCTTCTATGCGGTTAAGAAAAATTAAAAGCAAAGAAAAGCTTTCACTCCAACCGTTTCCTCTGAAGGTACCTGAGTCACTAAGTACTTCCCCATCAATTACGTGGTCACCAGACTGTTTAAGAGCTGTTCAAGATATGAATGAAAAAAGTGACCCCACAAAACCCAGTGTGGTGCACACATGTGAATGTGGAGGCAGCCAATCGATTCTCTTTCTTCGTTGGTGTTTCTATTTCTCTCTCCTTCTCCCTTCCCCTCCAAAATCAATAAAAATATATTTTAAAAACACAAAACAAACAAAACCCCCCACATATGCTAATAACTGTACTATCAGGCAGATATTTTAACAGATGGCCCAGTTCCCAGCCTTTCCCTTCCCAGGCCGGCTACTTACAAGCCAAGAAGGATAACACCAGTTGAAAATACACTAATGGAATCCTCCTTCCCCAAATGGCAAAAGTCAATGTATTGAAACGAAGGTGAACACATGACTTCATAGTGAATCTGCTAGCGCCTACACCCACTGCCCGGTTCAGTCCCTCAAGATGGGGCAGCTTCCTGGCGGGACCAGGACAGATGCCACAGAAGAACGCAAAGAAAGCCTCACCCTCTTCGTCAGAAACGTCAAGCACCTCGGTCATGGTCTCAGGAACGTTCAGCTTGTGTTTCTCAGTGACAGTCTGCAGAGAGAAATATCATCAATGCCTGAAAACAAACTATAACAGCAGACCCGGGAGCCAGGGGAGCCCGACTCAGCGTCGGCCCAAGGCCCATCTGTCTGGAAATTCTTTTTCTAGTTTTCTCTCATGAAAACCCGTGTCCTCCTGAGGACGAAAGACCACGGGCCCATGAGGCTGTACCAGAGAAAGCCCGCTGCTGTGAGTTCCCACTTGAAAAGCGAACTCGTTTGCAGTGGCACAAACGGCCAATTGTACGTAGCAGACGGCTCACCACACTCAGGGCCTCCCTGAGCTGAACTAGGTGACAGCTCAAAGAAAGCCCTAAAAAAGAGCAATGAACATACACAATTTATTAAAAACCAAACCGGGGAAAAGACACAGTAAACCACGGGAAAGACGTAGATTGTCCGGCAGAAAACATGTCTCCTGGGATCAGAGACCCAGAGCGGGGGACCCGTGTCCTCTCTGCGTGTCCTGGCCTGTGAGTGGCTCCAATTCGAACTTCCCCATTGTTAGCTCTGAGGCCTTGCTAGTTCCTTACTTCTGTGCCTCAATTTCTTCATCTGTGAACAGCGATACTACTACTCACAAGTTATGAAGATTAAACAAAATAATACAAGAGCACTAAGAAGAGCACCTAGCATACGTTAGTACTCAGTAAACGTCAGCTGGCATGAACTGCTTTCACTGAACTCAGTGCTAAGTTAGTCATACGCTGAAGCGCCGGAGCAGGGTCACTCAGGCACCGAGGAAGCACTGAACGGCCACTGTGGGCCAGGAGCTGTTTCAGACACATCAACTGGCATCATTATTGGAACTTCAAAAAGAGGAATCTCAAAATGAGAGCAGACTTCACCAAAAGCCTCTGAGATACAGTCAACAGGTTGTTTTTAAGCTTCGCTACATAGATGTTATCAACCTGGAAAAATCATGTGAAAAGTTTAGAAGGTTCTGTTCTCAGTGTACAGTCTCTTTAAGATAATAGGACACGGGACAAGTAAATGTCACAGATGTGGGTGTTACGGAGTGCACACAGCACAGACTGCAGGAGTGATCTCCTTTTGCAAGACAGACACTGAGCCTTCCAGGCCAGTAGTTGGCAAACTGCGGCTCGCGAGCCACATGCGGCTCTTTGGCCTCTTGAGTGCGGCTCTTCCACAAAATACACGTGAGGGCGTGCAGGTACAGTGCAAACTTGGTGGCCCATGCGCAGAAATCCGTTTTCAGCCTGGGCGAGTCTATTTCGAAGAAGTGGCGTTAGAACACTCAAGGGGCCAAACAGCACATGGGGCTCGTGAGCAATGGGCTAGCTTCCCAGAAAACGCCCGACTCCACCTTAAAAGCTGTCGCGGAGGCATGCATCACGGCATCGGAAGCAGCGATCTCGTTAGGGAAGAATTGGAACTTGGAATACTGGCATCTTAACTGCTTTCAAAGAATTCCCCAATATTTAAACGACAACACAATGCCATTCCATGGTGGTGGCTTATTCCATTCTTTAGGCTCTATCAATGGTTATACACAGCATAAAAGAGGGTGGGACACTTTAAAATTATGCAAATGACACAGAGTTGACAGATGTTCCTCAGTGGCCCCCTGGGTCTCATCTCAGGGTTCTACCAGCCACCTCAGGAGACTGCCTCCTGCTCCGCTGCCAGAGACAGGGCCCCTGGTCCCGATGCCTCTTCCTGCACAGGACCCTCCTGGGGCGCTGTCCCTGCCCCTCAGTGTCTCATAGAGTAAAGGTGAGAAACAGCCCGATTCCAACGCCTCCGAAGCATGTGCAGCCGCACCTTTCCCTTCACCAGCGGCTGCCGACGCCTCTCCCCACACAAGGGCTTTGGGCAAAGACCTCGGAGGAAAGCAGCGCAGAAACCCGCGTGGCTGCTCCAGGGACATCCCATGAATCCAATGTGTGATGTGTGTAGTCGCTGTATAGCCATCATTCAACTACTCCGTTTAAGAGGTGACAGCGTAAAACTTAATTTTGTTTATTTTACGTAATTATTAAATTGGCTTATGCTATTTGCCTGTCAGTGAGTGGCTGTTATTTTAGTGAGTCTGTGGACCTTAGGAAATGATACTGAATATGATGCTTCCATGAACATAACCAAAGGGGCCAGGTAAGAGGGCTTTTCTTAAATTGAAAATGAGTGAAAAGCTTTCTTTCACAAAATTCCTGCTGAGCTACTTTCAGCAAAGCCAAGCTCTGTTATGCCGGAGGGTTAGGAGCATGGGCTTTGGAATCTGACAAACTCAATTTGAACCCTATATGCACCCCCGCAATTCCTGAGCTCTGTTCTGTGTTCGCATCATCAATGACACTGCCCCGCTGTGCGGAGAAGAGTGAAATCTCTTCCGCAGGAGCAGACTCGCAAAACTCGAGTAACAGAAAGGAACTGTTCACTTTTCAATTCTTAGCCCCAGATTCCGTTTCAGAAAACAGTAAAACTCACAACCATGAGAGAAGAACGGACTGTGAGAGGAGAATAAAGGCAGGCACGTTAGGCCAGCGGTCACCAACCTTCGGGCCTCATGGACCACAGTGGTCTGCAGACCATTGGTTGGCAACCCCTGCATTAGACCACTCAGCAGGAGATCCTTCCCCGCTGGCCTGCTGCCCCTCGCTGACCACCGCTGACGCAGGCCTGGCTTCTGCCAGGAACCTTGTTATTTGTCAGCTGGCTTCTCACCTGGAGGGTCCGGTGGTTTGATGGGGCAGCGCTCAGCTCGGCAGCGTGAGAACAGCAGTTACAGAGGAGAAACACAGCCACAGAGTGCTGAAGCCTTGGTGCCTCAGAGCTGGGGGTGGGACTGGCTGTGTGTCTGGCTCACAGGGTGCTGAGCCCCCGAGCTGGGTGTGGGGAATGCAGTCTGCCTGGCTCACTGGGGGTCTGAGAGCCCCGTCCTGGGTATGGGGCCCTGGCTGTCGATCGGTCCACAGGGGATCTGAGTGCCCACAGAGCAAGGGGTGGGGACTGGCTGTGTGGCTGGCTCACTGGGTGTCTGAGAGCCTGTGTGGCCAGAGTTTAGAAAGCTGACCGCCCTCTCGATAAACGTGGCCTGTGTAGTTTGGGTCATTTGTTCTAAGTGACACGTAGAGCCTGCCATCTCTGACGGTGGACATGCCTGACCTACAGTTTTGTTGTGCTGAAGAAGCATTTTTCTCTCATAGAACCGATGTGCCTCCCTTCAGATACCACCTGGAGCTGCTGCTGGGAGATGGGGGGTGATGTTTTCACTGCTGACCACCCCTCCGCACTTGTTTCTACCCAGAAACCCTTCAGGTGGATTAATGAGTGAATGGAAGAGGAAAAAAAGATACAAAAAGGATGCAAGCGGCCCCTAGGGGGAACCTGATAAAGACGCACACACATGACCCAGTGCACAGGAGTGTAAGAACCCAGGTCATGGCCACCTGCGATGAACACGGAGCTTCAAAGACACCCAATAGGACACAAACCTCCCTGCTGCAGAGGAGACGCCCCTGCCCTAAGGAACCAGAGAGCAAGAGGACGCCACCAAGACTCAGCCTCTCGGGTGACTCGGGGTTACTGTGATTCTCCTATATAAGTTCTTAAAGAAACTTCACTTTGAATGTCTAAAAACAGCCCGGCTGGGTAGCTCCGTTAGTTGGAGCATCTTCCAGTACACCAAAAGGCTGTGGGTTCGATTCCCAGGCAGGGCACATAGATTGTAGGTTTGTCCCTGGTCAGGGTATATACTAGTAGGGGAGGCAACTGATCAATGTCACTCATATCCATGATACATATTCTCTCTCTTCTCCTTCTTCTCCTTCTTCTTCCTCCTCTCTCTCTCTCTCCCTCTCTCTCTCTCTCTCTCTCTCTCTCTCTCTCTCTCTCTCTCTCTCCCTCTCTCTCTCTCTCTCTTCCCCTATCTCTAAAATCAATAAAAACATATCCTCAGCTGAGGATTTTAAAAGTCTTTAAAAATACTGGGGCACATGGGCCACAGGCTTTAAAAGTGCCCGAGAAAACAAGTGGCATGACCCTGTGCGTCTGCGCACAGCGCTTCATGTCCAGGAATAAACCATACTCCCCCACGTGGGACGGGTCCCTGCAGCTGTGCTCACCCACTGCTGAGCTTCCCGGGCTGCCGCCGCCCAGAGCACAGTCCTTCCTCCCACCTCCCACCTGACCATCGTCTAAGCCTGGGCTGTGGCTGGAACCTCCTTCAGTGAACGTATGGCCAAGGTTTGACCGCATCCTCTCTACCTCGGGTCCCACTGCTCTACTGTTCGCTTGTCCACTTTCCGAATAAGTCACCGAGCTGTTGTCTGCAGCTTCAGAAACGTCACCAACAAATCGATGCAAAGAGAACAGCCCTGGGAGGCACCCAGCTCTGTCCGCAGGCCCGGCCCAGGCCCCTCGCCCCGCTCTGCATCCCCCCGCCCTGTGGGCAGAGACCATGTATCCTGCCCTCACAGTCAATGAGGGTGGTGAGCATTTTACATAGCTACTCTGTTTCCTACACAGACCGTTTCCCTTCTACCTCTTTTTGAACAAAATATAATCAAAGGCCGAGAGGAAGTGGGGAGGAATGGTTCTCCCGGGAACCTTCAGGCCCGCCGTGAGCCCCGCAGGGACCAGGGCCTTCCTGGGGCTGCGTCCCCTCCGCTCAGAAGTTTGCCGGGACTGGCCTGCCCCTCGGCAGGCAGCGGGGGTCATACCCAACCTCAGCACGAGGGCAGAGGAGCAGGAAAAACTAGACCCTGTGAACTCACTCACACACTTCACATGGATGTGCAAGACTCAGGAGCTCTGGCTGCTGCCGTGAGTGCACTCACGTGTGGCCCTCAGTGTGCCGCACAGATTCACCCCCAGAGGCAGAGACCGCGGCACAGGACGTGGGGTGAGGGGAGAGTGACGGGAAAGCCGAACTCAAGCAGAGCCGTGGGCCCCTTACTCACCGTCGTGGTGGTGGTGACCTCCTCCGTCACAACCTTCAGGGTGTCCACCACAGAGATGTAGCCCAGCCGCTTAGCGATGGCCAGGGCCGTGTTGCCATTCTGGGGTGGGGGGGGTGGGGGGGAGGGGGAGAGGGAGAGAGAGAATGGAGCCAGTGAGCTCACCGCCCCAGGAGCCAGGCCAGGCACAGCTGAGGAAATCTCTCTTTTCACCATCACATCTGAATGTGTCTTAGTAACTTCTCCAGCCTGGAGAGCAGGTCACCATGGAAACACAACAAGCTGCATCTGCCCCTCCTCCTAATGAGAAGCACTTGCGGCTTTAACCCCTGGGTGGTCAGCTCTGGGGGCTGGCTGGTGCTGGGAAAGCGAGGCCTCCAGACCCAGCCTGGCTGAGGGCCCGCCTCCCTCAGGGGGGGAACTGGCGTCCTGTGTGCACAGCAGACCGGAGGGCAGGCCGCCCCTGAGCACAGTCCACGCTCCCTGTGCAGACACCACACAGCAGCAGGCTGCTGCGCATGCCTGGAGAATCACTCCACCTAGTTTACATCGCAATGGCCCCTTGCCCAGGAGCCTGTCTAAGCCAGAGGAAGGGGTGGGCCCAACACGCCTGCCCCTGAGCCCCGTCCACTGTACTGGGGCCTGAGGGTGCAGGCCCATCTCAGGAGGGGTGGGACTGTGGCACCCTGTTCTGCTCAGCCTGGGCACGGCGGGCAGGCGGCACACGGGCGCTGTCCTGCTTCGGACACCGCGGGAGGAGGCGGGTCTTTGGAAAAGACAGCGATGCTGGGGCAGAGGCAGCAGGAGGAGCCCCGACAGGAGGTGGAGGGACTGGAGGAGCCACAGGCTGAGCCTCCGTCCCTGTCTCGTGGGTACAACTGGGAACAACGGGGGAAGTCATTTCTTCACGGTCACGCTGCAGCTGGGCTGTGCCGAGTCCCCAGGAGTCGGTGACTCAGCAGCACTAACAGAGGGTCCCTCCCCACCCCTGGCGTTGGCCGTGGCAGAGGGACAGGGTGCGGAGGGCCTTACCGTGGTGGTGGCATCGGGCCGGGCTCCGTGCTGCAGCAGCACATTGATGATGTGCGTGTGGCCCTGCTGGGCGGCCTGGTGCAGGGGCGTGTAGCCACTCTGTGGGGCGGGACCGAGGGGGGGAGGAGGAGGAGGAGGAGGAAGAGGAGGAGAGGGAGGAGAAGCCCATTAGCCTGTGTTCAAGGTATCTTACTTATGGCAATGCTGTGTCCGGGGGTGACAGCCCCAGGAGCCGGCCCACCCGCACACCTTCTGCCCATAAATGCCGGGAGACTTTTCATCTCCGCACTGATCGGAGCTGTGAGCATGGAAACGTGAGCCCAGGCCAGGCGGCGGGGAGAGCAGCAGCGCTGGCTGGCGTCTGCCCGGCACGGCTCCCGCCGCTGACTCAGGGCTCACTCCGTGGCCCTCAGGCTGCACGTTCCTTCCCACTGTGCCCAGGGTCTGCACATTTAGATCTGTCCCCTCCGGCCTGGGCTCGCCTCCAGGAAAGGGAGGACGAGCCCGGAGACGAGCAGGGGCCCTGGATGTGCTGGGGCAGGGACAGGGGGAGGAAAGGAAGTCCCTGTGTCGGGGGGACAACTGGGAACAACGGGGAGAGTCATTTCTTCACGGTCACACTGCAGCCAGACCCCGGGGAGAAGGTAGGCCACCAGCTACCCTCATCCTCTGGCATCGCCTGACAAAAGCTTCGGCGGCTGTCAGACACACCCGTGGGGGCTGTCAGAGTATGTCTCTCGATATTGTGTCAGCTGCTTCACAACCAGCGCACAACGCGCTTCTCCGTCCAATGAGTGTCTACTGTGCACACAGGACGCCAGTCCCCCTGCTGTCCCTGCACGTCCCCCATCACTGTGGCCTTCTGTCTGGGGGCTGTGTCCACGTCTGTGACCCATGGTCTGAGCGTGGCCATGGCCGTGCATCCCTGGAATGACCCAGGAACCAGGGAAACTTGATCGTCACAGAGACGATGCTCCCAAGTCACATCCACTGTGGACTCGTGAGGAGCCTAAAAGCAGTGAGTTCTTCTAAAGAACCCTCCTTTCCACCGTGTTTACCACTGTTGTGCCCAGCAGCACGTGCTGCCACTCCTGGGCTGCACAGGAGACCCCGTGCTCCCCAGATGGCGCCGCCACAGTCATGTTCTTGACCTCGGCAGCTCCCATTTACTGCAAGACCCGGTCTAATGTGGACACTGCGACCAGAGAGACATCCCGTGGAGGCGGTTTCCAGGGATTCGGGAGCAGCTCACAGGCTTTGCAGACCATTTGGTTGAAGCGCCACCCACCACCTTAGGCCCATCCTGCTGGGAACCCCTAACCCAGCACCCCTGACCTCTGACACCCCACCACCCAGTTACAAATGAAAACGCCAAAACTTCAAATTCTGTGAAGAATCAGATATGCCATACATGCCATTTTTCTTTTATTTCTCTGAAGTGACAGGAAAATGCTAGCAAACAATGCCTTTCTTTCTCAGAGACTTTGACCTTAAGAGTCTAATTCACAAAGAAAACGCCCTTATACCAAGCATGTCAAACTTGCAGGCCTCATGCCTCATTTATTTGGCCAATGTTAGTCTTTGAGTTTGACATGCTTGCCTTACACGCTAATTTCTCAACTCTTTGCAAATTATCATATAACTGGAGACCCGGTGCACGAAATTCCTGCACGGGGTGGGGGGTGTCCCTCAGCCCAGCCTGCACCTTCTCCAATCTGGGACCCCTTGAGGGATGTCCAACTGCCCTCTCACAATCCAAGACTGCTGGCTCCCAACTGCTCGCCTGCCTGCCTTCCTGGTTGCCTCTAACTACTTCTGCCTGCCAGCCTGATCACCCCCTAACTATTCCCATGCCAGTCTGATTGATATCTAACTGCTCCCCTGTCAACCTGTTTGCCCCCAACTTCCCTCCTCGGCTAGCCTGGCCACCCCTAACTGCCCTCCCCTGCAGGGTAGATTGCCTCCAACTGTCCTCTTTGCAGACCTGGTGCCTCCCAACTGCCTTCCCCTGCTGGCTATCTTGTGGCAGCCATCTTGTGTCCACATGGGGGCAGAATCTTTGACCACATGGGGACAGACATCTTGTGTGTTAGAATGATGGTCAATCTGCATATTACTCTTTTATTAGATAGCATAGAGGCCTGGTACATGGGTGGGGCCAGCTGGTTTGCCCCGAAGGGTGTGCCGGATCAGGGTGGGGGTTCCCTTGGGGTATGGGGTGGCATGGGCGAGGGGCCTGTGGTGGTTTGCAGGCTAGCCATGCCCCCTGGCGACCTAAGCAGAGGCCCTGGTATCTGCAATTTATTTACCTTCTACAATTGAAACTTTGTAGCCTGGAGCGGAGCCAAGCCTCCTTCTCACTCTGTGGCAGCAGCCATTTCTGTTTGAATTTGTTTACTTTCTATAATTGAAACTTTGTAGCCTTGAGTGGAGGCCTAGGCCAGCAGGGTATGTGGAAAGCTTGGCTTCCTCTATTGCCAGGAAACCCAAGCCTCTCAACTACACCCATCTTGATTGGGGTTAATTTGCATACTCGCTCTGATTGGCTAGTGCGCATGGCTGGTGGGTGTGGCTTGAGCAGAGTGATGGTTAATTTGCATATTACTCTTTTATTAGGTAGGCTTAATCCAACCTGTTTGATCCAATCAAGCTGATGGTACAGGGTTCAATTCTAGGTGACTAACAGTTCCATAAAAGAAGTTCACTTTGCCAAATTTTTATACGAAGTCATAAAAGTTGCAGTAGTTAAGTCAATGCTTAGGTTTGTATTTTCATAGCAACCAAACAATTTTAGTAACTATGATTACACATGAGATATGAAAAAAAGACTTCCTTCTACAAAAATGTCATTTTATATAAAAAAATCCTGTGTTTATTAAAAGAACATCCTTTGAAGGTGTGTGTTTACCCACTGAAGATACATAAAAGATACATTTGCTTCCAAAAGCAAATAAAATCAACGTCATTGATTTAAAAAAAAAAAAAAAAAAAAAAAACCTGAAAAGTTAAAATAAGATTTTTCTCTCAACCAAAAATCCATTTGAGTGCAGATCAAACCCCAGAAGGCAAATGCTTCATCATGGGACGCCTGGCTTCCCAGCGTTATAACCACTCAACAACCAACACTTAACAACACGTGGTGAGCGTCAGCCAGGCTCTGCCACGGCCGCGTGCCTTTCCGGAGGGTCCCTGGACTCTGGCAGGAAGCACCGTCCCAAGTGCTCTGTGTGGGGCTGACCTAGCAAACCCGTGCGGTGCTACCTGCGTCTCAAGTCCAGGAGAACTCAGGAGTAAGGGTCCGAGTTTGCGGCTGGGGCTCAGCTGGTTGGAGCATTGCACTGTGCACAGCAGGGTCACGGAGATTAAATTCCCAGGGAGGGTGGGTATAGGAGGCAACCAATCGACCTTCCTCTATTCCTCTCCCTTCCTCTTTCTTTGATTCAATGAGAACATGTCCTTGGGTGAGGATTAAAGGAAAAAGGGGGGGAAAAGTTCTGAAGAAAGCATTATGGAGGGTGTGGTGTAGGATGCGGAGATTTACTACTTAAGGAGGAGAGCAGCTTAGGAGAGGGAAGGCCGTGAACTACACGGGGTCCTAGGCACTGGAGACAGTAACAGTTGAGTTGTAAGGAAGGGTAGGTGTCACCTGGAAGTTACACTGGGTCAGGTCTTACTAAGAGGCTGGCAAGCACGGGAAGGTGACTAGGTCCGGGTCAGGAACCCGTGGGAGGAGGAGGCAGTATGGTCTAATGTCACGGGGAGGAGTGATGCTGCTGAGGTTCCGAGTGGTAAGAGCCAGGGCCTGAGCCTCATAGAGTACTCTGTGTCCTCAGACAGGTAACATGAATTCAGTGTCAAACAGACATGGTATCTGACCAGTATGACTCAGTGGCTGACTGTCAACCCATGAACCAAGAGGTCCCCACTTCAATTTCCAGTCAGGGCACATTCCCGGGTTGTGAGTTTGATCCCCAGCAGAGGGTGTGCAGGAGACAGCCAATAGAAATCTCTCTCTCATTGGTAGTATTTCTTTCTCTCTCACACCTTCATGAGGATTTCTTTAAAAAGAGGAAGGCACTGGGTTTAAGCCTGTCTGTGCTTCTTCGGGTGAGGGCTGGGGACGGCTAAGATCAGAGGCGCAGTGTCCCAGCAGGGCCCTGTGGTGAGGTGCTAGGTCATCAGCTCCCTGAACTTACAAGAGGCCAGTCTACAAACTGTCAGGATTATTAGAATGAAAAGCCTCAGCCCCTTGTACAACCTGCATGGTGTGCTCAGATTCACTATTTTTTTTTAATTTCTTTATAAAGTATTACATATGTGCCCTCATCTCTCCATTACCCCCACACACACACTCATTCCCTCACCCCCTGGTGTTTGTGTCCATTCATATATTCATATAAGTCCTTTGGTTGATCTCTCCTCCTTTCCCCCACCCTCCCCTACCTTCTCTCTGAGGTTTGGCAGTCTGATGGATGCTTCTCTGCCTCTGGATCTGTCTCTGTTCATCAGTTTATGTTGTTCACTATATTCCACAAATGAGTGAGATCATGTGGTATTTATCTTTCTCTGACTGGTTTATTTCAGAATAAACATAATTAGCATAATGCTCTCCAGTTCCATCTATGCTGTTACAAATGGTAAGAACTCCTTTTTTACTGCAGCATAGTATTACATTGTGTAGATGTTCCACAGTTTTTTAATCCACTCATCTGCTGATGGGCACTTAGGTCATTTCTAAATCTTAACTATGGTGAACTGTGCTACTATGAACATAGGGGTGCATATATCCTTTCTGATTCGTGTTTCTAATTTCTTGCTATATATTCCTAGAAGTGGGATCTTTGGTCAAATGGGAGTTCATTTTTAGTTTTTTGAGGAAACTCCATATTGTTCTCCACAGTGGTTGCACCAGTCTGCATTCCCACCAGCAGTGCACGAGGGTTCCTTTTTCTCCGCATCCTCGCCAACGCTTGTTTGTTGACTTGCTGATGTTGGCCATTCTGACAGGTGTGAGATGGTACCACATTGTTGTTTTGATTTGCATCTCTCAGATAATTAGTGACTTTGAGCATGTTTTCATATGCCTCTTAGCCTTCCTTCTGTCCTCATTTGAAAAGTGACTATTTAGGTTCGTTGCCCATTTTTTTTATTGGATTGTTTATCTTCCTTTTGTTAAGTTGTATGAGTTCCCTGTAAATGTTGGAGATTAAACCCTTATCAGTGATGACATTGGCAAATATGTTCTCCCATGCAGTGAGCTTTCCTGTTGTTTTGTTGATGTTTTCTTTTTGCTGTGCAAAAGCTTTTTATTTTGATGTAGTCCCATTTGTTTATTTTCTCTTATGTTTCCATTGCCCTAGCAGCAGTATTAGTGAAAAATTTCGTTTGACATATGTCTGAGATTTCGCTGCCTATGGATTCCTCTAGTATTTTTATGGTTTCCCATCTTATGTTTAAGTCTTGTATCCATTTTGAGTTTATTTTTATGTATAGTGTAAGTTGGTGGTCTAGTTTCATTTTTTTCATGTATCTGTCCAATTTTCCCAACACCATTTGTTAAAGAGACTGTCTTGACTCCATTTTATGTTCATGCCTCCTTTGTCAAATATTATTTAGGCATAGTGGTTTGGGTTGATTTCTGGATTCTCTATTCTATTCAATTGATCTATATGTCTGTTCTTGTGCCAGTACCAGGCTGTTTTAAGAACAGTGGCTTTGTAATACAACTTGATATCTGGTATAGAGATCCCACCTATTTTGTTCTTCTTTTTCACGATTGCTACAGTTATTCAAGGTCCTTTTTTATTCCATGTGAATTTTTGGAAAGTTCGTGTAGGTCTGTGAAATATGCCATTGGTATTTTAATGGTGAGTGCACTGAATCTGTAGATTGCTTTGGGTAGTATGGACATTTTGATGATGTTGATTCTACCAATCCAAGAATACGGTATGTTCTTCCATCTGTTTATGTCTTCCTCCATCTTTTTTTTCAGTATCCTGTAGTTTTCTGCATATAGGTCTTTTATCTCCCTAGTTAAGTTTATTCCTAGGTATCTTAATTTTTTTGGTGCGATGGTAAATGGGATTGCTTTTCTAGTCTCTCTTTCTATAAGTTTACTATTGTGTAAAGAAATGTAATAGATTTCTTGGCATTAATTTTGTATCTTGCTACATTGCCAAATTCATTTATTAAGTCTAGTAATTTTTTGATGGAGTCTTTAGAGTTTTCTATGTACAATATCATGTTATCTGCAAATAAGGACAGTTTTACTTCTTTTCCAATTTGGATGCTTTTATTTCTTCTTTTACTATGCTGAACAGAAGTGGTGTGAGTGGGTATCCTGTCTTTTTCCTGTTCTTAGGGAAAATGGCTTTATTTTTGTCCATTGAGTATAATGTTGGATGTGGGTTTTTCATATATGGCTTTTATTATGTTGAGGTATGATCATTCTATTCCCACCTTGCTAAGTGTTTTGATCAAGAAGGGGTGTTGGATTTTGTCAAATGCTTTTTCTGCATCAATTGATATTCTGTGATTTTTATTTATTTATGTGATGTATCACATTTATTGATTTGCAGATATTGTACCATCATGCATCCCTGGGATAAATGCTACTTGGTCATGGTATATGATCTTTCTGATGTATTGCTGGATCCAATTTGTTAGAATTCTGTTGAGGATTTTGGCATCTATGTTCATGAGGGATATTGGCTTGTAATGCTCTTTAATTGTGTTATCTTTATCTGGTTTTGGTATTAAGGTGATGCTGGCTTCATAGAATGAGCTTGGAATTGTTCCTTCTTCTTGAATTTCTTGGAATAGTCTAAGGCAGATAGGTTTTAGTTCTTCCTTGAATGTTTGGTATAACTCCCCTGTGAAGCCATCTGGCCCCGGACTTTTGTTTGCTGAGAGCTTTTTGATGACTGCTTCAATTTCTTCCATAATTATCGGCCTATTGAGATTTTTAGAATCTTCCCAATTGAGTTTTGGAAGGCTGTATTTTTCTAGGAATATGTCCATTTCCTCCAGGTTGTCTAGTTTGTTGGAGTAGAATTGTTCAAAGTATTTTTTAATAATCCTTTGTATTTTTTGGGGTCTGTTGTTGTTTCACCTCTCTCATTTCTGATTTTGTTTGAGTCATCTCTTATTGCTTTTTGGTGAACCTGGTTAGAGGTTCATCAATCTTGTTTATCCTATCGAAGAACCAGCTGTTTCATTGATCTTTTGTATTATCTTTTTGGTCTCTATGTCATTTATTTCTACTCTGATCTTCATTATCTCCTTCCTTCTACTCACTCTGGGCTTTTCTTGTTGCTCTCTTTCTAATTCTTTGAGTTGTAGAATTAGATGATTTACTACCATTTTTTCTTATTTTTTTGAGGTAGGCCTGGAGAGCTATAAACTTCCCTCTCAGGACTGCTTTCATTGTGTCCCATAGATTTTGGATTGTTGTGTTTTTGTTGTCATTTGTTTCCAAGATGCTTTTAATTTCTTCTTTGATCTCTTTGGTAACCCAGTCATTATTTAATAGCATGCTATTCAGCTTCCAAGTGTTTGAGATTTTTAGATTGTTTTTATTGTAGTTTATTTCTAATTTTAGGGCATTGTGGTCTGACAAGACGCTTGGTATAATTTCAATCTTCTTGAATTTGGCAAGACTTTGCTTGTGACCCAATATGTGGTCTATTTTTTAAAATGTCCCATGTGCACTTGAGAAGAACGTATATTCCATAGCTTTGGGGTGAAATGTTCTGAAGATGTCAGTTAAGTCCATCTGATGTAGTGGATCATTTAGAATTGCTGTGTCTTTGCTAATTTTTTGTCTAGAGGATTTATCTAGTGATGTCAGTGGTGTATTAAAGTTCTCTACTATGACTGTATTATTGTTGATCTCTCCTTTGATATCTTCCAGGAGTTCTGTTATGTATTTGGATGCACCTGCATTTGGTGCATATATTTTTATCAGGATTATATCCTCTTGTTGTATTGATCCCTTTAGTATTATGAAGTGGCTTTCCTTATCTCTTGTTATGGCATTTACTTTGAGGTCTATTTTGTCAGATATAAGTATTGCTACTCCAGCTTTTTTTTCATTTCCATTTGCCTGAAAGATATTTTTCAATTCCTTCACTTTCAATCTGTGTGAATCCCTTCTTCTGAAGTGGATCTCTTGTAGACACATATATATGGGTCATGTTCTTTTATCCATTCAGCCACTTAATATCTTTTGACTTGAGCACTTAGTCCATTTACGTTTAAAGTTATTTTTGAAAGGTACTTGTTTATAGTTATATCTATTTTTGTGTCTGTTTATTTCTTCTTTTTACAATATTCCCTTTAGCATTTCTTGCATTGCTGGTTTGGTGGTGATAAAATCCCTTAGCCTTTTTTTTTGTCTGCAAAGCTCCCGATTTCCCCTTCAATTTTAATTGATAGTTTTGCTGGATATTCTTGGATTCATTCCTTTGCTTTGCAACACTTTGTCTACCTCCTTCCATTCCCTTCTAGTTTGCTGTGTTTCCGTTGAAAAATCATTTGATAATCTTTTTTTTTTATATATTTTATTGATTTTATACAGAGAGGAAGGGAAAGAGATAGAGAGTTAGAAACATGGATGAGAGAGAGTCATTGATCAGCTGCCTCTTGCACACCCCCTACTGGGGATATGTCCGCAACCAAGGTACATGCCCTTGACTGGAATCGAACCTGGGACCCTTCAGTCCCCAAGCCGACGCTCTATCCATTGAGCCAAACCGGTCCCGGCTCATTTGATAATCTGATGGGAGTTCCTTTGTAGGTAACGCTCTGTCTCTCTCTTGCCACCTTTAAGATTATCTGTTATTATTTGCCACTGAAATTATGACCTATCTTGGTGTATGTCTTTTGGGTTCATCCTGTTTGGGACTCTCTGTACTTGTGTAACTTTTTTCTTCCCCATATCTGGGAAGTTTTCTGTCCTTATTTCTTCAAATAGATTTTCTAATCCTTGCTGCTCTTCTTGTCTTTCTGGCAGACCTATTATACTTATGTTGCTTCCTTTCATATTGTCCCAAAGCTCCCTGAGATTTTCCTCCTGCTTTTTAATTTTTTTCTCCAATTGCTGTTCAGCTTGAGCTTGTTTCTGTACCTGGTCTTCTAACTCACTAATTCTTTCCTCTGCTTCTTCTAGTCTACTGTTGAAACTTTCCATTGTGTTTTTTATTGTAGCTATATTACTTTTCATTCCTTCCTGATTCTTGCATAGGTTGTGGATTTTCTCATCCATCTGATGTATAAATTCCACAACCATTACTTTGAATTTTTTTTCAGTTATGTTGCATGCTTCAATTTCACTAATTTCCTTTCTTGGCGACTCCTCATTTTCTTTCCTCTGGGGATTGTGTTGTCTCCATATTCTGACTATAACCAGAAGGTTCAAACTTCAACTTGTGTGGTCCTGGATCCTGTGCTGTGGGAACTTCGCACCATCTGAGTGTCACTGAAGTGCTCCAACACTAGAACATGTGGCTGCCATGGGTTGGTGGGAACCAGGCTTGCCCAGAGTCAGTGTTACCAGTATTCAGTGTGGTCTTGTGTGTGCACCTAGAATAAGGGATCCTGCCTGCACTGCACTGTTGGTGTGTGCCAAAAATGAGTCCCCTAGTACATGGCAGGAATCAGTGTTTCCCTGTGTTTGTACTAAGAATCAACTATTAGAGTCTCTGTTGCCTTGTGCGGATTCTCGCTGAGAATCAGAGTACCCGTGTGTGCATGCACCAAGAATTGGAATCACTGGCTCTTAGTGTGAGTGTGCTGTATGTCAGGGATCCCAGGCACACACAGTAAGAAACAAAGTCAAGTCAGTGGTGCTCAGTTCTGCCTTTTGCTGGGAGAATCTGGGTCCCATGGGGGACTGGGTTGCACAATAGCTCTATGGCATGCCTGCGCTGCAGAAAACATACTTCTGTGTGCTGTGGAAAAGACTTCCGTTTGTGCTTGCCCAGAATTGAAGTCAGGTGACACTGCTGCCCTGTGTGGGCTTCGGGTCTGGTTGCCCAATTGCATTGTGGGGAGCAGATTTCAGTCTCTTAACTTGCAGTAGCAGCAACACTGGGGCGAGTGATCTCAAGCAAGGGGCAGCTCTATCAGTTACTATGGTGCTATCCACTAGCCTGTGGGGAAGGGGATAGGCTCTTTGACTCACAGAAATCTGAGGCCAGGAAGCTGGGATTCTTGTTGTCTGTTAATCTGGAGCTATGGTTGCAGTTCTCTGTCCCCAGTGGCTGCAGGGTCCTGGTTTGCATCTGAGACATGATTGGGTTTTGCTCAGGGCAGGATCCTAGTCTTAAGCAGCTCTGTTTCTCAAGATGGCGTGGTCTCTGTATTCACACTGGCCGCCCAAAAGTGTCTACTTTGTGCGCAAGGCTCCGCCATCTAAGACTGCCCAGTTTGGCAGCCCCTTGGAGGACCTGCAGAATCTAACTGTCCCCAGCTCATACTTACACACACCACACACATCTACACTTTCCTCTATGGCTTCCTCACTCTCTCACACCCTCTCCCTCCCTACCTTCCGCCAGTCGCCATCTTCCTTCTCTTACTCAGTCACTTTAGAAAAACTAACATAAAAGCACATGTGTATGATAGCGAGCACACGGAACATCCATGTGGTTGAAACTTTTGCAACAGAAATGAAATGAGAACAGCATTTACCTTGGTTTTGGCGTTGACATTGGCTCCATGCTTCAAAAGGAAGTTAACCATTTTCACATTTCCATAGTGAGAGGCCACAATTAAAGGAGTATAACCGAGCTGTAATAACAATAACAAGCAAATGACCACTCACTAATTACACCTTGGGGGTTGAGGGAGGACAGAGTTTCAGTCTCAGCAGGACATTCTATCTGACTGTAAAGATATTGCTTAGTGGATGTGAGACACTCAATCTGATTGTACAAATATGACTTAGTGGGCGTGAGACATTCTATCCGACTGTACAGCTAATACTTAGTGATGTGACACACTCTACCCGACTGTACAGCTATTACTTAGTGATGTGACACACTCTATCCGACTGTACAACTATTACTTAGTGATGTGACACACTCTATCCGACTGTACAACTATTAGCGGGTATGACACACTCTATCGGACTGTACAGCTATTACTTAGCAGTTGTGACACACTCTGATTATATAGATATTACTTAGGTGTGCATCCTGTGGACACAAACACGGGGAGCTGGTTGGGAACATAGAACTTCACACCAACACAGGAGACTAGGCATGTGTGTGACTTAACCTGAAAAAGAGCTAAGACAGGGGCACAGATGGTGGGATCTGAAAATAGGTAGATGAGGCCAGAGAAGGCCCGGTGGGGATGCGGGAAAATGCAGCAGAGGTGGAATGAGGGGTTCATGGCAAAGAGAGGGTAAAGCCACATCAGCCAAGGGCATGGAGGAAGTGGGTGCAGGACAACAGCAGGTCACCGCCTGGCTGAGCAGCAGGGAGTTGGCAGTATGGGTGCAACACTGGGATCAGCACTGGCATCTCTGCTCCTCTCTCCATTCAGACTTGGTTCTGGAAGCAGGAGACTGATCACAATGTGTGAGCAGGACAGACTTGTGAGGAGGGGGGCAGGGACTTGGGTGTCCCAAGGGGGGGACTGGGAGTCACCCAAGGCAGACCCACCAAAACAGTGACAGAAGCCTTGTACCTTCGTGTGGGCATCCTGGTCTGCCCCGTGCCTGACGAGAATGTCAGCAACATTCACTTTGTCCTCCTGGGCTGCGAGGTGCAAGGCTGTGAGTCCACTCTGCAGAGAATGGAAGCAGAGGGTACAGTGGAGATGTGATCGTCTGTAATATCTCATCTTGAAAAAAAGTCCTGTAATTACAGCTTCTCCCTGGAAACCACATCTTTTGAAATTGAAGACAAACCCCTTAAGTTACGGTGACTTTATACCCAAGGCAGGTCCTCTGCTCGCCAACACTGTCAGCCAATCGTTTTCTACGTTAGGCACTTACATCATGACCCACGACATTAAAATAATCAGTGAAGATGCTCCCGACAACACTCCCTTCAACCCCATCTGTGCCTCCAGCTGAGTATTTACTCACTTAAATAACTGACCCACCAACCACTACTTCTACTTTATAAGCACTGCAACAGTCAGCCTTTCCATCACTAAAACATCACAGGTGCACAGAATGAGCTCAGCATGGTTTCCTCCAGCACCCAAAGGCAGGACACTGCTGTCTAGGGTGCTCTAGGTGCTAAATAAGAGGTCGCCCCATTGTTTATACACAGCATCATCCATTGGCCAGTTTTACATAAATGCCTGGCACGGGAGCACCCGAGATGGCTTTAATTAACTGGATATGCCAGTGAAGCACCGTTCAGAACCAGTAAGAAACAGGCCCAGGGATGGGAGGGGAGAGGCTCATTCGGTCTCTGCCACAATCTGGCAGCCTCAGCATGGGGGTAAGTAGCTCCCATCAAGAAGATAGAAATTTAAAGAACACTTTTTTTTTTCCAGAGAAAGAGAGAGCTAGAATCATCAATAATGAGAATCACTGATCAGCTGCCTCTGCACACCCCACACTGAGGACTGAGCCCACCTCCCAGGCATGTGCCCCGACTGGGAATTGAGTCATGACCTCCACCACTGAGCCAATCGGTGGGCTAAAGAGCATCTTTAAAACGTGAATCACTAGTCTGTGTCACAGTGTTTATTAGTACCATTCAAATGGCAGGAAGTTTTCTTGGCACTTGAGCATATCAGTGGGCAGCTTCTGCCCATAGCGTCCTATTCAGCACAGTCTATCTGCTCCATCTGTCTCTCTCCCGATAAGACCAAAGCAGCGGGATCATCCTGGAGCCAGCAGTCCTCGCCCAGTGCACACCAGTTAAAATCAGCAGGCCTGTCTCTACCGCCAGGTGAGGCTAAGGCAGCTAAGACATGTCTCCAAAATCTGTGGTCTCCAGCCATGGGCTCCTCAGGAACCGATATGCAGAGAGAAGATCTTCCTCTGGCCTGACAGCGAACAGGCCTGGATTTAAGGGCTGGACTTGTTCATTTGTTATTACATGGGAATTTGACAAGGAATATCGTGTCAATGTTGTATTATGGTTACTCCTGAAAATATGAACTTACTGGTTTCAGCTGGTCTTACACAGAAACAGAAGCTGTGTGCTCTTCTGAAGCAGTGTGACAATTTGGCATTGGTTTTGCTTATTACCTGAGATCCTTTTCAGTTGAAGCTGGTATCAGTGGACTAGACACATGTGAAGATAGGCACATGGATAGCAGGGAGCTCACAAATAGATGTAGGGGAAAACACATGCGTGTAAAGTTGGCATGTTTGTATACTGAATGGTGTCTTTTCCGACACTCATTCTATTGTTGTTATTGTTAATCGTCACCTGAGGATACTTTCCTACTGATTTTTAGAGAGTGGAGGGAAACACACACAGAGAGAAACATCGACTGGCTGCTTCCCACACTTGCCCTGACCAAGGTGGGGACTGAGCCTGAAACCAAGGCTTGTGTCCTTGACTGGAATTGAAGCTGGGACCATTCAGTTCACAGGCCAACACTATATATTCAGCCAAACCGGCTAGGGCCTGACTCTCACTCTATTGCAGTTACTATGTGTGTCCACAGGCCATTCTCTGGGAAAGGCTGAAACGACTGGAGTGCTTTATTATAGACACTGATTCCCTGACACACACACACACACACACACACACCCCGCCAGGCAAAGTGGGCTCAGAACCTGCATTCCACTGTGTCCCTGCCCCCATGTGTAGAAGCTTCTGAGGCTCAGCAGCTGGAGAGTGACATGGGCAGTGGGCATGAACCAGCTGGCAGAAAGCCCCAGATGGCACTGCCACCTTTCTCTGGGCTCTGGAATTAGGGCTCTAGGCAGGACAGAGTGTGAACTGATGGCCTGAGCCCCAGGTCCACTGGGAGTGACAGCACAGTCTCAGAGGGACGGAACTGTAACGGACTCACAGGGAAAGGTAGGATGTGAGGATGCACCATGTCTGTGCACCTGTCCTGGCTCCGTGGTTTCCCGGCCCCACAGACCAGTCCTCAGATCTGTAACAGGCCCGCCTCCCTTAAACCCTTCATTCTGCCCACATCCGCACAGACAGCTTCTCCTTACGCTCATCCTAAAGGCTCATGACCAAAACCAGAGACAAAGTGGAATACCTTGGTCGACGTGTGGACATTGGCCCCTTTGTCCAGGAGTGAGGTGACCATGTCCGCATGCCCCTCCTGGGAGGCCAGGTGCAGCGGGGTCACACCCTGCTTGGTCACGACATTCGTCTCGGCCCCGTAGCTGAGGAGCGAGGATGCGATTTGCATCTGGTTCTTCTTGGCAGCAATATGCAAGGGAGTATAGCCATTCTGCAAAGTAAGAGGAAACAGAGGGAGAGCTTAGCAGCTGCCCGGATGGATGCCCGTCTCTGGAGGCTGTCGACAGAAAAGCTAAAAGCCAGTGTGTGGTACATGGCAAGCCCCCACCCACAACACTGGAACCTCTAAGGCAGTGTCACAGGGCACCGCAGGGTAGTTAGAGGGACATGGAACCCAAACTCCAAATCCACCCTTCGAACAACGGTCCCTCCTGAAGAGGTGCTTGAGGTGGGCCCGTGCCCTGTGCATACCCCACCCTAACACCCGAGGGTCCCAGGGCTCCCCTGATCTTCTCTCCCCAGGCCAGCCCTCCCCTGCCCTCAGCCTCCCAGGCAGAACCCAGTTTCCGAGCCTCTGCACTGGGGGCTGTCCTGGACCAGCTGGCCAGGCTGCCCTGGAACCTGCTCTGGAGCCGAGCATCACTGGTGCTCGCTGTGTTACCCCCAGAATCACGTGAGGTTCCTTCAGGGTCTTGTTCGGACCGCCCGCTGACGTGCACTTGCACTCTCCCTCACTCACAAGGACTGGCTGGCCACTCCACACCAGGGCTCCAACCCCGCCCAGGCCCGGGTCCCGCAGCCCGCTCCTCACCTTGGCGGTGGCGTGAGGGGACGCGCCTCTCTCCAGCAGCAGCACGGCCACCTCCTGGTGGTCATAGTGGGCGGCCACGTGCAGCGGGGTCAGGCCGTTCTGCAAGGGCGGGGTGGGCTCCTGGTGAGTGCGTGCCCAGGGGCGTGGGCGCCGGGGCAAGCCCATGTGCATTAGTGAACAGCGGAGCAGGAGGAGGGGCCGCAGCGAGCAGCTGCCTAAGGGCTACCCTGCAGGGACTCGTCCACACCCGGAAGGCCGAGCTGCAGGGGCGGGAACCCGCTGGAACCACCAGGGCGCGGCGTGGCCAGGTGGGCTCCCCTGAGTGAGGGCACGCTTGGGCCGGTGAGAGGGTGAGAGGAAGGGGTGGGCCGTCCCCCCACCCGCCGCGCTGGGCGTACCTTCCCCGCGGCGTCGGCCGCCACCCGCCGGTGCAGCAGCAGCTTGGCCACGTCCAGGCTGCCGTACTTGGCGGCCACATGCAGCGGGGTGAAGCCTTTCTGGAAGGGGACAGGAGGAGAGGCGCTCATCTTCCTGGCCAGGGGCAATGCCTTTCGCTCTTGGCGTCCGGAGCGAACGCTGGCCCAGGAGACCCGCCGCAGCCACAGGGCGACACAGAGGCACGGACAGAGGGATGGGACTGTGGGAGCGGGAGCTGCGGAGGGACCGCGGGGGGCGGCGGGAGGGGAGGGGCGGAAGGGCCCCTCGTGAGCGCCACAGGGCTCAGACTTGGGTGGGAAAAGGCTGCCTTTTCCTCCCTCTGACATCAGTGGAGGCCGGTGTGGCCCAGGGGTTGAGCATGGACCTAGGAACCAGGAGGTCACGGTTTCATCGGGGGGCGGGGGGGGGGGGGGGGGGCCACCGGGTGCGGCTCGGTCCCCAGAGAGAGGCAGCAGGAGGAGCCAATCCATGACTCGCTCTCCCTCCCCCTTCCTCTCTGAAATCAATGAAGTATATTAAAGAAGTAAACAGTGGGACTGAGACAACAGCAGCTCTCTCCAATGCTTCTGTCCTTTTTCTAAGACCCGAATTCCAAATCTCCTCATCTCAATTTTAGGGTACTCCAATGACCATGGTGAGAAAATTTTTGGTAGTTCCATTGATTTGTATTTCCTGCAGAAATAGCAAGATAAATGGCCGATAGAACAAAGTGCTCATGGTTAGAAGCACCTGCCGTCCGACTGTCCCCCTCTCCCCGGGAGCCCCCAAACCGTGAATCTCCTCTGGGGAGGCCCGTCCCGGGCACCAGCTCCCCGTCCCCAGCGCCGCCTGATCCCCGGGTCCCTGACTCAGAGCGCAAGTCACAGGGTCCCACCGCGACCTCCGCGCCATCGTCGTGGCCAAAACATGTTGCCACGCTGTCCCAGCCGCGCGTGGCAAGGGCGGCCTGCACAGTCCACGGCAATGCGCCTCCCCCACGCTGCACGTCCCTCACGCAGCACGTCCCTCACGCAGCACGTCCCTCACGCAGCACGTCCCTCACGCAGCACGTCCCCTCACGCAGCACGGCCCTCACGCAGCACGGCCCTCACGGAGCACGTCCCTCACGGAGCACGTCCCCTCACGCAGCACGTCCATCACGTAGCACGGCCCTCACGCAGCACGTCCCTCACGGAGCACGTCCCTCACGGAGCACGTCCCTCACGCAGCACGTCCCTCACGCAGCACGGCCCCTCACGCAGCACGGCCCCTCACACAGCACGGCCCCTCACACAGCACGTCCCCTCACGCAGCACGTCCCTCACGCAGCACGTCCCCTCACGTAGCACGTCCCCTCACGCAGCACGTCTCCTTTCAGGTCACCGCTCCCGCTTTTCCAACGAAGGACTGTGCTCCCCGCTGCTCTTTGAACCCGTGGCACTAGCGCCTTGGGGCGTGAACCCTGCTTCCCAGGGGCACACAGGAGGTTCCTGTTCCTGCCCAAGGACACCCCCACACTCCCCACACCTCCAGCCCGAGGCCTCAGAGCAGCTTGGAGACAGGCCTCGCTCCTCGCTCGGGGGTCTCGCACCTGAGGGTCCGCACGGGGGGGGAAGGGGGGGAGACACACATGGGGGGGTCATGCATCCGGGGACACACACGGAGATCACGCACCCGGGGGGCACGCACGGGGGAAAGCACGCACCCGGGGGGCACGCACAGGGGGGGCACACACGGGGGTATCACGCACCCGGGGGTCACGCACTGGGGGGGCACACACAGGGGGCCACGCCAGGGGGGGCACGCACGGGGAGGATCGCGCACGCACGGGGGGGGGGGGGGGGGCGGCTGGAAGGGCGCCGCGGCGGGAACTGGGAACTGAGCGGACAGAAGGGTACAGACCGCCCTGCCTCACGCAGGAGCTGGAGGCGCCTGGGAGGCCGGACCCGCAGGGCCGCCTCCTCTGAGCCCGGCCGGCGCTGTGCAGGCTCAGCGCGCCTCCCCGCCTCCCCGGCCCGCGGTGCCGCCTGTCCCCCCATCGCCCCCCCTGGCAGCGCCACCAGCCTGGCATCGTTAGTGATCATGCACAGGTGGTGGTTCCTGTCAGTGTATGCTGCTTAGTCTCTGATTTAATAATTTTTTGGAAAGCACTTTCAATTCCGGGTTTGAAGAATCGGCCATTCCTCCCGCAGCGGGAGGGCTGCTCTGGGCTCACGCCCTCCGCCCCGGGCAGCGCCGGCGCCCATGGGTGCCAACACGAACACGTGGGCCCGTCTCTTAACCGCCTCACCTCCGCACTCGTGGGCGGCCCCTGCCCGTCCCCACGCCTCCATACCAGGCTCCAAGGAGCGGACGCTCCTCTTTCCTCCTCAGTCAGTCACTTCCAAGCCGGGACTCCCCCCCACGTACCCGGAGACACTGCTCTGCCAGCACTGTGCTCCTGCACCATCTCCCTAGGGGCCGCGCCGTAAGAAAGTGGCCCTCCCGGTGGGGCCGGGCCTGAGACACAGCTCCAGCCGGTGCGCCGGCGGCTCGGCACAGGCACAGGAGTGGGCGGAAGCTGAGGCCAGCGCAAGGCGCAGTGACCTGGGCGTCAGGTGGCACCAAACCTCAGCCAACACAGGTTTGCCAGCCTGATGCTACCGTCTCTTCCCGGCGAGTTACACTAGCTCCATGCATTTGGGGGTCTCGTTCTTCTGCTCTTGGGAACACAGCCTAGATTTGATCATGGGAAGGGAGGGAAGGTACCCGGGCTCACAGAAACCTTCTTAGTTCACGATCCAGGTGGCTGCGCTGGAAACAGAAGGTGGAATCTCTCCCTACTGCAGAAATGACACGACCCTCCCATCGTCCAGGAAATGGCTCTCAACACACGCAAAGAGCAAGAGACCGACCCTCTGGGCAATGACTCCCTGGGCAGTGTCCGTGGCAGAGAAGAGGGACCCGGTGGGTTCCTGCCATCACAGCATCCCTTACCTTGGTAGCTAAGGAGTGGGCAGCCCCTGCCTCCAGGAGGACGGAGGCCACGTCCACCTGGCCTTCCCGGGCAGAGATGTGCAGGGGCGTGTACCCGTTCGTGGTGGCCGCGTCCGGGTGCGCCATGTGCTGGAGCAGCAGCTGCACGATCTCCGTCTTGCCCAGGCGTGAAGCGATGTGCAGAGGCGTCTGCTCCTCCTGCAACCCAAGTCAGGTCAAAGGTCAGTGCCCAGGCAGCCCAATGCCACCTGTTCCTCCTATAACTCAAGGCAGGTCAGAGGTCAGTGCCTGGGCAGCCCTAATGCTTCCACTGTCATTTGCATCATGGCTTCCTTTTTCTGGGAGCCCCTGGGCAGAAGGAAATTACTACTACCCTGACCACAGTTCCTTATTTTCCTACAGAGGTGACCTGTTTGGTCACAATGTTCCTTAGATTTTATTGCTAGAGGGAAGGGGATATAGAAGAGGGTGCAGAGGGTAAATGGTGAGAGAAGGAGACTGGACTTGGTGTGGTGAGCACACAGTACAATATACAGATGTCTGTCTCATAGAACTGTACACCAGAAACGTGTAATGTTAATCAATGTCCTCCCATAAATTCAATAAAATGAGTAAGTTAATTGGTTAAGTAGTTAAAGTATGTACTTCAATCATCTTAGCCGTGGGTGTCTGAGCACACCAATAGGCCAAGCTTCAGCCTCATTCATATTTAAATAGAAACCAACTCGTGGTTCTGAATAAGAAAAAAAATCTCACCCAGAGGCCCTAAGACCTAGATTCCCATCGGAAGATTTCACTAGGCGAAGTGCTGATTGCCTGGGAACCAGGTCAAGAGAGAAAGCCGAGGGATGCTGGGAAACTGGCTCTCCCTCTGCATGGCAAGCCAAGGACACACAAGGTCCTGGCTTCAAGGAGAGGCTGAGGATAGAGGGGGCATTGTAAGCTGCTCTTTGGGAGCTCAGCAGGAAGGAAATGGGCTGATGCGAGCCAAGTGCTCCCCCAGGAAGCCAGGGGCGGAGCTGGTGTAAGGACGCAGGACACACTGAGGAGGCTGGGGAAACCCCTGACTCCTAAGGTGTGGTCAGGGAAATAGGTTCAGGGTTAAGAGAACCAGACCAAACTGCTCTCTTATATCGATAAAAAGAAAGGGCGGGCAGCCTCAGTGAAGGTACGAGGTCTGGTACACTAGCCAAGGGCATGTCAGTAAAGAGGAGGGAGGAGCGGAGGACACTCGGAGAGACGAATCAGAGCTCAGGATGCTGCCCCTTGGAGCCGTGTGAGGAGATATGGGCAGACAGGAGACAGCACTGTGTGGACCTCAGGGTGGGGAGAGGTGGGCAGAACGGGCATTTCATGGAACTGTGCCCTCCGTGAACTTCTCCCTGTCCTATCCTTAAAGCTTTCCGAGAGGAAGCACAGCATCTACCGTGTTTCCCCAAAAATAAGACATCCTCTGAAAATAAGACCTACTTACAGGTTTCCTTCTGAGTGAAACATAAGGCATCCCCCCAAAAATAAGGTCCCCCTAGGCTAAACATGAGAAATTTGGTCCACTGATTCTGAAAGAAATGGAGTCAAAAGAAATTCACCAGGAAATTCAGGAATTGGATTGTTATGATGATATTCCAGAAGATGATGACATGATTGTCATTGAATAAATGAGTAAATTCTTGATACTGTAGGATTCACAGTTTGTCTGGGTTGTGTTGACAAATACCGTACTACCGTACCGTATACAGTAATAAATTTCCTTTATTTTCATTTAACAATAAATGTGTACCATATTCTTCATCATGGAAATAAGACCCTGAAAATAAGACCTAGTGCATCTTTGGGAGCAAAAATTAATATAAGACACTGTCTTATTTTTGGGGAAACGGTACTATCCGACCATTTTCCAGAGGACAAGGCTAAGAGGAATTAAATGAGTCTCCAAAATTACCCACGATCCCTGAGCTACTAACCAGGACAGACAGACATAAATGCTACAGTATTTCCAAGGAAAGAACCCATGGCCAGTGGTTTTGAGGAAGGATTTCAGATGTTACCAAAAAGGCAATAATAACAGGTTAAGTACTAAAAAAAAATTGGCATAGATACAGAAAAAGAGCAAATATCTATCAAAGTAGAACACTTTAAAATTTTAATATAGAAAAATATAATGAGTTTATTTTGAGAGATAATGGAAAACCTTGTTTATATATATATATAAAGCCAGTGACCGTAACGGCCATAATGACCATAGGGAACGGTCACTGTGACACACACTCTGTCCAACAAACCAGCCAATCAAGAGGTGGGGCCAGTCGGCCACCCTTGTGGCCCCTTTCCCCTGCTAGTCTGCCCCTGATTAGACTCTTCCACCCTGATCAAGAGTGGGCACTGGCCAAACACTTCCTCCCCTCCAGCCAGCTCCGCCCCCGGTCAGCCTGTCCCACCATGATAGGCCTGCAGCCCCTCCCGCTGGCTGGCCATGCCCCCATGGGCCCTCACCACTCTGATTAGCCCCAGCCCTCCTCCCCTGGCCTGCCTCACCCCTGACTGCCAAGTCAATGCCAAGAAGGATCACTGCAGTATTGGAGGCAAAGGTGGCCCAACAAAGTACTGGTGGGGTGGTCATAATAATTGGCCAGTAAGTGTGTGTGTGTGTGTGTGTGTGTGTGTGTGTTTTCTTTAAAGGAGAGAACGTGAATAAATGTTCCCTGGGGACCTCAGAGACACTGGTGTGACAGTGAGCAGGACAGCACAGAAGAGAGAGGGACAAACACTGCCGATGAGGCCAGTGTAAGGAAGAAGGTGAGGCAGCAGCAATCGGAAGGAAGTTTAAGGAAGGGACATCAGCCTGGCGAGGGATGGGGATTAGGAACAATGAGAAACAGGAAAATCCAACCAAACGGTGTCTGCGCCCAGGTTCTTCTATTGCTGCCGGAGGAGGGAAGACAGAGGAGGAAAGCCAGAGTAAGGAGGGGTGACCTCATCACGGGGAGCACAGCCCTCTGGAGTGTAACCTGTTTCTAAGGCACAGGGAGCCCGTCTGTGGACCTTCACTTGGTGTGAAGAAACGGGTGAGATGTGTGCTCACCTCCACAGCAGCAGGTCCTGAACGCGTGGAGACAAGCAGGTGCGTGTGCCAGCGCTCTCACAGGGAACGTGATGCACATGCTAACGGGGCTGCGTTTCTTAGACACCGGACTGCACGCTTCCCCAAGTGCTAACGCTTGAAACGGGGCATCCCACTGCCCGCATCACTGTGTGCTTCCTTCTGGCAGGATGTGTGGATCCTGGGGGCGTGCCCCCCGCACCTCAGAGGGAGGGGCCGTGAGGAAGGGGCCCAGCCCCAGCACCTACCCGGGCTCTGGCGTCGACGAGGGCACCGTTGCGCAGCAGGCATCGCACCACCTCCACTTGGCCTGCCCGGGCCGCCATGTGCAGCGCCGTCTCCCCACGCTGTCAAGACAAGACGACAGGGTCAGCGAGCCCACGCTCAGACGGCAGAGAATGAACGTGCCTTTCTGTGACACTCAGCGATGACCGAGGTTTAGGGCATCTATGAAAGGGCACAACCATTCCCCATTACTCAGTCTGGGAGCACGGCTTTTGTCTTCCCTCTCTCCATGTGGACAAAGGAACTCCTTTGTCTTTCAGTCATAATGAGCCAACGAACTTACCCAGCAGCCCAGGATGCCCAGGGGCTGAGTGTTGTAAGCAACCTGGCAGGACTTAAATCTGTGATGGGACATTGCTTTTCTTCAACCTCAAACCCATCAGGATCACACTCCACTGTGACACTCACGTGGCTGCGTCTTAATGAGAGAAAGCCCCAATGCTGCAGGGTGAGGCAGCACCCCAACCATCACTCCATCTGCACCACTCGAGCGTCCTCCTTCCCAGAGTTCAAAGTTAATATCCGAAATAAACTACTGATCTTCACCTGACGGGGCTAGGAGACTAGACAGTGACTGTGTGTACCAAATCCGACCTACCAGGTGGTCCCCTGCCCCTCAGTAATGAGCCATCTAATGACAGCAGTCATTGGAGAAATCTGCTGGGGTGGCAGAGCCGTCTGTGGGTGGGCAGGGCTGGGCATGGGCCTCGCAAATCCTGAGCCCATGGCAGCTTAGAGGTTGGAGAGTTTTCTCACTGGGAAACCTGTTCATTACTGATTAAAACAAGATCTTGCCTCTTTTTAAAGAGCATATTTTAAAACCACCTGCAGCTCTGAACACGGCCAACTTTCAGCCAAAAAGTTTAAACAAGTTTACAGTCAAAGGAGCACGACACTGAACGGGAAGTCAGCACCGAGTCGCCAGGCCTAGAAATAAGGCTGAGGTAACCATGGGAAGGGAGCCACTCCGAGTAACTAAGCCAACCTCAAGGTGGGTCATGGTGAGGGCAGTCGGACAAATCCGAGGAGTGCTTTCTTCTCATTCCTTGCGCAGGAAACCCTACAACCTAGAGGATTTAAGGCAAACTTTAGGTTCTATTCCCAGTAATTGGCGACTCTGTTCCTTATAAAGTTGTGGGAATTCATTTCAAATGAGTTGTCTTTGAAAGCATTAAACTGGATGCCTAATGTTTTGTTTGTGAACGGCTCACTGGCCCTCCAATGCCCTCCTGCTGGGCTGTGGAGAGGAAGTGCCGGGAGCATCCTGGTTTATGGGCGATGTGCTAGACGGCAGCACTGGCTCTGGGCTTTGGGTGTGCGGCGAGACCTTTCCTCAGCCTTCATTTCTCACTGTTTCTATGTCACTCAAGCCTGTCTCTCAACAGAGGAAGCTGAGTTCTCCTAACTGTTAAACACATACACACACCTCCCATCTTCATCCTATTTCTAGGTCAGATAAAAGCACGCCCTTTCACTAAAGACAAAATTGGTAGACGTAGGGACAAAGTTGGATTTCTTTGACAGAAGTTAAGCCAGAGAGGTCTCCGGAGCACCAGCTCAACAACGAGTGTATGTTCACTTCGCTCGTCAGTTTACGGACAAGACGGAAAACGCTAGTCTTACTCTTTCCAATATCCTCATCTTATACGAAAAGAAAGGGCCTATATGTGTTTACACATTTGAAACTCCTATAGAAACTCTAAAGTATTAAATGTCAGATCCAAGACAAGCTGTCTAGGCGGACATCTGCGATCACGCCCCTGCCAACGTGGCTGTTTGATTCTTCCTTCATGGCCTTGGGGAAGCCGCCTTCACTGCACATCCCCTTGCCTTTCCCAGGGCCCTGCCCTTGTGTGGGCCCAGGTGTGAATGAGAAGTGAGGTGGGGTGGAATGTAACCGTAGCTTCCATCCGCGGACTCTCGGGCACCTCGGGGTGTTGAACACGCCTGTCTTTATCTCGGGTTGATGCACTGAAAGGACTGGGGGGTTCTTCACCCGAATATGCAGCGCGAGCTCAGCCGGGGCCCACTGCTCTGCTCACATGGCCCGTCCTCTGTGGCCTGGGCCGTGACGCCGATGGCCACACCGGGTGGACGTGTGTGTTTGTGATGCTGTGGGGGGAGGCGTGCTGAGGGATGAGTGAGGGAAAGCCGGCTACATGCAGACGGCAGTGAGGGGCGAGCTCACGGCGAGGCAGGGCTCAGCATCTTGCCCTTGCTGGGCGTTAAGCCGACGTTTCTCACAGTGGCAGCCATCGCTGCTGCCTCGCTCGGAAGCGTCAGAGCAGACAGACAGCCTGGCGTCCAACAGGGCCGCTCGGGCGGGTGGGGACCAGCCTGCACAGCAAGTGGACAGTGTCACGCAGTGACCTCACCACCCAGGACCGGGGCCGTAGCTAACCTCGTCCCCAGCGTGACGAGGCCACAGGCCGCTATGGGAGAGCCGTCCTCCTCACACAGGCTGCTGGGTGGCCAGGAAAGGACCAGGAGGCCCGGCCAGGTTTCCCTCCCGATGAGGGACAGATAATTACTTCACACAGTGTGCCTCAGACACGTGAGGGACATACTTCACATGTGTGCCTCAGGCACATGAGGACATACTTCACATGTGTGCCTCAGACACGTGAGGACATACTTCACACATGTGCCTCAGGCACGTGAGGGCATACTTCACACGTGTGCCTCAGGCACGTGAGGGACATATTTCACACGTGTGCCTCAGGCACATGGGGACATACTTTACACAGTGTGCCTCAGACACGCGAGGGACATATTTCACATGTGTGCCTCAGACATGTGAGGACATACTTCACACTGTGTACCTCAGACATGTGAGGGACATGCTTCACACGGTGTACCTCAGACATGTGAGGACATACTTCACATGTGTGCCTGACATGTGAGGGACATGCTTCACACGGTGTGCCTCAGACACGTGCGGGACATACTTATATTAAAACAATGACTGGCCCTGGCTGGTGTGGCTCAGCACTGTCCCATGCACCAAAAGGTCACTGGTTAGTTCCCAGTCAGGGCACATGCCTGGGTTGCAAGCTCGCTCCCCAGTTGGGGTGTGTATAGGAGGCAGCTGATCAATGTTTCTCTCTCTCCCTTCCTCTCCCTCGCTCTCTAAAAAAATCAATAAAAACACATTTTTTAAAAAAGCAATTATCTGTTGTTGATCTGAAATTCAAGTCAAACTGGCAGTCCTGTATTTTACTGCAACCCTACGCACTCAGAACCTTCTCCCTGAAGAGCACGTGACGCCCGAGTGAACAAGCAGAGCCCTGGGGGGGGAGGGGGGGCCAGCAGCCGCCTCCAGCATGTCTTTGGCGGAGCTGCGGGGAGAGGGGGAGGGACACGGGAGAAGAAGGAAGCTGATGGCCTCCATACTGACCACACGTGGGAGTCAGAGTGAAGCAGCCGCCGCCGCAATGGGAGTTTGTGAGGCCTCGGACTCGGCCACGGCCTTGGCCACGGCCTCGGCCACGGCGTGTTGTGTGTGTTGTGTGGAGAGCTGTGTCTCCCGGGCGTGTTTCTGTGGAGGAGAGCCCGTGACCGCCGGCCAGCAGCCCGGCCGGCGAAGAGGCGCGCCGTCACACGGGCACCTCAGAGGGTTTCTCTGCGGGTTTGCAAGCCTCCCCGAGATGGGCCTGCCTCCGGGGTCAGTCACAGCCACAGGTGCGCCAGCACTGCTACCATCGCCACGCGACCAGTAACAAGGCCGCCACCGCCCCGCGCCCTGCGCTGGAGCGCAGGGGGGCACTTCAGCACTGACACGTCACACAGGAACCCGCGGGCCGTGGGGAAACACGAGGAGGGGAACGAACATCGCGTCAGTCACAGGGACAGACACCAGCACCCTCAGCACCACAGCTGCTCCCCGCTGAGCTGCTCCCACAGCCGCTCCCCCTCAGCGCTCCCACCTCAGGGCTCCCCCTCACCGCGCCCCCCTTCACCGCACCTCCCAGCGCTCCCCCCTCAGCGCGCCCCCCCACCGCTGCCCCCACCGCTGCCCCCACCGCTCCCCCCCTCACGGCGCCCCCCTTCACCGCGCCCCCCCAGCGCTCCTCCCTCACTGCGCCACCCCCACAGCGCCCCCCTCCGCGCCCCCCTCAGAGCTCCCCCCACCGCTCCCCCTCACCCCTCTCCCTCAACGCTCCCCCTCAGCGCTCTGCTCCTCCTCCTCAGCTCTCCGCTTCCCCCCCTCACCGCTCTGTTCCCCCTCACCCCTCCCCCTCACCCCTCCCCCTCAGCGCCCCCCCACAGTGCTCCCCCTCACGGCCCCCCCCCCAGCGCTCCCCCTCACCGCCCCCCCTCACTGCTCCCCCTCAGCGTGGTAGAGAGCGCCCTGCCTCGGTGCCCTGTGCCCACCAAGGGGAGCGCGCACGGCCACCACAGTCTCAGGGTGGCTCCAGACCAGGACCTGCTCAGAGGCTGGTGGACCGGGAGTCCCGGGGTGTGCTCCCGGCAGAGAGTGCTCTCCAGTGTGGAGAAGCTGGATGTCACTCCTCGGGTCAGAGAGGGCACCTCTGCCAACAACACCAAACTCAGTCGGAAGTCCAAGCTGGCGGCAGGGGTGGCTACGGCGAGAGCAGCCTCACGCCAGCCCCTCTGGTCAGTGCCCAGGCCTGGTGGTCCTGACCGGGAACTCGCACCGAGATGGCCAGGGAGCCAGTGAGCCCGGGAGCTCACTGCCCGCCACCCGGTCAGCTGAGCTCGGACAGCACAGGGCACTGCCTCCACCCGGATGCTCTGGGACCGGCGCCCGCCCGCACACTCACTCAGTCCTCCAATGGCCGCACCGGCTCTCCCGCAGCCAGAGCAGAGCGGACGGCCCTGCCGCATACTCACAATGTTAGTGGCGTCGGGGCAGGCGCCGTTCTGCAGCAGCAGCAGCACAATGTTGAGGTGGCCCATGAAGGCGGCCACGTGTATAGGCGTGAGGCCGGACTGCGGACAGAACACAGCGACACGACAGCAGCTTTACCCCGCTGCACCGCGCTCCGTGGCGGCCTGTGAGGGCAGGGCGCAGGCGGGAGTGAGGGCGTGACAAGCCGGGCATGTCTACCTCGGTGACCGCCTGGATGGAAGCCCCGTATTTCACCAGCAGCTCCATGACTTTGATGCGGTTTTTCTTGCAGGCAATGTGCAGCGGGGTAAAGCCGTTCTGTGCAAAAGACAACGGGTTAGTGGGACATGCCAACCACGCGCACACGGCATGCAGCACACGGCGTCCTACTGCGCGTCACTGTCCCGAGGGCTCTGCCCATTGAGTGCTGGGCGTGCCCGGGGGCATCTGTGTGGAGGCCTGCTTGTATGGAGGCAGAAACAAGCGCCCACAATAACACGGCGACTCATCAGATGAGGACCGGGGCCAGGAGCCGTGCCGGGTGCTCCGGAGACAGGCACGTCTTTTCTGACGAAAGGCCACGTCTCAGCGTGCACACCCTTCGTCTGTTTTACTTTTAAAAACCGCAAGGCCAGGACTGCCTCTGCCATCCGTGCTTCAGCTCTGCGCCACTTTTCCCAGGAGGAGGCGCCAGTGAGCAGAAAGCCTGGTTTATGCAGATCATTTTTTATCTCTGGATGTTATAGTAAAAGGTTTATAAGAAGTTATATTAGCAGAAGTTATAAGACAGGTTCATGAAATCTACTTTATGAAGAAATTATCCTTAATTTCATGAATATTTTTAAGAAAGGTACAGAGAATTTCTAGAATAATGGGAAGAAGAGATCTTCAGAGGCAAAGGAATGTGGAGATGTCTAAGGCACTTCGAACTTTTCACACTGAGTTCGTGTGTAGGAATTGGGGGCTTTATATAACAATATGTCCGGCTGGCGTGGCTCAGTGGCTGAGTGTCGACCTATGAACCAGGAGGGCATGGTTTTATTCCCCGTCAGGGCACAGGCCTGAGTTGTGAGCTCGATCCCTAGTGTGGGGCATGCAGGAGGCAACGGATCCACGAGTCTCTCTCCCTCTCCCTCCCCCTTCCTCTCTGAAATTCATAAAAATATATATTAAGAAAAATACAAAAATAAAAATGTGTTCCCCAGCCCAAACTTCCTCCTGTGCGCTGCACTGAACATTATGTTTCCACGTGGCTGTGGGTCTGTGCGGTGGGCCGGGTGTGTGTCCTGCAGGTGACAGTGTTTCTCCGGCCCCGTCGCTCCTGGGAGGGGAGGTCGTGCTAAGCCCGCGCCTGCTCCGCCGAGGGCGAAGGCATCCCCCACAGGGGCTGTGGGCGAGCTGGACGTGCGCGGACAGCACTCACAAGACTTCAGTTAAGTCACACTGTTAGCTGAGCTCACTGCCCCCCTCCGGAGACGTGAGCCTTCTCCTCCGGGGAGAAAACACCTCCGCACAGGACTCGGAGGGGCTATTGCTCCCAGGCACGCTCTGATTCTGACCGAAGATTCCCGGACAGAAGTACCATTTCCTGTTTGATCGTCCTAAGGGCATCCTGTCATCTCCAGTACTGAGCGCAGACTGATCGGACGGACATGAGCCATGTAAACATATGGAGAAAGGTCTTCTAGCATGTGAGTTGGGACGAGACACGGTTAGTGCATGCCTTCGGCCAGCGGCTGTTAGGAGGAAGGTGGCATGGGAAGTCACTCGGCATTAGGCCCTGGAAGATGCCAGGGGCAGGGTAGCTTCTGGGAGGTTTGTGCGTCAGGCCCCGAGCCGGCTGCCCTGGCTGGTGGCCTAGGCGGGACTGTCCGGCTAGGGACTGTCCAGGGAGCTCCACACACGCTGCAATCACACCATCTGCCTGTCCGGCCAGTGCCCACCATAGCCTCACCCAGAAAGGAACGACTAAGGTTCAACTTGCTCACACGTTCACTCTGACCCGAGAGCACTGTCTGAGCCACTTCACAGTCCCTCTGTCGGCTGCTGTTTTCCAGCTCCAGCTGTTACTGCTCCGCAGCCGCCCTTTCCATTGCAACTCGCTAACCGTGGGCACGCTGCCCTCCTGTCCTCATCAGCCGCCATGCCCACGGCCACGGCTACAGCCCGGAGACCGCGAGGGCGGGATGGAGCCAGGTGCCGCGCGGACGGCCCGCACCCCCCGCCCCCCGCCGGGCGCGGCGCGGTTACCAGGGCTCGGGCGTTGGGGTTGGCCCGCTTGTCCAGGAGCAGCTTGGTGACGCGGTAGTGGCCGCAGTGCGCCGCCACGTGCAGGGCCGTCAGGTAGTCCAGGGTGACGTCGTCCACGGGCGCCTTGTGCTGCAGCAGGTGCTTGACGCAGTCCACGTGGTCGCCCTGCGCCGCCATGTGCAGCGGGGACAGCCCGTTCTGTGCGGCAAAGCAAAGCAAACACGCCCTAGTCACACTCCGCCGGGACACAGCAGAGTCCACCCCCCTCTCCGGGAGAAGCGGGGTCAGAACTCCCAGGAGACACGTAACTACAGAGGGGTGATCCGTGGCTCGGACCCCTGCTCTGCGCCCCTACGGTACCAGGCTCTCCTCTCTCTCCTGGGGCGTGAGCTGCTGTGGCAAACGTGGTCAGGGAAGAGCTAGGAAAGGGGAGGAGATGTGGGCCAGGGGTCAACGACCTCCTAACTTCTACATCCGAGGAAAACCGACATGTGTCATCACGGATACGGCCTAAAGCAACGTCCGCCTCACTGCTCAGGCTGACGTCGGAACACAGACATGGTGACTGCAGCCAGTGTCAGGTTTGGTGATGCTCTTAGTTTTCAAAGTTAAATAAGTAAGCTCATAGGACAAAGATGTACGATTAAGAAACTAAATTAGAAAACATTTTCTCATTAAAGAGAGTGGACTGTTGCCACTTCTTAGCAATCAGTGTACATGTGATTGTTAGGAAATAGCGGTGACCACATATGCAGTTTGGCAGCGATGACGTGCACAGAAGCCGAGACCAGCACGGGCCCAGCCCTACTCTCCCTGGGAAGGAAGTTGCAACATTGGGGGTGACAGCTGAGAACAAATGCTCCCACGTTCAATTTTAGGGGTTTGTGGGGTGCAGCAGTACATGTTGGATATTTTACCAATATTTTCTTCTTTGTGAAATCTCTTTACTCATAATTATTGGTTTTGCAATTATAAATTCATAAAAGAACTAAGGACAGAAGGGCAAGTAGCTGAGGAGGGATTTATGCATAAATGTGTGGATAAAGACACTCGGGCCTTGCACGGCCTGGCCTGGGCTGCCCATCCACTCACATTGTGTCGGTCTTAATGCTGTTTAACCCACATAATGACAAAGCGGGAAAGAAAATGTGCACCATTCAACCCTTTGTTCACTTAGAAACACGCGCTGAGCGCCCCTCCAGCCTGTTCCCGTCATGGGGCACAGCAGGGCCTGGTCCGCACAGGGGCGACCCTCTCGGAGGCGCAGGGGTGACTCAGACAGAAAAAGGACTGGGAGCAGGCACCTCTACTGCCTGCAAGGTGTCACCAGGCTAGTTCACTTCCTTCCTGTTCCTTCCCCTGCACAGAGCTCTGCCTTTTGTAATCATCTCCTTTTCTATCTTTTTACTTAATTCTGAGCTTCTTAAAGATATAGACCGCATATTACTTATCTTGATAGTTCCATATTGACTAGACACTGCCTGGCACACTGTAGCTACTCAGTAGGGTAATTAGGTGATGCATGATGAATGAATGAATGAACGAATGAGTGAATAAATGCATGCATGATGAATGAATGAGTGAATGAACAAACAAGTAAATAAATACAACTACGCAGTCACAGACACTTTGTGCTGGACCCTTACGTAAGAATGATACTTGATTTTAGAAGGAGGCCACTTAGGTAATCTCGTCTTCATTAGTGATTAGTGATATGCAATTATGGACCGACTCTGTCAATGGGATTGTTCTATAGTTTGTGGAATATTGTCAGCAGCTTATCCTCCAATTGCCAGAGGCTTTTTACTGGTTGTAACAGGGCTGGTCTGAAATTTTGTAATTTCCATTTAAATTTCAATCTCTTCCTCAGGAAACTTTCCCAAGCGGTCTCTGCATTACCTAGAGTCGCATGTCCAAGACAGGTCCCCGCAACCCCGCGACCCCACGACCCCACGGTGCAGGCGTGAGGGTGAACATAACCAAGTCACCTGCTTCTCGCTCAGCTCCTGTCTCTGACTTGAGACCACCTTTCGTGGCCTGGGGCACACCCTTAAAGGCTGAGTTCATTCCACACGTATTTCAAATGTGTGGTTTGTGCTCCAAAGAATTTGAATTCAATTAAGATACAGTACACATTGAAAAGTATGTGCTGGTGTCAGCGGCCTTGTTTTTATTGCTTGTTCTCGTAATGGCATGGGTTGATCCCAAGCCTGGCCAGGGGCTGTGGGCGGTGAAATGGGGGAGAAGGGCAGACACATCCTTGGCCTGAGTTTCCGTTGCAGGAAGGATCTGGGTGTCACTGCACATCCATGACACAGCCGTTGGTTGTGTTGGGTTTGTCTCAGAACCGTTTCTGGTCACCCAAAGTGGGGACTTCAGTGTAATAAACCATTTACTGTACGTTGAGCAGCGACAACCTCATCGCGTGTGTTATTCACAGGTCAGGGCTCCCCTGTGCGGGCCGGCTGAGGGGTGAGAGACACTGTGCTGCCGGAGAGCGTGTGCCTGGTTACGTCTGGGCTACGCCCCACGAGCCTGCGCTCCCACGCACTGCAGCCCCCACGCCACCTCTCTGCCCGGAGACAGAGACTAGGGAGCTGGAAGCCCGCCTGGTGAGGCTCTCTGCTGCTTTAAAAGATCACGTTTCGTGTAACTTAGCCATCTCAGAGTTTCGTAAAAATGTGGCCTCTTAGCACATAATAAGATCACCTCAGGCATGGACACTCTTCTCACTCACTGACAACGCGGTAATGTTCCCGTTTCCACCGTACAGAAAGAGCTGCGGGCTTCCTCATCTTCCTGCGTGTGAGTGAATTTCAAGTAACAAGAAGTCGGATGTGCCCCTCCTCCCCGCACACACTGAGGGGTAAGGATGCTCTGTCTCGGGGAGAACGGGGTGTAGGGGGCGGGCCGCGCACACTCACCTTGGTCCTGGCCAGCAGGGGCGCACCCCGCTCCAGCAGCAGCTCCACCGCCGGGTCGTGGCCGCTCCGGGCCGCGCAGTGCAGCGGCGTCAGCCCGTCCTGCAAGAGCCAGGCCAGGCCTCAGGCCCCGTCCTCGCAGGCCTCAGGCCCCGTCCTCGCAGGCCTCACACCCCATCCTCGCAGGCCTCAGGCCCGTCCTCAGCCTGAGGAGAGCACACTGCCCGGACTGGGCTCTGGCAGCTCAGCGCAGGTAAGGGGCCAGAGAACCGCCTCAGCTTAGCCACTGGCACACCTCCTGCTTCGAGGGAGGAAGGCCGTGTGGGGGCAGCCCTCCGGCCCTCTCTTGCCTGTCGCTGAAAATGCATGAAAACTCAGATTTCATTTCACTGAGCAGGCGGGCATGAACAGAGAAAGGGCACTCTCTCTCTGACTCCGGGCCGCGGCAAGTGGCTGTCTGCCCAGCACGGAGTGTGGAGCGCGCCCACCGGGCAGATCGGCACCGACTGCAGGACGGTGACCGGGGACCCGCAGCGTTAGAAGCAAAAGCCATCCGACCCGCCCGGTGCCCACTCCCGGCTCCAGCTCACCACCCAGACATGAGATGGTGGGTCAACCGTGACCACTGCTCCCAGGAAACTCCTGAGCAGGGACCGGGGGCCTCCTTGGGGTTGGGGCTCTGCTTTCTGGGCACTTAGGAGAAGGAGTAATTCCATGTTACCACAGGAACCCTGAAATATCGTCTGAGGCTTAAACAAAAGCCCGGAAAGCCATGTCCCGGAAAACTCGCGTCGTCGCGGGCCTGGGCCCACACGTCGGGGGGACGCCAGACAGCGCGGGACTGCGCCGTGGCAGGAAGCAGAAGGCAGACTCACCCTGGTTTTGGCGTCAATCTGACCTCCGCGGTCCAACAGGAGCTTCACCATGTTCGTGTTTCCCCGTTTGGAGGCCACATGCAGAGGGGTGATGCCGTTCTGCATGGAGAGAGGCGGAGCACGGGGTGTAAGGCATGGGAGCACAGGCGAGGGGAGCACGGGGTGTGGGCGTGGGAGCACGGGGTGTGGGCATGGGAGCACGGGGTGTGGGCATGGGAGCACAGGTGAGGGGAGCACGGGGTGTGGGCGTGGGAGCACGGGGTGTGGGCATGGGAGCACAGGTGAGGGGAGCACGGGGTACGGGCGTGAAAGCACAGGTGTGGGGAGCACGGGCTGTGGGTGTGGGAGCACAGGCGTGGGGAGCACAGGGTGTGGGCGTGGGGAGCACGGGCTGTGGGTGAGGGAGCACCTGACAGGCATGGCCATGTGGCCTGAGGAGACCTGACCCAAGGCCGCCACACTCAACAGCTTCCATTTTAAGGAGCAAAGGGCACCCAAACCCCAAAACGCTGTAGTGAGAGGACAAGACGTGGACTAAAGCGGCTTCCCTGAGTCCCCAGCTACAAGCCTGCTCAGAAGGTCAACGAGGCACGTTCATGAACCAGAAACACGATGTCAGGTTCTACCTGGGACCGAGCCCGAGTCGGGTCCGACCTCTCTCCAGCCCCAGGTGCCCAAAGGTCTGGGCCTCAGGGCTTCCGGTGCCCACGCCAGAACACGAGCCCGAAGGCGGTTCTCAGCACCTTAGATGGTTCCCTCTGGAAGCAGCGCGGGTTCCTGCAGGACGCGTCCAAGGACAGAAACACCACAGGGGCGAACTGTGTTTCTTTCACTGGCGAGCGCGTGCCACCACTGCGGCAAGCATCGGCCCTTGGCGTTTTGTGTGTCGTAATTCCGCAGGTGTTCTGCACTGCATTTAGTTCCTCATAGTACACGTGGTGGTGAAGCGGCCGTGCCCAGGCCGACCGCCTTCCTCGCGCTCTGGGCGTCCCTCCCTCTGCAGAGCCCGCCCCAGCACCAGGCTAAAATGAAGCAGTTTTGTTCAGCAGGCATGGCTCAGTGGTTGAGTGTTAACCTATGAACCAGGAGGTCATGGCTCAATTCCCCCTCCAGGGCACATGCCCGGGTTGCAGGCTCAATCCCCAGTGAGGCATGCAGGAGGCAGCCAATCATAATTCTCTCTCATCATTGATGTTTCTATTTCTCCCTCTCTCTCTCTGAAATCAATGAAAAATATATGTAAAAAATGTAAAAAAAAATAAAAAATAAAAAAATGAACCAGCTTTTCCCATCAGCCTCTCCACTGTCTCACCTTCCCACTTTGGTCTCAGTCTTGGTCTCTGTGGCCCATCTGGGCTCCTGGTGACCTTTTCTGATTCTCCCTCGGCTGCCTTTCCAGCCTCAGCCGCCTCCTGACTTGCTGGCTGCTGCTTGCACTTGACCTGAGGACGGAGCCAAGGTCAGCGAGAGCCTCGTGTGTTCTTCATCTACGCTGAGTTGTGGTTTCTCCTGCAGTCGTGACTCCCGTCTTCTGGTTGGTCAGGCGCAGTCCTGGTTGGCCACTTTGGTCCTTCACTTTCAGAAGTCGTTTCACATTGTTGCTCCTTCGGCCGTCAGATGGTGTCGCCCACAGAGTTTCAGTCTCTCTTCTGCCAAAACTCACTCCTCCCTCGAGTCCCTCCGTTTTTCGAGTGGCAGCATGCTCTGTGTGCAGACTGAGAGTCTGACGCCTTCACCGACAGGAAACCGTCCTGCATCCGTGGCATGTGCTGACCCGCCGCTCCCAGGTGGCTGCTGAGACGGACGGTCAGTGCCGGGTGTCCTTCCTCAGAGCAGCCGCCGCTTCCCACAGACCCGGCTCCCTGCAGCGCCAGCACCGAGAGCTGGCCTCAGGCTGAGGCCTCTTTCTCTCCCGAGGCTGGCACCGCCAGCTCCTCCCGCTCCGCGAGGCAGAGGCATGGCTGTGGCACCATGGCGCATCGCCCACGTGGGAAACGGGGCAACGGCCCTGCAGTCTCGCCCTTGGCTTCCTTCCCCGAAGACTGGGATGGGCACTGACCCTCAGACCGGTAGCTCTTGGTTTTTCCCATGTTTGTTGGCATATTCTCGTTAGGGTTTTGACAGGTTAGTCTCTGTGCTAAGTCCTTCTGTCTGTACTCCACCTGCCCTGCAGTTCGCCCTCCCCGGATCTTGGGCAGCTCTCACTTGGCGTTCCAGAGCTCCAGGCTCCTCCCCGGAGGCTGCTTCTCCCTAGGCCTTCATCCCGTCTCCGCACACACTTCCGCCGGCATCCCACCTGCCTTCTCCTGGCGCTCTCTTCCTCCGTCTCTGGCAGTCATACCCCCGTCTAGGTCTGAACTTCCCTCTGTCCCCTAAGCCTCTAGTGGGGCCTTGGGGTCTCCTTGTTTGTGCTCCCCTGTCTCCTCACATGGACCATTGATCCAGACCCAGAAGCTCGGACCGACTCGGGAGCCTCAGAGGGAAGGCAGGGGAGGGTGGGTGGGTGGGGAGAGCTCACCATGGATGCATAGCCCATGGACACAGACAGTAGCGGGTGAAGGCCTGGGTGGTGGACAGGGGTAGGCTAAAAGAAGTCGAAGGGGGAGGAAAGGGGACGTGTAATATTTACAACAACAAAGATTTCTTAAGAAGAAATAGCTGTCTCTACGTGGTCGTCACTGAACTGCTCTGGGGACCCTGAGCCTGGTCTTGTCACCTTGAATGTGTCCCTCGCCGGCCTCTAACAATGGGCAGGTTTCTCTGTCCTCCATCTCAAGTCTTCCTTCGCTTTACCTCCCGAGTCGTCTTCTCACCATCCTCCCCAGCAAGGTCTCCGGTTTCAGGGCACCGTTGCTCTGCTTCTCACTCAGGCATGTTTGTCCCTGCACACCTGCTGTTTGTTTATGTGGTTCAGCCGCCGTGTGGCTGCTCACCTGGCAAGTGGCACCCGATTCCCGGGGCCCCCAGCCTCTCATGTGCGGTGTGGGCAGCTCACAGTCAGCACCCCCTGCTCCCGGCTGTGCATAGAGGGAACAGGCCTACCCCCCGCTCCAACCCCAGCCGCTCTGATTCCAGTCCGCCATGGGACCCCGCACACACCGTCGTCTGGCTGTGGGAGCACGTGTCTGTGATGACAGGGTCCTGGCTCTGCGAAGCCGGCAGGCCGACCGCAACACTCCTGGGCCCAGGCCACAACCCCCGCCCCCTGGCCACACTGGGTCCCACGTTACTTCCTGCTGTGTCCCAGGCTCCCTGAGTCCTCAGCACGTCTCGTGCCGTTGCGTGTGGCCCTGTGTTCCTGGACCCACGGAAAGCATCCTGCCTCCTCTTCCTTCACTGCTGTCCTTGGGGCGCAGACGGAGTGACGGTTAGGCGACGCTTTTCCTGGCAGTCTGCTCGGCGCTGCTGGCCTGACCTGGCACAGGACCCTGCCTGCGCTGCGCCCGCCGTGTAGGAGTGTGCGTTCCCGGGAGCACAGGCAGCTCCAGACGGAGACGCCCTCCTGTCCCTGCGACTCGCTCACGCCCACATGGCCACGCGGAGTCTGACCGGCTCCGACCGCCTGGGCGTCCGCTGTCGCTCCTCGTGCGAGTGCGGCATGGAGTCCCCTCCGCCTCACCTGAGCGCGATGGTCACGGAGGGGATCCCTCCAACAAGGACTCCGTGGAACCTCCAGCGCAGCATGGTCCTTCCATGCGTCCCAGAGAGACCCCACTGAGCAGTCTCCATTCATCAGAAACAATTCCCTGTCAAACCGCCCTGAACGCGCTGCCTAAACACACCTACGTGTCCCATACCTGACGTCGCACATGTAACCAGCCATTGGCTGAAAGCTGCTCCTCGACCCACCGTGTGAGCGTCTGTCTCACCGCTCACCACGGGCACTCACAGCCCACCCCGCCCCGGCCTGTGGGTGTGGGTGCGGGTGAGGGTGCGGGGGGCGGGTGCGGGGGCGAGGGCGGGGCGGGGGGGGGCGGGTGTGGGGGCGGGTGCGGGTGGGTGCGGGTGTGGGTGCGGGGGCGGGGGCGGGTGTGGGTGCGGGTGCGGGTGAGGGTGTGGGGGCGAGGGCGGGGCGGGGGCGGGGGCGGGTGTGGGGGCGGGGGCGGGTGTGGGTGTGGGGGCGGGGGCGGGGGCGGGGGCGGGGCGGGGGCGGGGCAGGGCGGGGCAGGTGTGGGTGTGGGGGTGGGTGTGGGGGTGGGGGCGGATGTGGGTGTGGATGCGGGTGCGGGTGGGTGCGGGGGCAGGGGCGGGGGCGGGTGTGGCGGCCTGTGTCTCACAGGCTGGGCTGGGATGACTTTCTGAGATCTGAAAGAAGGAATGAGCATTTACGGGCCTCCTGGGCCCGGGCCACACGGGGACCGCTCTGTCCGTACCCGGGCGGTGAAGTCCACGGCGGCGCCCCGGTTGAGCAGGAGGGTGGCCACGTTGACGTTGCCGTAGTGGGCAGCGATGTGCAGGGGCGTGAAGCCACTCTGGGGAGCAGAGAGAACAGTCAGTCAGGCCATCCTCCCCACGTGCTGTCCCCGGAGCAAAGGATAACCATGTGGTAAGAAACAACACAACACAACACAAAACAAAACAAAACAAAGCACTGAGGGTCACTGTCTGGCTGGTGTCCGCAGCTCGGCCCAGGCCGCAGTGCTCCCCTGAGGCTCCCGGTCAGGGCTCGGAGGGGAATAGCTGTCTCTAAGGTCAGTGAGCCCATTCTTGGTGTTGTTTCTAACCACCTGCACAATTCACCTATGAGATTTGCCATTTATACAAAAGCAGGTTTCTTGGGTGCATTTAGCTTTAGAGAAAAATGATTCCACTAAACAGCATAAGGTGTTAGCCATGAGAATAACAATTATGAGTTTTAAATGTTTTCTCCCGGGAAAAACACAAAATGAATATTTCTTAAGAAAGCCAGCAGTCAGGGCAGGTGGTTTAAGGAAAAAGTCCAAAAAACACACAAAGGTTAACCAACATATTTGCTGTCAATGTAAATATAAAATTAAGAAATTTAGTAAACCTAATTTTGAATGTTATTTAAACCAAATTTTATCAATAAACTAAGATGGATCTAAAATACAATAAGCAGGTTAAATGAGCTAGACGGGCATTAGAGAACTGTTACCATGAGAACGTTTTTTTTAAATGTCTTAAGTTCTTAAATGGGAGTATATTTTCATTCTGATGAAAAATTAGAAATATTTCCACTTTCACAGAAGAAGCATAGCAATTTCTGTTATTAAAGTATGCAAAGCGGTATTATCCTTGCTCTGCAATTTAATAATTTCATTACTATTTTTAATGAAAGATTACAGAAGCAATCAAGACTGTTCCGTAACCTGGGTCTCAGTCCTCAGGTGAGTGGTTATCTAGTATTGTTCTCTTTTATTTGAAACTAGAGGCCCGTGCATGAAAATTCATGCACTGGATGGAGGGGGACCCTCAGCCTAGCCTGCCTCTTCTCAGTCCGGGAGCCCTCAGGGGTGGGAGATGACTCAGCCATCAGGGGAAGAGGCAATGCCCCATCACACCTCTGCTGCTGCCACTGCTGGCAGCGCAAGCCTCAGCCAACCCTGGTTACCTGAGCCTCGGGCAGCCCTAGGTGGCTGGGGGCTGAGGAGAAAGGGGGACTCCGGAGGCAGGCAACCTGGTGGGGCTGAGGGGACTGGGCACTGCCATCTTGTGGCTATGGGTGTAGCAATCAATTAGCATATTCCCTCTTTATCAGCTGTGGGTGCCACCATCTTTGAGGGCGGGGCAGTCAATTAGCATATTTCATCCTTATTGGCTGTGGGTGCCACCATCTCTGCTATGGTGTGAGGGTCAATTAGCATATTCCCTCTTTAATAGATAGGATGAACTTGGATATGGATATCACCTGGATCATGACCCTTACTTTTCTGTCCACTTGAGGTCAGACTTCGAGACTTTGCCTTTTAAATGGCCCAGATAAGGCCCTAGACCCCTCAGGGACAGGAATTCCTGTGGCCACGCTGGCTGCACACAATTTCTGACAAGAGCAAGACACAGAGCAACAGTAGCTCTGCATCCAAACCCACAGGGTTGGACGTTGCTATTTTGTGGCTACTTGAGGCCAAACGTTCATGTCAAACAGAGGGAAGAACCAGTCTGCGACCTGGCTGTGATTGTATAAAGTGCCAAGTGCTTATAACTGAAGAACTAGCAGACGTGTTTTTCACCTTTACCTTCGTCTATCCTGTCACCCAGACAATACCAACTGTATGCCTATTATTCCAGTTCCCTTCATCACAGCAAAACATAGTGATTGCTGCGGATCTTTTCCAAATTCTTCGAACAGAATATTATTTTTCTCATTTGCACAATTAAACAGGCCTATTGTCCGAAGTGGCCTCCCTGGTGCTGTGGCGCCTGCCTGCGGCCGGGAGGAGTCCCTGAGCTCGGAGCCTGAGCCCAGGGAACCCCTGAGACTCCGTGTCCTCACAGACCCTTCCTGCCTCAGCGTGAGCCTTCCCACACGGTGTCTTCCAGCGCACGCGTGGAGCCAGGACGGCTTCAGAAATGCATCTCAAACACCAGAAGTCACCTAAACAGTTAGTGGCTCTAAACCAGTCACTGAGACAGCGATCGGGTGGCTCCGTCTTAGCCCTCCACCACACAGGTGGGCCTGTGCATTTTGGTTTTTGTGTTTTTATCTCTGCCCCAAGTTCCATGCACAGAGACGGAACAGGAGAAAAGATATGATAGCCAAGTGTATTAGCGTCTCCATGGGTCATTTGGTTGGTAAGCAAGATGTTAAGCTTAGACACATGCTCTCAGTTACACCGTGTGTGGGTGCTGGTCTCCAGCCCTGCGCTCGAGAGAGGCCTGTCCGCGTGAAAATCTATAACCAGTCCCTGGACTCGGGGGCAGGTCCTGCGTCTAATGTACTTTCAACAAGGCTTGCTAGGCCTCCGGGCAGTGGGTGGCCACAAGCATGGAGAGGCCACTAAACACACACACGTGCACACACATACACACACACACATGCACACACACGCACACACGCACTACATCTAAGCTGATGCTGTGCGTATGGCTGTGGCTTCCTGTGCTCTGTGGAAATGGGTGCCTCGTGACAGGTGCTGTCAGGCAGCATTACGAGGTGCGTGCCCTCTGGATGCGGTCACCATCATCACTGACCAGAGGGCACCTGTGATGAGACCATAGGATGCAGCAGGACCCGCTTTGAAAAACAGTTTCCCTGCACGCTCACAAGCCGTTTCATACTCTCACTGGGTAAATAACGCTTCAAATGTTTGTGACATTCAATGACTTGAATTGTCCAGTGCCTTAATTATGGAAACGTTTCCAAATTAATTTCCTAATAAGGGAAGTACCAATCATTAGTATAAGTTAGTGAGCATTTATTCTAACTGGGCAAAACTAGCAAAAGAAATAAAAACAAGGCATATGTTGGCAAAAGCTGGTACTGTACCTCAGTCGTCCTATTCACCATCATCTGAAGCGGTAGGTGGGGGAAAGAGCGGAGATGTTAGCACACTGCGAACTAGGAGGCGGCCATGCCCGGCGGGGCCGCTGGCCAGCACACAACACCGCTCCTCTCTCTGTTTCTATTCTTTTACTAGAAGTGGAAAATTAACCTCATCTTTTAAAAAACATTTTTTATTTACTTTTTTTGTTAATCCTCACCTGAGGGTATTTTCCTATTGGTTTTGAGAGACAGAAGAAGAGAGAGGGAGAAACAGAGAGAAACGTCGATGTGAGAGAAACCCATGGATTGGTTGCCTCCAGCATGCATCCCGACCAGCGCTGGGGAACTGAGGTGCATGCCCTTGACCGGAATCAAACCTAGGACCCTTCAGTCCGGGGGCCGATGCTCTATCCACTGAGCCAAACCGGCCAGGCTAGAAAAGATTATCCTTAACTTTTCTGTTCCGGCACCTGACAGTCGGTCCTTCCTCGCCAAACCCCCTCAGAGTCAGTGACCCCGCAGACCAGCAGGTGCTGTGTCGGGCCACGTCCCGCCGCAGTGCGAGGCCGGCCTTACCTTGGACTGTACGTCGGCGTTGTGGTCGCTCTGCAGCAGCAGCGCGGCGGACTTGGTGTCGTCCTTGCGGGCGGCGATGTGCAGGGCGGGCAGCCGCACCTTGCCCTTGGTGTCGTTCTCCAGCAGCACTGCCACCGCCTGGTTGTGGCCCTGCTGCAGCGCCACGGCCAGCGGCGTGAAGCCGTCCTGCGGGGGACAGCGGCCTGAGCTCGGGAAGCCGGGGGAAAGCAGTGGCTAGGCGGACAGCAGAGCAACGGGAGGACCGCCCGCAGAGGCCGGAGGAGGTGCGAGCGGCCCTGGCCTCCTGCTCTAAGGGTGGCCCGGACCAGCACGAGCTGCTGCCAGCGTCTCCCTTCAGGGCCACTACTGTGTGCTTTATAGCCCGGCTGGGTGGCACAATGGTGCAGCATGGACCTAGGAGCCAGGAGGTCAGGGTTCCATTTCCGGTCAGGGCATAGGCCTGAGTTGCAGGCTCCATCCCCAGTGTGGGGCGTGCAGGAGGCAGCTGATCCATGATTCTCTCCCATCGTCGTTTCTCTCTCCCCCTCTCCCTTCCTCTCTGAGATCAGTAAAAGACTATTTTTAAATGTGTGCTTCATCCATTCAGGGTCTTGTGTGTTGGGAGCCTGAATGTCACAGGTGCCCCACTGTCTGCGGGTTCCGCGGGCTGGCTCCGCCTTTGCCAGTCTGTGCGGTAAAGTCCGGTTTGGTCTGATCCGGTGGAGCCACCCCAGCTTCCTCTTGGTTTCTATTTGCATGAAACACTGTTCTCTACCCTGACTGTAGCCAGCGGTTTCCAAACTTTTGCACCTCATGGCACTGATATTCAGTGGCACACCCACAAGTTGCATTTTTTTGGCCGATCTGACCAACAAAAATAGGCATACTTTTGACTCATTTACAGTGATGGACATTGTTGTGTTGGCTGTTGTCGTTTTTTAAATTTGACAAGCTCAGGGAAACGAGGCAGGGTATGATACATTTTAAACATTCTCACGGCTCGCTGGTTAAAAATCACTGTGTGGAAATGGTTTTCATCAAATGTACCATATTCATATGCACTGACACAGGAAAGATGGAATGTTAATGAGCCTATGTCTGAATGGATGGAGGAGTGAGTGTGTCGCGTTGAGAGGAAGCACGGCAGCCTGCGTGGGGAGGGCATGGCACGGAGAGACGGGAGCAGGGCAGCGTGGCCGGGGGCCCGCACCAGGGACCTGCTCGCCGGGCTGCGTGCGGGGTCTCCTCGCGGCCCGCACGCCAGCCGGAAAGCCTGTGGGGCTCACCTCGGTGGCGGTGCTCTGGTTGGCGCCATTCTCCAGCAGGTACTTCACAACCTCGATGTGGTTCTCCTGGGCAGCCATGTACAGGGGCGTGAAGCCGTTCTGGGGACACAGGACAACACGCGGCCCGTCATTCCTGACAGTGAGCGGGCGGGACACAGACGAGGAAGGAGGGGCCGGGAGTGAAGCTGACGGTGCTGCCCCTCTCGTGGGTGAGCAGACGTGTCCCTGCCACGAAGCTGCCCGCACCCAGGCCTGAAGGACAGGGACAAGGACATGGGGAAACGTGTCCTCGATCCTGTCTTTGTTTGGTCCCAGGGAGGCACCGTCTCGTCTCCTCACACTCGTTAAAGCAGAGACATTGAGCACCTTCATATCTGCATGTCCATACACACAGAGTCCTCACCGCTGGCACACACAGGGTCCCCCAGGATGAAGACACTGCACAATTACCAAGGCAGTCTGCACCTCAGCGGGCTTTCACTAGGGGGGTTTCCTTTGTCCAAAGCTCAGTCTGGCTGGAAAGAGACATCCATGGACCCATCAGCCGTTAAAGTGTGTAGACGTGGAGTTTGGAGATCCAAGATGGCTGCGCCCAGGTGAACACCTAGCCGCAGCCGCACACAACAATTTCAATAAAATACAACTAAAATATAAAACGGACATTGCCCAGAACTACAGGAAGGTTGACTGACTGGAAATTCTACAGTGAGAAGCAAGGAGAAAACCAGAAGGAGGTGCGGAGGAGCTGGAAAAGCCAAGGTACAGAGACGCGGCGCGCGGAGAGGACGGAGCCAGAGAGGAGGGAGGCCGAGTGCCTGGCGGGCGTTCCCTAGCGGAAAGGAGATAAAACTCCGACTGTGCTGGGCCCCCAACTGCTCTGAACCCGGTTCTGGGCCAGACCCCGGGGACTCAGGCTCAGCCATAGGGAGCCGGGCTGTAGGGCGGAACCCCGGGGAGCGGCGAAAGGAGGTCCGGTAGGCGTGCACACTGCAGCAGAGAAGGGACAGTCGGCTGTGCCGCGGGACTGCCCTGACGGGAAGGAGACTGGGGCTCCAGACTGCTCTGAACGCCACCTCCAACTCCACTTCCAACTGAACTGAACCCCAATACCGGGCTCATTGTGGGAGAGCATAGACTGTTTGGCAGCAGGCGAAAATCAAGGGCACCTTTATCTCAGAGGCGCCTGCAGCGAGCACTGAAGGACCCACATAGGGCGGGGCTGACGGAAGCCAAAGCTGCAGGCTCCACCCTGAAACCCCATCCCATCTGTAACTGTGAAATGCGACAACAAAATAGATCACAAACGAAAGAAATGGAGGACAAAAAGCGTCTGGATATAGAGTTCAAATCTACACTTATAAGGTTTTTCAAGAATTTCCTAGAAAAGATGGATAAGGCCTATGAGGATATGAAAAGAGATCAACTAGAATTAATAAGGAGTCATCGAGAAATGATAAGGGATCAACAAGAAATAAAGAATACATTGTCTGAAATAAAAAATATTTTACAGAGTCCTAAAAACAGAAGGGAAGATCACAAGAATCAAGTCAAAGATTTGGAACATAAAGAGCCAGAAGACACTCCTCCACAGAAGCTAGAAGGCAAGAGAATCCAGAAAATTGAAGATAATGTAAGAAACCTCTGGGACAACTTCAAGCGAACCAACATCAGAATTATTGGGGTCCCAGAAGATGAGAGAGAGCAAGATATCGAAAACATACTGAAAGAAATAGTGACAGAAAACTTCCCCCACATGGTCAAAGAATTAGACTTACAAGTCCAGGAAGCGCACAGAACTCCAAACAAAAGGAATCCAAAGAGGACCACACCGAGACACATCATTATTAAAATTCCAAGAGCAAAAGACAAAGAGAGAATATTAAAAGAAGCAAGAGCAAAGAAGGTAGTAATCTATAAAGGAGCACCTATACGATTGTCAGCTGACTTCTCAACAGAAACCATGCAGGCCAGAAGGGAATGGCAAGAAATATTCAAGGTGATGAATAGCAAGAACCTACAGCCAAAAATAATCTACCCAGCAAAGCTATCACTCAGAATCGAAGGCCAGATAAAGAGCTTCACTAATAAAAAAAAGCTAAAGGAGTTCATCACCGCCAAACCAGAATTATATGAATTGCTGAAGGGGGTTCTTTCAGAAGAGAAAGTAAACAAAGATAAAAATTATGAACAACAAATACGTAACTATCAACAAGTGAATCTAAAAACCAAGGAAATTAAAAAAATCTGATGAACAATATTAACTATTGAATATAATAGAATCAGAGGTATGGAAGGGGAGTGAACTGACGATTCTTGGGGAAAAGGGGAGAGGGGGGCGTGGGAAGAGACTGAACATAAACTGTGCACCTATGGATGAGGACAATGGGGAGAGAGGAAAGGGCAGAGGGTGGGGTGGGAACCTGGTGGAGGAGAGCAATGGTGGGGGGCGGGGGGAAAGGAACATTTGTAATAATATAAACAATAAAAACTTATTTTTAGCCGGGACCGGTTTGGCTCAATGGATAGAGCGTCGGCTTGGGGACTGAAGGGTCCCGGGTTCGATTCCGGTCAAGGGCATGTACCTTGGTTGCGGGCATATCCCCAGTAGGGGGTGTGCAAGAGGCAGCTGATCGATGACTCTCTCTCATCGATGTTTCTAACTCTCTATCTCTCTCCCTTCCTCTCTGTACAAAATCAATAAAATATATTTAAAAAAAAAAAAAAAAAAAAAAAAACTTATTTAAAAAAAAATAAATAAATAAATAAATAAACTAAAAAAAAGTGTGTAGACGTGCTCTGGGACACCCTGAAGGTGAACAGTATTTATATACTGTCTTCTGTGTTCATCAGTGTGTAGCTATTTAAACAGACCACCGGGATCTTCAATGTACAGTTTAGTTATTACTGAACATGGGTCAGAGCCAATGCACAAAAGCATCTTTTTAAAAAATATGTTTTTATTGCCTTAGCCCAGTGTCGGCAAACTCATTAGTCAACAGAGACAAGTGTCAACAAGACAACAATGGAAATTTCTTCTGAGAGCCAAAATTTTTAAATTTAAACTTCTTCTAACACCACTTCTTCAAAATAGACTCACCCAGGCCGTGGTATTTTGTGGAAGAGCCACACTCAAGGGGCCAAAGAGCCGCATGTGGTTCTTGAGCTGCAATTTGTTGACCACGGCCCTACCCAGTTTGGCTCAGTGGATAGAGCATGGGCCTGGGAACTGAAGAGTCCTGGGTTCGATTATGGACAAGGTCTCAGGCCTGGGCTCTGGTTGGGTTGTGTGCAGGAGGCAACCAGTCGATTATATATAAACTAGGGGCCTGGTGCACAAAATTTGTGCACTGGGGGTGGGGTCCCTCAGCTCAACCTGCCCCCTCTCACATACTGCGAGCCCTCAAGGGATCTCCTAAGCCGCAGTCTGGCTTCCCTCTGTGGGAGGCGAGTGCAGCCCCTGCCAGTCACACAGCCACCAAGGTGTTTTCATCAACACGGACTCCAGTCTCTTCACCAAGAAAAAATGACAACTTTCTTTAGGCGTTTTCAAGATGTGTCTTGCATAGGATATGCATTTCTTTCTTTCTTTTTTTCTTTTTTTATTTATTGTTTATTTTTTATCCTCACTTGAGGATATGTTTCCATTGACTTTTAGAGAATGTGGAAAAGAACAGGAAAGACAGAAACATCAAAGTGAGAGGAACACTTTGATTGGTTGCCTCCTGCATGAGCCCTGATCTGGGCCCCGGCCAGGGAGGAGCCTGCAACCTAGGTACATGCCTTTGATCAGAATCGAACCGGACCCTGCAGTAGGTAGGCATTATCCACTGAGCCAAACCAGCTGGGGCAGGATATGACATTGCTCAGCCCTCTAGCAGCAGGCCTTCATTTTTTTTTTTTTCTCCAGAAGTGTGGTGGAAAAACCCCAGATCACCTTTTTGGATTCTTATTACCCAAGTTACTAAGAATATTACCAGTGGCATACAGGGAGCTTAGCCAATGAGCAGTCAGAAAAGGTGTTTCCTCTGTAGTTCACACCAATCGCGGGCTGGGCCCTCCCAGGCCTAAAGCCTCTGGCCGAAGCTTTATGCCTGGGCAGGGCCCTCCGGCTCCCTGTGAACACAGGCTCCGCCCCTGCCCAGGCCTGCCCAGGCCGAAAGCCTCTGGGGCAGGAGGGACCCCCAGCTCCTCCAGGTCTTACCTCACAGTGACCTGGGTGCCGGATGTCCCTGGGACATGGGCTCTGGGTGCATCTATGTGTGCAAATTAACCACCATCTTGTTTGGGTTAATTTGCATAGTCACTCTGATTGGCTATGGGCATAGCGAAGGTATGGTCAATTTACATGTTTGTCTATTATTAGTTAAGACATCCTATATAATGAAAGCCTAGTATGCTAAGTGTCCAGTCGCCACGTCAGCCATTCAACCAATCAAAGCGTAATATGCTAATGATATACTAAGTACACTCAACCACTTGCTATGACATGCACTGACCACCAGGGGGCAGACGCTCCAACCATTACTTTAGCTTGCTGCTGGGGTCCGGCCGATCGGGATTGGGAAAGATGGGTAGGACATGCCCTGGAGCCCTCCCACTGCCCCTCCAAGGCTGGCCAATCTCCGGCATCCCTCCCTGGCCCTGATTGTGCACCAGTGGGGTCCCTTGACCTGGACTATTCCCTCTTGCAATCTGGGACCCCTTGGGGGGTGTCCAGGAGCTGGTTTCGGCCCAATCCCACACGCCAGGCCAAGGGACCCCATTGGTGCACAAATTGGTGCACCAGGCCTCTAGTGTGTGTGTGTGTGTGTGTGTGTGTGTATACATGTATGTATAAAATCTTTAAATTGATTTGAGAGAGAGAGGGAGAGGGAGAGAGAAACATCAATGATGAGAAATAATTGAGCCCCCAACCTGGGCATGTGCCCTGACCAAGAATCAAACTGTGATCTCCTGGTTCATAGGTCAACGTTCAGCCACTGAGCAATACCAGCCAGGCACTAGAAAGCATTTTGAAAACATTTTTTTCAGGGCTAAACATGTTTTAAAAATAATCCAAAGACCTTTTGCCAAGACAGAAAGCATAGAAAGCTGCAATTCATGGACAACATGTGAGTGCCCAGCTAAGATGTGCCATCGGCAACTGCACAGACTGGTAGGATTCCCTTCTCGTTACTCTCTTTGTTGCATTTGTAACTGGTGAGAAGGGGGGAGTGCAGTGGGTCCTCGTGTGTATCTCCTGAGATGAAGCAGCTCAGTGAAGGGGAGTTTAAAACACAGCGCAATCTCGGTAACACTGTTTCCACCTGCTCCTTGCCCCACAGGACCAGTGGCACCAGCTCCAACAGGAAAGGGTGCTGGCAGAGCCCGGGTCCAAGCCGCGCAGAAGGAGCAGTCCCTCTTAAGAGGCCTGGTTTGTGCAGGTCAGTGTCAGGTTCAGGTTTTCCCAAACAGACTGCTCAGCAGGCTGGTGGGCACTGCGGGCTGGTGGGCAATGTGGGCTGGTGGGCACTGCCACCTCGTGAGCACTGTGGGCTGGTGGGCACTGTGAGCTGGTGGGCACTGTGGGCTGGTGGGCACTTCAGGCTGATGGGCACTGCGGGCTGGTGGGCACTGCGGGCTGGTGGGCAATGTGGGCTGGTGGGCACTGCCACCTCGTGAGCAATGTGGGCTGGTGGGCACTGTGAGCTGGTGGGCACTGTGGGCTGGTGGGCACTGTGAGCTGGTGGGCACTGTGAGCTGGTGGGCACTGCCACCTCATGGGCACTGTGAGCTGGTGGGCACTGCAGGCTGATGGGCACTGCGGCTGGTGGGCACTGTGAGCTGGTGGGCACTGCCACCTTGTGGGCACTGTGAGCTGGTGGGCACTGCAGGCTGATGGGCACTGCGGGCTGGTGGGCACTGTAGGCTGATGGGCACTGCGGCTGGTGGGCACTGTGAGCTGGTGGGCACTGCCACCTTGTGGGCACTGCGGGCTGATGGACACTGTGACTGTTCAGTAAACCAGTGCCCACCAGCCTACAGTGCCCACCAGCCCGCAGTGCCCACAGTGTCCATCAGCCCACAGTGTCCACCAGCCCACAGTGCCCGTAGGCTGGTGGGCACTGCGGGCTGGTGGGCACTGGGGGATGGTGGGTCCGGTGCACTCATGGGCATTGCCGCCTCATGGGACCCATGACCCACCCTGGGACCACCTCCTGTGCCCTGGCCTTCTGAGAGAGAAGCGCGGGAAGCTCCCACAATGACCTCCAGCCTTAAGGGCAGGGTGACCAGTGAGAACGGCAGGCCCACCAGCACCGTGGACAGCCGTGGCCGTGGCCGTGGCCGTGGCCGGGGACCGACCCTGTGCTCTCAGTGACGGGGTGCTAACAGGTCCGATGGCAAAGGCATCGCGCCTGTCTGTGCTCGGAGGCGTGTCCCCGCGCTTGGCGGAACCCCTGCGTCCCTGCTGTGGCAGGTCAGCGCTCACTGCGTCTCGCAGGGCGGAGCGGGCTGTTCACGTGTGAAGCGAGACGGCTCGGTGCTGCCATCGGACACTGCCCCGCGGGAGGAGCCAGCCGGCCCGGCCCGGCCCCGCCCAGTGGCCTCCTTCAATCCCCACAGTCCCCTATTGTGCCGACAGGGACACCGGGCGCAGACGTGAGGAGAGAACAGGGAGGACCAAGGCCACGTGACAGCCAGACCGGAGGCCAGCGCTGCACAGACAGCGTCGGAGGTCTAACAAATGGGCGATCTGAGCTCACAGGCACGGAGAGCGGACTGGGGGTGCCGGTGGGCGTGGGCGGGGGACTGGGAGGCTGAAGAACAGGTGACTCCCGGCGGGGAGGGGAGGAAGGCCTGGCCTGAGGTCCAGCTGATGCCACTGCAGACCTGTGCTGGGTGTGGGGACGGCCAAGAGCCCGAACGTCCACGTTCTCTCGGAAGGAAAGGACGGGGAATCCGGTACGTTAAATATCACACACTTTTCGTCACTTACTCCTCAATGAAGCGGGGAAATCAACTTGGTAAATCGTGTATGAGGGGAAAGGTGGGGAAAGGAGGGGAGGGAGAGAAGCAGGGTCACACCCTCGGGTGCCCTGCGGACCTGGCACCGGTGCGAAGGTCAGGCTCCCGGGGAGGAGGGTGCTCCAGGCTTTCCTGTCACAGGGTGGACATAGCGTCCTGTCTCCATGTTTTGTTCTGTGGGTGACCTTGCCTGGAGGAGCCCTGTGGGTGTGAGGCCAGAGGCCTGCCTCCGGGTCGCTGCCCCTGCCCAGCGGCCCGGCCTCCGGAGCGGCTCAGAGAGGAGCGTCCGCACTCCTCCCCGGCCCCGACCCACACTCCGCGCCTTCGCCGCTCCTGCGAGACTGCGTGGCCTGTGCCCGGAGTGAGGAAGGGGTGGCACGGCCGGCCTGGCTCCAGGCTGAGCACTGACCTATGAACCAGGAAGTCACGGTTCGACCCCCAGGGTGGGGCCTGCAGGAGGCAGCTGATCAATGATACTCTCTCGTCATTGATGTTTCCATCCCCCACTCCTTTTCTCTCTTAAGTCAATGATAAATGTATTTTAAAAAGGGGGGATAAACCAGGATCCAGCTTAGAGGATGTTCAGCCTTAACTCTCGTTTCAGGACAAAAGGACGAGCAGTGCTCAGCCTGTCTCGCCACCTGCCCCAGATGGTCCCCAAAGACAGCGTGTGGGCATCCGTCATCGTTCAAGATTGAAAGGCGGCTGTCTGTCATGGGACATGGGAACAGAGTCACGCTTTCCAGACAGGCGCCTGTTTACAGTCCAGGCATCTTACTGCCGGCATTCTGGGCCGGAGAAAGAATTCCATTCTATGCCAGTTTTAAATGCAGGATTCTCCTCGTTCCTCCAGGCTGGCCGGAGACGCAGAGCTGGAGGAAGATCCACTTCCCGGGGCAGGGCGGCGCCCGCAGGCTGCACTCACGCGCAGGCTGCTTCCCGTCAGGGAAAGCAGGCCGCCCGGCCTCTCTCGTCCCTGGCCAAACCAGGTGCGCGTTTCCATCTGCGCTTCAGAGATGCCGAGTAGCAGTAGCAAATTTCCCAACTGAACTGGCCAAACCCTGATCGAGGGAAACTCCACATGTGTCCATTCAGAGGGGAAGGGCCTAACGCAAAACCTTTTTTAGGAATCTGAACACGAGTCCCATTTTACACTCTGTGTGTGCATGTGTGCGTGCGCGTGCGCGTGTGTGTGTGTGTGTTTGTGTGTGCCTATGTCAGAAACGTGCTGTTGTGAGTTCTGTGGAGAGCAAGGTGGGCACTGAGGGCATATGGGAGCGATCCGGGGTGGGCCCAGGGCCAGCTGCATACACTCCCTGCTCTTGGCCAGCTCACACTCCTCATGGCCAGGGGAGGGCCAGCAAAGAGCAGACCCAGGAAGCCTTGCTGCCCAGGTGCTGGCCAGTGCACACAGAGTCCCTGCCCCCCACACCTAGGAGTGAAGTCAATGCCGTGTAACCTTGCCATGGGCTGAATGGCCACGGTCTGACTACCTGAAAGTTAATAAAAGCAGCCTCCTCATGTTTATATTAGAAACTAGAGGCCCGGTGCATGAATTCGTGCACAGATGGGGTCCCTCTGCCTGACTGGCAATCAAGCTGATAAGGGCTGGCTGGCTGGGGGGGGAGGGACTGTGGGAGGTTGGCTGTGGGAGTGCACTGACCACCAGGGAACAGCTCCTGCATTGTGTGTCTGCCCCCTGGTGGTCAGTGCACGTCAAAGCGACTGGTCGACTGGTTGGTTGGTCACTTTGGCTTTCATTATATAGATAAGAAAGGATTTTGGAATAAAATGTCCAGGACTGAAATATCAAAGTGGGTAAGCATTAGAAAGGGAAGAGGATTCCAGAAAAAGAAGGGTTTCAACACAGCAACTAACGCCAGGCTGTGCCAGTGACTCAGGCATCCAGGACACGGTCCCACATTTTCATTGTTAACTTCTCTCACTCTAAAGCATTACCACAACACAAGCTCAGCCTGAAGCCATTTATCAGGATTCCCTACAGCATCGTCTTCAACTGAGCCCACTGGACTCAGGACAAGGAGAGACTCTTCGTCTCTAACGGCCATCTATGAATCTCCACATTCGACAGGCATTTTGTGAGAAGTCAGCAGCCCTTCATGGGATGTCACAGCACTGGCGCCTGGGAACTGCCGTCCAGAACCCGGGGCCGTGGCGTCCACTCCCATGTGGCGTGAGCACACACGCCCAGGCGGGCAGCCGTCGTGTCTGTCTGCTGAGCCCTGTGCCCAGTTTCCCCCGCAGCCTCCGGAGCAGCTCCTCCAGCTGTGGCCCCCGGGCGCGTCCGCACCGCCGGGCGCTGAGGAAGGAGCCTCCGGCCCGCCCAGCCCAGGGCCAGGAACACGGCCGCCCGTGACGAGGTGCCGCCAGGTGCCAGCTGCTCGCGTGGGAAGCCTGGGCCCTGAGTCAAGAGGCCATGTTGCCAGGGGAACGCTGGCGGCCCTCGTGGAGCAGGAGTCCCATCCGGTCTCCACGCCAGGCGCACCCACCACAGAGTCCACGGCCCTGGCCCACGGCACCATTCAACATGCTTCTCCGTCTGATAAGGGTTTCAGAGCTGCCGTGTCCTCCACAGACGTGGAAACTGATGTGGACTGAACTGCAGCACAGGGCTGCGGTGGTTGTTTAAAACAGTCTGACATCACAGAGGCGAGACAGACAGCGTCTGGGTGTCATGATTCCAACAGATTCCACCCTGCAATCCGCACCTAAGGAACAGGGTGATTCCAACTTGTGCCCGTGAGCACTCACGGTCCAGACCCGGTGCGTGTAGTGATCAGAGCCCGCCTGCGTGGCCACGACTGCACCGCACTGGCACCCAACACCCTGTGCCAGGCCTCACGCCGACCCCCCGGCTCGGCCGCAGATGGGGAGGCGCTGGCGGCTGTGCCCACGGCCGTGGGTGGCCGTGTGACCAGGGGCTAACCTCCTTGGGACCAGAGGGGGACGTGGCAATCACGCCGGTCCCTCAGCTTCTCCACAACACGCCCGTCTCCGGGAGGAGAGCTGTGGGCGAAGCAGCGTGCCCTCCCTCCCACCGGACACATGTTCGCAGGAGCAAGGCTTGTCGCGTGATGTGTTTTGTTATTCTTTTCAAATTTCCTTCATCTCCTTTTGAGAACACGCTCTTCCTGTCCAAAGCGAGGGGCCCTGAGGGGCCCCCAGGCCGGGTTCCCCGTCCCTGTCTCCGTGGGGGCTTCCTGCGTGGATGCAGCGCTGGGATGTCCACCCTCTGAGATCTTTGTAATCAAAGAAGAGAAAATGCTCCCTTTTCTAGAGCAACACAGAACTGGCATGAAAAGGCCCTATTTCACAGGCATCACTGCCGTTCGGTGGGAAAACACTTTATCTTCTTTATAATGCCCTGGCTATGTTAACGGGGAGCTCATGCTGCGTCCACAAAGAAGAGAGAAGGAACGTCACAGCTCGGTGAATAGATTATTTGGCCCAGCGATGCGGTCCCACCTCACAGCTGCCAGAAGGGCTGCCATCAGCACATCAACAAACGACAAGAGCCGGAGAAAGGGAGCCTGGTGCCCTGCTGGTGGGAGTGCAGCCTGGGGCCGCCGCCGTGGAGAACAGCATGGAGCTTCCTCAGAAAACTAAAAATGGAACTGCCATTTGACCAGCGATCCCACTCCTAGGAATACATCCCAAGAAACCAGAAACACCAACCAGAAAGGATATATGCACCCCTATGTTCATAGCAGCACAGTTCACCGAAGCTAAGGTTTGAAAACAGCCCAAGTGCCCATCAGCAGGTAATTTGAAAAATGTATTTGGCCAAAACAAATAACGGAAGTGTTTATAGTAAACTTCTACCCAACATCCGGCTAAAGGTGTGCAGCCAATTCCACAGAGGGTCCTGACCAAGGGCCCCGCCCGCGAGGCGGCGCGGTACCTGGGACTGCGCATTGATGTTGGCTCCTTCCTTGACCAGCACTTTGACGACCTCGGCCTGTCCCGCCAGCGAGGCGATGTGAAGAGCCGTGTTTCCCTTCTGTTTAGAAGAAACAAAACAGAAAAGGTTAGCATCCTGTGGCAGCAGAAATCCAAGTGCGACGCTGTCCCTGGAGCTGCCCCTCCCTGCGGCCGGACCTGCACCCGCAGGAGGCCGTCTCCCTCCGCCCTCAGCGGGGCCGGCCGGGGAGCGGACCCGCGGGTGCTGGTCGGCCCACACCGCGTTCTGGGAGGCGGGGCCGGCTCCTCGTTCAATGAGGACCTTCACGGGAGAGTCTGGTCTGGGTCTCACACGCTACGACTGCCCTCGAGGCGAAAAGGGAACCTTCATTTTAAAGTATCAGTAAAGGAAGGGAAGAAACGGATAATAAACACATACGCAGCCAAGGAGTGGCCATTTTAACAAATGTGACATTGACATGGGAGGAGTAATTGTAGAGACTTCCACAATGAATCCTACATGTGTGTTCAGCATGTATTTGACGTGGTCCAGAGAAAGGTTAATAGAAACGCTAATTTTCTCTTCGTGTCCAAAGAAAGGGCTTGCCTGAACATTAGGCCCCAAAATGGAACTACGCTGTGGCGCCTTTGGAATCGCAGGAGTCTGCCTTTAAATCCCCACTGGATTCCATGTACCAGGCTGGGAGCTGGGCCCTCTGCACTTTGACCCAAATGCACGAGGCACTGACAGTCCAAACTCACTCCCCAGACGGAGGCTGAGTGCCTAGCCCTGACCTTGCCCCACCCACAGCCTGATCCCCACACCACTCCCCCTATCTCAGACCTTAACACTCCAGGTCTCCCTCCCCCTACCCTCCTCCTCCTCCCCTTCTCCCTCCCTTATCACTTCCCCTCCCACTAACCCTACCCTAGCCCTCCTCCCCCTCTCCCTCCCCTAACCTTCTCTTATCCCTCCCCTATCCTAGCCCTCCTCCCTCTCCCCCTCCCCCTACCCTAACTCTCCTCCCCCTCCCCATCCCATAACTCTCCTCCCCCTCCCCCTCCCCTAACCCTACCCCCAGCCTCTCTCTGCATCTCCCACAACAATCGTGCTAACACTCCAGCCGAGCAGCAGGCTTAATTCTCACTGGCTACGGTTTTCTGCCAAATTAAAATTCCACCTTCTAAAGGCCAAGATGGGTCACCACTGTGACGTTTAGAAATAACTGTTGTTTCTGACATGACTCCCCGGTGGCCAGGCTCGCGATGTCCCCGCAAAGGCAGAGTCAGCAAGGAGGCAACCCTAGTTCCAGGCTCCGCACTGCTGTGAGCGCATCCACTCTGCTCACACCGGGCAAGTGTTACCGGGACAACTCAGTCCACGGCCCCCAAGCTCTTTTCCATTGGAGCTGTGGTCGGCAAACTGCGGCTCATGAGCCACACGCTCTTTGGCCCCTTGAGTGTGGCTCTTCCACAAAATACCACGGCCTGGGCGAGTCTATTTTGAAGAAGTGGTGTTAGAAGAAGTTTAAGTTTAAAAAATTTGGCTCTCAGAAGAAATCTCGACCGTTGTACTGTTGATATTTGGCTCTGTGGACTCATTAGTTTGCCGACCACTGCATTAGAGCATAAAGCATGCTGCATGTGCCCTCACCAGTTAAATGGATACATAAAAAATATAACTATGTCATTAAAGCATGGAAACTACTTGTTCATGTTCACTGAGATGTTGACCACATCAACTTATATTTTAAATGAATTAACTTAGGGAAGTGGGTGCTTCCGTTTCTCCAGAGAACTATATGGATCTCATCTCTGTGAGGCACAGGGAAAGCTGAGCTGGCGGAAACCAGGGCCACGGACTTCAGCGTCAGCCTGGCACTCCCCAACGCCGTCACCAGACTCGGCTGAGGAGCTCGACGGCAGCTCTGCCCGCTAAGAATCCCGGGGTCCCAGCAGCCTGTGGTGGGCGCCAGGAGAGACACCTGGGCCCGCCGCCCCCCTAGCAGGGCCTACCTTGGTGGCAGAGTCCACGGCCGACCCTCTGCCCAGCAGCTCCTGCACCAGCCCCACGTGGCCCTCCTTGGCCGCCAGGTGGAGGGCGTTGAGTCCATTCTGCAAGAGAAGAGACGCCGCAGGGGGTGAGGGGTCGCGGGTCCCGGGCCCCGGGGTCACTCTCTGAGCATCAGCTGGAAGCCGCTGAGTTCAGAGACCACGTTCCGGGGGTGTGATCCAGAGGCAAAGAAGTCATTGGAAAGGGGGATTCAGCAGCATCATGTAAACAGACTTTTCTTTAAAAAACTAAGATATCCAAATCCTTTCACACGAGAAGTGGGGGGGGGGGCGCGCTCCGCACCATTCACAGGCCAGCAGGAATAGACGTCAGCTCGGGCAGCTCACTCTGTGACGCCTGGGGAGCAGAGTCCTCTTCATAAAGGACAGCGTCAGCTCACAACGCCCTGCAAAGCCATCTTGTGCCTAAAGGACACTGAGCCTTTACTAGGTCGCTCATGGGTCTTAGTCTCTTTTCAGCTTAAATGTGTGTTGTCATCTCTGATGGTGCTGTCACGTCCCTCCCACCACCCAGGTTCCTAAGGACTCAGGGACCCCTCCCCCCCAAGCACTCCGGAAACACAGGGACACCGCCCACACCACTGCCCTCCCACACGCCACACGACGTCCGAGGAGCCGGCTGCCCGGGCATACAGCTGGGGAGGGACAAAGTCGGGGCCTGGCTCCAGCACCGTTTCCAAGGTGACCTCCAGACATGCCTGAGCGTCGAGTCACGGCCACAAGCAGGTGACCAGGCCACGGGGGGGCGCCTTCCCCTCAGGAGCACCCACGCTCCTGGGAATGGGAGCACAGCCTTGCATCCAGCTCAGAGGAAGGAAAGCAGGACCTGGCGGGCCGCCTGCACCTTCACAGCCACAGGGAGAAGCCAGCTGAGCACCCAGGCCCCAGGCCTGCGCCCCTTTCGTGTCAGACCCGGGACAGGCCCAACAGGACCCGGGACAGTGACCTCCGCACGGGCACTGTGGGCCCAGGCCGTGCTTCCCACTGTGACCACCGTCCAAACGTGGGCACCGGTCACCGGCTTCCCGTCCACGGCAACCACCTGCCACGGAAAGGCAGTGTGCCCCCACGCCTGACGCCAGCCTCGCCGTGCCAGCCTCGGAGCGGCCACTGAGCAGGGTGAAAGAAAAGAGCCACAAGCTAACCTGACAAGCTCAGGAAAGGCCTGCATGGCAGTCTTGCAAACCCAGAGACCTAAGATAACCACAAAAGATGGTTTGAAAATTAAATATCTAACTGGTTATAGTAGGTAGTCATGTCCCAGAGATTTCACCTGACAAAGATCAACTTTGATCTTTTACTGAGCCCCTCTGCCTTCCTGCATCTAAGATAACATATCTGTGAGATGTCTGGGTAACTTGTAACTTCCTTTTACCCCAAACCCCTCAGGGCACACAAATGGCCTCGAGATATTCCTAACTGTTATTGTTATCAAGTTAATTGTCAACTGTTAATTAGAGTATCCTGTATCCATCTCTGGGAAAGAAGCTCATGTCCAGCATTTCACCTTTTACCCTATCCCAGAGGTTTCCCCCCTTCGCTCTGTCCCACCTCCCTAATCTATCACCAATGAATGTCATGTAACTCACCTATGTCCCTTTCCTTTGATTTCAGTGTATAAATATAGAAATGTAACCGCCATTCTCCGGAGCATTATCTCAACCCGTTGAGGTTCTGCTTCCCGGCACATGTCGACAGTTTTGGCTCAAATAAACTCACAAAAAAATTCTTTACAGGTTTCAGTGTTTTTTAACAGCAGCATGAAGGGCCATGGGCACAGGCAGAGACGTCAGCCAGTGTGAACACTCACCCTCTGCCTGAGCGAAGTGCTGAGAGACCTACGCTACCACTCAATCTTTTCCAGGAAGTGACACTTAGCAGATTTATAACCATTTGGAAAAGAAAAATGAAAACGAAGCTTTTTGTTACATGGATCGTCTTGTGCCAAATTTATGCATTTCCCCCATAAACCTTAAGGAATTTGAAACCAAATGGTAATTTTGGATTCAATTTCAAAACTCTCATAGTAGCTATAAGGCAATTTCATAAAGAAAAACACTTTCACCCACATTTCAGTCTGGGAACCTCTGCTCGCCCACCCCAGCGGGATTCCCTTCATCGAGAAGCCGCACAGGGCGTCACTCGTGGCCCACAGTCTGCGCTTCCAGTAAAACGGGTGACTCCTCCTCCTCACGCCCAGGGAGCTCCGAGTCCGCATTTGGTGAAAAGCAGCTGTCCTTCCTGGGAGCACCGCCTCGCTCTCTTCGGGAGGACTTCCTGTCTGCCCTTTGGTAGGACTTCCTGTCTGCTCCAGGTTTGGGCTGGAGCAGCCCAGGGGGCGTTCTGACCTGACGGCCCCTCCTGCCACCCAGCACGCTCCTCGGCATGTGGATGAGTTCGCTTTAGATGAGCAATGGCAGATAGAAATGAGATCAGGGCGCCCGGCCAGCACGGCTCAGTGCTTGAGCGTTGACCTATGAACCAGGAGGTCACAGTTCAATTCCTGGTCGGGGCCCAGGCCCAGGTTGCAGGCTCGATCCCCAGTGCGGGGTGTGCAGGAGGCAGCCGATCCAGGCCTCTCTCTCGGCATGGATGTACCTCTCCCTCCCCCTCTTCCTCCCTCTCCGAAGTCAGTAGAAATGTATGTTTAAAAATGAGGCTGGGCCCTGACCATGCAGGCGGCCCCGCCGTCACTCTGAGGGCGGCCCCGGCATCTCGGGTGCTGTGTTCTCCTGTGGAGGAAGCGTGGCCGGGACACCTCACTGCTCACGGCTTGGAGTCCACGTTGTAACCCGGGCGGAGGCCTGCCTCCGGGGGGTCCCTGCAGGAGGTCACGGGAAGCCTCTGCAGAAAGCGGCTACACGGCAGCTAATTCACTGACGGGAGCCGCTGGTCCCCGCTCCTTCCTGACGTGCATTCCTGCACAGCAATAAGCAAGGACCCGCCCGGACGACAGCTCCGGCACCCTGGCACACGCAGGGGACGAGGGGCGACCTCCCATTGTGTGCGGAGGTCCGTGTTCACTTGTTGATTCTTGGTGAATTATAAGCAGTGATGGCAACGAGGCACGCATCTCACAGAAAGTCCGTTTTCATATTTCATACCTAATCCACTCTGCGTCGGGGAGGGGAGGGGAGACGTATTCCTATTATCTTGTGCTGGAGATTAGAAGGTCACTTTCTGGGCCCTGGCTGGTGTGGCTCAGTGGATAGAGTGCCAGCCTGCCCACTGAAGGGTCCCGGGTTTGATTCCAGTCAAGGTCACATGCTCAGGTTGCAGGCCGATCCGGTGTGGGCCGTGCAGGACTCAGTCAGTCCACGATTCTCTCCCACCACTGATGTTTCTCCCTCCCCCTCTCCCATCCTCTCTGAAGTCATAGAAATACAGACATTTCTAAAAGAAGGCTCCGCACTGGGTCATAATGACTCCGTGAAGGTGGAGATTGAGCTTGGACTGGAGCCTCTGGTCTCCACTGTGTGTGGTTGCATGATGTCATGCTACCTTCTCTCTCTCTCTCTCTCTCTCTCACACACACACACACACACACACACACACACACACACACATGTTCTCTTCTGGAACACGCTGGGGACTGTGGCCACGGAAAGGAAATTATGTCAGATCACTAACAACCTCTAAGGACTCAAGATGTTGCTGGTCATAAAGCAAACTGAGTCTTTTCTGGGGAGAAATTATTTTTTCTAAAAACACCCTGAGATCTTTCCTACAATTAAACCTTCAGGTTATACTTCGGGGAGGGGCTCAGTGAGACCGAGGTGACTGTCTGTCTGGGCTCCTTCTGGCATTTGTAGAATAGTTTTTTCCTGAATGAACTGATGGTTTCCTTGTCTACTCTCTAGCAAATTGAGAAAGTTAACGAATTAACATTAAAACAGGGGAATGTTTTTAATACACTCTTAAAAAGTCTAAGGTAACATGTGAAAACTATAAACTCTCTCTACTCCATCCTGAGGCATTTGTGGAAGTGGTTCCCACACTCCGGGGGCCTGGATACTCTTTCTCTATTAAAATAACTAATTAGTACCTGAAGTTCAAGTTATTTGTTCAAAAGGACGCTGAGAGCATAGCCAATGAGACCCGTGGTGGAAAATCAATGATTAAGAGGTGCAGACACAGGATAAGATCTTGTATTTGGGACAGAGGACTTGGGCCGGTTCCGGCCAGTGCTGAGCTGGGGAGACCCAGGGCTCGGTCTCACCCACGCGGGAACAAAAGCACGGCTGTCCCACAGCCTCCTGCCAGGACCCCCGTGGTCGCAGCAGCGCAGGCCGAGCATCCCCCTGGGGCTCTCGCCAGCTCCCTGCCCCCCGGCCCCTGGGAGTGGCCCAGGACCGGTGACGGGGCCTGTGCATGCCACACAGTGACACCTTGTTCACTTATAGTCAGCCGGAACTGCCCTCCCCAGCAGCTCCTCCAAGTGTGAGTACACACAGGTGCGCGCACACACATACACATGAGCACACACATGCTCATGCCAGTGTCACCCACGCTCAGCGCACCCCACAGAGCACTGGAGGCCCTGACCCTTACCGTCCCGGCATGGAAACCCCGGGCCACGTCCACACAGAACCCTCTGCACCCCTGTGACCCAGCACCGTCCGTCCCAAACGGGGCTTTGTCTACAGCCCTGTGGGCGGGACGCCGTGGATGGATTTCACACACGTCACTTCAGCCAGTGGCTTCCGCCTCTCTCCTTCTGATCCACGTTAAAACTAGTGGGAGAGGGGCGTTAATGTCACCTCTTCTTTCTCCATCCCGGTCGGCAGCGGCGGACCCGGCGTGCAAGGCCTGCCGCAGAGGAATGAAGAGCCGGCTGGTGCTGGCCGGTGCCCAAGGGACGAGAGCATCATTCTGCACCCACTGCGTCCCGCCAGACAGCCCGATCAGGGCGCAAACAGGCCAGCCTCCTTTCCCAGCAGCCTCTGAGGCCGCAGACGTTGGCTGGTGGGGGCGGGGGGATGGCCTGCCCAGGCCTGGGTCCCCCACAGGAAACGGCCGGGGCCGTGACGGCGTCCACGGGCGAGTCCCGGGCTCCTACCTGGTTGCAGGTGTTGATGTCCACGCCGCCCTTCAGGAACTCCACCACCTTGTCCAGGTTGCCAGCGCGGGCCGCGCGCAGGAAGCTGGCATTGCTGTCCGACTGCGGGAAGAGGAGGAGAGCCTGTGTGAGCCACTGACAAGGTCAACCGCCAAAGGCCCTGCACGTGCAGGCCTCCCTGCGAGTGTCCGTGCCCAGTGCCCGGCCGGAGCAGGGGCCCGCGTGGGGCGGGACCTTCCCGGTATTCCTGGGGAGCCCGAGGACATGGGCGTCGGGGCCCGCGCTCGGCAGTGTCAGGGAGTGGACACGAAGACGAAAACGCCGGTCATGTGTGAAGGCGGGTCCCCGCGCCCCATGCCGTGTGGCCCAGCCGCCCGGGCTGTAGGCGGGGCCTTGCGTCCAGCGGATGGGATCGGGGCCTAAATGCCTCAGAGCCACCGGCGCCTCACCCTCGGCCCGGCCTGGCTTTCACAGGGTCTGGTGTGGTTGCCCAGCGGCCACCGTCCCACCTCCAGGAGCAGGGCCCTGAGGGCGGCCCTCGGAGGTGTGGCCTGGGCCAGGGAAATGATGCCCCGAAGTGGTTTGGGGAAAACGAGATTTGATTTCATCCTGGCCAGCATGGCTCAGTGGTGAGCGTCAACCCAGGAGCCAGGAGGTCACTGGTTTGATTGCCGGTCAGGGCACCTGCCTGGTTAGTCGGGGGCGTGCAGAAGGCAGCCGGTCCATGAAGTTCCTGTCTCATCACTGATGTTTCTACCTCTCCCTCTCCCTTCTTCTCTCTCAATAGCAAACAGAATTCTGGCCCCAGACACACACCCGCCTACACGGGGGAGGCTGCTGTCTGGGTCCTCGCCTTCCCCACGCTGCCCTCCCCCTCCCCTTCCCTCCGCGGGAGGGCCCCTCTCGGGCTCTCACGCCTGAGGTCCCGGAGGGGAAGAACCCACAGGGGTCCGAGACCCTCACGTGTCTGTGTGATTCCCATGGCCCCCAGGGCGGGGGCAGCCGCCCTCGACAGCGGGGGTGCTTCCTCGCTGGCTCATGGGGCTCTGGGACGTGGAGAGCCACACTCGAGTGGATTCTCCCACGAGAAGTCCTGGGCTCACAGGACTCACAGGTGGAGACTGAACACCCAGGACTAAACGGCCTCACACTCACCCATGTGCCACACAGGCCTCGCTACTCGGGCTCGGGTGCCCTGCCCGGGTACCCGTGTCTGGGATCAGATCAGCTCTTTAGACAGGACCAGGGTGTGCCCAGTGCCCACCGCCCCTTCACCCTCAGGGCTGGGCCCATGACCACCTCGTGCAGCCCGGGCACCCCGAGGACCACGGAGCACCCGAGGACCACGGAGCAGCCCGGGCACCCCTGTACACACTCAAACACACCTGAGCACCCCGAAGACCCCTGCACAGCCCGAGCACCCCGAGTACCCCTGAGCAGCCCGGGCACCCCTGAGCACACCTGTGACGCGCAGTGACTGAGCTGTGCCTCAGGGACAAGCGCCCACCTGGACGCTAGGCTGCAGTTCGCAGGGAACCCTAAATTCCTGGGAGGTTTCCCGCCTGTGGGCTCCAGCCGCAGCACCCAGCAGGGAAACCTAAGCCTGCATGGGTGTCACCACCTCGCACACACGCCATTGTGGGTGTCACGGCCTCGCACACACGCCATTGTGGATGTCACGGCCTCGCACACACGCCATTGTGGGTGTCACGGCCTCGCACACACGCCATTGTGGGTGTCACGGCCTCGCACACACGCCATTGTGGGTGTCACGGCCTCGCACACACGCCATTGTGGGTGTCACCGCCTCGCACACACGCCATTGTGGGTGTCACCGCCTCGCACACACGCCATTGTGGGTGTCACCGCCTCGCACACACGCCATTGTGGGTGTCACCGCCTCGCGCACACGCCATTGTGGGTGTCACCGCCTCGCGCACACGCCATTGTGGGTGTCACCGCCTCGCGCACACGCCATTGTGGGTGTCACCGCCTCGCGCACACGCCATTGTGGGTGTCACCGCCTCGCGCACACGCCATTGTGGGTGTCACCGCCTCGCGCACACGCCATTGTGGGTGTCACCGCCTCGCGCACACGCCATTGTGGGTGTCACCGCCTCGCGCACACGCCATTGTGGGTGTCACCGCCTCGCGCACACGCCATTGTGGGTGTCACCGCCTCGCGCACACGCCATTGTGGGTGTCACCGCCTCGCGCACACGCCATTGTGGGTGTCACCGCCTCGCGCACACGCCATTGTGGATGTCACCGCCTCGCACACATGCCATTGTGGATGTCACCGCCTCGCACACACGTCATTCACTACAGAGCACCATAGACGAGTGAACGTGGCAGCCACAGAGAGAGGGTGACAGTATTATTCCCCAAAGGCGGTTCTCAAAACTAAACCAATTGGTGTACGTCAAGTCTAATGGCTGGGGTGTGTGCCTGAGACTAAAGGACATCACACACCAGGCATGATCTAGGAAATAAATTAAACACATGTTAAGAGGGGACTGCCTAGAAAATGCTTCCAGCTCGGGTCCGAGGCTCGATGGGTACAGGAATGCCCACTGGGCCGTGGGAGAGAGGGGTCCTGCGTTCCGTCACTCCACTCATGGTGCACACCAGGGAGGAGATGATGGCTACCCATCACTTCTCAGCCAGGAGGAGGCTGAGAGAGGCCAGGACCACAGCACTTGGGGGGGTGGAGGACCCAAGATTCAGCACAGCCGTCACCGGGACCTCGCCTGCGAGCTGCCGGTTCGTGGGCTTGTGGGACACGGTCGCAGAGACAGACTTCCAGGCACCGGGGGGGGGGGGGGGGGGGGCAGGGGGGGGCGGCGGAGGGGGGGGGCCGAGTGCACCCACCCATCAGGCCCGCCAGGTGTCTCTGCGCGGAAACTTGGTCAGATGGACCAGGAACCGGCCCAGGCCGCCGCTCCAAGGCCTCCACAAACACAACACAGACAGGCAGAGATGGGAGCACCTGGCCCCGGGGGCGGGAGGATCATGGGCGACCGCGCTGTGCAGTGTCTGAGGCTCCAGCCCCCAGGAGCACCCGAGGGACCTCCCAGAGCGTTCCCCAGCCTGGGTGCCCCAGGCTGCTTCTGCTGTGGAAACTCACAGGTTTTCAAAATGCTTTTCTCTGTGCTGAGTCAAAATTCTGCCAGGCAGGTCGAGGTGCAGCCAGCCGAGGGCTATTACCCAGGACGTCCCCCGTCCCAGGGCCCAGGGCCCAGAGCACAGGCAGCGGCTGAGCCCACTGAGACTCAGCTTCCCCAAAGCGAGGGGATGCACTGTAAGTTCACGTCGCAGAGCGAAGGCGAGCAGAGGGTCCCAGACACAGACCCCAGAGCCATACGCCTTGCGGTGACGGCCGGAGGGCACAGCGCCCGCCACCACTCGGTCAGTCTGACTGCAGCTTTGCACGGGGCTCGGGGTGACCCCTCGGGCTGCCGGCCTCCAGCACAGAGGGCCAGACCCGGGACAGATGGTGGAGACACAGCGTCCCACCCCCCCTGTGCTTCCCGCCGCACACAGGGGGAAGCTAAGAGCTCGCGTCCGAGGGAAAGTGCTTTCACACGAGATGGTGTCTCCTGCGCTGCCACAGGGAAGTGTAGGGCGGGGAAACTGAGGCTCCGGGGCCCTGTGCCCAGGGCTCTGGCTGCAACAGGGATGCACGCCGAGCCCACAGGGTCAGTCGCCACAGGGGTCATGACCCGCTCCCCACAGCCTGAGAAGGAAAGTCCCTCCGGGCCCAGTCCTGCCATGGTTCCTGACGACAGAGAAACACCACGTCCTGACACCCCCAGGAGGACGCGGGCGGGGCGGGGGGTGGGCAGCCGGGGTGCCACGCCTGTCCCCAGGCGGTATCCCTCCAGGGCTCTGGGCTGGAACTAAACGAGGTGGGAAACTGTGGAGGGTTATTTGTTCGTTAATCTTCACACAAAGATACTTTCCCATGGGTTTTTAGAGAGAGTGGGGGAGAGAGAAATATCGATGTGAGAGACACATAGACTGATGGCCTCCTGGGCCAGGGAGCAGGCTGACACTCTCACTGCTGAGCCCACCGCCCAGGACTGAGGGGCCATTTTTTAAAGGAAATAACGATGCATCATGGATACATGGACCCGTACATGACGCACACAACCTCTTCACAGGAATTGTTGGATGTCTTATTTCTGATAAAACACGCTTCTCCTTTTGTAAACCTGGGGGAAGCTGGCCGTGACAGCAGTTTCAGAAAGGACAGCGTCGCAAATCTTCCCACGAGCGAGCGTTTTGCTGGACGGCTCCTTCGGGGCTTCCACCGATCTCCCTCCTCAGCCCAGGGACCCGGAAATGGCACAAACCTCCGTCCCCGGCGCTGTCACCGTCACTGCGGCCCCGAGAGCCGCTCTGTGTTTCCGAGCAAACGATCGGACGCCGAGCGGAGGACAGGGTGTGACTGGCGGCTGTGTCACTGGAGCCCAGGAGTCGCCCGGTATCTCATTCGTAACTGAGGTCAGTGAAGAGGAAAAACAACCAGCAACCAGAGCAAAGGTGATGTCGGCAACATTTAAACTCCGGCAGAGCACTCTGGTCGCACAGCCTCTGCTCTGGACACAGCTCTGGACCTTCCATTCGCTCAGACCCACAGTGCCTCCGACTCCTCGGACCCGGGCTTTAAGGAAAGGCACAAAAAGGTGCCTCTCGGTGGCAGAGCCCACACAGCAGGAGGTGCGTGTGAGCTCTGAACGGCCCGGCAGCTACAGTGCGGACGATCGGTGGGCCATGACAACGCCCCCAGTCCAGGGAGAGCCTTTCGCTGGGCACGAAGGCACGGGAACAGCAGAGGCGCCTCCCGTGCAGACGGGCTTCCTGTGTCACCGCTAAAAGCGCATTAAGCCCCAATCAGCCGCGGGAAGCGGTGAGCACGGCAGGTCCGGGTGGGAAGAAAGCAGTGTGGCCGCCAAACCAGCTCGCCCAGGGGAGAGGGTCCTGGCTCCGTCACCTGTGACCTTGGACAAGCCGCAGAAGGCAGTGGGACTACGCTCGTTCCACGGAGAGAAGAAAGGCTATGAAGGCTACTGCACAGTCCAGATAAGTGACTACGTTTGCTCGGAGGAGCTTCCCTATAAGAAAGGCCATGGCTCGCATGTCAGATACTGACTGCTTGTGCAATGATTACTCCTGTGTTCACAGCAAAGTCTCCCATGAAATCCCTTTAAAAGGCCACCATTGCATATTATTTTGTTTTCAATATATTTTTAATAACTTTAGAGAGGGAGAGAGAGAGGTGTCAATGATGAGAGAGAATCACTGATCGGCTGCCTCCTGCACGCCCCACGCTGGGAATCAAGCCCACAACCCAGGCATGTGCCCTCACCAGGGATTGAACCATGACCTCCTGGTTCATAGGTCAATGCTCAACCACTGAGTCATGCTGGCCGGGCCACCATTGCATTTTATGTACAACTTGCTACAGAGAATAATAATCCCAGGAAATATATGTTCCTTTATAGAATAACTAGAGGCCCGGTGCACAAAATTCATGCACAGGTGTATGTGTCCCTAAGCCCAGCCACACTCTCCAATCTGGGACATCCCTCTCACAATCTAGGACTGCTAGCTCCCAAGTACTCACCTGCCTGACTGCCTGATTGCCACGAACTGCTTCTGCCTGCCAGCCTGATAACCCCCTAACCACTCCCCTGCCCGGCAGATCAATGCCTAACTGCCCCCCTGCCAGTCCAATTGCCCCTAACTCCCATCCTCTGCAGGCCTGGTCGCCCCTAACTATCCTCCCCTAGAGGCCTGGTTACCCCAACTGCCCTCCCCTACAGGCCTCATTGCTCCCAACTGCCCTCCCCTGCAGACCTGATCCCCCCAACTGTCCTCCCCTGCAGGCCTGGTTGCCCACAACTGCCCTTCCCTGCTGGCCATCTTGTGTGTTGGAGTGATGGTCAATTTGCATATTACCTTTTTATTATATAGGATTATTATATAGGATATGTTTCATGTAAGTCCCATGCACAGCACTCAAAGCATGCCTGTTTTGAGCAGAAGGTTGCAAGGAAAGTGTCTTGATCGCCAAGCGCTTTAATCGTTTTAGGAATGCCTTCTGCGCCTGTGCCTCTGTTAAATCTCAGAGCCTCTTTTCTCTTCACAAGACTGGTCACTGTGGCCAGCAAAGGCCCACAACTGGAGGTGCCACGTGATGATTACTGGTCGTTAATGTATTCATGTTTCCCAGAAATGCTTACTGAGCCTCGGCTAGTGCTGGGCATTCCGGAGGCGTGGCTTCTGATACACGCACCGCAGCGGGAGAACTCTCCCGGACCCGCCCTGGTCGGAGGCTTTCCGGAGAGGCCAGGGCTGCTGCTGAGTCTGCACCGGCCGAGTCTGCACCGGCCCCCAGGGCTGCAAGCGGCGATGTCTGCAGCCCAGAGGCCATGAGGTGCCGCCATTGTCCCTGCTGCGTCCGCCGTGACACGCTTCTGGACTCCCACTGCGCCCCCACAGCTGCCTTCTCGCTCATGGCGGGCTGGCCATTAGGGTGCACTTTCTTTCCCCGCCACCCGGGACCCAGGCTGCATCTGCCTCCCACTGGGCTGCTGGCTGCCACCTCTCTGCCAGCGGAGGGACGCTCTGAACACAGCCCGGGCCTAGCGTGGCCTCTCCGCGCTCGTGGCTTCGCTCCGAAGTAAGTAACCTGCAGTGAGCCCAACGCCCGGTCCTGGCGGATCTCAGACACCCGGCACTCTCCAGCGAACGGATAATCAGGCTGTTTCAGGAAGGCCCTGGCCTTGCCCGACAGAAAAACACACAGCAACAAGCCTTCGGAGCCATTTAAGGAACAGACCCTGACTCCGAATTATTCAAACCTGAAGGTTAACTTCAACATGTGATTGTTCAACGTTTAAGCCTCTTCACAGAATAGTCTCGTCAGGATCAGACAGCATGTAAAGGCCTTTCACTGGAGTTAGTCAAATTTTAGACGTATGTATGGCCCGGTCAGCGTGGCTCAGACCTATGAACCAGGAGGTCACGGTTCGACTCCCGGTCAGGCACGTGCTGGAGCTGTGGGCTCCATCCCCAGTGTGGGGCCCACAGGAGGCAGCCGATGCAGGATTCTCTCTCATCATTGATGTTTCTGTCTCTCTCTCTCCCTCTCCCTTCATCTCTGAAATAAAAAATAAATATGCTAAAAAAGAAGAAAAAGTCCTTATGGCTGAGGCTGGGTTTCCGGTGAGCACGTGCTCAGAAAAGCAGCGGGAACCGGCATGATACACACAGGGCACAGAACCTCCTCGAAACGTGGTCCGAGTATAAACCTGCCCACAGACGCACACAGGCTCAGCTTAGGAGAAAACTTCACCTTGAAGAGACGGCATCGGCGCCCACCCCAAACGTCACCTCCAGCGGAGGCCGCAGAGGGCCGACCTGCGGTGCCAGGCGGGGGAGCGCCAGCCCTGGCCCAGCACGTCAGGTGACCCATCGCTAAGTGGCACCAGGTCACTGCCTCCCCGGACATGCAGGGATCGGACCAACGAGGCCCCTAGGACCTCTGCCTCACCCCCCTCGGGTCCGCTCGGCACTCACCCGCGCCCCCAGCCCCGGGGCGTCCTCGCTGGGGCAGCCGTAGTAGTTGGGGGCTCTGTCCGCCTCCTGCAAGTGCCCCTGGGCCGTCACGCTCTTGCTGGCGTGGCACGAGGGGCAGAGAGCAGCATTGCCCATCGCCCTGCACAGCTCCGGGTCAGCGGGCCCGCCCCCACCCCGCACGCTGGGTCCCGGGCCCCCGGGGGGCAGTCCTTGCCGATGGCCCCCGGCTCCCCTGCCCCGAGGCCCCGCACACCCCTCCCATATGGCCGACCGGCTGGTGCCAGGAGGACGGGGGCCCAGCAACTGCAGGCCCGCTGCGCGCCCACCTCCAGCCGCGCGGCTATTTTTACACCCACCCGGCCAGCTATGCAGGCCGCGGGGGGAGGGGTGTTGTTTTGCTGCTCGCCTGGGAGCCGCTGTGTACACACGGACTCAGTTCCGGCCGCGGGGCTGTCTCCGTGTTACCCAGAGGAGGCCCCCCGCTCCCCGCCCCCTCACAGCGAACCCAAGTCTGCTGTGACCTGTGACCCTGCGACCCCGTGACCCCGACCCCCAGCAGAGCAGACAGTTACCTCTGTGATCGCTTAAGCCCAGAGGCCACCACAGCCCCTCCTCAGGTTTAAGACTCGCGGGATCCCCCCCCCGACGGCCCCGTGGCCCTGGCGGGGGCGCTTCCGGCTTCAGAGACTGTCAGTGCCCATAGTCATGCTGCGCTCACACATAAGACGCCCCCCAAAAGTCAATGGAAAGAAGGTCCAGGGGAGGATTAACAAAAGCGAAAAGCTCCGAATCCGAGGAGGACAATGGAAACTCTGTTGGCAGGTTTGCCGGGACTCCCCCGCTCGGCTGAGACGTGGTAAGGGCGTGCGGCGGATTTCCCTGTAAGGACCCACAGAGGCCGGGAGGAAGGCGGCCTGACCGGAGCAAACCGGCGCCAGCGCCCGCCCCTCCCCGCGGAGCATCCTTCCGGGCAGATCCTCGCTTTATTTCTCTAGGAAAACGGAGCGTTTTATTTAGGTGAAGGGCACATGGAAATTCAGATTTTCTTTGTTTTTTAAATCTTTATTGTCGAAAGTATTACATAGGTCTCTCTTTTCCGTTAACCTCTCCTAGCTCCTGTCCCCTCTCCCCCAGCCAGGCCCTCACCCCATTATCTGTGTCCATGGGTCATGCACAGACGCACACAGGTCTTGGGTTGATCTCTCCCCATCCCCCACCCCTACCCTTCCCAGCCTTCCCTCTGAGGTTCCCAGTCTGTTCATGCTTCTGTCTCTGGGTCAACCTCTGATCACCAGTTCATTTGCTGGCTCATCAGATCCCACATATGAGAGAGGTCAGGTGATGGCTGTCTCTCTGCTCGGAGAGCGAGCCACCCACACTCCTGCCCCGGGGCTGCCCCGGCCCTCCAAGGGCCCTGCCCCCACGGCACCGTTCACGCCTGAACAAGACGGGCAGAGCAAGCCTGAGGCACACACCCTGCCCCTGGGGTTGCCGGAATGTTCTGCTTCTCAACCGACAGGCGCTTCCAGCTGCCCACCCCGTGGCTCTGAGTGGCCGCCAGGCGGGCCTGTCACAGGCCTGGGGGTGGGACCCTGGGGACCAGACCGTATCAGCCAGCGGCCAGGTGAGTGAGGTGGGCGCACCCCTGCCCCAACGTGCCCTGACCCGGGGCCTCCAGGCGCCCACTGTGCTCAGGAAGGCTCGGAGCCACCAGCACAGCCACTCAGGCAGCAGCGGCCACATGCCAAGCAGGATGCTGGGACTTCCTGCGTGAGTGAGAAGGTGAAATTCGAGGCCCGTGACATGACGTGTTGGTGACACCTTCCCAAGTCCCCCACTCTTACTATTGCTCCTTCTCACCTGCAACCCCGCCCCTCGCCTCTGCACACGTCAGAGCCAGGAGGCTGGGCGCAGGGCCCGCCCTGGCCGGGCCGGGGAGGGGCGCAGAGGCCCCAGGCGGCAGGCGTGGGACCAGCCCGTGAAGCTGTTTGCTGCATCGCGAGCAGCAGCCTGCCAGCGTCCGCAGACACCTCCTTGCGGAGGAACACTCTCGCCGTGTGACCTGCAGGGCGCGGAGAGTCTCCTGCTCCCGGCTCTGCCGGTCTGGTTCTCCCGCTGCCACCGTGTGGATGTGCGGGCCCGATCGAATCTTTTAACGAGGGGTTAGACCAGACACGGTTAGACCGGAGGCTCGCTGACCACCGAGTTACCAGTTCGTTATCCTGCGAGAGGAAGGCCGCGGTGCTGTCCTCATCTCCGGGCGCTGGGAGCCGCTGGGGCCGCTCGGGGCCTGGCACCGAGACGAGGGGCCCTGGGGCGGACGACACCCTGTTGTCCACGCCTCAGCCGGGACCCGGCCACATCGGCCCGCTGGGCACCAGCCTTACCTCGGGCGGCCAGGCTTTCCTCTCCCTCAGCTCCGTCAGTTCGCGTGTCATATAAAAATACTGAAACATTATTTCGTTAGAGGTCTGAGAAGTGCAGCACTCAGAATCCTGGGATCACTGGCCGAGCTGGAGGGGCGTTCTAGAGGCCCCGCGTGGGTGGAGGACGAGAGGAGGGACGAGTCTAAACTGCCACGCGCCAGCCCAGCCGGCTCCTGGCTGAGCCTCGACCTATGAACCAGGAGGTCACCGTCCGATTCCCGGTCAGGGCACAGGCCCAGGTTTTGAGCTCCATCCCCAGTGTGGGGGGTGCAGGAGGCAGCCGATCAGTGATTCTCTCTCATCATGGATGTTTCTATCTCTACTTCTCCCTTCCTCTCTGAACTCGACAGAAATAATTTTTTTTTTAATGTCAGTGTGAGTGCAACCCGCAGCCAACCCTCTGAGGGCGCCTGAAGGTCATCAGCAGGTGCACAACGCGAGTTACTTAGACTGAATTTAGACCTGCCTGGATCGCAGCCCGCCGCCACGGCAGCCGTGATTCAGGCTGATGGTTTGGCTGCAACGTATTTATCTGATTAATCTAATACTTCTCTCCTCCTGTTGAGTGGGAAAGTCTCCAGCCCAACCACATGAGACCAAGGACGCAGCCTCTGACTAGAACCACCGACCGTGGAAACAGCCGGGCCTCCGTCCGGGCAGCAGGCGCTTCCCTGTGCGTGGGGTGTCCACGGAAGCTGACCGCGTGATGAACCAGAGGGATCTGCCATGTAACGGATCAATCCGGAAGCCGTTGTAATTTATAGATGTGCCCTACTTTCCCAAGGTCACCCTGCGGCTGACCCTTTCTGAGGTCAGTGTCGATGAGTTCTACTGTCTACACCACATGTGTCAAACACAAGGCCCGCGGGCCAAATCTGTCCCACCAGGCCTTGCAATGTGGCCCGCACCACGCTGTCATCACTGCACTCCGCTGCGTTTCCATCACAATGACAGTTTATGACTGTTCAGTAAACCATTCGGCCCGCGATTTAGGCTGGATTTTAGATTTTGGCCCCTTCTCTGATTGAGTTCGACACCCCTAGTCTACACCGTGCAAACGGAGTACCAAGCTACTCGCACCCACAAACACCAGCCAACCACTTCCATCTCACATTCCTCCCCGCATCTCCTTCCTTCCGATAGCTCCCTCCAGCTTCAGTGTCTAAAGGTGGGCGTTCTGGCCTGGCCAGCATGGCTCAGTGGTTGAGCATCATCCTATGAGCCAGGAGGTCACTGGTTTGATTCCCAGTCACAGCACATGCCCGGGCTGCAGGCTCAATCGCCAGTAGGGGGCATGCAGGAGGCAGCAGATCGGTGTTTCTCAGTGATATTGCTGTCGCTCTTTCTCCCTCTCCCTTCCTCTCCCTTTAAAATCAATAAAAACATGTTTTTAAAGAAGGGCGTTCTGTAAAAGCAGTGCTAACCAGCTGTAGTTTGCTAAAGGGCCCTGCACCCCGGCCCATCCAAGGTGGGCACTGGAGGCACGCGGTCACCAGACCGGAAGAGAAGGGAGTGTGCCAAGCAGCGGGCGCAGGGACGCGGCCTGTCGGGTTGGCTGGACTCTGAGCCACAGCTCGGGCAGAACAAGGCGGCGCTGTCTGCTCGCACACAGAACTCGGGGCGCGGAGAGCGGGGCGGGCTCCACCAGTGTCCTTTGTGGACGGGTCAGTGGTGAAAGCGAAGAGAGCGGAGGCCCTGCTGCAGCCCAGCCTTCAGAGCTCCTGCTGGAAACACAGGTCCGCCTCCGTGTGCTGCATTCCTGTAAGTTTCCACCGTGGCCGGGAGGTGGCCGGGCCCCTGAGAAGCTCTGAGCGAACGGCCCGAAGTGCACCAGTAGGTCAGTGACGGAAGGTCCAGTGTCCAGAGCGGCAGCTTTCCCGGGGAGCCTCCCGGAGGCTGGGGACGGACCAGCCCTGCCCCCAGGGTCCCCACGCGGTCAGACCGCCCGGTCAGTGTCCACAGCCACCGCGCTCAGCCTCCACATGATGGATGGGAGAGTTGACCAATCAGAATCCACAGCCCACCTCTCCCGCAGGCTGAGCGGGGAGACCCGCATCACTAAGCAATGGAGATGCTCCCCTGCCCCAAAGGCATGGCCATGGCCGAGACAGAGAATGAAAGCCCTGCCCTGCCCCCTCCTCAGCCTCGCTGCACTCGGCAGGGGACAACGCTCCCTGGGGGCGATGCAGACACGGAGCCAGATGCATCGCAGTCTCGGTTTGCACACGCACCTTCGAGAGCAGATACACGCCTTTCCCCACTTTTGTGTGTCATGCATGACGTGAGGGTTCACTATGTTCACACATTTGTCATCACCGAAAGGGTTCCTTCATTTGTGAAACAGAGGCCAGTACAAGGCAATACATATGTATGCAAATCGTTTAATCTATTGGTCTCCAAGTATTTTAAAATAAAATAACTTCCCAACAAAATAAATACATACACAACATAACATACACAGTCACATACACACCATTTGCAATGAAGCAGAAGAGGTACTATGCAAATTGACCCTCATGCCATTGCACCAGATGGCCACCCCCATTGGTCAAAGATGGCCACCACAAGATGGCTGGCAGGGAAGGGTAGTTGTGGGTGATCAGGCCTGCAGGGGAGGGCAGTTGGGGGTGACCAGGCCTGTAGGGGAGGGCAGTTGGGGGTGACTAGGCCTGCAGGAAAGGGTGGTTGGGAACAATCGGGCTGGCAGAGGAGCAGTTAGGCATTGATCAGGCTGGCAGGGGAGTGGTTAGGGGGTGATCAGGCAGGCAGGCAGGTGAGCGGTTGGGAGCCAGCAGTCCCAGGGATCAGGCCTAAACCAGCAGTTGGACATCCCCAAAGGGTCCCAGATTGGAGAGGCTGCAGGCTGAGCTGAAGGACACCACCCCAGTGCAAAAATTTCATGCACCAGGCCTCTAGTCTTATATAATAAAAGCCCAGTGACCCAATGGCAGAACAACCAGAATGACCAGTCTACCAGTCGCTATGATGCGCATTGACCAGCAGGGGGCAGACACTCAATGCAGGAGCTGTCCCTGATGGTCAGTGCACTCCCACAGCGGGAGCAACCACTCAGAGGGCAAGACCACAGCCACTCAGCTGACTGGGAGGAGCAGTGCTTCCACAGTGGGCTGATCCCTGCAGGCCACACCCACCATCAGTGCATAATCCTGTGTATGAGGCTTCTAGTTTATAAAAGAAGCCAGGCCCTAGCTGGTTTGGCTCAGTGGGTAGAGCATCAGCCTACAGACCTAAGGGTCCTGGGTTCCATTCCCAGTTGAGGGCACATGCATGGGTATGGGCTCAATCCCCAGTGTGAGGCATGCAGGAGGCAGCAGATCCATGATTCTCTCTCAGCATTGATGTTTCCATCTCTCTCTCCCTTCCTCTCTGACATCAATAAAAAATATGTATTTTTTAAAAGAATTAAATTAACTACAATCATGAAATCACAGACCAAACTCAATCTTGTTCAAACACTGTAAAAATGTCAAGAGCCAGAGAGAACCTGAATTTCATTGTCCAACTGATCACTTGGGTTCCCTTTCAAGATCTTTTCAGATCAAATGTATTCTTTGCACCTTTAGAGCACAAATCAAAGTGTGTGATCATTCACATACTAGAGGCCCAGCGCATGAAAACTCATGCACCAGAGGGGGTCCCTCAGCCCGGCCTGCCCCCTCTCACAGTCCGGGAACCCTCAGGGGCAGGAGGCAACCCGGTGACCAGGGAAAGGAAACACACCATCACACCTCTGCTGCTGCCACTGCCGGCAGCACAAGCCTCAGCCGGCCCTGGTTACCTGAGCCTCGGGCCGTAGGTGGCTGGGCAGCCGCTATCTGAGGCTTGCCTGCGCATTGGGCTGGCCCTGGGCAGCTGGGGACTTGGAGACAGGTATGCAGCAAGGCCGGGCCTACCTGGGGGCAGCCTGATCTTACCACACACCTGCCGCCTGGCAGGGCTGAGGAGACTGAGTGCCGCCATCTTGTGGCTGTGGGTGCTGCCATCTTTGAGGGCGTGACAGTCAATTAGCATATTCCCTCCTTATTGGCTGTGGGTGCTGCCATCTTTGTGATGGCATGAGGGTCAATTAGCACATTCCTTCTTTATTAGATAGGATTACTTATAGTAGGACACATATCCTGATTATATATCATCTGTTCTCCCTGGAAAATGGGAGCATTTTTTCAAGTTTTTAATGATGCCCTAATTTTTTTTTTTTTTAATATATTTTATTGATTTTTTACAGAGAGAATGGAAGAGCGATAGAGAGTTAGAAACATTGATGAGAGAGAGTTATCAATCAGCTGCCTCTTGCACACTCCCTACTGGGGATATGCCCGCAACCAAGGTACATGCCCTTGACCGGAATCGAACCTGGGACCCTTCAGTCCCCAAGCCCGCTCTATCCATTGAGACAAACCGGTTTCGGCACCCTACTTCTTTTGAAAAAAAATATATTTTTATTGATTTCAGAGAGGATGGAGAGGGAGAGAGACAGAAACATCAATGATGAGAGAGAATCATGGATCAGCTGCCTCCTATATGCCCCCCTCTGGGGATTGAGCCCACAACCCAGGCCTGTGCCCTGACCAGGAATCAAACCGGTTCATAGGTGAGTCTTCAACCACTGGGCCAAGTTGGCTGGGCTGTCCCACTTGTGTTTTTGAAGATGGAATAATTCCACAGACAACCAAAACCCCTGGGAACATAAAAATGAACATTTTATAAATCAATACCGTTAATTCAATGCGTCTAAGCCTGTGTACGTCTGGTTCTGTCCCTGTGCCACTTCCCCACCACGCAAGGTCCAGGGAGACCACACAGCCTCCCCTCAAACCTCCCACCCCATCTGCACAGGGACGAGCTGCAGTGAACAACACTATGCTAATGTTTGTGTTAATCTTGAGAAGTCGTCAGGTTATAAATTGTTCTGTGAGGTCAGCATCTGGTTTATCTCCCCTGCCGGGAAGAAATGATGAGAAAATACAGGTTTATCTCTACAGCGTGAGGGTTTTCTTTAAGAGCAGTTATTAAAAATCCTATCTAATAAAGATGAAATATGCTAATTGACCATCACACCCTCACAAAGACAGCAGCGCCCACAGCCAATAAGGAGGGAATATGCTAATTGATTGCCACGCCCTCAAAGATGGCGGGGCCGCAGCACAGCAGGGGCTGCCCCCAGGCGGGTTCAGCCACTGCACACGCCTGTTTCGGGAGTCCCCCAGTCCTCTCAGCCCCCAGCCACCCGGGGCCGCCCGAGGTTCAGGTAACCAGGGCCGGCCGAGGCTCAGGTAACCAGGGCCGGCCGAGGCTTGTGCTGCCGGCAGTGGCAGCAGAGAGGAGTGATAGGGGTGTCACCTTCCCCTGATCACTGGGTCACCTCCCATCCCTGAGGGCTCCCGGACTGTGAGAGGGGGCAGGCCGGGCTGAGGAACGCCCTCCAGTGCATGAATTTTCTAATAAAAAAATGTCACTTCCTACTAGTTCTTTAGAGCTAGCATTTAAACATGCTCAGGGTGGCCTTGCCGATTTTGCTCAGTGGATAGAGCATTGGCCTGCTGACCACAGGGTCCCAGGTTTGATTCTGGTCAAGGGCATGTATCTCGGTTGCAAGCTCCTCCTGGCCTGGTCCCTGGTCCGGGCTTGTGCAGGAGGCAACCAATCGGTGTGTCTCTCTCACATCGATTTCTCTGTCTTTCCCTCTCTCCTCCACTCTCTCTAAAAATCAATGGAAAAATATCAAGTGAAGATTAACAAAAATAAACAAACAAATGTGCTCAGGTCTTCGCCCCTTGGCCTGTGCGCGATCTCCCGATGCTGCCCCAGAGCCAGACTGGGACCTTCTCTCTGCAGGCGGGGCCTTCGCCTCCTGCACAGGCTGCGGGGACAGACACCGAGTTCACTTCCCTCTGTCCCTGGTCTTGCTGACGGAGCCCAGCGCAGACACTCCCCGCTGCTCAGTGAGAACCCAGCCGTGTCCTCCCTCACACGTGAGACAGGCAAGCGTGCTGTCCTACCCGGAAACACTGACCCGGAAACGCTGACCGGAGGCCCGAGGTGCAAACGCGGAGGCAGAGGAGCCGCCTTCCGACGCGCAGGCCACGCTGCCACGGCCCTGGCCACGGAGACCGCACCCAGCGCCACCCCGCCCCGCTCCGCTCCTCCCCCTGGTCAGCGGGGGTGACCCGACCCGCCCGCCGGGCACGCCAGGGGAGGAGGAAGGAAAGACACAGCGAGGCGGCCCCAGTGCAGGCGCAGCCACAAACCAGAGGCCGAGGAGCAAACCCAGGCAACCGACAGCGGTGCTTCAGCTGGCCCAGCGCCCACGGGCCGCCTGCCAGTGCAGAGCACGGGCGCACGTCACCTCCACTCTCACCCACTCACACCCACTCACACCCACAACCACTCACACACCCACTCACACCCACTCACACTCACACTCTCACCCACTCACACCCACACCCACTCACTCACTCTCACCCACTCACACCCCCTCTCACCACTCACACCCACAACCACTCACACACCCACTCACACACCCACACCCACAACTACTCACACACCCACTCTCACCCACTCACACCCACAACCACTCACACACCCACTCACACCCACTCTCACCCACTCACACTCACTCTCACCCACTCACACTCTCACCCACTCACACCCACACCCACTCACACCCACACCCACTCACACCCACACCCACTCACACACCCACTCACACCCACTCTCACCCACTCACAACCACTCACACACCCACTCACACCCACAACCACTCACCCACTCACATCCACTCACACCCACTCACACCCATACACACTCACTGACACCCACAACCACTCACCCACTCACACCCACTCACACCCACAACCACTCACACTGTCCCCACTCAAACCCTCTCTCACACACACAAACACCCTCTCTCTCTCACACATACACACTCTCCCCCGCCCTCTCTCTCTCACACACACATACTCCCCCCTCTCTCACACGTGAGCTCTCTCTCACACTCACACACACACACACAGTCCCCCCTCTCTCACACCCTCACACACACACACACACACACAGTCCCCCCTCACACCCTCACACACACACACACACAGTCCCCCCTCTCTCACACCCTCACACACACACACACACACACACACACACAGTCCCCCCCTCTCTCACACCCTCACACACACACACACACACACACACAGTCCCCCCTCTCACACACACACACACACACACACAGTCCCCCCTCTCTCACACACACACACACACACACACACAGTCCCCCCTCTCTCACACCTCACACACACACACACAGTCCCCCCTCTCTCACACCTCACACACACACACACACACACACACAGTCCCCCCTCTCTCTCACACACACACACACACACACACAGTCCCCCCTCTCTCACACCCTCACACACACACACACACACACACACAGTCCCCCCTCTCTCACACCCTCACACACACACACACACAGTCCCCCCTCTCACACACACACACACACAGTCCCCCCTCTCTCACACCCTCACACACACACACACACACACACACAGTCCCTCCTCTCTCACACCCTCACACACACACACACACACACACACACACAGTCCCCCTTCTCCGCACCTCCCTGCCCGCCTGCCACAGGCTATGAGCGCAGACATTCTAACCCTTCGAGGGGGTCAGTATATTCCTTTCCTTCTTCCCCACATCAAGAGAGAGGAATCTGGTGGCGCAATCATTAATATTTTCATGTGCCTGGTGCTTTCAAATATGGGATCGCTTTATTTATATACACTGGAGGCCGGCGCACTCGATTCCTGCCGCAGGCCTGCTCCCCGCTGCGCACCGCTTCCTTCTGGCCCCGGGACCGGCTTCATCCGGGTCATCCAGCTAATAGCATATTATGCTTTTATTATTTACATTATCGGTGTTTTCATTGATTTCAGAGAGGAAGGGAGAGGGAGAGACAGACATCAATGATGAGTAGGGTCATGCGTCGGCTGCCCCCTGCCCGCCCCTCACTGGGGATGGAGCCCGCAACCCGGGCCTGTGCCCTGACTGGGAATCGAACCCTGACCTCCTGGCTCATAGGTCGATGCTCAGCCACTGAGCCTCACTGGCTGGGCAAGCATGGCTTGAGTTTAACCGTTACAACTCTCTGCGATGTCCAATTGTCAATTATCAGCTAATTACTGTCACCCTGATTGGCAGGAAGGAAAGCCGAGGTGAAGGCCCAGTAGGACGGTGGGCCGGGCAGGCCTCCCGCACGGACACGGGAGAGGTGTTCTGGCAGAAAGGGCTTCTGTCCCAGACGTCCCCATCATGGCAGCTGCCGAGCACCCGTCCCTCTGAGCTGCCCCCTCCCACCCCAGGCCGCCCTGCGGCTCCTCTAATCCCACATCGCCTCTGGGATTATGGCACTGCCTGCCGCCCCTGCCCTCAATCCCCGCCCTCCCCCCCCCCCGCCGCCACCCATGCCCCCCCCCCCCCCAGCCCCGCCACCCGGTCTCACTCAGCACTGCACTGCTGGGCCTCCCCGGCTCCCGGAGGCCGCCTTCAGGCCACGCTGCTCCCCGCTGCTCGCTCCCGGTGTTGCCCAGTGACCCCTCCCCTCTGGGCTTCTCCCGGGACACTGAACTGACCGTCCCACCACCCACAGAGAAATGGGGGTCTCCCTCCACCAGGTCTTTACCGACCGGGACTGCCCCCTACACACACACACACACACACACACACACACACACACCCCGGGAGAGAAGTCAGGAGGGTCTGCCAGCTCCACTGCCGGGCGCAGGCGGGCAGGGGCCCCACAGTCAGCCTCCTGCTGGGTCGTGGGTCACAGGAGCTAGAAGACCCCGGGCAGGGGAATAAGCGCTCCCTGAGCCCCACGCCCACCCCACCCTGCCCATCTCATCGCCCCGAAGCCCCCCTTCCCCCTCTCCCCTCCTCCCCCCTCCCCCCTCCTCCCCCCCCCCCCCCCCCCCCCCCGCATCCAGGGCAGCAGCCAGGCCTCCGAGACGCGACCTGTCTGGTCAGAGTGGCCTCGGCCCAACCTGTCACCTGCCTCGTTCCTGCCCGATAGCTCCCACTCCCCCACCCGCCCAACACCCACCTGTCCCCCCCCCCCCCCCCCCCCGCCTGCCCAACACCCACCTGTCCCCCACCACCCACCCCCCCTCCTGCCCAACACCCACCTGTCCCCCACCACCCACCCCCCCGCCTGCCCAACACCCACCTGTCCCCCACCCGCACACTCCCACGCCCGCCCAGCTCCCACTCCCCCACCACCCACACCCCCCCACCCCCCGCCCAGCTCCCACTCCCCCACCACCCACACCCCCCCACCCCCCCGCCCAGCTCCCACTCCCCCACCACCACCACCACCACCCCCCCGCCCAGCTCCCACTCCCCCACCACCCACACCCCCCCACACCCCCGCCCAGCTCCCACTCCCCCACCACCACCACCACCACCCCCCCGCCCAGCTCCCACTCCCCCACCACCCACACCCCCCATCCCCCCGCCCAGCTCCCACTCCCCCACCACCCACACCCCCCACACCCCCGCCCAGCTCCCACTCCCCCACCACCACCACCACACCCCCCCGCCCAGCTCCCACTCCCCCACCACCACCACCACCACACCCGCCGCCCAGCTCCCACTCCCCCACCACCCACACCCCCACCCCCCCCCGCCCAGCTCCCACTCCCCCACCACCCACACCTCCCCACCCCCCCGCCCAGCTCCCACTCCCCCACCACCCACACCCCCCCACACCCCCGCCCAGCTCCCACTCCCCCACCACCACCACCACCACACACCCCGGCCCAGCTCCCACTCCCCCACCACCCACACCCCCCAACCCCCCCGCCCAGCTCCCACTCCCCCACCACCACCACCACCACCACACCCCCCCGCCAAGCTCCCACTCCCCCACCACCACCACCACCACACCCCCCCGCCCAGCTCCCACTCCCCCACCACCCACACCCCCCCACCCCCCCGCCCAGCTCCCACTCCCCCACCACCATCACCACCACACCCCCCCGCCCAGCTCCCACTCCCCCACCACCCACACCCCCCACCCCCCCCGCCCAGCTCCCACTCCCCCACCACCATCACCACCACACCCCCCCCCGCCCAGCTCCCACTCCCCCACCACCACCACCACCACACCCCCCCGCCCAGCTCCCACTCCCCCCCCACCACCACCACCACACCCCCCACCCAGCTCCCACTCCCCCACCACCCACACACCCCTACCCCCCCGCCCAGCTCCCACTCCCCTACCACCCACACCCCCCCAACCCCCCCCGCCCAGCTCCCACTCCCCCACCACCCACACCCCCCCAACCCCCCGCCCAACTCCCACTCCCCCACCACCCACACCCCCCCAACCCCCCGCCCAGCTCCCACTCCCCCACCACCCACAGCCCCCCACCCGCCTGCCCAGCTCCTACTCCCCCACCACCCACACCCCCCCACCCCCCAGCCCAGCGCCTGGAGCCCACGCCTCCTAAGGTTTGGGACCCAGAGGACCTCCCCTCCGGGGACAGAAGGAAGCGGCCCCTCAGAGGCCTCCACGCACAGGTGTTTGTCTCCGGTGACCGCCCCACTCACCCTCCTGGTCCCAGGCCTGGCGGTGACACAGTTTCATCGGCGCCTGGCCCAGTTAGCGGAGGACCCGGTGCGAGCGGCCGGCCTTCACGGAAACACCGGGGGAGGTAGCCCGCCCCCCCCCCCCCCCCAGTCTGCAAAGGGAGGACACTGGCGTCTGTGGCTGTGCGTCCTGGTGCCAGTGCGACACAGGACTTCCTGGAAAACAGGGGCCTGGCCGGCATGCCTCCACGGTCGAGGGTCAGCCTCTAAACCCGGAGGTCACCGTCTGGTCCCGTCAGGGCCCAGGCCCGGCTGCGGGCTCCTTCCCCAGTGCGGGGCGGGCAGGCGACAGCGTCCATGACTCTCATCATGGATGTTTCTGTCCCTCGCCCTCTCCATCCCTCTCTGAAATCAGTAGAAATATTTTGAAAAGTGAGTAAGGGAACCACAATGACTCAGATTAGCACCTGAAACACAGACCCCGCACGGCTCTGAAGGCTCTGCCTCTGTGTCCTGCCTCAGCGGAGCCCGGAACATTCCATTCCGCAACAGCAAGTCTCTCCTTCGCCTTTCCTCTGCCAGTGAAAGCGTGCAGGTCCAAGGCCGTAAAGAGATTTTGAGAGGAAGATAGGATCGTGTCAGAGGCCTGAATATCCACAGCCGCAGCGACCACCAAGCATCTGTGACCCCCAGAACGCGGATCCCAGGCGGCGTGAACACCTGCCCTCACAGGATTGCCCCACTGCTCAGCGAAAAGGAGAGAGAGAACTACACAACCAGACATCCTAGATCATGGGGAGACCAAAAAACAGCCCGCATATGAAAGAAAAGCAGGCTTCACCAGAAGAGGAAGTAAACGATATAGAGGTAAGCAACCTACCAGAGCAAGAATTCAGAGTAACTATCTTAAGATGGCTAAAAAGAATGGAAGACAAATTTGACAATATGAGTAAGACCCAAGAGGAAATGAAAAAAACCCAAGAGGAAATGAAGATGACTCAAGATGAAATGAAAAATGACATCGCTACTATGAAGAACTCAATAGAAAGCATCAAGAGCAGACTAGAAGAAGCAGAGGATCGCATCAGTGAACTAGAAGACAAGATGGAAAAAAATACCCAATTAGAGCAGCTTCTAGAAAAAAAAATTAAAAAGCAGGAGGAGAGCCTACGGGAGCTTTGGGACAATGCAAAACAAAACAATATTTGAATAATAGGGGTTCCGGAAGGAAAGAAAACCGAGGTAGATATGGAAAACGTATTTCAAGAAATAATGACAGAAAATTTTCCTGAGATAGAGAAGAAAAAACCCACACAAGGCCGTAAAGAGAACTTGCATCCTGTTGTCAAAAACAGACAGCCTCACTCCAACCAAGTGGCCCGGAGCCAGGCACTGTCGCCATCTGCGGACAGCCCTGCCCGAGGGTACCCGTGTCCAGTCAGAAACAGTCCCAGTAAACGAAGGGAAGCATGGAGACTCCACGGCCTCTGTAAAGCGGAGAGAGGCGGACAGTGCCGAGTCACACCCACCAACCGTTCTGCCAGCCCCCAGCGCCTCAGCCCTGACAGACAGGCACAGTTTCTGCGTAGTTAGCCGGGTCTCGCGAGCCTGTGTTCTGGGCATTAGAAGCGCTGGGTAATGGCATGTAAATATCACGTGTTGAATGAGTCCCTGCTCACCAGTACGCTGCCCGTTCTTCACAACCAAACCCACGGCCCTCCGCCTCGGGCTGGGCGGCTGGGACGGTGGCAGCTAACCGGGGCGTGGGGGCCGAGGGGGCACGCGATCTGACTGCAAAATAATGAAATAAAGTAAATTCTTTGCATTCATGCTTGTGACGTCAATGTACTTTTTAAAACTTCACCTCAAGGTTAAATAGCTCTGTGGGAAAACAGACCCGTGGAAAAGCCATCATGCTCCACATTGAGACACAAAAAGAGAGGCCACTGCCAGTCTGAGCGTGGCCTCTTTCTGAGCCAGCTATAAAGGAGCGAGTTATACAAAACTGGCGATGAACAGTTTTGTGCAAAACTATATATATATAAGGCTAACATGCTAAGTGTCCCTTCCTCCTTCCAACTGGTCGCTATGATGCACACTGACCACCAGGGGGCAGACGCTCAGCGCGGGAGCTGCTGGGCTGCAGTGACGGCAGCAGCGGTTCTGGGCGATGCACCGGAACCAGAGAGGAGCCCGATTCCTCGCGGGGCCGCGCGGGTCCACCTTCGGCCGTGGGTTATGCTGTTGCTGGGGCACTGTTGGCCCCGAATCTGGTTACTGCATGCTTGTGTTTGCGTTCCACACCCTGTACCACAGTGCCCTCTCGCACTCTGTGATCCTCAGGGGATTTCAGAGAACCAGTCTTGGCCCAATCCCCCCAGGCCAGGTTGAGGGACCCCACCTGCCGAAAAGACCCTGCTCACTCACAGACGTCCTTTGAGCCATGGTGCCCCCCCAGGTGTGGCCGGCCGGAAAGGGGCCTCGGGAGGTTGGCTCCAGGGCATGTCTGGCCCATCTCGCCCAGTCCCACCCTGCTGGCCTTCTAATGAATTTCCCTTCGATGTGCACGATTCCGTGCACCGGGTCACTAGCACATATATAAAGCCAAGGAGCGTGTATGAATGGGAAATAGCATATAACCAAGTAACGCCCAGGTTAGCATGTCCGTCACTGTCCCCATGACCTCCCCTCCCACTGCCACGGGCACTGCTCCCTCCCGCGCTGCCGGTGCTAGGTCTGTGCTGTCTTCTTAAAAAGACTTGCTGTTGTGGAACTGGCAGGGTGTCTGCGGAGAGGGCTGCGTCCACCGCAGCGGCCGCCGTGGAGGCTGGGAAGAGGGATGGGTGGAGCTGGTGCCCGTGTGACCCGTGGGGATGCCCGATGGCTGCCGTGAGGAGGGTGAGCCAGGGAGGGCGGGAGAGCAGCCAGGAAAACATTCACGCAAAAGACGAAGCACACAGGCAATCCCGGCTCCGCAGGAAGTGGCGAGCTAGAGACACGGAACGGGAACATCTGGCGAAAGGGGGATAGCTGCTCGGTGAGCTGCTCGTTGCTTCTTCCTCGCCGACATCCATGCCCTGTTATCGGACTTTGACAAGATAAGGAAAACCCACCCGGCCGGGGATGGGAAGCGTGCTGCTGACTGTTAGGAGCTCCCTGGGGCCCACATCTCAAGGCTGAGGTCGCCAGGGCAGCGCAGCTACCGTCCAACCCGCACACTCCCTGACGTATCCCGACACGGAGCAGACCAAACAGCCATCAGGTGGGAGGCTCTGGGGGCTCTGAGCCCTCTTCCTGAAGGTCCTTCCATCTGGGCAGCAGTCAGAGCAGACCGGGAGCCTTAGAGCTTCTCTCTAAACACCCCCCCCCCCCCCCCCGCCCTGCTCAGAAGTAATTGCTATTAGGTGGACCAATTAGCCTCAATGGCAACTGAGAATCACAGCATCATTAGAAGTGAATCTGCTGTCGCTCCTGAAGCAAAGACAGGGCACAGGGGCGGTGGGAGTGGAAGTATGTACTCCAGTGTCCTCCAATTCTGGGTGGATTCAGGGGGCTTTAAAAAATGTCTATATATCCTATCTAATAAAGAGGGAATATGCTAATTGACCATTACTCCGTCAGAAAGATGACTGCACCCACAGCTGAGGCCAAGTTCCCTTACGGAACCTTAACAAGCAATCAGCAGGGACCTGAGGCTACACCCTCCCCTGCCCTGTGGGCTTGACTGGGACCTCAGGCCGTGCCCCCTGCCCTGGCCTCAGGCTGGAGAACCTTAAGCTGCACCTCCTGCCTTAGCACCAGGCTGGGGGACCTCAGGCCATGTCCCCCACCTGGCAGGGCTTGACGGGGGACCTCAAGGCACACCCCACCCCATCTGAGGGACCTCAGGTCATGCCCCCATCCTGGCACCAGGCCAGGGGATCTGAGCCTACGCCCCCTTCCCTGGGGGGCTTGACAAGGGCGCGACTGGCCAGGTCTGCATCTAGCCCAACTGGGTCTGGGTCTCATGCAATTGAGGTGCATGTAGGTGGGCAGGGACTTGACTCTGGGTCCTCCTCTTAATGTGTACTAATTTCGTGCACCAGCTCCTAGTGCGTTCGTGTGTGTGTGTGTGTGTGTGTGTGTGTGTGTAAAAGCTTAAGCAACTGTTACAACTGAACAACCACTATGGCGTGCACTGACCACCAGGGGGCAGACACTCAACACAGGAGCAGCCCTCTGGTGGTCAGTGCACTCCCATAACCAACCTCCCACTGCCCCTCCCACCTGGCCAACTTCTCGCAGTCCCTCCCCCCTGGCTGGCCAACCTCCTGTGGCTCCCCCACCTACCCAGCTCCCCCAATCAGCCCAGATGGGGGGCCTGGCCAGCCAACCTCTCACAGCCCCTCCCCTCTCTGGCCCGCCTGAACCCCCAGATCAGCTCTGATGGGGGGACTAGCCTGCCAACCTCCCTCGGTCCCTCCCCTCTGCCAACTGGCCCCTGATATGCCTCGATCGCTGGCCAGGCCAAGGGGTCCCCACCCAGGCACAAATTCATGCACTGGGCCTCTAGTATAAACACACTAAAGGCCCAGTTCACAAAATTTGTGCAGGGGGGCGGGGGAGGTCCCTCAGCCCAGCCTGTACCCTCTCCAATCAGGGACCCAGATTCCACTGCCAGCCTGTTTGCCTCCAACTCCTCCCTCTGCTTGCCTGGTCACCCCTAACTGCCCTCCCCTGCAGGGTTGATCGCCTCCAACTGCCCTCCCTTGCAGGCATGGTGCCTCCCAACTGCCCTCCCCTACTGGCCATCTTGTGGTGGCCATTTTGTGTACACATGGGGGCAGGATCTTTGACCACATGGGGGCAGCCATTGTGTATTGGAGTGATGGTCAATCTTCATATTACTCTTTTATTAGATGGGATAGAGGCCTGGTGCATGGGTGGGGGCCAGCTGGTTTGCCCTGAAGGTGTCCTGGATCAGGGTGGGGGTTACTTTGGGGCATGGGGTGGCCTGGGCGAGGGGCCTGTGGTGGTTTGCAGGCCAGCCATGCACCCTGGCGACCCTAGCGGAGGCCCTGGTATCTGGAATTTATTTACCTTCTACAATTGAAAGTTTGTAGCCTGGAGCAGAGCCAAGCTTCCTGCTTGCTCCATGGCTGGCAGCCATTTCTGTTGGAATTTATGTGTCTTCTATAATTGAAACTTTGTAGCCTTAAGTGGAGGCCTGTGCTGGCCAGGGTGTGTGGAAAGCTTTGCTTCTTCCATTGCCAAGGACAACCCTAGCCTTCCGCTCTTTCCAGCTCCGTGGCTGCTGCCATTTCTGTTTGGATTTGTTTACCTTCCAAAATTGAAACTTTGGTAGCCTGGAGTGGAGGCCTAGGCCAGCAAGGGCAGGCAGAAAGCTTGGCTTCCTCCATTGCCTGGGAAACCCAAGCCTCCCTCCTGCTCTCTGTGGCTGTAGCCATCTTGGTTGGGTTTATTTGAATATTCTCTTTGATTGGCTGGTGGGCATGGGTGGTGGGTGGTGGCTAATTTGCATATTACTCTTTTATTAGGTAGGATAGGTCAATGCAACGGAATAGTTAGCCCAATAAACCCAGGCCTATGTGGTCAAGTAACCTGACAATGGAGGCAAGAACATACAACGGGGTCAACATAGTCTCTGTTAATAAATGGTGTTGGGAAAATGGGGCAGATGCATGGAAAAATGATACTAGACTCTTTGCTTTACACCATATGCAAAAATAAACTCAAAATACATTAAACACTAAATGTAAAACAGGGAACCACAAACTCCTAAACTGTTTGACATCCATCTTAATATGTTTTTGGGAAGTTCTCCTCATGCAAAGGCAACAAAAGTAAAAGTAAACAAGTGGGATTACAGTGAAAAAAAGCTTCTGCACAGCGAAGGAAACCATTAACAAAACAATTTATGGAACAAGGGAACATATCAGCCAATGACACATCCAAAAAAGAGGTTAACATCCAAAATATATAAGGAATTCATACAACTCAGTATCAAAATTAAACAATTAAAACAACCCACTTTAAAAATGGGCCAAGGACCTGAATAGACTTTTCTCCAAGGAAGACACACAGATGCCCCCCCCCCGACACACACACACACACACACACACACACACACACGCACACTCGAGAAGATGCTCATCATCGCTAATCACCAGGGAAACACAAATCAAAACCACAATGCGGTCCCACCTCACACCTGTCAGAGTGGCTACCATCAACAAATCAACAAACGACAAGTGCTGGCGAGGATGCAGAGAAAGGGAGCCTCGTGCACTGCTGGTGGGAGTGCAGACTGGGGCAGCCACTGTGGAGAACAGTATGGGGTTCCTCAAAAAATTAAAAATAGAACTGCCATATGACCCAGCAATCTCACCTCTGGCACTTATCCAAGGAAGACAAAAACACTCCCTCGAAAAGATGCACGACCTCTCCATCCACTGCAGCATCACTTACAGAGTGCCTACGTGCCCAACAGACAGCACGTGGGTGATGCGGGTATGTGTACACCGGGGAAGGTCCGCCATAAAAAAGAATGAAATCTCGTCCTTGAGACGACCCGGATGGACCTGGAGGGCATTGTGCTGGGTGCGATAAGGAACACCAGGAAAGACAAATACTGGGTGATCTCACTTATATGTGGACCCTAACGAGCAAAACAAAGGAACGAACAGACAGAAACATACTCACAGACACAGAGCACACACTGACGGGAGGAGTGCGGGAGGGCAGAAAGGGGACAGGACTGAAAGTATAAACTTCAGGTATAAACAGGTGAAGGGACAGAAGCTCAGCACAGGCAAGAGGCAGCAGACGGTCACAGACCCAGCATGTGCCCCCTGGCCCAGTGTGTGAATGCTGTGCACTGACACTGACATAGGCTGCATGACGGCTAGCATGTAAGAAGCGTTTAGATAAGATACAATAAAATAAATCCAGACAGAGGATGGAGACACAGATCGCAGTCTCCCGTCTCCCATGCATGCCAGGATTCCGATACTGTGGCCAGGCTGGACCCAGATGGCTTGGATGAGATTGTTCATGAAAAACACTTAAAATCACACATCAGATCTGGAGTGAAAGCATCGCCGAGGTCAAAGAGCTGCCGGCCCCACCAGCAGTTCGGGTGGAACCCCAAAATCCCGGAGAGCTCCCTGCTCTCCCGTGTCGTCCTCGTCAAGAAGAAACCACTTCGAGAAATACAAACGAAAAAGGGCACATCATGAAAATAGAGACACAAAAAGGGCATTAAATATGGCGTGAGTAGAATTCTTAATGTCCTGTGTACTCACTGATGCCTACCGCACTTCTACAAAATATGTTCCGTGTTCTTCATGATGTCAGATGGGCTGTACATAGCACTGTTTTTACCCAAGAGATGAGTGCAGTGACTAATCAAGTTAAAACCTGATTTTTAAAAAAAGGTAACTAACAAATTACTTTTGATTTTTAAAATTAAAACATTTCTATGAACTCAGATTAACATAACAAAAGGAGGGGGAAAGTTGTGTTTAGAGGTTTTAGACTCCGAAAATATATAAACCAGGTCGCAGCTGTGAAAGTTAAGATCCTACTTGCCTTTGAACAGCGTCCTTTAATGCCCACCTCAAGCCACATGCTCGGGACTATTGGGCCACAGCCCCACACGTTGGACAGCCTGTCCCTAAGCCAGTGGCCAGGCCCTCACTCAGGGGTCGAAGGAGCTTCTTCATCACCCAAACCTGACAGAAGCCGGCCGAGTGCCCTGGCAGTGGAGTCACTGTATAAAACGATGTTCCTGCCAAGACCGGGTCTGTGAGCTGAGCTACAAGGACATAGAAGGGACTGTTAGAAACATAAAATGGTTTTTAAAAAAAAGGGTCTCAGGTTTGATTCCGAGTCAGGGCACAGGCCTGGGTTGCAGGCTGGATCCCCAGTGCGGGGTGTGCAGGAGGCAGCCATAATTGATTCTCCCTCATCACTGATGTTTCTGTTTCTCTCTCCCTCTCCCTTCTTCTCTGAAATCAATAAAAAATATATATATACATACACACACACATATACATGTATATATATATATATATATAAATTAAAAGTCCTGTATGTTTCTATGGCAGCCTCTACATGTAAACAGGTATGTTGGAACCTTTTATTTCTGCTTAGTGGGAAAGGAAATCAACAAAACGCAGACTCCTCCACGCACAGTGGCCACGGGGACATGAGGACGTGCCCAGACGGAGGGCGGCAGCCAGGCTCCCGTGGCCGTGGGCTCCGGAAGCGCTCCCACGTGGACGGGGTGACAGCTGGATGTTCTCAAAAGGTTCCTGGGATTTTCCATGGGGAGGATTCTGGAAGGCATGCGTCACACAGGCCGACCCGTTCTGTTCCGAGTGGCATTTTCGATGACTCTGTTTGGTTTGCTGCCCAGAAACCTGTGTGCGTGTTCGGGCTGAGAACCTGGCCTGAGCTCTTTTCGGAATCAGACTGCTGAGCACCGAGGAACTCCGGGCGGGCGGGCGCCGGGCTGTCCACGCTCCTCCCACCCAGCGGGACACCCATGGGCCCCGGTAACGTGGGCTTGGCCGGCACTGTATGTCTGTCTATTTGCCACTCATTCTTTAATACGATTCGACATTTACACGGCACGTGCCTCTCCGCATTGCAAATAAAACTTCCTTCCGTGTTCAAAAAGGGCGCCGCTGCCACCACTTTATGAGGCTGCACCTCGGCCTGGGCCTGGGCTCTCGGCTGGAGCATCGTGCAGTTCACCGAAAGGTGGCGGGTTCAGTTCCCCGACAGGGCACATAGCCATGGGGTGGGTTTGATCCCTGTTTGGGGAGTGTGTGGGAGGTAATCAATCAGTGTCTCACTCTCTCTCTCCCCCCCACTTCCCTCTCTCTCTATCTCTCTCCTCCAACTCCCCTTCCTCTTTCTCTTAAATCATAAAAGCATATCCTCATGTGAGGATTTTTTAAAAATCTTCATCTTTCCATGCCCCTTTGCAACTTGGTGATAAACCACTGTATATATTCAGTAAGTATTCTCATTGTCACCAATTTAACAAGCAGTAGAGACCAGGAAAATGGGGGGGGGGGGGGGGGACTCCCAAAGATGTCCTAGAAATAATAAGCTGTAATCACCCCAAAATAATAAGATCATAAAAGCAAAGAGCCGCCCTAACTGATTTGGCTCAGTGGATAGAGCATCAGCCTGCGGACTTAAAGGTCCCGGGTTCGATTCCGGTCAAGGGCATGTACTGGTTGGTTGCGGGCACATCCCCAGTAGGGGGTGTGCAGGAGGCAGTTGATCGATTGATATTTTTAACTCTTTCTTTGATATTTTTAACTATCGCTCTCCCTTCCTCTCTGTAAAAAAAATCAATAAAATTTTTTTTTAAATAAAATAAAAGCAAAGAGCGGATCAGAACCTTTCTCTATGAAAACCAATGGAAAGGACTTGGAAGTTTGCTTTTGTCCCACACAAAACCACCTTTCTGTGACAGCTGCCAGAGTGCAGATGTACACACACATTTTTAATAAAAATAGAAAAGAACGATGATAAAATCATAGTCCATCATTGATGGCAACTGCTGTGCTTAAGAAGCAAATGTAGTCTTTGAACAGCTCATTTTTAAACATCTCATGGAATATTTTGGTGCAGTTACAACAGAATCACAGCCATAAGGGTATACAACTTCCTCTCAGATGTGTCACTACTGTGTTCTTAGTAACTGCATTCTTTTTCTTTAAAAAAAAATATTTTATTGATTTTCCACAGAGAGGAAGGGAGAGGGATAGAGAGTTAGAAACGTCGACCAGCGGCCTCCTGCACACCCCCTACTGAGGATGTGCTGGCAACCAATGTACATGCCCTTGACCGGAATCGAACCTGGGACCTTTCAGTCCGCAGACCGATGCCCTATCCACTGAGCACACCGGTTTCGGCAGTCACTGCATTCCTTTAGGTGCGGGACAGGGCTGCAGGTGAAGAGGGAGGCGTCTCCGTTAAAGGCTGAGTCACTAACTCCACCTTCTGTGCGGGACCAGGCTGAGGAGCACATCCCTATTTCCCGCCAAAGAGCTCAGGGGCCTCGGCTCCCATCCCAACTCTGCCACAAACTAGTGCGTCTGATCCAGCGAGTCCCTCAGCGTGGGCACGGGCCACCCTGGTGCTTGGGAGCACGGCCAGCTTCTCACCGGGAAAGGCTGGGCTTCGGCGCCGTGCGGGCGCCGGCAGGAAGTTTCTAGGGACCAGGGTCCTAAGGACAAGCCGTGCGCGTGCCTCTCCGTGGGCCAGGCCCGCTCGGACACAGGCCTTACGGCGCCTCGGGAAACGGGCTGTCCGTGCTGAGAAACGGAGAGCATATCGACTTATTTGAAAATAACAGGCCATTTTGTTTAAATGAGGAAGATTATTTCAAGATATGCTTTGCTTTCAAGGATGGGATGGTGGGTGTGGCTGTTTTTTAACCAGCCTCTGGAAATTATTTATTTTCAAAACTTAAAAAAAAAAGTGCAATTGAGAAACAGCACGTGGTTGTGGAAAGAACATTTTACTGGGAATCTCTTTTTACAACTGCATCTCACAAGCGTGTGAGAAATTTGATGAAGTTCCAGCATCCTCCTCAAGTCTACAACTCTTAGGCCCTGCCCTGGACACACGACATCTGGACGTAAAAAGAAATGACTTAGAATAATGTCAGCTAACATCAGCCTCTTCTCCCTGTGAAAAGCTAAAGCATCGATGGAGTCTTTTAAGCAAATAAATGCTGGATTAGTTCATTTCAACGCATCTTCCCTGTGGGCCACCTGCTCACAGCTTCCCGTGACCGCGCAGAGCAGGACGGCGCGCTGTCCCGCCACCCGGTCTCTCCTCTCCTGCGACGGAAGCAGGTCCCGCAGGCCAGACGGTGCCGCTCACAAACCACGCTCCGAGGGCCGGCAGAGGGACTGCAGCCACGCTCGCAGCATGTTTCCAGTTCACAAATAATTAAAATGTATTGAAACATGGAATGGAGCACAAGATCATAATGCAAAGATATATTTTTAATTAACAGGAAGCTCACATAAGAATATTAAAAATAAATCCAAATATGAGGCTACTTAATTGTCCTGTTTTTATTACTTAATAATTTTCACTTGAGTGAAAATGTTTTCAAAAGCAGCTTCTTTGTTTTTTATGCCTTCCAGCTGGCTTCTATCTGCAGCGGGACAGGCCTCCCTGAATTTGGGGACGCAGGCTTGTCTGAAGGGCACGTCACAGATGAATGTCCACATGTGTGACGCACAGCACCTGCATGGCCGAGGGGCCGGTGGGCGGAAAAGGGCACAGGACACACAGCACAATGACCTTCCGGCTACTTCCTGGGAGGGAGCTCCGGAGAGCCACTGACCGCCACCTTCCGGGTCCATTTCCTCAGGAGCTACTGTAAGGAATGATGGGGAGACACCTTGTTCTTCTCTCAAACCACATTTCAGAGCTGGCTCCGTGGCCGTGGAGGGGCAGGGGGAGGGGGGTGGAGGGGCAGGGAGAGGGGGGGGAGGGGCAGGAGGAGGGGGGTGGAGGGGCAGGGGGAGGGAGGGGGGAGGGGCAGGGGGAGGGGGGAGGGGCAGGGGGAGGGAGGGTGGAGGGGCAGGAGGAGGGGGGTGGAGGGGCAGGGGGAGGGAGGGTGGAGGGGCAGGGGGAGGGGGGGCAGGGGGGACAAGGGGAGGGGTTGTGATCTAGAAAATAAATCCAAATCCGCTGACAGCCAGCCCCACACTCAGCCTCGGCGAGCGGTGAGCACCCACCAGCGCCTGCCTCTGCCGTGGGCGGGAGGACCACCCCCAGGTGAGTCTAAAAACCAGAACAAGAACAAGCAGTAGCTGCGCCGGATCCGCCCTGACCCCCCATTCCCCGTGGGTCTGGCCGAGGGACAGCATCCAGACGTGAGGCTGGGCAGATCCTGACACATGACCACGCGACTAACCAATGGCCATGCCTGCCCTGCGGGATTCCGTTCAGAGCAATGCAGCATCCGAGCCACTGCACTGCCCCGGGCACAGCGAGGTTTCCCCTGGCCTGCGGCACAGGAAGGGCACGGATTGAGGAACAGGCCAGGCGAGCAGGCCTCCTGGCGTATGCCTGGTCCTCTGGGGAGCGAGTGAGAGGTCGTGACAGCGTCCTGGCAGGAGGCGGCAGGCTGCGTGGAGAACACGAGATGCAGGTGGTATGTCCGGGAAAGTGCGCGGCCGTGGCAGGGAGAGGAGCAGAGCCAGAAGGCAGGCCTGGCGAGGAGGGAGCGCTCCAGGGAAGGGGCCCGTGGGCTCAGAGACCACAGACAGAACAAAAAGCCTGGCTGGCGTGGCTCCTGGACAGACTGTCGTCTGCAAACCAAAGTGTCCCACGTTTGATTCTGGTCAAGGGCACGCACCTCGGCTGCAGGCTCCTCCCCAGCTGGGCCCTGGTCAGGGCGCACGCAAGAGGCAGCCAATCGATGTGTGTGTCTCACATCCATGTGTCCTTCCCGCTCTTGCCCACTCTCTCCAAACACCAGTGGGAAAGGATCTCTGGGTGAGGGTCAACAGAAGAAAACAAAAAGCAGGAGCCAGTGCCCCGCAGGAAGGCCCCGGCAGGCGGGCAGACAGCGCACCCAGAGCGCCATGCCCGCCAAGGCTTGCCGCGCGGCCCTCCCGTGGGCATGGCAGTGTGGTCCCGGTCAGGGAGCGCTCAGCCGCAGGGGGCCCTCAGGCTTCCGTCCAGAACAGGGCGCAGACGCCCATGGAAAAGGCGCCCCTTCCAGCACAGGAGGAGCACTCTCAGCGCTGAGCAGGAGTGCTGAGCACACGCCGGCCCTCATCCCAGAGCCGAGCACAAACTGCTCCTGGCGCCACATGCCCTCCGCATCCTCCCGAGGCTGACCATCCATCCATCCATCCATCCATCCATCCATCCCCGCGTCGCCTGCGGCCTGCCCGCCGGGCCGCCCTCCCCGAAGCCAGCCCCCAGCCAGATGGCCTCCGGGTGGAGGACAGCGGCTAACGGTTAACGAGACCGTAATTCTCAGCTGAGCCACCCCCTCTCCCACCTGGCCTGGCACCTAACCCATCGTCCGGAAAGAGAAAGCCTGAGATTCATGCTGGAAACCAAAGAAATACAAAATAAACATAACAACTGCAGCGTTAAAGCCCAGGCCCTGCTGGCCGCCAGCGCTCTGCCCGCACACACCGTGGTCCCTGACTAACGGGAGGAGAGGAGAGGCGCTGCGGCTGACAGCGGCCTCCGCCGCCCCCGCCCCTCCAGACCCGGAACGGAGCCGGCGGGGCTGGATGAAGATAACGGGGGGGGGGGGGGGGGGGCGCCCCTACTGCGGGGAATGGCCTGGGCGGTCAGCCAGCCAGCTGCACCGGGGGCCCCGCTGCCCGGACCGGCCGCCCCCCGCGGCGCACCGCCCTGCAGCCCGGGACCCGGGGGCGGGGCGGTTCAGGGGGGCTCAGGGGGCCGGAATGGGGGGCGGCCGCGCCCCTACCTTCCTCTTGCGCTCCGCGCGGCCCCGCGGGCTCCGGCGCTGCTTCTTCCTCTCGCGCTCCAGGACCTTCTCCTTCTCCTCCAGCTCGGCCTCGCGGACTTTCTTAATGGAAGCCGCGGCGTGAGCCATGGTGGCGGCTCCGCGCCCCGCGGTGCAGGTGCAGGTGCGGCGGGAGGGCTTCCCGGGCGGGGCCTCCTCTGAGCCTCCGCGGCCCAGCCCCCAGGTGCGCGCCCGGGGCTCCGCGGACGCGGCCGCGCTCCTGCGTGGGCGGCACTGCGGCAGCCCCGCCCCGGCCCGGCCCGCTCGGCTGCAGATGCGGCTCCGCGCGGCTCCCGGCGGCTCCGTGCGGGCGGGCGGCGCGCGGGGCGGGCGGCGCTGTGCGGGGCGGAGCGGGGGGCGGCTCGGTGCGGGCGGGCGGGTGGCGGCGCTGTGCGGGGCGGAGCGGGGGGCGGCGCGGGGGGCGGCGCTGTGCGGGGCGGGGCGGGGGGGGGCGGCTCGGTGCGGGCGGGCGGGTGGCGGCGCTGTGCGGGGCGGAGCGGGGGGCGGTTCGGTGCGGGCGGGCGGGTGGCGGCGCTGTGCGGGGCGGAGCGGGGGGCGGCTCGGTGCGGGCGCACAGCCTGCCTCCGCCCGGCCTGTGCGGGGCGCCGCGGGACGGATCACGCGGCTGCCGGAGGCGCGGCCGGGAAACCTGCCACAGCCGCGGGCGCGTAGGCGGGCGGTTCCCGATCCACGCGGGCCCGGGAGGGGAGGGGGGCGGGAGATGCCTGAGCGGGGTCGCAGGCAGGCTGTGAAATCCGGATTAACCAGCGAGGTCCCGGCGAGTCCGCGCCAGGAGACCAGAGAAAGGAGCCGGCGGGACCCGGAGCCCACACACGAGGGGTTCCCAGTGTCCCCACGCCTTTCCTGCCGGATTGCCGGGCGTGGCCAGCTTGACCCGCACCCTGGGCCCCGGACAGTCAGGGCACGGCGCAGGGGCCCTCCCCACGCACCGCCTCCTCCGCACGGAGAAAAGGTAGACAGCGCCCCGTAGAAAGATGGTTTTGGGTGGAACCCAGCCCTGAGGCGCGCCTGCGCAGACACGGAGGGTGTCGGTGCGTTGGGTGCCACACGCGGATAAGACAGTCGCTCTCCCAGGAGGAAGACGCGTTTTCCATGCGGGGCATGGTCCCTACACGCCTTAGCTTATCACATTGTAACGTAGATTTTTCCCTTGTACCTAAACAAGGTGGAAGCAGTAGGTTAGGCAAATGCCCCACAGGAAGCAGGTGCACTTGGTGGTAGGAGAGAACCAATCTGGTCCAAAGCCAGTCAGCGTGGCAGGTGGGGCTCAGCGTCACTGTGAGCCAGGAGGTCAGGGTTTGATTCCTGACGGGGCACAGGCCAAGCTGTGGGCTTGATCCCCAGCGTGGGGCGTGCAGGAGGCAGCCAATCGATGATTCTCTGTCATCATTGATGTTTCTATCTCTCTCTCCTTCTCCCTCTCTGAAATCAATAAAATCTATATATATTATAGGCTAAGTGACCAAACCACTGGTGGACCAGTTGCTATGACATGCAATGACCACCAGGGGGCAGGTGCTCAATGCAGGAGCTGCCCCTGGTGGTCAGTGTGCTCCCAAGCGGGAGCCCTCAGCTGACCCACAGGCACCAGAAGCCAGGCACAGCAGGGCCCGGATGGGCGGGAGCGCCAGGCAGGATTGGACTGCGGGTTTCGCCTGATCCTCCCAGACCACGTGAGGGACCCCACTGGTGCATGAATCTATGCACCAGGCCTCTAGTATATTAATTAAAATAAAAAGTCAAAAGTGTGACCAGGGGGGTCATAGCCCTCCTCTAGCCTGGGCAGCTGGGAAGTCATCTTCTAAGGAAAGCCAGCCTCTGTGCCGCCCGCTCTGGAAACCGTGTCCGCATTGACAAGGGAACACAGTCTTCCTGGAAGACAGCACACGGCCTGGGGAGGGCTCCACTCACCCAGCCATCCCACCGCCCCTGACGTTCCCCAGGACCCTCCGGGCTGCGGCGGGGCCGAGGGGCCGAAGACGACCACCCGGCGCTCTCTCCTAAGTGTTTTCCACCGAGCCAGAGCCGTGGGCCCCCGTGAGCTGTGTCTCCCCGCGGAGGCTGACGGGGCGGCCTGCCCGGCCGCTCCGAGCCTGTCCCTGTGCCAGGTCCTCCTCAGCGCGGCCGCGAAGGGCTATCTCCTTAGCCTCTCCCGTGCCCACAGCCCTCCTTGCGAAGCGGCAGTGTCCGTGCAGGGCTGCCTTCGGAGGCCGGGAAAGCACACGTTTTTAAACCTTCCGTCCTGTGACTTTGCAAACAGGGTCTTAGTCCGAACGAAGGGCCTCCCTTTATTTTTCTACAAACAGCACGAGGGAAGCTCGTTGTGCCCCTCTCATCTCGTGAGGAAGAGGCAATGAGTCGGGTGAGGGTTGGTGTTAGTTCAGCGTGCACATTCTCAGAGCGAGGTGCTGCCAGGCCTCCTGAAGCAGCACGCCCCTCTGTGTCCCAGAGCACAGGGGAGCAGCAGCAGAGGGGTGTGCGGGAGCACTGGAGGCACGGGGACAGGCCCTCCCATCACCCCATCCCTGCCGGCCGGGGCTCCCTGCTGACGCCCCACACAGGAATCGCGGGCCGTGGGAGCATTTCCGCATAAAGCAAAGCAACCAGGAGCCCTCGTGAGCCCGTGCTTCCAGCCACCTGGTCCCCAAGCGGAGAACACGCTGCCCCACGCGTGGTGGGAGGCAGCTCGGATCCGTCCGAGCTCCAGGGACCAGCGTGTCCCGGGTAAGGCCTCCACAGCTCACCCCGCCAGACCCTCCCCGTCAGCCCTCCCCGAGGCCCCGGCTGTGCAAACGGCCCCGTCCTTTCTGTTCAGAAGGAAAGTCAGCGTCGGTTTTCAGCGGGAAGAGCAGTGGGCACTTACCAGCTGCGCCCGGCACAGACAGGGCACCAGGGTCCAGTCCCAGGGGCTCCAGGCCATTCATGTGCCGCCCGCCCCCAGCCGAGGCGGGACCTGTGGTCTCCCCCCAGGACCAGCTGGCGGCGTCCGCACCCCGAGCCCAAGGACAGGCTGGTCTGCCTCCCAGGCTCCCTGTGCAGGCTCCACCGTGACAGCCCGCGGGGGAGTGCCCTTCAGAGGACGCCTCCCTTGGGGACGGAGGGACACTGGCCATCCGCTTGGTCAGTGTCCAGCCCTCAGGGATCCGTCAGGGCGCGTTCGATCACCGCGCTGCCGGGCCACCAGCCCCGCCCCGCACAGCAAGCCGTCCCCGCCGCAGCCCCAGCGGGCAGGTGGGGAGAACCGGCCGCAACACTGAGGCTGGAACCCCTGGCCTGGGAGCCCAGTTCCTCTCCGCAAGGCCTGGGACACCGGCCCCTGTGGAGGCTTCCACCGGCAGGGGACCGAGCAGCCGCGGCCCCCGTAGGCGCCCTTCCACCTCTCCAGGAGCAGACCTAACAGCAGAGCCTGCGGCCAGCAGCGCCCACCCGCTGGCACCTCTGTGGAAGCGTCGTGGGCACAGCAGGAGGCCCAGGCGGTGGGTTCCACTCCGACCCCAGGGCCAGACCCAGACCGTTCGCTGCCATTCCCTGTGCGTCCACGCTGACGCCAGTGAGTCTCGCCTTCCCTGGAAGTGTCACACTTCCTCCCAGGCTGCGCATACATCAGTGTGAGTGCGCCTGGCCCATGCTCTGCACCTTTTGTGGGCCCGGAACTCCGGGTTCCTGGCCGGTAAGTTACTGGCAAGAACACCTCAGTATTGCTCAAACTTGACAACAGGAAGGGGTAAACTAACCTTAGAGGACGCCCGAGTATGCGAACGTCAAACATCAAATCAGTGCTGGGTGCTGCGGGCGCTCTGCCCGGACCCCGTGTTGTCACACAGGCAGACACGCCCCGGAATCCACGCACCTCCGTGGGCCGGCCGCATCTCTGCAGGGCCCAGCGGACCTGTGAGCCACGCTGCCCCATAGCACCATCCACCAACGGGCCCGCCCGGCCGGCGTGGCTCAGGGGCTGAGCATCAACCTACGAACCAGGAGGTCAGGGTTCAACTCCCGGTCAGGGCACAGGCCCAAGGTGTGGGCGCGACCCCAATGAGGGGCGTGCAGGAGGCAGCCTTTCCATGGTTCTCTCTCATGGAGGGTGTTCTCTCTCCCTCTCCCTTCCTCTCTGACACCAATAAAAGGCATTAAACAACCACAGCCAGCCTTCCCTGTGCTGCGTTGTTGGTGCCGGGCTCCTAGGAGCGGCGGGCGCTGTGTGCGGGTGGCCAGTCGGTCCCTGACGTGTAAACGTGGACTCGCACGGCCTCACGGGAGGCAGCCACGTTCCTTCCCCGCTCCCCATGCTGACGGGTCCTTCTTCCCCCAAAGACAGGGTGTCCTCCCCTGGCAGCCAGCGTGCTCGGGGCTGCTGCTTGGCACCCTGCACCTCTTGCTTAACACGGCCCTCCGCTCCACACCCACCGGGCCCGCCCGCAGTCCGGAAGCACGGGGCCCGGGCGCCACACACACACACACACACACACCCGCCCCGGACACCACTCTGGCGAGGCTCAGCCTCTTCGGCACCACTGTCACTCCCACGTCGGGTCTGCCGCCAACAGAAGCCCTGCGTGGGTTCCACTCCGGAGCCGGCCCCACCGAGCCTGCCGGACGGGGCGGGGATGCCGGGCCCCTCCAGAAAGGCCGGCAGCCTCGGGGGCAGCGGCCGGGGAGGAGTGAGCGGAGACAGCTCTGCCTCCGGAGCGCGCTCCCTGCCGCTGAGCTTCCTCTGAAAACCAGAGCGAGAGGCCCGCCCCTGTCCCAGGCCTGCGAGCTGCCCCGGGCTGAGTGACAGACGGGGTCAGGGCCTTTCAGCTGACTCGCCGGAGCCCGGCGGCCGCTTCCCCTCGCTCAGTTGCACAGTCGCTTCCCAGCGGCCGGGCCGGCCCCCGTGAAGGCAGCACGCCACCGCGTCCTTCGGAACACGAAACGCGCGGAAGATGGCGAACAACGGACCCGTGAGGAGGCACTGGTCACACGGCGGATTTAGAAAGACAGCCCAGCCCTATCTGGTCTGGCCCCACGGTTAGAGCATCGGCCTGCAGACTGAAGGGTCCCGGGTTCGATTCTGATCAAGGCCCCGTATCTCAGTTGCAGGCTTCTCCCCGGCCCAGGCCCTGGTCAGGGCTTGTGCAGGAGGCAACCAATTGATGTGTTTCTCTCTGATTTCCCTCTCTCTTCCATTCTCTGGAAAAATCAATGGAAAAATATTACCGGGTGAGGATTTAAAATACTAATAAGAATGTATGTATATTTCTGCTCCCCCACGTAGAGCTGTTGAGCTGGGAAGTTTCATAACCAAACTGTTTTGAGCTCAGGCTTATTTCAGCGTTTCCCCTCCCTCCCCAGCGAGCCCACGGCAGCAATGGGTAAATGAGCGACAGGAGCGCCCAGTGAGTCACAGAGCCAGCACACACGGCCAGCCTGCGGGACCTGTCCTTCTTCTTAATGAAAGTGTTGACTACGATGTGATACATCTTCACACGGAAATGCATCCTTCAACATCTGAGGATTCACAAACAACACCAAATCTAACAGATACATGAGATGTGACTGAAAACATGCAATACTCTATTTTTCACCAAAAAACAAGCTGCCGGTTTTGGTAGAAACTTTAGGCAACGTTCAGCCCAGATAAGTCTGGAAGAAAGCCTTCTACAGAGATACAGCTCTCACCCGAGGCCTCCACAGGAAGTGGATTGGTTTTTCTCGTCTCCTTCCTCGAAGGACGTGTCCAGGCGCCTTCACGCGGTTACGTAGCGGAGGGTCTCCCATGCCACCTGCCTGCTACCCAGCGCCACTCCCGCCACCTGCGCCGCCCCCCACCCGCCAACCAGGGCTGCTGTGGCACCAGAGCCAGGGGCGCTTGTGCGACCTGTGACCCCACTGGTTCTTGTCGTTGCATCCCTCACTTTCGGTAAGTCTGCCCTGACGGAATATGGGGCAGGCAGTAGTCTCGGGGAAATTAGTGAGATGGCCTCTGAGTCCTTGGGCATTCCTTTGGGTTCCAGGTGTGGCGGAGACAAGCGGCAAGATGGGGAGGTGCCTTCGGAAGCATCTAGAAACCCTACAATCAAATGGTTTCTCAAGTTCTTTAAGTTCTCACTCCAATTAAAAGACACCGAACTGCACCAGCCGGCCTGGCTCAGTGGCTGAGCATCAGCCTATGAACCAAGAGTTCACAGTTCCATTCCCGGTCAGGGCACAGGCCCAGGTTGGGGGCTCGATCCCCAGTGTGGGGCGTGCAGGAGGCAGCTGATCTCTCATCACTGATGTCTCTCTCTCTCTCTCCCTTCCTCTCTGAAATCAATAAAACCATCTTATATAATAAAAGCCTAATATGCAAATCGACAGAACCATGGAAGGACTGGTCACTATGATGCACATTGACCACCAGGGGGCAGACGTTCAATGCAGGAGCTGCCCCCAGCCCGCAGGCCCCAGGCCAGTCAAGGTGGGTGCTAGTGGGGGGTCTCCCATTGCCCCACTGGTCACCCCGCAGAGGGAGGCAACCAGTGGCAGTAAGGGTCAGTCAGCAAGCAGGCGGTGCCAGGCCAGTTGCCCCCCCTCTCCCGATCGCCCCACCAGTTGCCCCACAGATCAGCTCTGATTGCCAGCCAGGCCTAAGGACCCTACCTGTGCATGGATTTTATGCATCGGGCCTCTAGTGTGTGTGTGTGTGTGTGTGTGTGTATGTGTACATATATCTATATATATTTTTTTTAAAGACAACAACTGGAACACCCAGATGAGACAATATCTACGAATAGGTATTGTTTACAAAACAAAAGCCTGAACAGTGGAAAATTCTTGAACAACAACAAAAAAAAATCCTTCAACAAAGGTCAATGAGCTTACCGCAATGGTGAAGGAATTCAATGTACATGTTTCGAGTTCACGTGAAACATTCAAGATATGTGGCTCACAGCTCTCCACTGAGCCCTCTTCTTGGGCTCGGGTCGAATGCCACAGTGTGCTGCTGCTCTGGCCCTGAGCACCTCGTGTGGGAGGGGCTGCGTCTGCTTTGAGCCCCTCGGGCTCCGTGCTGGGGGCAGCAGCCTCTCCAGCCCCGCTCCTGGCACACGGGCAGACAGGACCGGGCCAGGGCCCGGATGAAGAGAGGCACCCTGTGGCGATCACTGGTGCGGGGAAGCGGACACGGAGCCGGGCCCGGGTGAGCGGCTCAGTGAGCTGAGCGGCGTGTGTCCACACCCACATGGTGAGATCCTGGCGGGCCTTTGGAGGTGAGCAGGTCACGGATGACACCGGGGGCCTTACGGAGACCACAGCTCCTGCCTCTGTGCCGCGTGGGGACACGGAACCGCCACACGAAGACATGGAAGCCCGTCACGCAAGGGCACAGAAGCCCGCCACGTGGGGACGCGGAGGCCCGCCAACGACCCAAGGGCCCCACAGAGCAAGAGGCCTGACTCGGCTGCCCCAGAGCTGCGAGGCTAACTGTCCGCTGCCCCTACGCCCGGTCTGTCCCACCGCCGGACAGCCTGGCGCCGCCTGTGCTCAGGAAGGTGTCCGCCCCAAGAGGCAGCGCCCCAGAAGCCCGTTATTTAACTAAACCGGGACCAAAGGCTCGGACAGGCACCTCTACAGCTCCACTCAGGACCAAACCAAACAGGACAGTGCCCTCAGCTGTGGGCGGTCGGGGGGGGGGGGGGGCTGGAGGGGCCCTGTGGGCCGCTGCACACGGAGGTCCCCGGAGCACGGGCACTGCCGGGCGGCGGGCGCTCTCGCTCCCAGAATTAATCTCTAAAACCGGTTTCAGCAAAGGCAGGCTGGCCTGTCCCAGGGGAGGCAGGCGCACACAGCCAGCCCGCAGCTGGCGCACCGGGAAATGCAGTGAGAAATGTGTCTACGTGAATGCCTTCCCACTCACAGGATTGGAGAGAAAATGCTGTCTTTCCTGAAACTAAACAGAAAGAAATAGGACACGTGCACAAGCACCCTCACACACATGATCGTGTGCTCACACACCCTCACACACATGTTCATGCACACACACCCTCACACACATGTTCGTGCGCGCACACATGTTCGTGCACACACACCCTCACACACATGTTCGTGCGCACACACCCTCACACACATGTTCGTGTGCGCACACACCCTCACACACGTCCCTGCACACACTCGCCCTCACACACATGTTCGTGCACACACACACACTCACACACATGTTCATGTACACACACCCTCACACACATGTTCGCGTGCGCACACACCCTCACACACGTCCCTGCACACACACGCCCTCACACACATGTTCGTGCACACACACACACTCACACACATGTTCATGCACACAACCCTCACACACATGTCCGTGCACACACATACACTCACGCACATGTTCATGCACACAACCCTCATACACATGTTCGTGCACACACACCCCTCACACACATGTCCATGCACGCACGCACACCCTCACACACATGTTCGTGCACACACACACACTCACGCACGTGTTTGTGCACACACACCCCTCACACACATGTCCATGCACACACACACCCTCACACACATGTCCATGCACACACACACCCTCACACACATGTTCATGCGCACACACCCTCACACACATGTTCGTGCACACACACTCGCACACATGTTCCTGCACACACATGTCCCTGCATACACACTCTCTCACGCACATGTTCGTGTGCTCACACACATGTTCTTGCACACACACCCCTCATACACGGTGCACCCTGACACACGCACACATGCGGGCTCCCACGGGGCTCACGCCGCACTGCACACGGCCGCGGGCCTGGGCCGCTCCGCTGACCACTCCCTGCGGCGTCAGCCCCGGCTTCTCGGCAGGAAGACGCGCTCCGCCCGGCGCCGCCTCTGAGCGGGACAGTGTTCTCGGACAAACCCGAGCAAAGGTTCGGCAGGCCTCCAGCCTCGCCAGGTCTGCAGTGACAGCGGCGTGGCCCCGGGGCCCCCTCACATCAGAGACTCCATTTCACGAAAAGGATCTGCAGCTTAAAAATAGCAAAAAGCAATGAAAACTGAAGCCAGATCCGTGTGCTGTCCTGCGCGGCCAGAAATGGTGCGTGCGGAGCCCTGGCGGGCGCGGCTGCAGCCGGCACTGAGCGTGGGACTCCGGGAGGCGCCCTCCTGTCCTCACGCCTCGTTTTGTTTGTGATGTGCTCCTTCTTGCAGGCGAGAACAGGGAACGTCATCTCTGCAAGGCAGGCAGCGATAAACGAGAACAACCTAGTGCAGAGGGGAGCTGAAATGCCGCGCACGTTTTCTGTGGAACAGTAGCCACCAAACAATTGGAGCACCAGTGAGGTCTTTGCAGGCTCTTGGTTGTCAGATCCTCGCCTGGGGTTTGTCTGGATCTAAGTCAAGGTCAGATCTATATATGTATGACTAACTGGAACTTGTTTGTCGATGCAGCCCCGAACTGTATATTATTAATAATAGACATTAAGTCAGATCTAGCTGGAACCGGTTTGGGAAGGTCCCAGGTTCGATTCTGGTCAAGGGCATGTACAGGAGGCAGCTGGTCGATGTTTCTCTCTCATTGATGTTTCTAGTTCTCTATCCCTCTCCCTTCCTCTCTGTAAAAATATATTTAAAAATATAAGTCAGATCTAATTTGCACATGCTGGAGTGATACAATATAACCCGCTTTTTACTCAGAGTAAAAACATTTCAAAGTGTGAGTGCAGAATCACTCCCAAATATTATGTCCTATCGAGAGGACCAGTGCACGGAAATTCATGCACTGAGGGAGGGGGTACCATGCCCTCTCACAGGCCAGCAGCCCTCTGGGGTGTCCAGTGGCTCCCTCTGTGGGAGGTAACGGGGCGGGCGGATCAGGAGCCCGCACCACCTGCAAGTGGCCGGCCCTGCCCCCTGCTCGCCCCCCACTGCCGCTGGTCGCCACCGCCCCCCATGACCGCCATTCCGCTGGCATGGGCCTTGCTGGCCTGCTGCCCCTGCTGACCGGTCGGTCTGCCATTCGGTCTTTTGCTGTCTAGGGCCTGGATGTGCTGCTCCTGGCACACACCGGGTTCTAGAGCAGCCCGGTCCTTATAACGACTGTTCCCCATGGGGCCTTCCATGTGCTCGTCAGACCCCACCGGGGATAGCTCGGACGCCTGGACGGTAAAGGTTAACACGAGTGAGTCTGGACACGAGTGCTCTGGGTTCCTCCATTTCCCACGTCTAACCCTGCCGCCCGCTGCCCCGCCCCGGGGCCCTTCCCCATTCCCGCTCCCGTCTGCTTTCGGCCCCTCGCCCTCCTAAACGAGCTCACACGGTTTGCCCGTCGGCTCCAGCTCCCCACGCGAGGCGCCGGTCCCGCGGTCCCACAGCCCAAGTCCGCCCCTCCTGCGAGCTTCTCCAACTCCCGGCCCAACGCTTACCGCACCTCAGTGCAGGCGCTGGGTTTATGCTTTGACACCAGAATGTAAAATTTTAAAAAATTCCTTACACTAGGATTTATAGTTCTCTGACTTAATGACAATTCTATTTTGAAAATTAGACAATATAATTAAAATATTACCATTCTGTTAAATTCTGATAAATTTACCTAACGTAAATATCCTGAAATTTTAGTAACAAAAAGAGCAACAAAACCACTCATCTCAGCAATCTAGGCTGGTCTCTGCCTGGGACCTGAGGGAGCCACCTACTGAGTAGCCCGCAGATGCCCCACGTCACTGACTGCGCAGGCCCTGCCCGAACCCCCATGGGGGGGGTGGGGCCTGGCTCCTGGGCAGCCGCAGCTCCCTGCCCCGCGCTGGGCCTCCGAGGGATTGGTCACCTGCTTCCGGGTCTTTGTCCTCAGGTGCTGGGGAGAGGGTGTGCGGGGGGGCATAGGGGGGTGCCGGGACCCGGCCGCACCCTGTCCTTCAGGCCCTCACTAACGGGGAACCACAGCTCCCCTTGCCCTCTCTTTAGATCCTGCGTTCCCCGGCTCCCCCCCCCCCCCGCCCCCCGGCCCCCCACAGCTCCTCACAACGCCCGTCTGCACTGGTGCCGCTTCTGCAATGAGGGGATTTGCAAACGTTTCATAAAGGCAAACCCTGCTTTGCTTTGCTTCCTCAGCCCAGCCCCAGCCCCAGTCTCCGTCAGAATCACTGAAAACAGAATTAATTAATTAATTTCTGAAGAAAGGAAGGACCCCAGCAGGGGAACAGGACCAGGGAATGATGGAGTCAGCAGAGGTGAGGCCACCTGTCCCCACAGTCATCAGCCCTGGGAGCCCTTCCCAGTGCGGCCAGTCTGCCTGGCTCCCTTTGGGGGACGGAGCAGGGAAGGGGACGGGCTGGGGAGGGAGAGGGAGAGGAAGAGGTGGGGAGGGGGGAGGAGGGGAAGGCAGGAGCCAGACGGTGCCCCCACGCCTTCCCTGCATCCCCCCGCCCCCCCAGCTGCCTGGAGCCAGTGTTTGGGGTGCAGAGGCCGGGCCCTGCGGGAGCCTCTGTCTGCGGCGTCCGAGCCCGGGCTCCCGACTGGACAGCCCGGGAATTGGGGGGCATCGCCGTCCACCCATCTGTCTGTCCGCACAGGCTGTGCGGTGCCCGGAGCTCTGGAGCTCGGCCTGCGCCACCGGGCAGCACCGCCCGGCGTGAGGGCACCGCCCGGCGTGGGGGGCACCGTCTGGCGTGGGGGGCACCGCCCGGCCTGGGGGCACCGCCCGGCCTGGGGGGCACCGTCCGGCCTGGGGGGCACCGTCCGGCGTGGGGGGCACCGTCCGGCGTGGGGGGCACGGTCCAGCCTGGGGGGCACCGTCCGGCGTGGGGGGCACCGCCCGGCGTGGGGGGCACGGTCCGGCGTGGAGGGCACTGTGGCTGATTGTCCTAATTCCGGGGAGAGCCTGCACAGTGTCCCCGCCCGCTCCGGCACCCCCTCTCTGTGGGAGCTAATCCTCATGAGGGGTGCTCCATGTTCTAGGGGGAAAGGCGAGGAGAGAGCACATGGATACGAGAGAGCCCGGCCCCCGGCCCCCAGCCCACCTCCCGGCCCCCCGCCTGGCCCCCGGCCCCCCGCCTGTCTCCCGGCCCCCAGCCTGTCCCCCGGCCCCCCGCCTGGCCCCCGGCCCCCAGCCTGTCCCCCGGCCCCCAGCCCACCTCCCGGCCCCCTGCCCGCCTCCCAGCCCCCCGCCTGGCCCCAGCCCGCCCAAGGGGTGTGGGGGGCGGCGCTGTCACTCTGTGCGGTTCCTGGGGACAGTCCTGCCAGTAGGCTCGCTGGCTGCCACCTCTGTTGCTGGGTGAGGTTGTCCAGATCATGGCATTTTTAAGTTGTGTTCTTACGGCTGAGCTTCAGTGGTTCTCTATATTTTAGGTACAAGCTCTTTTATCCAGGATGATTTTTTTTTTGCAAAGATTTATCTCTCGGTTTGTGCCTTTTCACCCTCATAATAGGGGCTTTTGTGGAGCAGAGAATTAGAATTTCAGTGAAGTCCAGCGCACCAGCTCTGCTCACGGACCATGCTCTGTGCCAGAGCTCGGAGGCCGCCCGCACAGCCAGGCGCCGGTCCCGGCTGTCTTCGAGGGCTGTGGTGTGCACTGCGCCCTGAGGCCCTGACCATTGGAGTTCTTTGTGGAGAGGCTCCCTCTCCGCTCGCTGTCTGAGGCGGGCGGGTGCCGGGCCGCCCCAGCCCGGGCTGTCTGCCTCTGGTCCAAGAGCAGCTGCCGGCACTGGCACCGACCTGTTTCTGGGCGCCCGTGTGCCCACTCTGCCAGCAGCCAGGGCGGCCCCTGTCCCGCTGGAGCTCAGTGCGGTCCTCAGGCGGGCAGTGCCCTCCGCGCCCTCCGCCTCAGAGGTGCTGCTCCAGGCCCGCCCGCGGGAACTACTGGTCTGATTCCAGCCGGGGCGCATGCCCAGACTGTGGGCTTGATCCCCAGTAGGGGGTGTGCAGGAGGCAGCTGATGGATGTGCTCTCACATCCATGTTTCTTCCTCTCTCTCTCTCTCTCTCTCTCTCTCTCTCTCTCTCTCAAAATCAATAAATATTTTTTAATCAAAACTTGGTATTGGATTTTGTCAAATGTTTTACTACATCTATTGACATAATCATATAATTTTTCTTTGACCTGGCTTATTGATATAATGGATTATTTTTATTGATTTTGAGTGTTGAATCAATCTTGTACACCTGGAATAAATCCCATGCAGTCACAGAGTCATAGTATATAATTTTTATATGTTGTTGCATTCTACTTGCTAATTTTTTTTTTTTTTTTACAGACTTTCACATCTGTTTTCATGACAGATATTTGTCCATAGTTTTCCTTTCTTGTCGTGTGTTTATCTGGTTTTGCTAGCAGGGCCTGACAGAAACATTCAGCAATTGTCCTTTTTCTTTCTACTTTCTAGAAGAGATTACAAAGAATTGATATTATTTCTTCCTTAAGTATTTGGCAGAATTTATCAGTGAACCCATCTGGATCTGATATTTCCCTTATTGGAAGCTTATTAAGTACTGATTCAATTATTTCTTTACTAGAATAGGCTGTCCCAGTCATCAGTCTCCCCGGTATGACAGTAGGTGGGTTGTGTTTCTCAGGAAATTGGTTCATTTACTCTAACTTGTTGTTCTGAATATTTCTTTTTTTTTTTTTAATGTATTTTATTGATTTTGTACAGAGAGGAAGGGAGAGAGATAGAGAGCCAGAAACATCGATGAGAGAGAATCATCGATCAGCTGCCTCTTGCACACCCCCTACTGGGGATATGCCCGCAACCAAGGTACATGCCCTTGACTGGAATCGAACCCGGGTCCCCTCAGTCCCCAAGCCGACGCTCTATCCACTGAGCCAAACTGGTCTCGGCTGAATATTTCTTTATTGTCTTTTTGTGCCCAGGGGAGTACTGACAGTTTCTTGCTAATTTCTGGTACTAGTCATCTGCGTTCCCTCTATTCCTTTTCTTGGTTAGCTTGGCTAGAATCTCATCAATTTTGCTTCACTCCTATTTTCCAAGTTCTCCAAAAGATTCAGCGCATACAGGCAAACAGAGAAGGAGATGGAAGCTCTGAGACAGTTTGCCCAGGACACTTGTCATCACTCAGCTGTCAGGCTCGTTATCGGTTAGCCAAACCCCACTTGTGAATATGCATTACGGCCCCTGAGAGCAAACTTGCACACTATTGTGTTTTCCCCAGGCAAATGGCTAACGCAAACTCCAAAGTTCGCTGGCTAAAAGCTAAGATAACTCGCAGGGCTCAGATACGCCATGGCCGACTCCCGGAATCTGTGTCTAAACATCAATCCCCTTCAACCAGGACCAGCTGAGGCAGAAACTAGACGGTTTTCAGCCATTCAGGCTTCCCGGAGTGCGGAGTGCTGGAAGGGTTCTGATCGAACCAATTCCCAGTTATTTTCCCTGTGGATTAGGACAGGAGTCGGCAAACTGCGGCTCGAGAGCCACATGCAGCGCTTTGGTCCCTTGAGTGTGGCTCTTCCACAAAATACACGTGCGGGCGCTCCTACAATGTGATTGAAACTTCGTGGCCCATGTGCAGAAGTCAGTTTTTGGCTCTCAAAAGAAATTTCAATCGTTGTACTGCTGATATTTGGCTCTGTTGACTAGTGAGTTTGCCGACCACTGGATTAGGAGAAAAGTGATAAATGCACCTTCCTGTGGGCAGATAAATGCACTTTTTCCTGTGGGCAGATTTGGGGGTACTGGTACCATCATTCAAGCCAGAGATCTGGCACAATTCCGTGCAGAGATCACAGGTAGGACATCCGTCCCATCAGACGGAAATCCTAGCTCAGCAGAGAGAGGGACTGACTCGGAGCAGATCCAGCCAGATGAAAAGGAGGCACGGCCGCGCGATGGGGAATGAAAGGAGCTCATGTTTCCCACAGAGAGGACACAGAGAGGACACAGAGAGGGCACAGAGAGCCGCCGCGACCTTGGAGGCCCGGTTCGCCGGGACCAGCTGGTGGGGTCCTGGCAGGCGGTACAATGAAAAGCAGGTTTACGGCTGTTTGTTTGGAAAACAATAGGATATTAATAATAATACAAGAATAAGCTCCGGTGTCTCCCATTCTCAACCAGTATTTTGGAGAAGGGTCAGCATAGCGGAGAGGGGATAGACAGACAGAAGTCTCTTCCGAATGACTGGGGGAGGATGACTGCGCAGCCTCACTGCACCCCGAATCCAGGGCGGAGGGAACCAGCCCCGCCCGCACCTGCGGCCCCACCGCCCATCTGCGCTCCCGCAGCCCTAGCGCAGGCGCAGGCTGGGCGGCGCCGCCGCTGCGCCCCCTGCTGTCCACTGGTGGCTTTGCAGCGGCATCGCTGCAATCTTCAAAGACACCACTAGAGGCCGCCCCGCCACAGCGCGAATTCCGGCCACACTTAAATTTAAAAAAAAACTCAATTACAGTTGCAGACACCATGTTTGTGACCAAAGAAACATAAATGTACACAAATCTAACTTTGTGTTTAAAATTCAGCATGGTAAACTCTTTGCTGGAGGATATATGGAATCTGGTTCTGACATTTCAATTAAATACCTCTATCGCCTGGCCAACATGGCTCAGTGGCTGCGCATCGACCTATGAACCAGGAGGTCAGGGCACAGGCCCGGGCTGTGGGCTCCGTCCCCAGTGGGGGGCGTGCAGGAGGCAGCTGGTCCATGATTCTCTCTCATCACTGATGTTTCTATTTCTTGCTCCCTCTCTCTTACTCTCTAGGATCAATAAAAATACTTTTTTAAAAAACCTCTCTCAATCCAACAATAACTAAATACGCTGACTATCCTGATTGTGGGGATGGGTTTGTGGTTTATACACCTGTCAGCATTTATGAAATTGTAAACCACAGAAACCTGTACTCCGGATACCTGTGTCAATCATGTCTTTCCAAGCTGCTGATACAGCACTGACAGAAACCCCTGTTCTGTGACCGGGGTCCTACAGGTTTTGAATCCATCACCTGCAGGTGAATGACCACATTTTTAAACCTTATTTCAACATGGTTCCCTCAAAACTGCTTCTTTTCTAGTGATCCCAGACCTTTGTCCCAGAGATATATTGATAAGAAAAGTACTTATGAATCTGAGGAAGCAAATAGCATTCCTTTAAGAAATGGCTCTTTAAAAAAAAAAATCACGGAGCACTATAATGGCATCTGCTTGCAGATGTAAGAAAATAAGCAGAAAAAATGGTCTCCTGGAACTTGCATTCACTTCATCTCATTCTACGTAAATGTTTGTTCCGAGTGGGCCTGTGTCCCAGGGAAATGCTGGTCACTGACGGAGAGAGGAGCAGGGGCGCTCCAGCCTCTGAGCCCACACCCGAGCCGGGAGCCACGACTTGGGGACACAAAGAGCACAGGGAGCGGCCACACGGAGGGCTTTGCTGGGCACCCGCAGGAGCAGGCGGCCGAGCCTCCAGCAGAGCCTTTGAGGAGCGCTCTCGCCAGCACACGAGGCGGCCGCGGTGCCCGCACTGCGGGCAGATGCCATGGAGGTGGCAGGACAGAGGACAGAAGGCTCTGAGCTGCCATACATGTGCCAGCGCCGTGACGAACCGAGTGTGTGCACGTGACCCCAAGTGTGCGTGTGAACCCCGCGCCTGAGACGCGTTTCTCACACGGTCCCGGTGGCGCCCAGGCTGCGGGCTGGAAACTCCATGAACCGCGAGGACATCCACATGTGTCTCCTGCACATCTAGTCCCTGCTGCTGTGTCCTGGGCTCCCTGAGCCCAGCCGCAGCCAGGAGCGGGCGGGCAGTTCACACCGAGATGACACTGACCACGCTGACCACGCCGACCACGCCGACCATGCCGACCACATGCACTGTGGCCCAGAGCCACAGGCCAGCCTCACGAATGCACATGTTCCAGCCTTATTCCACCTGTGCCCATCACCGCATTTTCTAAAAACTGGGTTTAGAAATAGAGGGAAGGAGAGAGAAGCATCCTCCGTTGCCTCCTGCATGCCCCTACTGGTGATTGAGCCTGAAACCAAGGGCCATGCTCTTAACACAACCAAACCCAGGACCCTTCAGCCTGCAGGCCGACGCTATCCACTGAGCCACCCTGGCCAGGGCCTTGGGTTGTTTTTAAGTCCTTCGGTTTTGTGCAGTGTCCCAAACCCCAGGCCCTTCACATGCAACAATCTACAGGCCTCCTCTTGGGGGGGGGGGGGGTCTGTGCATGGGGCTGTGTGTGTGGGGCTGTGTGTGGGGGGCTGTGTGGGGCTGTGTGTGTGGGTGTGTGGGTGTGTGGGTGTGGGTCTGTGCATGGGGCTGTGTGTGGGGCTATGTGTGGGGCTGTGTGTGTGGGGCTGTGTGTGGGGCTGTGTGTGGGGCTGTGTGTGGGGCTGTGTGTGGGGCTGTGTGTGGGGCTGTGTGTGGGGCTGTGTGTGGGGAAATAGAGGGAAGGAGAGAGAAGGGCTGTGTGTGGTGGTGGGTGGGGGTGGGGCTGTGTGGGGCTGCGTGTGGGGGTGGGGTGTGTGTGGGGCTGTGTGGGGTGGGGTGTGTGTGGGGCTATGTGGGGCTGTGTGGGACTGTGTGTGGGGGTGGGGTGGGGGGTGGGGCTGTGTGTGGGGGGCTGTGTGGGGCTGTGTGTGGGGCTATGTGGGGCTGTGTGTGGGGGTGGGGTGTGTGTGGGTCTGTGTGGGGGTGGGGTGTGTGGGGGGCTGTGTGGGGCTGTGTGTGTGGGGCTATGTGGGGCTGTGTGTGGGGGTGGGGTGTGTGTGGGTCTGTGTGGGGTGGGGTGTGTGGGGGGCTGTGTGGGGCTGTGTGTGGGGGTGGGGTGGGGCTGTGTGTGTGGGGCTGTGTGTGGGGCTGTGTGGGGCTGTGTGGGGGTGGGGTGGGGGTGGGGCTGTGTGGGGCTGTGTGTGTGGGGCTGTGTGTGGGGCTGTGTGTGGGGCTATGTGGGGCTGTGTGTGGGGCTGTGTGGGGCTGTGTGTGGGGTGTGTGTGGGGCTGTGTGTGGGGTGTGTGGGGCTGTGTGGGGCTGTGTGTGGGGCTATGTGGGGCTGTGTGTGGGGTGTGTGTGGGGCTGTGTGTGGGGTGTGTGTGGGGCTGTGTGTGGGGCTATGTGGGGCTGTGTGTGGGGTGTGTGTGGGGCTGTGTGTGGGGTGTGTGTGGGGCTGTGTGTGGGGTGTGTGTGGGGCTGTGTGTGTGGGGGTGTGTGGGGCTGTGTAGGGCTGGGTGGGCTGTGTGTGGGACTGTGTGTGTGGGGCTGTGTGTGGGGCTGTGTGTAGGGCTGGGTGGGCTGTGTGTGGGGCTGTGTGTGGGGCTGTGTGTGGGGCTGTGTGGGGCTGTGTGTGTGGGGTTATGTGGGGCTGTGTGGGGCTGTGTGTGGGGCTGTGTGTGTGGGGCTGTGTGTGGGGGTGGGGTGTGTGTGGGGCTGTGTGGGGCTGTGTGTGGGGGGCTGTGTGGGGCTGTGTGTGTGGGGCTGTGTGGGGCTGTGTGTGTGGGGTTATGTGGGGCTGTGTGGGGCTGTGTGTGGGGGTGGGGTGTGTGTGGGGCTGTGTAGGTGTGTGTGTTCGGTGTGAGCAGGGAGTGTGGGCCTGTGAGAGGCTGAAGCAGCCTGGGGACAGCGCCAGGGAGACGTGCCCTGTGCTCTGTGCACTTTCTCCCCTCGGTGCAGCCGGTCCCATCTGCGAAGTGGGGCTATAATAGCAGTAAATGCGTTAATGTGAAATACTTAAAATTAACATTTTAATTCATTATCAAAGCACATAAAAAGGGCTCAAGAATGTCAACTATGATTATTAACGACCGATTTTGATAATTTTCAAAATTATTCCTGTAGACCCATTTCATTTCTTTGTTTCGGAAGGTTGGACGACAGGCATTTGGTAATTTTGCTTTTCACTCAACCATGAAACTGTCCAATGGCAGGAGAATCACAACTACATCAAGAAAGTTTAATCACAGCCACACCGCAGAGCTGCCCCTTCCCGTCTCCCAGGGACCGCGCCCGCCGGCAAAGGCCTGGGTGGCCTCAGACAGGACCCGAGATGGGAGCGGCCGGGCGGAGGCCTGCCTCACCGCAGGGGCCACCTGGGCGGGGTTTCTGCCAAAAGTGGTTTGTGACGGGCTCAGGGTCAGGCCGGCGGCTCTGTGCCCGGCGCTCAGGACTGAGGGGGGGGGGCCACGGGGAATCTGCCCGTGAGGCTGAGGCACCATAATCCGCCCAGGAGTCGCCCCAAATAATCTGATTAATGAAGGTCACAGGGAGGCTGGTCACTGCCGGCCAGGAAGCAGGCGGCGGGAGTGGGCCCGGGCCCACGGGCCTCCTACCAGCCGCACGCCATCTGTTACAGTGGCGTCACCGGCCAATGTGCTCAGATGTTCTGGCTTTTATGGAAATGCTGGGATTTCAGGCTTTCATAGAAAACGTTCTGATGCCACAACATTGCAACTAATTCAATTTTTAAAACACTGTGTGAGCCGCCTGGCCAGCGTGGCTCAGTTGGTTGAAGGTCGTCCCAAATGCCACCAGGTCGTGGGTTTGATCCCTGGGCAGGGCACATGCCGCTGGCAGGCTTGATCTCCAGGAGGAAGTGTGCAGGAGGCAGTTGACTGGTCTCTCTCTCTCCCCCTTCCTCTCTTTCTAAAATATCAATAAAAACATATTTTTAAAAACGTGAGTTAAACAGAATATGCCTGAGGCTTCAGTCTTATTATTAAAAAAATAATCCCCAGATTTCATGGTAGAGGATGTAACTGACGCAGACACCACATACTAGTAACTAGTATATAAAACCTCCTAATGTCAGTGACCACAGTCATTTAAACCCGATCACCCTCTTCCTGATAAATCCCTAACACCTGACCGGCCGTTCCTCCCTCGGAAACGAAGGCCAGAGGTGTCGCCGTGGGAGCGCCTTAGCTTGTCCACTCGGAACTCACACGGCAACAGTAAGAGATTTTTGCGATGCCAAAATAATTAGATTTTATGAGGGGAATAACTTATGTCATAAAACAGTAGCTTATGTGTGACTGGGGATTCTTATGGAAGCCCAGTTCAGGATGAGGATAATTCTCAGAAAGAGGGGATTACACGGAGGAGTCTCGCTTTGGGGAAACTCCTTGAGTCGGCAGGCACCCTGTGTGGGCGGAGACCGCCCGCACCGGACTGCCGGCCCCGAGGGCGTGGCCCGCACTGTGGGCTGCCCACGGGGGCGGCGGCCTCACGAACTCCATCCCTGCCAGCTCTACACACACAGCCAACCACGGCCACGAGGCATCGCCGTCACTCCTCACTGAGTCCGGGACGACGCTCTCGGCCCTGACATCTGTCCTCTGCCGCCCTCCAGCCCAGCATCTGGTGAGATGGTAGCAGCCCCTGAGGTCACGAGGGCTCTGCCTGCAGGTTTGTAGGTAACTATGCTCATTACCCCCTTCCCAGCGGTAATCAGGGCAAAATCAGGAGACACGTTGAAGAGCCTAAAGCTCCATTTCTGAACATTCTCCAGTGACTCGGAATAGTCATCCTATATAATAAAAGCCTAATATGCTAAGTGTCCAGTCGCCAGGTCGGCTGTTCAACCAATCAAAGCATAATATGCTAATGATATGCTAAGGCCACTCAACTGCTCACTATGACGTGCACTGACCACCAGGGGGCAGACGCTCCAACCAGTAGGTTAGCTTGCTGCCAGGGGCAGACAATCGATGGGTTGACCAGTTGCTATGACATGCACTGACCATGAGGGGGAGACACTCCAACTGGTAGGTTAGCTTGCTGCTGGATTCCAGCCAGGCCGGACACACCCTGGAGCCCTCCCTCGAACTCTCCCTGGCTGACCAACCTCCCACATCCTACCCGGCCTTGATTGTGCACTGGTCGGGTCCCTCAGCCTGGCCTGTGCCCTCTCGCACCTGGGACCCCTCAGGGGATGTCAGGGAGCAGCTTCGGCCCGATCCCACAGGCCAGGCCGAGGGACCCCACTGGCGCATATATTTGTGCACCGGGCCTCCAGTGTAGCACACTGAGAATCAAAAGCAGAAGTTCCCCGTGAGATCGGAGGAAACATCCACTCCCCCCTGGGCCTGGGCTGGCGGACCTTCTCAGCTGACAGCGAGGACGGTGACCCTGGGGCCCAGGCCTGAGGAGACCCCTCCCTCTTCCCCTGGGGGTGCTGCTGAGACGCGGGGGCCCTGGCGGCACCCCTGGGAGCGGCACCCCCGGGGCTGAGCGAGCGCCCAGGGCCTGCTTGCTTTGAACGGCTCCGCACTGCGCGGCTGGTCACACAGGAGCTCGAGGACAGCCCGATTCTCAGAGCCTCAGGGTCCCTGCCTCCGGGACACAACGTCCTCTTCTAGCCAACGTCTCGTCAGGAGCGGCGTCCGAGGCCGGAGCTGGTCACACGGAGCCCGTTAGAACCGGACTGCAGCCAACCGTGTGGCTCGGCGGCTGAGCATCGACCTGCGAGCCAGGTCAGGGCCCACGCCCGGCTGCGGGCTGGATCCCCGGCGGGGGGCGTGCAGGAGGCGCCGACCCATGGCTCCCTCTCATCATTGATGTTTCTGTCTTTCTCCTCCTCCCTTCTCTGATATCAATAAAAATGTATTTAAAAAACGAAATAAATTAAACCAGGCTGCAAGCAAGCTCCGCGCCCCACGGGCAGCTGGCGAGGCGCCGGCTCTGTGACCTTCCACGTTGCCAGGGGAGGCCCGTGAGGGGGCGGCAGGGCGCTGCCCGCCGATGCCGTGTTCGCTCTCAGACCCCAGGCCCGCGGCTGCGCTGTCCCCGCCGTCCCTCCCTGGGACTGGCACCAGCCGAAGGCCTGGACGCCAGCGAGGCGCCTGTGGAGCTGCCCGCGCCCCGCCCGTGCCCCTGGGGCCACCGCTGCCCTGGCGACGGGCCCCGTGCCCAGACTCCGCAGCTCCAGCTGCGGTGACTCAGCAAAGCCCCTGGCCCTGGCACCTCAGGGCAGCTGGGTGGTGGTGCCCAGCGGCCCCGTCCCGGACCCCGAGCCGTCCGGATCCACTGGGCCCGGCAGGGCGGGCACCGCCACCCGCAGCCTCAGGGGCAGACAGTGCGGACTAAACGAGTGCCGAGTGCCTGAGCTCAGCTGGCTAGCAACTACAGAAAAAAACATGAATATAAGCCAAGAATGAAATATAAATATGACTTTGTCAACATTTCCCCCGTCTTCCTTTCATTTTGTGTTGACTTTGCAGTAAGATCGTAGTTTTTAAAAGCAAACAAGCAGCCGGGCCGGCGCTGCTCTGTGCTTGAGCATCGGCCCGAGGACCAGGAGGTCACGGTCTGACTCCGGCCAGAGGCCAGTTCTCTGAGGCCCAGGCCTCACTGCCCATCCACGCTCGTCCCTCCCGGTCCTTGCCGAGGGGGCGCTCACAGCACTGCTCTTTCCAGCGGGCGCGGGCTCCGGGCTGAGGACTCGCTGACCTGGCCGTTGCTGAGGACGTTGTTCTCGGCCCAGAGGCCCGGCCTGTCACGAGGTGCAGGGGGCCAGGCACACAGCCCGGCGGCGGCACCCTCACTCGCGGCCTCAGAGGATTCTCACCCCGTTTCGTAGGAGTAACCCCAGTGGAGAGGGGGCCTGCTCTCAGCTGGTGAAATCGGACATCCCCGAGCCCCTCAGTGGGATTCCGCTGGATGAGACCACAGCGCCCGGTTCCAGCACGGTCCCGAACGCGTCCATTACTGCCTGACCGTGCTTCCTCTGTTCAAACCAGCCCTCCGTTCCCAGCCCTCTGCTCCCACCACGCGCTGGCGGGGACAGGAGGCTTCCCACAGGCCCCTGAGGGAGGGCAGACCGCAGGGCCCAGCACCCGTCACGCGACGCCGGCTGGCGGCTGACGCTCGGTGCGAGTGGTTTCCCAGGAGCTGTCCCTCAGTTCCCGGCGCCTGGACACGGGGCAGGCTCCGTGGAGAACGTGGCCTTGCTCGTGGATTGGCACCTCCGTGCGTCTGTCTGGAGTCCACGTCCGTCCGTGGAGCCAGTGCTCTCGGAACCGCGGGAGGGCCGCCTCACAGCGCCAGCCTGCAGACTGAGGGTCCCGGGTTCGATTTCTGGTTTCAGGTCATTGGGGGCCTGAAGGAGACAGCTGATCCATGATTCTCTCTCATCATCGATGCTTCTCTCTCTCTCTGCCTTTCTCTCTGAAACCAATAAGAAATATACTTAAAAAACTCCAGAGAGAAAAGACTTTGGAAGCTACAGAAAGCTATAGAGAAAAACAAACTAAAATGACCTGGGTTCCACTCCAGACAGGACCCCGGTAACATTTGGAGGTTTCCATCAGATTTTTATACGCGCGTGGTTATCATTCTCAAAATTAACTTTACGTGCTCCTTCTTTTCCCCTAACGCCACACAGTGAGCATCTTCCATGTTACATGTGTTGTTTTTTCATGTTACATTTTTTAAAATATATATTTTATTGATTTTTCCCCACCCCCGCCCCATTACCTATTTTTTTAAATCAATCTTTATTGTTCATATTATTACAAAGGTTCCTCATTTCTTCTCCCCTCCACCAGGTTCCCACCCCACCCTCCACCCCCTCCCCACCCCCCATTGTCCTCATCCATAGGTGCACAGTTTCTGTTCAGTCTCTTCCCACATCCACCACTCCCGTTTTCCCCCAGAATTGTCAGTCCACTCCCCTCCCGTATCACCAGCTCTACTACAATCAACAGCTAATATTGTTCATCAGGTTTTTCAATCTCCTTTTTGTTGTTGTTGTTGTTTTTAATTAATAAACTTTTACACTTCTAAAAATACATTTTAAAATCTAATAATTTTAAACCTTGTTTTTTTCTGCCCTGAGAATTGAGAATCAAACTTGTTTACATGTAAACTTGCCCTTAGGCTATCAAAAGGTGTAGCCATTCAAGTGTAAATGGACACATTGTTTAAACATAGCTGCTGGTTGGAATTGGATTACCTGTTCTGGGTGGGAAGGGCTTGTCATTCCCTTTCTCCATTAAAATTAAGGTGTTAGCTTTAAAACCTCTTTTTGGCAAGAGACCTTAAACTTTCAGAACTTTAAATTTTTCAGATAGTAAATTAGTTACTTAGCATTTTCTCAAATCAATAATACCTCCACATGCCCAAGGATACACTTCATACAAAAGACATTTCCAAATAGATCAACCAATCTCATCCAGGCCCCACACAAGGCACTCACAGATCAACACCCCAGCACTATACTAACTCAACACATCCAGATCTAAGCCTTCATCATTTGATTCAGCAGACCCTCAAGATCCCCCAAAAGTTTCCAGCCATGTCTGAGAGGCAGCCCTGGGGTGTGGGCAGGCGAGGAGTGAGCTGTTCCCGGCCTGGCTGCTTCAGGCCTGGCCTCTGTTGCTCTGGTCCGTTCCACAACCAGCTGCTCCGGGTCTGGCCACTGCTGCTCCCAGCCTGGCTGCTGCTGCTCCAGGCCTGGCTGCTCCCGACCCAGCTGTTCTGGGCCCGGCTGCTCCGGGCCCGGCCACTCCCGACCTGGCTGCTCTGGGCTTGGTTGCTGCTGCTCTGGGCCTGGCTGCTCCGGGCCTAGCCACTCTGGGCCTGGCCGCTCCTGGCCTGGCAGCCCCATTACCTATTTTATTGATTTTTTACAGAAAGGAAGGGAGAGAGGGATAGAGAGCTAGAAACATTGATGAGAGAGAAACATCGACCAGCTGCCTCTTGCACACCCCTACTGGGGATGTGCCCGCACCAAGGTACATGCCCTTGACTGGAATCGAACCTGGGACCCTTCAGTCCGCAGGCTCTATCCACTGAACCACACTGGTTTCGGCATGTTACATGTTTTTAACATGAATGTCAGCGGCCGTGTTTCCTCCCGGCGGCTCTGCACCTGTGAACCTCCCGAGGCGCCTGCGAGGAGGAGTTTGCAAAGGTCCTGAGACCACAAGCCTCGCCCCGAGCAAGTGAAATAAAAGCTCTCAGCGCTGGAGGACTTCGGGGGGCTGGTGCAGCTGCTGTGAAGGGGCGCTCCCCGTGGAGGCTCTCGGGGCGCACACGGTCTTGTCCACACACGTGCTCAGCTGGGTGATCAATCTCATGCCGTCACCATCCACCAGGCCTGGCTCAGCAGGTCCCTCACAAGCACGTCACTCTGGGCCTTAGAGTTTGCACATGGCAGACAGGCACGCCAACAGCCGCTGACTCTTCCCCACGCCCCCCACACCACCACGTCCCCCACCCCCTTCACCTTCCACGCCCCCCGCGCCCCCAAACCCCCACACACCCCGGAAAGCCCACGGGGTCGCTGGTTCTCCCCCCCACGCCCTCAAGCTCACCCTGCCAACGAGGATTTTCGGTCAGGCGACTCCTTTTCTCAGAAAAGCACCTCCTCTCTCTCTGTCTCTCTCTGTCTCTCGTCTCTCTCTGTCTCTCTGTCTCTCTCTCTCTCTGTGTCTCTCTGTCTCTCTCTCTCTCCAGCAGCAAGTGCACCGAGAGGACCACTGGCCCCGGTGGGCACACTGGACCTCCCGCCGGCCCCGCAGCACAGGCGAGGCTCATTTACTCGTGAATTAAACACAGATCAGCGGTGACACTTAGGTGCCCTGTCTGTGCCCTGTCTGTGCCCTGGAGCACACGAGCACCGCCACAGACAGCCCCTCCTGGTCAGTCCCGCCGGCACTGCTCACGCTGGGGCAAACAGGTTTTTAAAGGAATTCTTTTTGGTTTGTTTTTTGTTTTATTAATCTTCGCCTGAGGATATTTTTCCTTGATTTTTAAAAAGAGGGGAAGAGAGAGGGGAAGACAGAGAGAGGGAAACATCGATGAGAGAGAAACACATTGATGGTTGCCTCCTGCATGAGCCCCGACCAGGGCCCGGCAGGGAGGCACCTGCGACCGAGACAGGTGCCCTGGACCCTTCGGTCTGCAGCTGATGCTCTCTCCAAGCCGGCCAGGGCTAAACATAAACATTTCCAACACCCCAAGCTTCCTGCCTCCGCACAGACCGAGGCAGGACGGCGGGGAACAGCGCGTACCACAGTTAATTTCCTCAGTGTCCCCGGGTCTCAAACACTCAGTGATGCAGGGGCCGTGGTGAGTGAAGGCAGGACATTCCACGGGGGGGGTCTGGTGCAGGGAAAGGCCTGCAGCTCAGGCCGAGCCAGGTGGCTGCTCCCACAAAACAGAGTGGTCGGCTGGTTAACAAGATGTCGCTGCCCGGCCGGTGCTCAGCGTGGGGTGCCCTCCGCACACCAAGAGGCCTCGGGTGCCATTCCTGGTCTGGACACAAACTGCAGTTTCGGGTTTGATCGGGTCCAGGTGTGTGTGGGAGGCAGCTGATCCATGCTCCTCTCTTACCTTCTCTCTCTCACTCTCTCTCCCTCCTTTCCTCTCTCTCTAAAAATCAGTAAAAATATATCCTTGGGTGAGGATTAAAAAACAGGGAAGACGGCACAGGCAGACCACAGGCCAGGGAAGCGGCAAGTCTGTCTTCCGCGCAAATATAGGACTTTCCAGAGGAGCCCACACCGTAACATTAAAGTAGGTGTGTTTCTGTTGGAATTCAGACTGAGAATCACTACATTGAGTCCAAATTGGAAGAGGAGAAATCAGACACGGCCAATGGCATTTACACCAGCTGACCCGCGATGCCCGTGGTCATGCCCAGGACAGCCACCCACCTCCAATCAGAGCTCAGAGCTTCCGGGCTTTTGCGATGCCGAGCTTTTTAAAATGAAGCGACACGTTGGCATTCTAGGAAGACAGCACGGAGGGTGTGAAGCACAGGGACCCCTTCCTCCTGAAGGGACCGCCTTCCAGGCCCAGGCGTGGCCGTGGCCATGGCCGTTGCTGGGAGGGTGTGAGGCCTGGTCTCTGAGCGGGAGCCCTGATAGCAGAATCTGTGAGCCGCTTCCCTGCGCGGCCCGAAGATGGAGAGCCACATGGAAGCAGGGTGCTGGCTGAGAGGCACCCCGAGGGAACCCCACGCAGAGCAGACGTACACCAGGGCTTGGGGACCAGTCCCGGTGCTGTGAGAGGGTGCACCCCCACATCCAAGTCAGAGCTGAGAGGGGGAGAGGACAATAGCTCTGGGGGTGTAATGCAGCCCCTGGGGAGGCCAGGGCAGGAGGGGGGCGTGCGCCGAGGCCAAGATCAGTGATAACTTAGACATTGGATCCTCCGCGTAAGAGAACAAACAAGGCCCACACTGCCCCAAACATGACCCTTTAGTAGGAACGCTGAGCATAAAGGATGATGCAGCAAAGATGAGCAGCTCTGGTCTCGTCTGTTCAGTTTCGCTCAGTCACAAAGTGCTCAGCTGGCCATAGCTTACGTCTGTGCCAGAGGCCGGAAGCACTCCTGGACTTTCAGAGGTTGTCTGCAGCCTGCAGGTCCCTGTGGGAGCCCTCTCTCCTCGAACCCACACACACTTCGGAATCCCGCCCACAGCGCAGAGTGTCAGAGGAGGTTCCTCTCAAACCCTGCTCGCCGCATCATCGCTGGAAGCACAGGTCCTGGTCCTACCCTACTCCACCAACTGTCGGGTCCGAGCCCCTCTGCCAGGCGCTGGCTGGCAGACGGAGAAGCCATGAGAAGTGGTGGGTTTATGAGAGTCTCTACTGTAGGAGCCAGTGGCCAAGTAGCCATCGCTGACGGGAGGCACCAGACAAAACAGTGCTTCAAAGCCAAGTCCCACACAGCAGCAGCCGCACACCAGCTCGGCAGCAAGTCATCTTTCCCACACAGTAGCAGCAGCCTCTGCACCCACAGCCACAGCCTGCTGGCCAGGAACAGCCTTCCCCACAATGCAGCCCCATGAACAGCAACTGCCTAACATAGGAGCAGCCTCCCCAGACAGCTGTGCTGCTGGCTGGTCAGGAACATGCCTTATGTGGCTTAGACAAAAGGCTTCTTTCCGAATGCTGACCTCAGTCTTTTTGGTTATAGAAGGCCATACTTGCACAGTGCACATACAGATGACTGTGGCCTTGCTCTTGCACCTTGGATTCCCTGATGAAGATTCCCACACTCAGAGTGGCCTTGGACATCCAGCGTACTCTGGACAGGAGCCCCACAGTCTCCTGCAGGCACTCTGGGCGTTGACATTGAGTGCGAGTCTAGCCCCTCCCTGTACTGAAATGAGTCCTCTCCACCCAGGGGAGGTCTGCCCTGCGCTGACCACCCATGGGAGCCCTGGGGGGCAGGAGGTGGCCTGCTCCGGGGCAGGAGCACATCTGGCAGTGTCAGTCAGCGGCACAGCGTCTTCCTGTGCGGACCCCACGTCTGGTTTGAACTCTGTTTGAAAAGCAATCCCTCAGAAGAGCTTGTCAGCCTCACTGACCAGAGAGCGAAGGCACAGTGGTGCTGTGGGATTGGACACGAGGACCCGCTATGTCTTCCCTTCGTGACCCATGTGAACTGTTTGAAGGTGGTCTGTCCCCAAAACCCCGGGGTGGAGACAGGCGGCAGACTGGCCTGGGAAACACCTCATCCAGCATGTAGTGACTGCGACCCAACCAGGCGCTCTTCATCTCCACCGTGAGGACAGCACAGCGTCGCTCTGAGGCTGCTGTGGAGGTGCACCCAGCCTCCTGGACAGCACCCTGGCCACGGACCAGCCACTGACCAGTCCCCGGACAGCACCCAGCCACGGACCAGCCTCCCAGACAGCACCCCAGCCACGGACCAGCCTCCTGGACAGCACCCAGCTACGGACCAGTCACTGACCAGCCTCCTGGACAGCACCCGGCCACGGACCAGCCTCCTGGACAGCACCCGGCCACGGACCAGCCTCTTGGACAGCACCCCAGCCATGGACCAGCCTCCCGGGCAGCACCCTGGCCACAGACCAGCCATGGACCAGCCCCCTGACAGCACCCCGGCCACGGACCAGCCTCCCGGGCAGCACCCTGGCCACGGATCAGCCTCCCGGACAGCACCTTGGCCACGGACCAGCCACTGACCAGCCCCCTGACAGCACCCTGGCCACAGGCCAGTCCCCGGACAGCACCCCGGCCACGGACCAGCCTCCTGGACAGCACCCCAGCCACGGACCAGCCTCCTGGGCAGCACCCCAGCCACGGACCAGCCTCCTGGGCAGCACCCCGGCCACGAACCAGCCTCCTGGACAGCACCCCAGCCATCGACCAGCCTCCTGGGCAGCACCCCAGCCATGGACCAGCCTCCTGGGCAGCACCCCAGCCACGGGCCAGCACCCTGCAGCGCCCAGTGCTACCCCACGCTCAGGGCACAGTAACTGCTGCTTCTCGCTCTTCCTCCTGCAGAACCCAGAGCTGAACTCTGGTTTCCAGTGAAGAGCTCTCCGGGTACATGGCCCAGCTTCCGGGCAGAACGTAACTTCCTCAAACAGGTGGCAGAGCAATCCTCCCTTCCGAGGCTGGAGTGTGCGGGCGGTGGGCTGTCACACTGCTCCCCGGCACCCAAGGAGCCAGGACTCCTGCTCACGGCGGGGGTGACCAGGGGATGATCGACACAGGACGTGCCATTGGAACAGGAATTTCTGAGGTTTCACAAGGCGGCCTGTTTGCTCAGCTGCTCTCTGCGGCAAAGAATGAAGCCATGCCTTTGAGACCACCTGAAGGACTCGCTGTGTCTGTGGGTGAGGGGGCAGTGATGTGTGCGGACGGTGGAGGCTGGACTAGCCTCTGCCCTGAACAACAGCCGAGGAACCCAATCCAAACCCGGGCCACCGCCACAGCCCCCACACGCTGCCTGCTCAGAGCCGAGTCCGGTGCGGGAGCCTCACGAACATCCGGGAACGCCCCACACGTGGGGTTCCAGGACGGGCGGAACCGGCGAGAGGAGCGGCCATGCGCACGAAGGCCTTTCGCAGTCTCTCCTGCCAATCATAGCTGAGGGAGGTGCTGCCCTCTCTGCTCCTCAAACAGACACACAACAATCCCAAAGAGAACCGCACGCATGTCCGTCATGGCCTTCCCGAGTGTTTCACTGTCCGAGTCTCCCCTCCACACTGCAGGGGCAAACTGCAACGGAAATTCCACTCCAGCATCAGATTCGCTAAAAATGACCCAACCGCCACAGGCCGCCGCCCCGCAGGGCCCTGGGGGCATGTCTGTCCTAAATCCCAAACGTCCCTGCCTTCGGGGCCACTCGCTCTCCTCCCTGCCACACTCCTGGCAGCACCTGCAGGACCCAGAGGGCCCACAGCCAGCCTGATGGGCCGACCGCATTCCTACAGCCATGTCTGAGGACAGACACAGGAAGAATCTGTGAGGACACACTGTGGTCACAGCCCTGTCCCTCACTGAGGGGACCTGTCCTCTCACAGAATGGTCCCACAGGCCGTTGATGGTCTATTCATTGGCTGTTTAAATGTGAGTTGGATTGACTTTATGTACACAAATGAGGACATGCTAAGTGGCATCAACAATTATTAAATACTAGAGGCCTGGTGCACGAATTTGTGCCCCAATGGGGTCCCTCTGCCTGGCCTGCACCCCTCTCACAATCCAGGGTCCCTCAGGGGCGGTCATACTGCCAGTTTCAGCCCAATCCCCACAGGCCAGGACAAGGGGCCCCATTATGCATATAAGGGGCCTCTAGTATGCATATAAGATCTTTGGTTAATCTCTCCCTGGCCTCCTCTGCCTTTCCTTTGAGAGTCATCAGTCTGTTCCATGTTTTCATGCCTGTGCATTGAGTGTCTGCCCCCTGCTGGTCAATACACATCATAGCTACTGGTCAAATGGTCAAACACTTAGCATATTAGCCTTTTATATATATATATATATATATATATATATATATATATATATATATATATATATTTAGTGCAGTTTATGACAACAGCACACACATCGCAAATCATACAAGACCTGGTCCTCTGAATGTGACTGACTTCGGAGACACTGAAGTTACTCCCGGTGTCCATTCCAGTAGGGCCCACCTCACACAGGACTGACTGACCGTGAGGAAATGACAGCCAATATTTCTACAGATTTTAATGAGCAAACAGGAATTGGCTCCAAGAGTTCAAAAGGTATCTTCCTCTTTCTAAAATATTTTCCTATTGATTTCAGAGAGGAAGGGAGAGAGAGAGAGAGAGAATCATCAATGATGAGAGAGAAACATTGATCACACACTGGGATGGAGCCTACAACCTGGGCATTGTACCCTGACTGGGAATTGGACCATGACCTCCTGGTTCATAGGTTGACCCTCAAACACGGAGCCACATCAGTTCGAATGTTATCTCTAAACTACTGATACCAAGTGTCTGTATGTGTCCTGGATTTTTATTTTCCTTCTTGATTTTTATTGTAAATGTGTGTCTTTCTCTTTATTGCCATCACTCCTCCCCAGGCAATGGTGATAATGAGGCAGTAGTATCCTTCTGAATTCAGGTCAAATATCAAGAACATGAAAAAAGAAATTTGGGGTCAAGCATTAACCCAAAGAGAGCTGGAATTCTGGCACAGAAAATACCAGGTTTCTCATATGTAACTGCTACATGGTTTCGATTTTAAAAACATTTCACTATATTTTATAAAAATATATTTTATTGATTTTTTACAGAGAGGAAGGGAGAGAGATAGAGAGCTAGAAACATTGATGAGAGAGAAACATCAATCAGCTGCCTCCTGCACACCCCCTACTGGGGATGTGCCCGCAACCTACATATATGCCCCTGACCGGAATCGAACCTGGGACCTTTCAGTCAGCAGACCGATGCTCTACCACTGAGCCAAACTGGTTTGGGCCATTTCACTATATTTTTAAGGTAAAATACCCTCACCCTCAATTGGCCACAAAGGAACATTTATGGTTAAATATGTTGTTAAAGATCATCAGAATGGTGAATTTTTACATTAAAATGTATAAAAAGGCACAGTATTGGGTGAAACACTTGCTAGTATTGGGTGAAACATTCTAGAATGGTCCACCTTTCCTTTTAACTCCTGCAAACTTCCCAAATCACCCAGATCCTAACACTGATTTGTTTCCTTAGTTTTACTTCTAACCCCCCACCCCCACCCCCAAGTCTCGGTAACCTGCACGCTCTCTGAGGAGCCCTGGCTGCAGCTGCCCTCGTTTTATGGAAGGAGGCCTCGGGGCTGACAGAGCCACACCCTGCCAGTGGCACGGCCGGCCGTGCGGAAACCTGTGGACAGGCCCGCGGGGGGGAGGGGCGGTCATGAGCTTCACACTGAGACTGAAGGTCCAACAAACTGCAAAGTGGCCGCACGGAGCCGCACCTGAGAGCCTCAGGTCGGTGACCCTGAAGCCAGTTCCTGGGTGAGTGTGCACAGCCCCCATGTGCGCGCCCCAAGGACGCAGCCCGGCCTGTGCCATCGCCATCTCCTCAGGTAAAGGCGGGGGTAACTCTTCGGTTTATCTGTTTGTTTATATGTTTTTATTGGTTTTAGAGAGAGGGGAAGGGAGAGGGAGAGAGAGAAACAACACTGATGACAATGATGAGAGAGAATCATGGATTGCTGCCTCCTGTACGCCCCACACTGGGGATCGAGCCTGCAACAGGGCCATGTGCCCTGACCGGAAACCCAACGCTGACCTCCTGGTTGATAGGTCGACCCTCAACCGCTGAGCCACATGGTCCAGGCCTATTTGGTTTATGTCGAACAGCGTCTGTCTAGGTGGAGACAGGCTTGTGTATTGGAATTTACTATTGGCCAGAGGAACAGTTTGAACATAGGAATACACAGGGCTCAGGATTGCACAGATAGCGCGAGTGACTAGGGAGGTACATGCTCTGAGTCCCCCAAATAGGAAGACCCCAGACCTCAGCCTGGGCCTGACAAGGCTCAGAGGCAGGACAAGTCAGGAGAGCTCACCCACGGTGGCTAACGACCCAGCTACACCAGGTCCGCCCAGGTCTCCTTGCTCCTGGAACTTGTAGGAACACAGCAGATTCCTACAAGTTCCCCCTGCCTTCACCTTGTCTGGGGCACAGGCACTGCTGGCCTCCTGGTGGGCTCAGTGTCCTACCAGAACCTCCCTGACTGACCTCTCCCACCTCCCGGCTCCGGTGGGATTTACGTTGATCCATGGACAACCACGTACTACAATACTTTTAACACTGGTAAGTAGTACATAATATCATAATACCCTCGGGATTGCTCACAGGCGTTTTGCCAGAAATGTCTGCTCAGTCAGATTACAAACTCCACGGAGGTCTGGGCCGTGGATGTCCAGCCCAACGAGGCCACGTCAGCCGATACAGAGCCACGCACCCAGCACACCTGCCCAGGCCCACTGCTTTAACGGGGAGGAAACACAAGTAAACGCAGTAAATAAGCTCATTCTTAGGCATTGAAACTCATAAAGCAAATGTTAAAGATCGAGGTCTTTGTCTCAGTGGGAACAAATACAAATTAGCAGGTAGAAGAAGGAGGTTGTCAGTGAGAACAGGGAAACACGAATAAAACCAGGTGTGACCACTCGGCGGAAGCTCAGCCTCGAGAGCAGTGGTCCTCAACCTTCCTAACACCGCGACCCTTCACTTCAGCTCCCCATGGAGTGGTGACCCCAACCATACATCATTTTCCTTGCTTCGTTATAACTGTAATTGTGCTATTGTTAAGAATTGAAATGTAAATACCTGTGTTTTCCGATGGTCTTGGGCGATCCTGTCGCACCCACAGATTGAGAACCGCTGCTGTGGAGGTAATTTTAGAGTCTTTCTACCCTTTGAAGAAGTAACTAACATTTTTAAATGTTTAAAATAAAATATTTAGTCTTACTTTCTAATGTTTAGGTGGTAATTAAAAAGTGGGTAAAATGCTCACATTTTAAAGTTAAATGTGAAAGTATTGAAATTATATATCTTTTTCTTTTCAGCTTAATGATTTTTAAAGAAATGTGACAAAGTTATATTAATGTACCAGGAGCCATCATCCTAATACTTGAAAAGCCAGGGGCTGTCATGAGTGAAACAACCATACAGACGACTGAACAGCAGGCTGCGGCGTGAGGCGACCAGGCAGGGGAGGTGAGGGAGGGGGCAAGGAGGCAGTTTTGGGTGACCAGGCCCACAAGGGGGGCAGTTGGAGGCAACCAGGCCAGCAGTGGGGGCAGTTAGGGGCGACCAAGCAGGCAGGCAGGTGAGCAGTTAGAAGCCAGCAGTCCTGGATTGAAAGAGGGATGTTCGACTGTCAGTTTATGCCCCATCTCCAGGATTGGGCCTAAACTGGCAGTCAGACATCCTTCAAGGGGCCCCGGATTGGAGAGGTGCAGGCTGGGTTGAGGGACACCACCCTCCATGCATGAATTTCATGCACTGGGCCTCTAGTAAAAAATATTTTTTTTAAAAAAAAACCCTGTAATACTCTCCTTCTACAGGGTTTATTCGAATAGATAATTTCCATGTAAGGGAGTAGTAACAACACCTAAAACTTATTGCCATCAACTGCATATTGAATACTGCTCCAGGAATTCTACACATGCTTTTCTCTTCCCCACAAGATGCCACGAGGCATATGCAAGGAAGTATTCACACCTTACAGGTGAGGACCTGCATCAGAGAAATTAACTAACATGCTCCCCACACTGTAATAATTATAGCACATTATTATTATATTGTAACATTAGCCGTAATATTACAGGATAAGCCAAGACTGAACTCAGTGTGTCTACGTGACAAGCGAGGAAGTGCGGGCGTGAATGTGAGTGTGTGTATGCATGTGAATATGTGTGTGTGTGCTTCTGTGTGGGTGTGAGTGTGTGTGGGTGTGTGTGTGTGTGTGTGAGTGTGTGTGTGAGTGTGTGTGTGTGTGTGAGAGTGTGTGTGAGTGTGTGTGTGAGTGTGTGTATAGGTGTGAGTGTGTGTGTGAGTGTGAGTGAGTGTGTGTGTGTATGTGTGAGTGTGTGTGGGTGTGTGTGTGAGTGTGAGTGTGTGTGGGTGTGAATGTGTGAGTGAGTGTGTGTGTGTGTTCCTTTCAGGTGAAATTACTTAGAACACGCAAATGTCACTGAATTACAATAATCGCTTCTGAACGTACACAAACACACACACACTCAAAACCTGCCATTGTTTTCATGTTGACTGCATCTCAGAAAAGAATGTATTGCTGAAATAAACATGTTTGAGGAAATGAGGCTGAAAAGCATCCCAGTCTGACATAGTGCCCCCCCCCAGCCCTCCACCCACGCTCGGCCCGTCTCCTGGGGCTCAGCCCGGCCGCAGGCCCCGCCCTGCTGTCTGAGAGGAGAGGAGCGTGGGGAGACGCCTGCTCCTTTGTGCCCCTGGCTCCCCCTCTCTGTTTTCCTCCATCAGCGACACTGCACCCCCCCCGAGGCTGAGGGGCAGGACCGCCACCCGCCACCCTGTGTTTCCTGGATCGCATGCTGTCCTCACATGTTGTTAGCATGTCCGCATGTCCGTTCGCGGGCAGGCTTGTTTTTGCCGACTGGCAGGGCACAGGGGACAGGGGTCTGTGACACACCAGCAGTCTCTCGCAGGGTGGACGTGCGGGTGTGGACGGGACCGGAGGTGACGGGGGGGGGGGACAATGCAGGTCTCGCCATCCAGACCGAAAGGCCGTCTGTCCGCTCAGGCACCCCTCTCGCCGAGGGAGAGCCCGGCCACCCCCCACACACCCTGCGCGTCCGAATCTGTCTCCCCGCCCTGCCGCGGCTCGGGGGGAAGGGATTTAGGCGAATTTATTGAAAAGGCATTTTGGGGGCGGGAGGGGGGGTGAAGCCAGAGGCTGCAGGGCTGGAGGAGTCGGGCTTGAAGGAGCTGCTCGGGCAGCTGGCCAGGGAGCACCTCCAGCCTCTCCGCTCCTCGTCCTCCCCTGAGAGTGTGGGTGGGAAAACACCTGAGCACAAAGCCCGCATTCTCCACCACACACACACACACACACACACACACACACACACACACACACACACACTCACACTCACACTCACATACACACACTCACACACACACTCACACACACTCACACACACACTCACACACACACACTCACACACACACATACACACACTCACACACACATACACACACATGCACACACACATACACAAACACACAGAGACACACAGACACACTCACACATAAACACACATACACACACTCACACACACATACACTCATACACACTCACACACATACACACACTCACACATACACACATACACACGCATACACACGCATACACATTCACACATACACACACTCACACATACACACACTCACACACATACACACATACACACGCTCACACATGCACACACATGCACATACATACACACACACACACACACACACACACACCGCCTCCACACCCTCCGCGCTCCTCTGGGTCAGAGACATCAGCCACGCCCATGTCTGGGATGCGGTGGAGGAGCGAGCAAAGCAAAGCACCTCCTACCCCAGACCCTGTCCCCCCACCCCTTCCCTCCGGAGAAGGCAGGGCGCCGCCCCAAGGGCCTGCCTCACCCTCCCCGAGCAGACGCATCTGCCAGTCCTCCTCGCTTGGGTCCATCTGCTCGTCCTCCCTCCCTTTGGAGCCCTCGTTCCGACAACAGAATGACTGCCCGGCCGCTCCCTCCGAGCTCGGCGCCTCCACAGCGCCTAGCGCTGGACACACCATGTCATTCCCTCGCCCTCCCAGCAGGGTCCAGGGAGACTCCCACCTCTCCCCGCCAGACAGCAGCCGCCCGCCCCGGCCACAGCCGCTCAGAGCCTCCCGGTCCCCACAGCCACCGCCACAGCCACAGCCGTCTGCTCGCGCTCTCTCTCTCTCTCTTTCTCTCTCTCTCTCTCTCTCTCTCTCTCTCTCTCTCACACACACACACACACACACACACACACACACACAGGCACTGCACCCCGCCCTGTACCTTTTTGGGTCTCTTTCTCCTCTGACTCTGACTACTGCCATTGACCTTCTCGCCGCTGTCGCTTTTCTGAGCCGCATCCTCGCTGATCATTGTGAACAGTCTGGAGAGCAAACAGCTCTGCCATGCAGCCTGCCGCCTGCACCGCCGGGAGCGAGTGTGCACGCACTGGAGCGAGCAAGCGGGTGGGGAGGGGGCTCGAAGGCGAGCGCGGCGATGTTGCCATGGCAGCAGCTGCCACAACTGTTTATCTGGCCGCACGGTTAAATCCAATTCCGCCAATTACCACCCGCCCGATACAATGCAGGAAACCTTGAAAAGAGAATGCCAGGGACGCAAATGACTGGGACTCAGCTGTTTGCTTTCTGACACACTTTCCATTCAATCAACTCTCATTCCACACAGACACACTCAACCGCCTGCACACAGAATATATACACAGAACTGCACACACGCCTGCACACAAACCTGCACACAGACCTTCTCATAGACCTGCACACAGAATGTACACACAGACCTGCACACAGACCTGCTCACAGACCTGCACACAGAATGTACACACAGACCTGCTCACAGACCTGCATTCAGTCCTGCTCACAGACCTGCTCACAGAATGTACACACAGATTGCACACAGACCTGCACACAGATCTGCTCACAGACCTGCACACAGAATGTACACACAGATCTCCTCACAGACCTGCACACAGAATGCACACACAGACCTGCACACAGATCTACTCACAGACCTGCACACAGAATGTACACACAGACCTGCTCACAGATCTGCACACAGACCTGCACACAGATCTACTCACAGACCTGCACACAGAATGTACACACAGACCTGCTCACAGATCTGCACACAGACCTGCACACAGAATGTACACACAGACCTGCTCACAGATCTGCACAGACCTGCACACAGACCTGAACATAGACCTGCACATAGACCTGCACACAGAATATACATACAGACCTGCTCACAGGCCTGCTCACAGACCTGCACACAGACCTGCACACAGATCTACTCACAGACCTGCACTCAGACCTGCTCACAGACCTGCACACAGAATGTACACACAGACCTGAACAAAGACCTGCTACAGACCTGCTCACAGACCTGCACACAGAATATACACACAGACCTGCTAACAGAATGTACACAGAGACCTGCTCACAGATCTGCACATAGACCTAAACACAGACCTGCTCACAGAATGTACACAGACCTGCTCACAGATCTGCACATAGACCTGCACACGGACCTGCACACAGTATGTACACACAGACCTGCACATAGTATGTACACACAGACCTGCTAACAGTATGTACACACAGACCTGCTCACAGAATGTACACACAGACCTGCTCACAGATCTGCTCACAGACCTACTCACAGTATATACACACAGACCTGCTCACAGAATGTGCACACAGACCTGCTCACAGACCTGCTCACAGAATGTACACACAGACCTACTCACAGTATATACACACAGACCTGCTCACAGAATGTACACACAGACCTGCTCACAGACCTGCTCACAGACCTACTCACAGTAAATAGACACAGACCTGCACACAGTATGTACACACAGACCTGCACACATTCCCACCCTCAGGCCTGCATGTAATGTTCTCCTACAGGTATGTCAGCGAGAACAGGCACAGCGCCTCAGGAGAAACTGACATTCCTGAACGTGTCCTCAACCTGACAGACCCCGTCCGCCTGTCCCCGCGCACTGTCCATCCTCCAGCCCGGGAGGGGGGCACAGGAGAAGGCTGGCCCAGGCGGCCCGCCTCGTCCCCACAGAAGCCTCGTCCCCGCGGAGAGGGAAGAGGCTCCCAGGGAAATGGTTGAAATCCATTTCGTTTCAGCAACAAGAAAACAAGACCAGGAATGAGAGGCTGCCCCGGGCCCCAGGCTACTTGGGGGCAGAGGGAGGCCAGGCCAGGGCCCGTGCCCCTCGCTGGGCAGCTCTGAGCCGGAGTGGCCTTGCCATGGGCACCTAGGTCAGATCCCACCTCCTGCCACCGGAGGCAGGGCCTTCAGCTCCCGAGCAGGAAGCTGGCCCCTGCCCCACCCCCGGGGGGCTGGGAAGGAGGCCCCACTTCTCCCGGAACTGTGTCCCGCGCTCAGGACCTGCGCTCCCTCTCAGGTCCCCTCGGCCAGCGGCAGCGGCACAGAGGGCGGCTCCTCGCCCGTGGCCGGGCTCAGCGAGGCGCTGGGGCAGCACTGGGGTGCAGACCCGCCCGCTCACACACACTGGCACCAACACGCTGATGCATTAAGTCTCACTTCACGCACCGCCAGCAAAGTGTGCGGTCCAGCGTGGAGCTCCGTGGGAGGATGAGCGTGGGCGCTCCCCGCAGTGTCCCGCTCACACTGCGGCGTGGCCGGGCGCGTCTCCGCAACAGGAGTCCCTGGAAGCAGGGGTGAGGATTGCGGCTCCTGTGGGTGCAAACGCATGGCCAGGCATGCTGTGTCCTGACAGGCATAGCTTCCGGTAAGATGGAACTGTGCTCCTTAGACACGTCCATGCGAAAGCCGCCTCGAAAATAAGCAGCAATGCGTTTTTCCCTTAAACTCTGAAGAGAAAGGGTGTGTCCATTGATCGGCACTCGGTAACCCAGAGGCTGAGTGTGTAAGAGCACAGGAATGTAAGTCTTTTTTTTTTTTTTTAATATATTTTTATTGCCCTAGCTGGTTTGGCTCAGTGGATAGAGCATCAGCCTACAGCACATGTGTCAAACACAAGGACCGCGGGCCAAATCCCTCCCGCCAGGCCTTGCAATGTGGCCCGCACCGCGCTGTCATCACTGCACTCCGCTGCATTCCATCACAATGACAGTTTATGACTGTTCAGTAAACCATTCGGCCCGCGATTTAGGCTGGATTTTAGATTTTGGCCCCTTCTCTGATTGAGTTCGACACCCCTAGCCTACAGACTGAAGGGTCCCAGGTTCGATTCCGGTCAAGGGCATGGTTGCGGGCACATCCCCAGTGGGAGGGTGTGCAAGGGGCAGCTGATCGATGCTTCTCTCTCATCGATGTTTCTGGCTCTCTATCCCTCTCCCTTCCTCTCTGTAAAAAAAAAACAATTATATATATATATTGATTTCAGAGAGGAAGGGAGAGGGAGAAAGAGAAAAACATCAATAATGAGAGAGACTCATCGATCAGCTGCCTCCTACACGTCCCACACTGGAGATTGAGCCCACAACCCGGGCCTGTGCCCTGACGGGGAATCGAACCCTGACTCCTGGTTCCTAGGTTGATGCTCAGCCCCTGAGCCTCGCCGGCCGGGCTCGGTGTTAGCTATTTGATCTCTTAGCTGCTGAGGACACATTGCCCCTTGGCCTTGACAGTATGATGATACTCAGGCCTGGATAGCGAGTCTCCAGCCTCCGATGGGAAGGAGAGCACTGCTCACGAAGAGCATTGAGCACCAGGCAGAATTCAGGAGCCCAGGTGGCCAACCACCCACACTGGTCCCGCCACTGTCCATACAAACACTGCCTGCGTCAGCTGGGGCTTCCATCCTGCGTAAGGATCCAAGAAATAACTTTCCATCCAGTTATTTTACAAAAGTGTTCAGACCAGTGGCTCTCAACCTTCCTAACGCCAAGACCCTTTAATACAGTTCCTCACGTTGTGGTGACCCTCAACCATAACATTATGTTCGTTGCTACTTCATAACTGTAATTTTGCTACTGCTACAAATCGTAATGTGAATATCTCTGTTTTCCGATGGTCTTAGGCTCTACAGCAGTGGCTCTCAGCCTGTGGGTGGCATTCGCAGGTTGAGAAGCGCTGCTGTTTGGTTAGACTTTAGACGACAGCAGCAGAAATCTATTCCGTGCTGTGCAGGCTGGAGTGGTGAGGGCGAAAGGCTCCCCATCCTGCCTGCCGGCCCAGGGTGTTCCTGCTGCACTTGGATCTCAGGCTGTTCCACCTACGGCTACAAGCACCTTCACTAAGAAAAGTGGGTGATACTTTCCGGTGTCCTTTGTGCCAGTCAATGTCAGATCCTTCCTGGGCCCAGGAACTCTCCACCTGGAAAGTACCCAGAACTGTGATGGATCTCAGACCCAACTTGCTCGCTAACCAGTGAGCCTGCTAGTTTCCTGGATGCTGGCAGAAGCCACGAGACTTCTGGGTAAGAGACGAAGATAGCTGGTTATTACTCAGAGCACAGCAGGCAGGATGGGCTTCGGCATGCTTGCATCAAGCTCCCTTACTCCTTGTCCTCACAGGCCTGATGGGTATGGTCCAGGCGGATGCTTCACACTCAAAGGTTGTATAGAGAGAGGCACCCGGGCGGAGGGAACCTGACTCTTATAGCATATCTGTACTGTAAGCATATCTGTTTTACTTATAGTAAGCATATCTGGACTGTGCTCTCAAAGAGCCATCATCCGTTTCACTGGAGAGCAAGTGTGCCTGATCTCTGCTCCTCTATCTTCCAAGGCTGCTTGCTACACCAACATTTTAAAAAATAGTCTGGAGCAAAGGTAGTCAGTGCCCAGCTTGTAAGACATACAGAAATGTAAGAAACCCACAGAAAAACCTCTCTTCAACGGAAAGTTTCAAGAAGCTCACATGATCCTTCAGCTGAGATAAATGCCACCTGCTCTTCATGGCGTCTACATGTAAGTGGACACTCCCTAGGATTCCTGAAAACTCCCTGCAGCACGCATACATGTCTGTGCAGTCAGTTCTAACAGTGCGCTCGGTCACAGACATTGGGAAGGCCTCACACGCCGCCTGTAGTTTTGCCAGAATCACTATAGCACAGAGCAAGGACGGGTGTCAGTGTGTGTGGTCTGGTCCACCAGCCAATCAAATCGTCCAGCGGCCTCGCTTTCTGCTTCTCTCCCAGCGTGTGATAACGGTCTTACTTTCCTCACAGATGATTTCCTACTTCTGTTTTTTTATTTTTATGACAAGTCCTTGAATAGACGCGCCTCCGTTTTAAAGGGAAACAGGAGTCGAAGAGACGTGAACAAACAGAGTAGATGGCCACGCGCCTCAGTAACACGCAGAACGGCATGCGGTTGACTCAATCCCCATAACCTTTTGTTTTTTCCCACTAGAAAACGAGACATTGGAAACATATGAGCTTTCAGAACCTAACAGTTCTCAAGGTCAACAAATGAAGCTGGAAAATAATGAGGGAAAACAGAAATGCTAATAGTTATTATTTAGACTGGAAAACCATTTTGGCACTTGTACAAACCCTAGAGCACTGTACCCACTAGTTTGGACAGAAATAAAAAAATCTATGAGGCTTGACAAATGAGCCACTCTTCCCTTCTCTTTCCAGTCCCTTATCTATACATTCTTGCCGTCAAGGTAGTCTATAGAAGGAGATAGAAAAAGTCAAAATACAATGGGACCACATTTTTTTGTTCAGGAAAAACTACCAGATCTCCTAGGAGGAACACCAAGACCTGTCTGGGTTGTCAGTGGGAAATTCCAGGGAAAGAAGTGCCTATTCTTGCCCAAGTCGTTTGGCTCAGTGGATAGAGCATCAGCCTGCAGACTGAAGGGTCCCGGGTTTGATTCTGGTCAAGGGCACATACCTTGGTTGCAGGCTCCTCCTTCTCACATGGATATTTCTCTCTGTCTTTCCCTCTCTCTTCCACTCTATCTAAAAATCAATGGGGAAATATCCTTGGGTGAGGATTTAAAAAACAAAACAAGAACCTATTCATGTCCAGCCAGCAAGACTCAGTGGTTGAGCATCAACCTAGGACTCAGGAGACTACAGTGCATTCCTGGTCAGGGTCCAGGCCCAGGTTGAGGGCTCGATCCCAGTGGGGGCCCTGCAGGAAGCAGCCGATCAATGATTCTCTCTCATCATTGATGATTTTTTCTCTCTCTCCCCTTCTCCCTCTCTGAAATCAATAAAAATATTTTCTTAAACTTAATTTTAAAAAAATAGCTATTATTTTCTTCCTTTTCCCTAAAATCTTCCAACCTTAAGTCCAGATTGATCTGGAAACTTCTCCAACATCAAACCTCACTGGACCTCCCTCCTCTCATGGCCACACAGCCATTGTCTGCTTCATCTGCATTGGCCTTCGATGCCCAGGTGATGCCCTAAAACAGCAAATGAAATAGCCCTGGTAGAGCCAGGTGGCTCAGCTCCGCCTCACTGCTGGAGTCAGCCTCCGGGGCCACCATTCCTCTCCAGCACGCACTTTCCCCAATGGCCTCCCTTGCCCCCACCTGTCCTCCCCTGTCCCCACCTGCCCTCCCCTGTCCTCCCCTGTCCCCACCTGTCCTCCCCTGTCCCCACCTGTCCTCCCCTGTCCCCACCTGTCCTTCCCTGTCCCCACCTGTCCTCCCCTGTCCTCCCCTGTCCCCACCTGTCCTCCCCTGTCCCCACCTGTCCTCCCCTGTCCCCACCTGTCCTCCCCTGTCCTCCCCTGTCCCCACCTGTCTCCACCTGTCCCCACCTGCCCTCCCCTGTCCTCCCCTGTCCCCACCTGTCCCCACCTGTCCTCCCCTGTCCCCACCTGCCCTCCCCTGTCCTCCCCTGTCCCCACCTGCCCTCCCCTGTCCTCCCCTGTCCCCACCTGTCCTCCCCTGTCCCCACCTGTCCTCCCCTGTCCCCACCTGTCCTCCCCTGTCCTCCCCTGTCCCCACCTGTCCTCCCCTGTCCCCACCTGTCCTCCCCTGTCCCCACCTGTCCTCCCCTGTCCTCCCCTGTCCCCACCTGTCCTTCCCTGTCCCCACCTGTCCTCCCCTGTCCTCCCCTGTCCCCACCTGTCCTCCCCTGTCCTCCCCTGTCCCCACCTGTCCTTCCCTGTCCCCACCTGTCCTCCCCTGTCCTTCCCTGTCCCCACCTGTCCTCCCCTGCCCCCACCTGCCCTCACCCACCCCCACCTGCCCTCACCCGCCCTCATCTGCCCTCACCTGCCCCCACCTGCCCTCACCCGCCCCCACCTGCCCTCACCCACCCTCACCTGCCCTCACCTGTCCCCACCTGCCCTCACCCACCCTCACCTGTCTTCCCCTGTCCCCACCTGCCCTCCCCTGCCCCCACCTGCCCTCCCCTGTCCCCACCTGTCCTCCTCTGTCCCCACCTGTCCTCCCCTGCCCCCACCTGACCTCCCCTGCCCCCACCAGCTCCCACCTGTCCCCACCTGCCCCCACCTGCCCTCACCTGTCCCCACTTGCCCTCACCTGCCCTCACTTGCCCCCACCTGGCCCCACCAGTCCCCACCTGCCCTCACTATCCTCACCTGCCCTCACTTGTCGCCACCTGCCCCCACCTGGTCCCACCTGCCCCCACCTACCCTCACCTGTTCCCACCTGCCCTCCCCTGTCCCCACCTGCCCCCACCTGCCCTCACCTGCCCCCACCAGCCCCCACCTGCCCTCACTGCCCCTACCTGCCCTCACTGTCCCCACCTGTCCCTACCTGCCCCCACCAGCCCCCACCTGCCCTCACTGTCCCCATCTGCCGCCACCTGGCCCCACCAGTCCCCACCTGCCCTAACTGTCCTCACCTGTCCCCACTTGTCCCCACCTGCCCCCACCTGGCCCCACCTGACCCCACCTGTCCCCACCTGTCCTCACCTGCCCTCACCTGTCCTCCCCTGCCCTCACCTGCCCCCACCTGCCCCACCTGCCCTCACCTGCCCCCACCTGCCCTCACCTGTCCTCCCCTGCCCTCACCTGCCCCCACCTGCCCCCACCTGCCCTCATCTGCCCTCACCTGCCTTCACCTGCCCTCACCTGCTCCCACCTGCCCTCACCTGCCCTCACCTGCCCTCACCTGTCCTCCCCTGCTCTCACTTGCCCTCACCTGCCCCCACCTGTCCTCCCCTGCCCTCACCTGTCCTCCCCTGCCCTCCCCTGTCCTCCCCTGTCCCCACCTGCCCTCACTATCCTCCCCTGCCCTCACCTGTCCTCACCTGCCCTCACCTGCCCCACCTGCCCTCCTTTGTCCTCACAGAGCCCGGAGGCAGGGCCCGAGAAGCAATGCGTCCTGAGCATGGGCGTCTGGAGCTCTGGGGTCCAGCTCGTCTCTGCTTCATCAGGCAGGGACCCTCCTGTGGGTCCTGGGTCCTGTCCTCTGAGAAGCCCGTCCTGGTGGGCCAGCTGCCCGCCCCGACCCAGCCGGGCCCGGGCCCGCTGGACACATGAGACAGCACCCTGTGTGCCCCCACCCCGCCCAAGCCCAGGGCTCAGGGGGGTGCTGGGTCCCTCCCTGTGCTCAGCTTTCCTGCGGAGGAGAAACACCTGCGTCAGAGTGGATTTGAAAAAAGTGGACACGTTGGAGGAATGCACTTCTTACCATCAGATGTTTGTTATTAGTAACAGCAACGAAGCTGTGGCCCCATGCACAGAAATCGCACTGTACCCCAGTTTCCTCCTCCCTCCAGCCCCCCCCCATCCCCCCCGCCCTGGAACTGTTTCTGTCGTTTGGGGGAATTTCAACGAAAAGACAGAAAGATTTCTATTTACCTCCCATTTCCTCCCCACAGATGGTTGATGCCCCCTTTTCAGGAACAACAGGCTAACAATGTTAGTTTGCGAGCGTGCAGAGCGCCCCCCGCTCAGCGGAAACAGCGGGACCGCGGTAAGTCCCCGGCCGCAGGGCGCGCTGTGAGCGCTCGGCCGGCCGGAAGGCGGGCGCGGCGCTGCGGAAGGGCTGCGGGGAACACGCATCAGCAAAGGTCACCGAGGTCACCGTGTCCTGAGGTGCCACCCACCGCCAGGAGCCAAGACCCAGGGTCTGGAGACGCGGCGGGGGACTGACCTGCACACACAGGACGGGCGGCCCGGGGGCCTGCAGGCGCCGGACCTGGAACACTCAGGTCCCCCAGGACCGTGGCGCAGCACCTCCCGCCCGGAGCCACGGAGCAGGTGCGTGTGGCGTGCTCAGCCGGGGGATCGCCTGCCTCCGGACACGCTATGGGAACAAGCCTCACTTACTTTCCACGGGACCAGCGACAAGGACGTGCAGGCGCTCCCCATCTCCACCACGTGGTCTCCCCGAAGCCAGCAGGCCCCCCACTGCCACCCTGGCCCCCGTGCTCCTCGCATCCGCTGGGTGGAAGGAAGCGACTGTCAGATCTTCAGTGGCTCACCTGACTCCCTGCCCTCCCGCTGGAGTCTGGAGGCGCCCCAACCTCTGCAGCCCCCCTTCCCGGGTTTCCAATAACCGCCGCTCAGCAGTCCGTCCTCCCTCCCCTGCGGACGTCCTTCCCGTCCCCCTGCACCAGCCCTCCAGCTGCCGGCCACTGTGCTTTGTCTCGGGACAACCTTGGCGCCTGCGCCAGTTTGTCTTGTTTCGGGTAGAAGGGACTTTGGAAAGGAAGGAGATGTGTACCATCCTGACTCTGACTTCACAGGAACCCGAGCCCCACGCCTCCCGCCAGGAGCGGAGCTGGAGGCAGGTGCCGGCCTCGCACACCGGCCCCGGGGGCAGCCGAGCTCGCCAGTGCCCGTGTGCTGCGCCCATCCATACCACTGTGCACACGTCGCTGTGCACACGCCACTGTGCACATGTCGCCGTGCACACGCCACTGTGCACACGTCGCCGTGCACACGCCACTGTGCACATGTCGCCGTGCACACGCCACTGTGCACATGTCACCGTGCACACGCCACTGTGCACACATCGCCGTGCACATGCCACTGTGCACATGTCGCCGTGCACATGCCCAGGAATCCGCAGCTCCTTGTGCCGGCCAGCCTCACGCTGTCCCTGCACCTGCAGGTTCCTGTTCTGGTTTTTAATCCTCAACCAGAGATAGGTTTGGAGAGAGAGAGAGAGAGAGAGAGAGAGAGAGAGAGAGAGAGAGAGAGGGAGAGGGAGGGAGGGAGGGAGGGACGGAAGGAGGGAGGGAGGGAGGGAGGGAGGGAGAGAGGGAGGGGAGAGAGAATATCACTCGGTTGTCTTTCATATGTATGTGGACCAGGATCAAACACAAAAGCGTTTGGTGTATGGGCTCCTGTTCTAATGTGTTCCCTACATCCATCCAACGGACTTACAAAGGCGACGAAATCTACTCGGGTTCCCCAGGCTCCGTATTCCAGGAGAGCCACAGTGAACACCCAGACCAGCACACCGCTCTACAGCGCTTCCATACCGCCACCCAGAGCCTCCGTCCCAGGGGCTGCTCCTCACAGCCACCCAGAGCCTCCGTCCCAGGGGCTGCTCCTCACAGCCACCCCCCAGAGCCTCCGTCCCAGGGGCTGCTCCTCACAGCCACCCAGAGCCTCCGTCCCAGGGGCTGCTCCTCACAGCCACCCAGAGCCTCCATCCCAGGGGCTGCTCCCAGCCCGTGGCCCTTCGCAATGTGTATGTAAGATCCACAGAGGGAAGGAGCGAGGACCTGGGGAGCAGGGGCACTGCTGCTCGCCCGCAGGCGGTCGTCCGTGGACCAGCGTGTGGCGGACGGAGGAGAAGCCCTGGGAGAGTCCCAGGTGACCTCCTCCTGGTGTGGATAGGAGGAGGCTCACACACAGGAGCCTGGAGAGTGACCACAAGGCACACGGAGAAGGGAGGCGCACATTTGTGTGGACAGAGTGGGGATGGCCAGCCAGGAGGTCATGGAGTGTGCCCGGGGCAGTGTGTCCACAGACCACACTCCGGTCCAGCGGCCGGTGGTGCGGGGGGCGGGGCGCCCCGGGCCTCACACAGGCTGCCTCGTTCTAAAACACGCAGCGTGAGTGCGGGGCCCTCCACTGCATCCTGCTGTGAGTTAGGAAAAGCTGGGGAGGTCAGGAAAGAGTGGAGGAAAAGGCTCGAACAGAGCGTGAGAAATACTCAGGGTCCTTCCTACAGGGGGCTGCACGTAAGAGTGAGAAAACAGAATTTATCTTTTGAATAATAATGAAAGAAGAGTCAGGAGTAATAAATCACTTGTATGTGACAAAACAGAGGTACAAAGCTAACCTGGACTAGAATTTTTAAAAATTAGCACGATGAGATTCGCTTGGATATAAAGGAAGGGGGTGCAGCCTGCTGCTGAAGGAACTCTAAACTGCTTAGGGATGAGTCCTGTGTGCTCAGTGGTTAGAGCATCACCATGAACCTCAGGCCTGATCCCCCCAGTCAATGGCAGGTCCTGAGTTGCAGGTTCAATCCCTGTCCCTGGTTGGGGCATGTGCTGGAGGTAACCAATCAATATCTCTGTCACAATAATGTTTCTCTCTCGCTCGCTCTCTCCCCCTCCTTTCTCTCCCCTTCTTCCCCTCCTCTGCTCCCTTCCACCCTCTCTAAAAATTCAATGGGAAAAATATCCTCAGGTGAGGATTAAAACAATAATAATCCTAAATAATAAAAACCTAATATGCTAAATGTCCAGTCATCTGGTCTGCTATTTAACCAATCAAAGGGTAATATGCTAATGATATGCTAAGGTCACGTCACCACCAGCTATGAAATGCACTGACCACCAGGGGCAGATGCTTCAACCAATAGGTTAGATTGCTGTTGGGGTCTGGCTGATCGGGACTGAGTGAGACAAGCCAGACACACCATGGGGCACTCCTGTGGTCCCTCCCCGGCTGGCCTACCTCTTGTGTCTCTCCCCTGACCCCAGTCATGCACTGGTGGGGTCCCTTGGCCTGACCTGCACATTCTCACAATCTGGGACCCCTCAGGGGATGTCGGAGAGCTGGTTTCAGCCTTCCCACAGGCCAGGCCACCAGGCCCTAGTAATAATACTAATAAACAAAGACAAGCTACTTTCCAGCCTCCGTCAGCTACTTGCCCACTCACTCACTGCATGCTCCTTGCGAGGCTGGAAGGGATGGATTTAAAGTTGATGATGTCATTGGAGTCCTTAGACACAGCCAGCTGGTCCCTCAGAAGTCTGGGCTGGGCACCCAGACATCAGGTGGAAGGGCAGGCAGAGCCCTGAGTGTCTTGGATTTTCCCCTCCTTTTATTGTTTCATTGGTTAATTTTTGTAAATGAAGGAAAATTTCTGCCTCCTTTTTAAAAAATATATTTTATTTCAGAGAGGAAGAGAGAGAGAGAAACATCAAAGATGAGAAAGAATCATTGATTGCCTGCCTCCTGAATGTCCCCAATTGGGGATGGAGCCCACAACCCAGGCCTGTGCCCTGACTAGGAATCTAACTGTGACCTCCTGGTTCATAGGTCGATGCTCAGCCACTGAGCAACACTGGCTGGGCTTTCTGTGTCCTTTTAAAACTGTTTTCTTTATTTGGCACATTGACAGACAAAACATTTCAGTGGGAAAGGGCATGGGGCCCTGTGGCTGCCCCTCAGGCTGTGCCCTGTGTGCCAGAGAATGGAGGGGGCACACCTGTCATTTTTCACTAAAACCCATTCATGAGCATAGCCTGCCCATGTCCCTCTGCCTCACGGCTCAGGAGACCTCTTAAACACACGATTGCGTTCTGTTAACAAATTAAAGAATTCCTTTACATTTACCTTTTATGCTGTTTCTATTCTCATTTCCTGGTCTCTAAACCTGATGTGAACAAATGTTCTCCGCTAAAATTTAGGTGAAGAGGTTTAAATCGAAGTCTGCTCTTTACACAAAACAAATACATTTTTTATATATTGTTATGGATTTCAGAGAGGGAGGGAGAGAGAAACATCAATGATGAGAGAGAATCATGGATCAGCTGCCTCCTGCACACCCCACACTGGGGATCAAGCCTACAACCCTGACCTCAAATCAAACCGTGACATCCTGGTTCCCAGGCCGATGTTCACCCCCGGAGCCACGCCGGCCAATGAGATAGATACTTAAAAGTTCCCTTGGGAAGGGACTGTCTGTCAGCCTCACTGATGGCTTTCAAACTGTCTTCCCATGAAAGGACTTTATTGACTTTCCCCCAACTACCTGTTCAGCACCCCTAGGTGCCAGGGCCCCTTCTCTCAGAGCTCACGTGGTCATGGGAGGAAACAGGTCACCTTCACCGAGAGGATGGGGCCCTGGGCCACAGAGACGGTGGGGCGCCTTGTTGAGATGCTCACACAGTGTCTCCGAGCAGCTGGCCTGTGGGGGCCTGTGAGGAGAGGGGCTCACCACCTCCAGGCAGCGAGGGAGGGGCCGGGAGGGGTGACCAGGCCCAGGAGAGCCTCGGGGGCTGAGGAGGCTGAGGAGTCGGTGACATAGAAATCACGAGGCTGGCAGCTGGGTTCTGAACACTCTGTTCTTTCCCGTTTCTGGACAGACTCACCCCACTTTCTGTCTCCCCCACATCTGAGGTGTGCTTAAACATGAGAACCCCTAGAGCTATGGACAGACTCCGCCAAGCTCCCTCCTGCATCCTTGCCTTCCCACACACTCAGGTTGGTTAGGAGAAATCGCCCTTCCCCACGGAAAGGAGCCTGCAGTGACACACGCTCCTGTGCTGCTCCGCAGGCGCGAACTCTCCACGCGGCGGCCTGCTCCGTGGGGAAGAGGCAGGAGCGGGGGAGGCGGCGAGTTCCCCAGGGACACGGGACCCGTCACGGCCATAAATAGGCTGCTCCCAGACAAGCCACCGGGACACCCTCCGGGGAAGGGGTCAGGGGCCGCCCCAGAGGAGGCCGCACAGGCACCGCTCCAGTTGGTGCTTTTCTCCTTCAAGGTCAGCTCTGCCTGGACGACACACGCCCTCAAGGCCACAGGCAGCCAGGGCTGCAGGCCTGGCCCGCTCCCGGACGGGGCAGGGCGGGGCGGGGCAGTCTGAGCCCGGGAAGGCCGCTCGGGCCCTTGCCGGGAAGTGCGCCTGCCCAGGGCCAGCGCCCGCAGGACCCCTCCCGGGTGGCAGGCGCCCGCCGGGGAGGAGCAGGAGGGGACCAGGCGTCTCTCGGCCTCTGGCTGTGATCTAGTAAACATCGCTTCCCACGGGCAACATGCGGCCCACAACGGATATTTTTGTGACCCAGCCAACATAACAGTATGTTAGAAAGATTTAATAAAAATTCCGTAACTTAATTTTTACAATATCCTGTTATACACTGGAGGCCCGGTGCACAAATTTGTGCACCAGTGGGGTCCCTCGACCTGGCCTGCGGTATCCGGCCAAAACCAGCTCTCCAACATCCCTGAAGGGGTCCCAGATTGCAAGAGAGCACAGGCCAGCCCAAGGGACCCCACTGGCGCACCATCGGGCTGGGGAGTGACATGGCGGTTGGCCAGCCGAGGAGGGACCACAGGAGGGCTCCAAGCCGTGTCCAGCCCATCTTGCTCAGTCCCAATCAGCCATACCCCAGCAGCAAGCTCACCTACTGATCAGAGCGTCTGCCCCTGATGGTTAGAGCACATCTTAGTGACTGGCAACCAGCCCCCTGGTGGCCAGTGCACATCATAGCGAGTGGTTGAGCAGTCTTAGCAAGTCATTACCATATTACACTTTGATTGGTTGAACGGGCAACCAGACAACTGGACACTTAGCATATTAGGCTTTTGTTATATAGGATAATCTATATATATAAAACCCTAATATGCAAATAGATGAATGACAGAGCAACCGAACAACTGAACAACTGGTTTCTATGATGTGTGCTGACCACCAGGGGGCACACGTGGAACATGGCGGGCGTCTGCAGCCGGCAGCAGAGCATGGAACATGGCAGGTATCATCACAGCGGGATGGTGGAGCTGGTGAGCTGGGGCTGCTGAAAACCCTCTGCTCCCATGTGCCATGGTCCTGCTGTCAGAGGGCGAGAACGGCAGCTACCTGCCCCGATCGCCCCTCAGGGGTTCTCCACCTCCCCCTGCTCAGTTAATGTTCGAGAAAAACTATTAATTTTTATTAAATGTTATATTATTTTAACATTTATTTCAGCCCTTTGTATTCAGCATGTCTCTATGAAATAAACCTGTTTCAATGAAAATTGAAGCTCTTGTTTTTTTGGCCACACACACTTACACCTGTTTATTTGACCCGTGGTAGCCTTTGGGTATGACATGCTTGTAAACTAAACTGTTTGCATTGTATTTTATTCATTTACTTATTATTTGTTTATCCTCACCTGAGGATATTTTTTCCTTTGATTTTTTTTTTTTTTTTCTTACTAGAGGGAGTGGAAGGGAGGGGGAGAGACAGAGAGAAAAACATTGATGTGAGAAACACACATCACTTGGTCGCCTCCCAAAGGAGCCCTGACCAGGCCTGCAGTGACACATGCTCTCGGTGGCTCTCGTGCATGGAGTCGAACCCAGGACCCTTTAGCCCCGGGCGGGGCTCTAATACTGAGCAACTGGCCAGGCAAACTGCCTGCGTTGTAGATAAGAACTCCGCACTAAGAATAATTAGTAAGTACAATTAGAAAACACAGTGTTCATTTCGGAGAAGAGAGATGTAAACACCGGTTAATTTTCCTGAGTCCTCGAGGATCCTGATGTTTGAAAGAAACATGAGCTACCCCTTTCCTTTGGAGTGGGCCGAGGCCGACGGGCCGACCTTGAACTAAGTGTGTCCGCTGAGCTCCGCCGGGACCCTGGATCACACACGCTGAGCCAGTGGTGACCGGAGTGTGGGCGTGGGGTCCCGCTCCCTCCGGAGTGTGGGGTCACTCCGAATGCCACCGAGAGAAACGGGCCTTTCCTCCGGAATTCAGCCAATTGCTGGGAACTTTCAAGTCCCAGCAACACTGTTGCTATAGCAACCTGATGAGCTATTCTTAGCAACCAGCCACAACTCACACCCACAGGGTCCCTTCATTTATCCCAGGAAGAAGAATGCTGACATCCGATCTCTAGAATATACAGCTCTCACCAGCCGCCGTGTGTGGGTGCAAGCTCACGCGATCCGGGTCGTGTGTTAAAACACGCCCTGGGCCTCAGGCACATCCTGCGTGTACACGACAGACACACACGGAAGGGAACACACACGGCTGGGATACAAATGGGTTTTATCTGTCTCCCTGAGAATTCGTCAACTGCGGCAGAATCCCGAACGTGACTCAGGCGTGGCCGATGTGGACATCTCTCGGACAGATTGCATGTAGTTTACAACCAGGAACGCGGGTGACAAGGAAATCTCACGTTTGCCACGATTTGGCTTTTTTTTTTTTTTTTTTTTTAAATATATTTCATTGATTTTTTACAGAGAAGAAGGGAAGGAGGTATAGAGAGCTAGAAACGTTGATGAGAGATAAACATCGACCAGCTGCCTCCTGCATACCCCCCACTGGGGATGTGCCCGCAACCAAGGTACATGCCCTTGACCAGAATGGAACCTGGGACCCTTCAGTCTGCAGGCCGACACTCTATCCACTGAGCCACACCGATTTTGGCCACGATTTGGCTTTTGATTCTAAAGCCGTCACCAGGACGGGCATCGCTCAGGGCACCCTGGCACCTCCAGGAGGGGTCCTCGGCAGCAGCACGGCCGCTGGGTCCCGCACAGGCAGCCGGCCGCCTCCAAGGACCCCAGGCTGGCTCTGAGGCGGTCTGTCAGGGCAGGGTGGGGGTTCTGGAGACAAAGCTCCCCAGGCCGGCCGGAGCTGCAGCGTGACCTGCTCCTCTGTTTAAATAAAAGGCTCTTCTTTCTGCCGCCAGGATCCGCCCGGATCGGGGTCATTCTGGTCTGACGTGGAAGACAAAGAAGCCACTCACACTCCCGCCCCCCGTGCCCCCTGGGTCCCAGGCCAGCGGCTATGGTGCAGATGGGGGCAGGGCAGGAGGGCAGGAGGGCCAGAGCCGCCAGCTGCACAAATGCCGCTCTGTGGTCAGCGCCTCCAGAGTCACTGCACCGGAGCCACGGCCGGGGTAGATGTGAACAGCTGCTCTCGCTGGGGCAGCCTGAGGTCGCCCTCTGCAGGGGCCTCCAATTTTGATAAATTGCTTTAAAATAGAGGTGTCGAACTTAATCAGAGAAGGGGCCAAAATCTAAAATCCAGCCTAAATCGAGGGCCGAATGGTTTACTGAACAGTCATAAACTGTCATTGTGATGGAAACGCAGCGGAGTGCAGTGATGACAGCGCGGTGCGGGCCACATTGCAAGGCCTGGCGGGACGGATTTGGCCCGCGGGCCTTGTGTTTGACACATGTGCTTTAAAATATCAAATCTAGCTCTGGACAGTGCAGCTCAGTGGATAAAGCGTCATCCTGTGGACTGAACGGTCCAGGTTTGATTCCAGTCAAGGGCATAGACCTCGGTTGGAGGCTCCTCCCAGCACCTGTCCTGGTTGGGGAGTTTGCCAGAGACAATAATCAATGTGTTTCTCTCACATCAGTGTTTCCCTCTGCCTTTCCCTCTCTCTTCCACTCTCCCTGAAAAATCAATGGATTTAAAATATCCTATATAATAAAACCCTAATATTCAAATCGACTGAACGACAGAACAACTGGTCGCTATGACCTGCACTCACCCCCAGGGGGCAGATGCTCAACATAGGAGCTAACCCCTGGTGGTCAGTGGGCTGGCACAGGGGAGCTCCATTCAGCCAGAAGCCGGGCTCATGGCTGGTGAGCACAGCAGCAGTGGCAGGCCCCTCTCCCGCCTCCATAGCAGCACTAAGGACCCCTTTGGGGTCCTGGACAGCGAAAGAGCGCAGGCCAGGCTGAGGGACAAAAATTGTGCACTGGACCTCATATATATTATATATATAATAAAGAGGTAATATGCAAATTAACCATCACACCCTTGCAGCCCTAATGTGGTCACAAGATGGCCAGCAGGGAAAAGCAGACCTTCAGGGGAGGGCAGTTGGGGGGACCAGGCCTGCAAGGGAGGGCAGTTAGGGATAACTGAGCCAGCAGGGGAGGGTAGTTGAGGGTGACCACACTGGCAGGGAAGAGCAGTTGGGGGTGACCAGACCTTCAGGGGAGGGCAATTGGGGGGACCAGGCCTGTAGGGGAGGGCAGTTAGGGGCAATTTGGCCAGCTGGGGAGCAGTTAGACTTCAATCAGGCTGGCAGTGGAGTGGTTAAGGGGTGATCAGGCTGGCAGGCAGAAGTGGTTAAGGGCAATTAGGCAGAGCCAGGGAAGCGGCTGGGAGCCAGCAGTCCTGGATTGTGAGAGGCATGTCCAACTGCCCGTTTAGGCCCAATCCCAGTGGGCCTAAATGGACAGTCGGACATCCCTCAAGGGGTCCCAGATTGGAGAGGGTGCAGGCTGGGCCGAGGGACAATCCCACCATGCACAAATTTTGTGCACCGGGCCTCTAGTAAATTCAAATAAAAACATAACAGATAGAAGGAAAACTGAGGAGGAGACAACCAAGATGGCGGCATAGGGCAGACACCCGAATGCAGCCTACCACAAGTTTGAATTTAGAACTGAAAAACCGGGGAAACATCACCCTGAAGCGCCGGACAGCTGGCTGAAGGGAGGCTCTACCATCTGGGAAGGAGAGAGAAGGTGCGCTGAACCTCAGGAACTGTGAAGGTACGGAAAACTGTGCGAGCGAAAAAGCAGCCGTAGAGTTCGCTGCCGGCTGGCTTGCGGAGCGTGGAGAGGGCGGGCCGAGTTCACTACCAGCTTACTCCCTGCGCGCAGAGAGGGCGGACAGCTTATGCGTGGCTGGCTTTCTTGTTCCGGAGGAAAACAAAACCACCCTATTGCGCTGACAGAGGCCAGTCTGTCAGGCAGTGGGCAGAGATCTCTCGGAGGTGTGTGAAGCCAGCAGCCATTACTGTGGGACTCAGAAACCAGGCCGTCATAGGGAGGGGCTGAATAAAGCTTGTCTGCACCACCTGAGACTACGCCCCATCCAAGCAGAGCATAGAGGCCCTTCCAGTGGCTAGCTTCCTCGTTCGCTGCCAATAGGACTCTCCGAGGGAGGGACAGACAGGAATCTAAAGCTTGTCTGCACCTATACCAAAGAGGTGCTCGCGCCTACAACCAATTGTGCGGGATTCAACAAAGCGTGTCTGTGCCACCCCAAGACTCTGCCTATCCAAGCAGAATACAGAAACCCTCCTAGCTGAGACACTTCTGATCCTCATAGCCAATTGGCTTGGAGATCAACACTTCCCAGTGATACCAACAACAAGCAAGGCTTAACAACAAGACTGCCCACCCATCTCACAAAGGGCTACACCAAGACTGTCCATCTCAGGTAACTGGGAGGCTGACTCACTGAACCATATAGGACACCTTAGCACACAAAGCCACCCTACCAACTCAGGGAAGCTGTGAAAATGCCAAGACAAGGAATTAGATCACAAACAAAAGAAATGGAGGAAAAGAAGAGACTGGATATAGAGTAAAAAACCACGCTTATAAGGTTTTTTAAGAATTTCCTAGAAAAGGTTGATAAGACCTATGAGGAGATGAAAAGGGATCAACAAGAACTAATAAGGGACCAACAAGAACTAATAAGGGATCAACAAGAACTAATAAGGGATCAACAAGAAATAAAGAATACATTGTCTGAATTAAAAAATATTATACAGAGTCCTAAAAACAAAATGGAGGATCGCAAGAATCAAGTCAAAGATTTGGAACATAAAGAACCAGAAGATACTCCTCCACAGAAGCAAGAAGTCAAGAGAATCCAGAAAGTTGAAGATGATTTAAGAAACCTCTGGGATAACTTCAAGCGAACCAACATCAGAATTATGGGGGTCCCAGAAGATGAGAGAGAGCAAGATATCGAAAACATACTGAAAGAAATAGTGACAGAAAACTTCCCCCACCTGGTGAAAGAATTAGACTTACAAGTCCAGGAAGCGCACAGAACTCCAAACAAAAGGAATCCAAAGAAGACCACACCAAGACACATCATAATTAAAATGCCAAGAGCAAAAGACAAAGAGAGAATATTAAAAGCAGCAAGAGCAAAGCAGGTAGTTACCTATAAAGGAGCACCCATACAATTGTCAGCTGATTTCTCAACAGAAACCATGCAGGCCAGACGAGAATGGCAAGAAATATTCAAGTTAATGAATAGCAAGAACCTACAGCCAAAAATAATCTACCCAGCAAAGCTATCACTCAAAATCGAAGGCCAGATAAAGAGCTTCACTAATAAAAAAAAGCTAAAGGAGTTCATCACCACCAAACCAGAATTATATGAATTGCTGCAGGGGGTTCTTTTAGAAGAGAAAGTAAATAAAGATAAAAACTATGAACAACAAATATGTAACTATCAACACGTGAATCTAAAAACCAAGGGAATTAAAAAAAATCTTATGAACAATATTAACTGGTGAATATAATAGAATCAGAGATATGGAAGGGGAGTGGACTGACGATTCTTGGGGAAAGGGGGAGAGGGGGGTATAGGAAGAGACTGAACATAAACTGTGCACCTATGGATGAGGACAATGGGGGGGGTGGGGAAAGGGCAGAGGGTGGGGTGGGAACCTGGTGGAGGGGGAAAAATGAACTTTTGTAATAATATGAACAATAAAGATTTATTTTAAAAAAAAAGAAGAAGAAGGAAAACTGAAAAAGAGAGTCCATGAAATGGGATAAAATTCCATGTGTCCAATCAGAGTTCGGCTTCAGCCACAGGCTGCTGCAGATACATGGCTCAGCAGCAGTCGATGAGAGCGCTCGTGGTAACACATTCGGCATATGTAACCCAAGCAGAGTGCTTCCTGCCTTTACATAAACTGTGTGCATCCTTTATATAAGCAAAACTTACCGGAAATGTGTAAACATATAATTTGTGCAGAGCCAGCTGTTAAATATTTACCAGTGTATCTCTGGGGTTCTACCTTTGGGGGATATAATCTGAAACAGTGAGAGAGTAAATGGATTGTCAGCCACTAGGTGGCAGTAACAAGGATGAGAAAACCACAAACAAACAAACCAGAAGGAAAAGCGATTTACATAGAAACTACTTCACCTGTTTTCCTATCATTTAATCCTTAAGTCACATTAGAAAAGAAAATCATGGCCTTTTAAAGAGCTGACTTGTAAACAAGCTAGTTATAAAACCAAGCCATGTTCAGTATAAGAAGTTTAGAAAATGAGCAAGGGTGTAAAATGGAATAAAATGACCCATAAAATGACTCAAAAATGAAGTACTGTGGGGTTTTTTGTGAATGTCCTTGGAAGCATTTTGCAAAACCGGGATTATGTCACACATTCTTCTTTACAGCTTTACCAGAGGCCCAATGCACTGAATCTGTGGTGAACACGCCTTCCTTACCCGCTCGCTGCCCGCACCGCTCTCGCCTGGCACCCAGACCCGGCCTCCCTCGCAGCCCAGGCTTCACCGGAAGGCTGTCCAGAGGGACATCTGGAGGGACGTTCAGTCTAATTAGCATATTATGCTTTTATTATTATAAGATTTTCTCCTTTTTGTATCACAGCTTCCTTGTGCCTAGATTGTATGCCATCACTTTTAGTGGCTGCATAATACTTGCTTGTTTGGTACAATGACATGTCAATTTCTCCTTATTAATGGCATTCCCCTTGCTGATAACTCTCCCCTCTCAAGAACAGGACTTTGATAAACAGCCACAAGCAGGCCTCCTTGTTTACTTGTCCAATCATGTCCTTAGGGTAAACTCCAAATGGTGGAACTACTTAACTTTTAATCCTCTCAGGCTTAGTTTTGTCTGTGCTACTAAAACAGAGCCCAAGTAGTCAGCGATTTGCGTCGGTTCTCACCAACATGGCCAAGGGTGGGAAGCAGACAAGGTGCGGGTGTACTTGTTCCTCCGGGTGCTAAGCTTTAGGGGAAGGGCCAGGGGCACCCCTTTTCCCGACACCCGCCCGCCCCATCTTCCGGACGCTGCGTGTGAGGAGGTGCCCGCCTTGGGTGCCAGGGCCCGGGGAAGGCTTGCACTATGATGGGTGCCGGGCCAGGGCCGGGCATGCCTGCAGCTCCTCGGGGACGGAGATGCCCACCTTGTCGCCGGGTCCAAGGCGCTGCAGGTGCTGCGTGCCACGGCGTTCTCCAGGAAGCCAGAGAGGGTGCCCCTCGGGTGGGTCCTGTGCCTCAGCGTCACTGGGCTCATCCACCTGCTGCCACCCCTCCCGCCTCCCGCAGCTGCCCAGCAGGAGCCCAGGCCCCGGCGGCGGTGAGGGGACCTGCCGGTGACCCAGCGCGGCCAGAGGGGGCGCCCAGCAGCTGCCCGCCGGTGACGGTGAGTCAGAGACCGTGCCGTGTTGGGCGTCATCGGCACAGCGTCCGGCTCACTGGAGCGATGCGGCTCTCACTTTCCCTGCGGCTCGCCACCCGCAGTGGCAGCACCCCCACTCCCGCCCTCAGGGTCTCGGGTTAGGAAAGCAGAAGCAATAATTCTAGTCATTTCTTGCTTAACTTAGAACAAACCCTAAGACTGAAAGCAAAACTTCTCATTAAACTGGGGCGAATATCCGCGGGTATGAGCTTCGTGAAGTCCTGCCCCCATGATGCCCCCAGGCACCCAGGCGACCACACGCCAGCACAGGGTCAGGAACCGCCTGGCCGCGGCCGGGCCCCAACGCCCCGACAGCGCGCGGGTCATGTGGGCTCAGTGTGCAAGCGTTCTCTGCTCTGGCTAAATACGAACATTCGCGACACGCGTGGGCTGAGTGAGACTGCGCCCACACACCGCAGCTTCTCTCCTTTGGGGCCCCCAAGCCCCATCCACACGTCCTGGCCACGGCCCAGGGCCGGCCCGATGCCATGCCAGCTCTGCCCCAGGCTGTTACCGCGGTGCCAGAAAGTGACGTGAAGTCCAGTCTCACAGCTCGCTCCACCGCCCCCACAGCGCCATCCCACAATGTTCACAGCGAAACAGGGGAGAGGAAAAGAATCATAGGCTTCGTTCTGCGATTATTTTTGTGAGACCTCATTCTGTGTATACACACACACACACACACACACACACACACCTGTGGATACACAGAGAAATCAGAAGGATTTGAGCTGGAGGCGACCTCCATGGCTGACGCCCGCACGGTGAAGATGAGGAGGCAGCACAGCCAGCACCGGAGGCGTCCGACGCCCAGCCGGGGCCCTGGGCCTGGCGCCCAGGGACGGCCGGAGCTGGCTCTCGCTCTGGTTTCCAGCGTTGTTCCGCTCTACCACTGAGCCAAACCGGCTTCGGCTGTTGTTCCGCTCTAAGTGACCTGTCACTGACAAGCGCAGGTGAGTGGGAGGGGCTTCCCATTCACTGTGCGGGAGTTCCCCATTCCTGTGGGATCAGCGCGTCACTCCCCCGCCCTGCAGAAGCCCGCCCCTCCTACACCTGTGCCTAGCCAGGCCTCCTGCCACGGAGACTGCCACCCCCTCCGCAGAGGGCCCAGGTTACCAGGCCTACCCACCAACACAACATGTCAAGCATAGCCTGGTTCTGTGGCTAATCCTTTAGATTATTGCTGATGTAAAACACTCCCCCTCCCCCAAAATGATGGCGATGTGTGTGAGAAACTCAGGGAAAACATCTTCTTGGTTTTATTTTCCGAACAGAAGGGAACATAGAGGTGAGCGAATAAACAGCAGGTTGGCATGGACACAGGTCAGGGTGGCCTGAGCGGGGAGGTGTGCACAGCCCCAGGGCCCCTACGTCTGCCCCTGCACAGCTTCCTTCTGTAAAACCCAGAAAAGACCTCAGAGAGGTGGGGCAGCTGGTGTGCCTCCTTCCGTTACTGTGGGCCTTTCCGCTCGCTCTGTCCCTCCGGCGGTCAGGGGATCCCTGGGCTCTGACGCTGGCCCACCGCGGCCTCACTGGTGGTGAGGCGGCTCTTTCCTCGTCTGTAAATGACACAACAGCCCGGCCGGCGTGGCTCAGTGGTTGAGCATCAACCTGTGAACCAGGAGGTCATGGTTGGATTCCGGTCAGGCCGCATGCCTGGGCTGCAGGCTCCATTCCCAGCGTGGGGTGCGTGGGAGGTGGCCATCCTTGATTCTCTCTCATCACTGAAGTTTCTATCTCTCTCTCCCTCTCTAAAATCAATAAAAATATTTTAATTAAAAATAAATGACACAACACAGAAGCTAAACCCCTGAGTACCGAGTGACTGCATTTTGCCCTTTCATTCATCCAACCAGCATTCCCAGCGCCCGGAGGGGCCCTGCGGCCCAGGGGCAGGCAGACACTAGGGCACGTCCACCCACGCAGGGGACGTCACCACGCCTGTGTCCTCCAGGCACACGGCAGCACCTGCTCCTGGACAGCAGAGTCTGGGAACTGAAGAAACTCTAGAAGTGGGTAATATGTTTCTAAATAACCATCACAAAAGTAACATGTTGGTTACAGAAAACTGGTGAAGAAAAGTAAGGAATCAGAAGAAAATACATGTGTATAATGACAATCTATACAGCACTCACAAACACTGAAACGCTATTTACGCCTGACATGGCCTAGCATTTTATAAGTATGACTTTCCTTAATCACATCATCATTTTTTAAATGAAGAAAGTAAGGCACAGCAAAACGTCTATCCATGGTTCTTTTTTCCTGTGGGTGTACATATTTGTGTGTATATATGAGTGTGTATATGTGTGTGTGTGTACATATATATACACACATGTGTGTATATATCTGCATGCATATATCTGTGTGTATATATATGTGTGTATATATGTGTGTATATGTCTGTGTGTATAAATATTTGTGTTTACATGTGTGTATATATCTGTGTGTATATCTATGTATGTTTATACTGTGTGTGTATATATTTGTGTGTATATATCTGTGTGTATATATCTCTGTGTATATATCTGTGTGTATATATATTTGTGTGTATGTATATTTGTATGTATGTATCTGTGTGTATATATTCGATATATGTGTGTATATTTGTGTGTACATATATTATATGTATATATTTGTGTGTGTATATATTGGTGTATATATTTGTGTGTATATTTATTTGTGTGTACATATATTTATGTGTATATATTTATGTGTATATGTTTGTGTGTATGTGTATTTGTGTGTATATATTTGTGTGTGTATATATCTGTGTGTATGTGTATTTGTGTGTATATATTTCTGAGTGTATATCTGTGTGTGTGTATATGTGTGTATGTGTATTTGTGTGTACAATACATATATTTGTGTGTGTATATATCTGTGTGTATGTGTATTTGTGTATATTTTTTTTCTATGTCTATATATTATATATTTTTCCTTTGTAACCAAATTAGGTGACAACAGTTTATGTTCTTTGCCAATATGCTCTAATATGTTCTTGTTTAATATGCTTTTCACTTGGCCAGAGACACACCCTCTCCCACATCACTGACTACTCTCCTGCCGTGATTTCAAGGGCATTCTTCAAAACGAGGAAGATGAGTGTCTCACAGGGACATTTGGGACCTTCCATGACAAAGAAGCAAACTCCCTCAGCAATATTTCAGTACATGTCTGCCAACCTTTTCAAATGCTGGAATCGTACAGACAACAGGGGGTGTGGAGTGGGGGGTGGGGGGAGGGGGAAATGGGGAGGAGGATGGGGGGCAGCTGGCCATTTCTCAGAGGGTCCCAGCTGGGACAGTAGCATCCAAGATAGATGATGCCCCAGGGACAAACCAATGGGCCTCATAACGAGAAGCAATGCTACTAGCCTTTCAGAGGCTCCCAAAGGCTGGGGGTGCACAGGGTCGGAACCCCGTTAATGTCACACCCGGGATTGCACAGCAGTCTGAACTAAAATGCTGCTTTCCATAAGAAAACTAACAAAGAACGTCCAAGGAGTCCACGAGGCTCCTTTGCTTCGGCTGCTTTCTGTGCGACGTGGGCGCTGAGCTGCGTCCGTCACCATGCAGGACTGCTGTGCTCAGACGGCCTGCCACAGCTGTCCCCGAGCACGGGTCCCAGCCCTGGCGCCTGCACTGATGGCTCTGACCCTGTGCGCCCGGCTCTGGAGCCTCGGAAGTGCTAACGGCATCACTTCTCAGCAGGAGCGAACACAAAGGGACGTGGCAATCATTTTCAAAAGCAAACAGACATTCCCCGTGCCTGCTCAGATGGCCCCCTTTGTGGCAGAACGGTGAGGCATGTCCCTGGCCTCTCTTGGGGTCCACAGAGTATTTAAAAATGGCTTGTCACTGGCCAGCTGGCTCCATGGTGAGCATCGACCTATGGACCAGGAGGTCAGGGTTCGATTCCTGGTCAGGGCCCATCCATCCCCAGGGTGGGGCGTGCAGGAGGCCGCCGATGCAGGATTCTCTCTCATCATGGATGTTTCTCTCTCTCTTCCTTTTCCTTCTTCTCTGAAATCAATAAACATGTATTTTTTAAAACCACACACACACACACACACACACACACAAAAGAATGACTTGTCAGATGAGTATGCCTCTTGTGTCTCCCTATTATCTTGTTAGTAGCAACATAAAGTCATTAGGCAGACGCTGGCCTGGCACCAGACAAATAACCTTTACGAGTGAAATGCCCCTAATTGTGTTTCTCTTGCCGCTAATGTGATTCCAGCAGATCACTGAGGAAACGAGATGCCGGGAGCGCCGACAATGGGAGAGCTGTGCCGGCGGCCAGTCGCGCGGGAGCCTCCGCGCAGCACGCGTGTGAGCAGCGAGCGCGCAGCCTCTCACGCGGGAGCGCTGCTGCCGTGGTCACTGGAGAGCGCGTTTTAGTGAGGAGGCAGCCCAGGCCTTTGTGTCACACCCTGTTCCGGTGCGATTTTCCGGAACGGCGTGCTTCCTGGCAGAGCATGGGTGAGAGGCCCGGGAGGAGCTGGGGTGGGCAGTGGGGTGGGGGGGCTGTGGGGGCTGTGGGGGCGGTGGGGGGCTGTGAGGGGTTGTGGGGGCTGTGGGGGCTGTGGGGGGCTGTGGGGGCTGTGGGGAGCACTCAGTGTGGCTGTGGGGGACTGTCGGAGGCTGTGAGGGGTTGTGGGGGGCTGTGGGGGCTGTGGGGGTGGTGGGGGCTGTGGGGGCTGTGAGGGGTTGTGGGGGCTGTGGGGGCAGTGGGGGGCTGTGGGGGCTGTGGGGAGCACTCAGTGTGGCTGTGGGGGCTGTGGGAGGCTGTGAGGGGTTGTGGGGGGCTGTGGGGGCGGTGGAGGGCTGTGGGGGCTGTGGGGAGCACTCAGTGTGGCTGTGGGGGCTGTGAGGGGTTGTGGGGGGCTGTGGGGGGCTGTGGGGGCTGTGGGGGCTGTGGGGGGCTGTGGGAGCAGTGGGGGATGTGGGGGGCTGTGGGGAGCACTCAGTGTGGCTGTGGGGGGCTGTGGGGGCTGTGAGGGGTTGTGGGGGCTGTGGGGGCGGTGGAGGGCTGTGAGGGGTTGTGGGGGGTTGTGGGGGGGGCGGTGGGGGATGTGGGGGGCTGTGGGGGCTGTGGGGACACCCCACTCATATCTCCCCAGAGAGCACAGGAGATGTGAGTGGGGTGCACGCACGGCCATGGACATGAACACGGAGCAAGCAGATCCCCTGACTGAGCCGTCACCCACAAACGCTAACTCCCTCACTGTGCTCAGCAGCAGTGAGGTTCTGGGTGCTTCTTATCTCCACACAGGAAGCCAAGTCTTCCCGGGACAACCGACTGTCCCAGCGCCCGCAGCCACCCTGGAGCCGCAGTCCGGGGGGACACCTCCTGTCACCCCGCTGCAGCCACTTTGCCAGGGTTTCTCCCGGCTGTTATCATATTGCATCGCTGCCAGTTTTAAAAAGCACATCTGTACTGATGTCCGAGAGGAAGGGAGAGGGAGAGGGTACACATCCATGGTGAGAGGGAGTCATGGACCGCCTTCTGCACGCCCGCACCAGAGGGAGCCGCACCGGGCCCGGCCCTGCCGGGAACGAACCCTGACCTGCTGGTCCCCGGTGGACGCTCACCACTGAGCCTCGCCGCTGGGCAGAAGGGGGCTTGCTCTCCGGGGAAAGAGCCAAAGCAAACGTGCCAACAGCTCGCCCAGAGCGGCCAGGGCTAGAACCCCAGGGCCTGGGTTCTTGCCAACACAGGGCCGGGCGGTGAGTCCCGCCCTGCCGCCCTGCCCTCCGGCAGAGGCCCCTCTCCCGGTGCTGCCGGCACACTGGAGAGGACCCTGGGCTGGTCCCCGTGAGCACACAGGACCTTCCTACCGTATTTATGTGTGTACTGTAGCCCCACTTTACCGAATTCACTGTTTACTGCATTTATCGTGTTTACCGCGTTTACCGCATTTACTGTGTTTACCACCTTTCTCTTGTTTACCATATTTACTGTGTCTACCCGGAGCACTCAGTCTCTGGTGCTGAGGGAGCTGTGATGGGCTCTTCCCACGAGTCTGCAGCTCTTAGTTCTCTGAGGAGCCTGGAGCGCTTCGGCCGCTGTGAGTGCTTTGCAGAGTGTCCCCTGGGCCACTGAGCAGCCCACGCTCCTGGCCAGGGGCTCCTGCAGGCCTGGCTTTGCCTGCACACCTTGGTTCAGATGTGGGCTGGTGTCATTCTAAAACCTGCCGAGCAGAACATGCTCGCTCCACCGTTCGTGCTTTCACAACATTTGAAACACTAAAGAATTTGTCTGCCCGGCTGGCATGGCTCAGGGATTGAGCAGCGACGTAGGAGGTCCCGGTTCAATTCCCAGCTTCTGAGCTCCATCCCCAGTGTGAGGCGTGCAGGGGGCAGCTGATCCATGATTCTCTTTCTCTCACTCTCCCTTCCTTTCTGAAATCAATTAAAAAAAAAAAAAAATTTTATTGATTTTCTACAGAGGAAGAGAGGGACAGAGAGAAATATCAGCTGCTTCCTGCACACCTATTGGAGATGTGCTTACAACCAAGGTACATGCCCTTGACCGGAATTGAACCTGGGACCCTTCAGTTGAAATATGGTAGCAACCATACTTGGGTAAAAACTGCTGTTTGAAATTTAACCCTGCTATTTTGGCTTCTGTACCTGCTTAAACATAGGGTTGTTACCTCAGCTTCCAGGTGGAGACCTGGAGACTAAGGCAATTTACCTTTGCCTGGGACCAGAAATACAGGACGTTGATTCCCGCTTACTCAGTAGCTTCAGGGGTAGAAAATGTAGATAACCTTTAGAGATTAACCGCTGAGCTCTGCTTCTGTATTATCGGCTATTGCAAGATAGGGCCACATTCCAATGTTCCCAGCCTTTAGAATTTAGAACAAAGAAAAATTCCTGTGGTTTGGACCTTTAAAAAGACTTGCCTACAACTGGAACAATGCGGTTGTGTGGGCTCCACCTGCGTGTGGTGCTCTCCCGGCCGTCCTGGCCAGTTTTTCAATAAACCCTTGCCTGCTTTTTTTAATCATCAGCCTCCAGTGGTCTTATTTTGAACCCAGGGTTCGACCCCACAACACAGTCTGTAGGCTGATGCTCTATCCATTGAGCCAAACCAGTTAGGGCAATAAAAAATTTTTTATAAGAAAAAGAATATGGTAAGGACATTCATTAACCCAAACCCTCCGCCCTGATTACCTACACAGCAGTGACTCTAGGAATTCGAAGCTTTGCTAGGACTGTAAGTGACTCATACAAATTAGATGGAGGAGCCTTGGGGGAGAAATCGGGTTTTCTTGTTAAAGAGTAAGTGTTCATCTCAGCAAGGCGCCCCCCCCCACCCCGGGCCTACTGACCCTGGCCTGCTCCCCACCCCCAACCCCCAGGTCTCCGCTGAGGGTGCAAGAATACCTGCGGCCCAGGAACACTCCCCCAGATGCTGCTCTTTCCTTGCAGAAAAATTCATAGGACTTGGCTTTTTGTTGTATTTGTGGGGATGACACTGCTTAACAAAACTACCCAGGCCTCAGGGGCACAGTTCTGATAGAGGCAGAGACAGGACGCGGCCCGGCGGTCACGGTGAGAAATGTCAGTCTGCCCCGTGGGCCGTGCCTGTGCTCTGGTCACAGAGGCTCCTTCCACCCTGGCTGGGGGTGCAGGGCCCTGGGGGCTCCCTCCTCCCCCGCCGGGAGCTGCCTGTTGTCAGGGGAAGACCCACAGCCTGTGCAGAGACCAGAGCCACAGCCCTTTGCAGACCCCCAGCCCTGCACACCGCAGGCCTGTGCAATCCCCGCCCATGAGCTGTGAGCTGCCCCTTTGGTGTGCCCTTTGGCCCACTTCCCCAGTAATCTTCGTCCTTCGTCCATCGGAGCAGCTGGCATGGGGGGGGGGGGGGGGCAGTGTCTGTGGGTGACTGGGCAGGACTGGGATAGGATCCAGCCCTGTCTCTGCAGGACTGGCTCAGGAGGGACAGGCTGTCGGTTACAGTTCTACAACACGTCATCTGCACCCGCACTATGCCTTCAGCACCCAAGTCACACCTCCATCCATCACGTTCACTCCCCTTTACCTTCCACCGGAACCCCACCTTTGTCTCACTGATGGAAAGATGTGGAAGGCTGGTCAACCTTGAAGCTCTGAAAGGTCAGAGCCAACCACTCCCTATCTAATTGAGACCAGGGTAACTGAGGCATTAAGTGGAACAAATCTAATCTAGCATCTTCCAGCACTACTCCCTGTGAGACTTTTCTCAGGAAATCCTACTTCGGAAAACAGAGAGACTGAGTTATCTGAATGTCAGCAAGTTAGGGGAGAATATTTGGCAGAATAAAGGCTCAAAATCCCACCATTGTAGGCAATGTCTCCAATATTGCTTTGTGTGTGCACAAAAAAAAGAAAGAAATGGGCGCCACCAAAGTCTAAAAATGTCTGACATCACAGGCTGACAAAAATACACTCACTTCCCATCACCCACACATTTCCCACAACTGAGACGCAGTACCTGCTGCCTTCTCCTCGAACCCCTATGTTCACCAAGCCCTGAGAGCACTGGGAAGCTCAGAAAACCTTCTCTGTGGCTCCCGTGCTATCACGGTACCCTTCCCTTCCCCTCTACCCTTTCCCTCTACCCTCCCCTTCCCCTCTACCCTCCCCTTCCCCTCTACCCTTCCCCTCTACCCTCCCCTTCCCCTCTACCCTTCCCTTCCCCTCTACCCTTCCCTTCCCCTCTACCCTCCCCTTCCCCTCTACCCCTTCCCCTCTACCCTTCCCTTCCCCTCTACCCTTCCCTTCCCCTCTACCCTCCCCTTCCCCTCTACCCTTCCCCTCTACCTCCCCTTCCCCTCTACCCTCTCCTTCCCCTCTACCCCTTCCCCTCTACCCTCCCCTTCCCCTCTACCCCTTCCCCTCTACCCTTCCCCTCTACCCTTCCCTTCCCCTCTACCCCTTCCCCTCTACCCTCCACTTCCCCCTAAACCCCTTCCCCCTAAACCTCCCTTCCCCTCTACTACCCTCCCCTCTACCCATCCACCCTTCCCCTCTTTACCCTCCCCTTCCCCTCTAACCTTCTCCCTTCCCTCTACCACCCTTCCCCTCTACCCTCCCCTTCCCCTCTACCCTCTCCCCTTCCCCTCTACCCCTTCCCCTCTACCCTTCCCTTCCCCTCTACCCTTCCCCTCTACCCTCCCCTTCCCCTCTACCCTTCCCCTCTACCCTCCCCTTCCCCTCTACCCCTTCCCCTCTACCCTCCCCTTCCCCTCTACCCCTTCCCCTCTACCCCTCCCCTTCCCCTCTACCCTCCCCTTCCCCTCTACCCTTCCCCTCTACCCTCCCCTTCCCCTCTACCCCTTCCCCTCTACCCTTCCCCTTCCCCTCTACCCCTTCCCTTCCCCTCTACCCTCCCCTTCCCCTCTACCCCTTCCCCTCTCCCCTCCCCTTCCCCTCTACCCCTTCCCTTCCCCTCTACCCTTCCCTCTACCCTCTCTACCTTCCCCCTAACCCTCCCCCTTCACCCTACCCTCCCTCCCCTCTATCCCCCTCCCCCCTTCCCCTCTACCCTCCCCTTCCCCTTTACCCCTTCCCCTCTACCCTCCCCTTCCCCTCTACCCTTCCCTTCCCCTCTACCCCTTCCCTTCCCCTCTACCCTCCCCTTCCCCTCTACCCTTCCCTTCCCCTCTACCCCTTCCCTTCCCCTCTACCCTTCCCCTCTACCCTCCCCTTCCTCTCTACCCCTTCCCTTCCCCTCTACCCTTCTCCTCTTCCCTCCCCCCCCTACCCTTCCCCTCTACCCTCCCCTTCCCCTCTACCCTCTCCCTTCCCCTCTACCCCCTTCCTCCCTCTCCCTCCACCTCTTCCCCTTCCCCTCTACCCCGTCCGCTTCCCCCTACCAATAAAACCCCTTCCCTTCCCCTCTACCCTTCCCTTCCCCTCTACCCTTCCCCTCTACCCCTTCCCTTCCCCTCTACCCTTTCCCTTCCCCTCTACCCTTCCCTTCCCCTCTACCCTCCCCTTCCCCTCTCCCTTCCCCTTCCCCTCTACCCTCCCCTTCCCCTCTACCCTTCCCTTCCCCTCTGCCCTCCCCCTCTACCCTTCCCTTCCCCTCTCCCTCCCCTTCCCCTCTACCCTTCCCTTCCCCTCTCCCCTCCCCTTCCCCTCTCCCTCCCCTTCCCTTCCCCTCTCCCCTCCCCTTCCCCTCTCCCTTCCCTTCCCTTCCCCTCTCCCTTCCCTTCCCCTCTCCCTCCCCTTCCCCCTGTGACTCACAGGGTGTGAATGTCGCCCCACAGCCACACCCATGTGGTGCCCTCCGGGGCTGCCGCCGGCACCTGCCCTCGGCCCCGTGGCCACGGGCAGCCGTGCCCGCACCTGGGCGTGTCTCCGCGGCCGGGCCGAAGGGGCGGACATAGGACGCAGCCTCGGGAGCCTCCAGGCATGGGAGGTAGAACCCGTCCGAGCCACCTCCCGCTGCTCCGCCCGAGGCGTCCCCGAGGCGTCCCGAGGTGCTCACTGAGCCTCCCCCTCGGGCGCGGCCTCCTGGAGCCCGGTCCCTCCACCTCCTCCAGCGGGCAGCGCTGTCCGGAAGCACCCTGACCCCGTCACTGCGAGCTGGAGAGCTGGAGGGCTGAGGGCCGCGGGGGCCTGCAGGCGGGAGCCGCGGTGAGTGTGATTCTGTGAGCGAGTGGAGCCGCTGCTCCTCTTCCAGGGCTCACAGGGTTCCTGGGAGTGCACTGCTCCTCAGTGCAAGCACCACCTGGACCCGCTAGTCTCAGTCAGGGTCTCGGTGTGACCCCGAAGGTACGGCTGCCACCCCGAGGCCAACCCCGAGGCCAGCCCCTGAGGCCAGCCCCCGAGGCCAACCCCGGAGGTCAAACCCTGAGGCCAACCCTGAGGCCAACCCCCGAGGCCAGCCCCTGAGGCCAGCCCCCCATGCCAACCCCGAGGCCAGCCCCTGAGGCCAGCCCCCGAGGCCAACCCCGGAGGTCAAACCCCGAGGCCAACCCCGAGGCCAGCCCCCCATGCCAACCCGAGGCCAACCCCGAAGCCAGCCCCCCCCATGCCAACCCCGAGGCCAGCCCCCCATGCCAACCCGAGGCCAACCCCGAAGCCAGCCCCCCCCATGCCAACCCCGAGGCCAGCCCCCCCATGCTAACCCCGAGGTCAGGGTGCCAGAGCTCATCGAACGGGTCACGGCACAGCTGTTCCTGCCGCCGGGCACACCGGTTTCCACAGGAACTGAAGGTTCTTCTAGGAAAGGCCCTCTAGGCAAGAGGTACAGCTTTAACGTCAGACTGGGCTGAAGCCCAGGTCCTAACGTCCTCCTCTTCCTGGGGGGCGAGCATTTCCTCCCCTCCCTCCCTGCGAGTGGGCCTGTGCGGGCGTCTCCGAGCACGGAGCCCCACCCCACAGTTGGCGCCTCCCCGGACCCTGTCCTCCAGCCAGACAGCTCTGAACGGAGAAGGTGTACCCACTAGGCGTGCTCATGGCACAGAACCGGCAGCAGGGGACGGCTGAGGGCGCCAGACACCAGCCGAAATGAGTGTTGGTGTTTGCGATTCTGCTGCTTCCCGTTGTCAGCAGCGCCTGGGCCAGCATGGTCATCGGGTTGGAAACAGGCATTAAAAAACAACAACATTCATTCTGCAGGTTCCTTTACATTTTGAAAATGAACCATAGTATGTTAATAAGCAGCGACTTTATAATCATCCGAAGTGGGTACACATTTTGGGGACACTCTATACAAACAGAATAGGGGCTTCTCCACACGAACATGATCTATAGGATCATCCAGGGACACGCTTGCAGGAATCAGGTTATGAGCAACTCTGAGGTGAGTTTTGGTCGCAGAAAACAAACCACAAGTCCTTCAGAGAAAACGAACCCCTAAACCCAACCACCACGGCATCCAGTCTGTCTGCTCCCCAACTCCTCCCCCCCCTCAGCCCCCGACAAGGTGCTCAACTTCTCTTCCTACACCACAGAAAGTTCCATCATTCATTACATTTCTCCTAATTAATCTTAAAGCTATAACACCTTTAAACCTGTTCACACACACACACACACATACACACACCACCCCTGCTTTTACCAAAATAGTGCTACATCCCAGCCTCTGTGTCCTCTCATCAGACCCCCGTGATGCCATATGAAACGCGCAGTACCTTTTGCAACATGGCTGTCATCTGAATTGTCAGCTCTTCATATCCCCATTCAGTCACTTACCTGAAAGAAGAGAAAAGATCATGTGAGTCTGAAGTCATTTCAAGGTATCATTAGCAACAGTTGCCACATTTCTACTACAAATGGGTTTTTACTAGGCACTGATACATAACTTAAAATTGTCATCCGACACGTGTGGCTCAGTGGTTGAGCAATGACCTGTAAACCAGGAGGTCAAGGTTCAATTCCCGGTCAGGGCACAGGCCTGGGTTGCAGTCTGCATCCTTGTGTAGGGTGTGCAGGAGGCAGCTGATCCACGATTCTCATCACTGATGTTTCTATTTCTCTATCCCTCTCCCTTTCTCTCTGAAATTAATAAAAAATATTAAAAAAACGAAAATTATCACTATCATAAACACAAAAGAGGAAGACAAAAATAGGCTACCCACCACTGGGTAGCCTATTTAAATATTTTAAGAGCTCAGAAAAGTAGGCAAAATAGAGTAGGTGAAAAGAGAGAAAAACAGTATGTTTAAGAGGAACAGATGGCCGAAACCGGTTTGTCTCAGCGGTAGAGCATTGGTCTGCGGACTGAAAGGTCCCGGGTTCGATTCTGGTCAAGGGCATGTACATTGGTTGCGGGCACATCCCCGGTAGGGGGTGTGCAAGAGGCAGCTGGTCGATGTTTCTCTCTCATCGACATTTCTAGCTCTCTATCTCTCTCCCTTCCTCTCTGTAAAAAAAATCAATAAAATATATTTAAATATATATTAAAAAAAAGGAACAGATGGAAGAAATTATCCTATCTAATAAAAGGCTAATAGCAAATTGACCAAACAGCAGAACGACTGGTCACTATGCTGCACACTGACCACCAGAGGGCAGACACTCAACACAGGAGCTGCCCCCCGGTGGTCAGTGCACTCCCACAGGGGAGCGCCACTCAGCCAGAAGCCCAGCTCACGGCTGCTGAGTGCAATGTGAGTGGTGGGAGTCTCCTGCCTCAGGGCAGTGCTAAGGATGCCCGTCAGCTGGACATCCTCCAAGGGCTCCCAGACTGTGAGAGGGCATGGGTTGGCCGAGGGACCCCCCACGAGTGCACAAATTTTGTGTACCAGGCCTCTCCTGAGAATATAAGCAAGTTGGAGCAACATTAGCAATTGAGATGGCCGAGGTCACTGCAAGCTCAGCAGTCTGTTCATGCGTGCCTGAGCTGGTTTGCTGCCTTCATTCTACAAACAAATTGACACAAAGCTAGTCCTCAAACCTGCTGCTCTTCCCCAGATAAGCGCTGCTTCTGTGTGCAGTTCCATGCACACGCTTGCCAAGCTCATAACTGTTTCATACCTTTTACGACATCTGCCTGCAGGACTTCTTCCGGGTCCCCTCTCTCAGCCCTGCATGTCCTCATTGAGTTTATTCTCTCTAGAAAGTTCACAGGCTCTTTTCTCTGATCACAGGAAAATCTTTTTTTATAGACTAGAGGCCCGGTGCACAAAATTCATGCACTAGAGAGAGTGGGGAGTCCCTCAGCCTGGCCTGTGCCCTCTCTCAGCCTGGGAGCCACTATTTGTCGCTATTGATCACCCCATAGAGGGAGGCCCCGCCCACCCACCACAGTGCTGCCACCTCGGGGTAGCCTAGGCCTCCCTCTTTGGGGCGATTGTGGAGCCCCCTGATTGATCCATCACCTGCAGGGTGATCATGGGATGATGGCGCCCCCCCCCCCCCCAATCACATCACATCACACCAATCACATCACACCACCTTGCAGGTGCCAGTTGGTATCATGGCGTGGTTGTCCAGAGGTTGTCTGGACGGTCATTCTGCTGTTTGGTCATTGGGTCGATTTGCATATTACGTTTTACTATTATAGATCTTTATCGTTGAAAGTATTACTTATCCGTCCCCCTTTTCCTCACTCCCTCCAACCGCCATCCCCCCACCCAGGCCCTCACCACTCACTGGCTGTGTCCGGGGGCCACACAAGGTCTTAGGTTGGTTACCTCCCACCCCCACTCCCCTCCTTCCCTCCAAGATTCCGCACTCGGTTCCTGCCTCCATGGCTCTGGGTCCACTCCGTCCATCAGTTTATGTTGTTCATTCCATTCCACCTCTGCCCAGCGCCCGCCCGCCCGCCCGCGTGGCGAGGAGCTCCGCGCTGAGGAGGCGCAGCCAGCTGCCCGGCCACTGCGCCCGCTGCCGCGGTCCTGGGCGAAGCTGCAGCAGCTGCACCTCCTGCTGCCATCTTGCCCCTGGTCTGGGGGCTCCTAGTCCCCCGAGCATCTCACCCTCATGTTCAGGGAGAGCGTGGGCATGCGGTGGCCAGGCCGCCCCAGCTCTCCCGCCCACTCAGCCACTGCGGCTTCGTGTCCTGGGGCCAGCGCAGCTAGTGCACAAAGCGTTCTAATCCCTTCTTTCGTAGGCACTTTTTTATTTAAAAAGTCGGATCCCAGGTGGGAATCTCCCCACCCCCTCCCCATAAAGTCTCTCAATGTTTGGAAAAAAGAACAAAATTAACAATTAAAAAAATAATAATCATCTTAATTCTTGTTAAAATATAGATTTTAGTTAACAGGCCTTACATGACACTAATTTCTGAGAAAAATTATTCAAAACTGAAGGCTTTTCTTGATACACTCAAATGCTTTGAAGTAAATTACCTCAAAATGGTGAATGTGTGCCGTATCTACCACTGCTGGGCCAAGTGTCCATCGCTGTCAGACATTTAACAGACATTTGCCGAGCATTTGCAATGTGCCAAGCATTGTTGAAAATGCCAGGGACATAAAATAAAGTCTATTCTCAAGGAATTTGCATCTAGTGGAGACGATAAATTTATACGGAATATTCCAAAATAAAAGCAACAGTAACCCACTTTTCCTTGTACACAAAGGAGCAGACACGTGCTAGGCCGTGGGCCCTCGATGAAAGCTCGAGCTCCGTGATGAGCCTGGGGAGGATTTTCCACTCGCACATACGTGTACCTGAGTGAACGCTGAACTCTCAGTAAGTGTTGTTTTCTTAAATATATTTTATCGATCTCAGAGAGAGAAACATCAGTGATGAGAGAGAATCATGGATCGCTGCCTCCTGCACGCTTCACACTGGGGATCAAGCTGCAACGGGGCCTATGCCCTGACCGGGGTCAAACCGTGACCTCCTGGTTCACAGGCCGACACTCACCACTGAGCCACCCTGACTGGGCTTTCAGTGGGTTTTTTAAACTTTTTTTAAAAAATATATTTTATTGATTTTTTACAGAGAGGAAGGGAGAAGGATAGAGAGCTAGAAACATTGATGAGAGAGAAACATCAACCAGCTGCCTCCTGCACACCCCCTACTGGGGATGTGCCCGCAACCAATATACATGCCCTTGACCGTAATCAAACCTGGGACCTTTCAGTCCGCAGATCGACGCTCCACCACTGAGCTCAGTGATGTTTATAACCACAGGGAAACACAAAGCACACCCACCTTCCACTCACTCCCAAGCACGTACTGATGCCCGCGTGTGACCCTGGTGGGTGGACAGAAAGGAAAGGACAACCCCGACCTCAACCAGGCGGCAGACAGTGAACGGCAACAGTGCTAATGCGATCAGGGACCACGGGCGACAGCCAGTGAGAAGCCACGAGAGACATCAATTGTCTCAGGCTGGCAGGATCCTGGGAAGCCCCTTGGGAAAGTTCGACTACAAGAATGGGGTCTGGAAGGACCTAGTACATATTAACCAAAACATGGGAGGGCCCCGGTCGGGGCGCGTGCAGGCAGCAACCCATCGATGTGCTTCTCTCCCATCGATATTTCTCTCTGTCTCTCCCTCTCTCTTCCACTCTCTACGATCAGTGGAGCCCTGCTGTTTTTGCTCAGTGGGTAGAGCATCGGCCTGCGGACTGAAGGGTCCTGGATTTGATTCCAGTCAAGGGCACTTGCCCGGGTTGTGGCTCAATCCCAGTACGCGACATGCAGGAGGCAGCCAGTCAGTGTTTCTCTCTCATCATTGATGTTTCCCTCTCTCCCTCTCCCTTCCTCTCTGAAATCAATAAAAACATTTTTTTTAAATCAATGGGAAAATATTAAGTGAGGATTGGAAAAAACGTAATCAGATAATAAAGGCTGTGTTTGGACAGCAAACACGCCCAGCGATCTAAGGAGCATTTGCCCTTCTCTGTGCTGGACGAAGCCACCGTCTCCGCCCCAGGAGTCTGACCGGAGCACCAGAGCTCCGGGCGGAGCTGGAGGTGCCTCTCACAGGTCCTGCCAAGGAGGCGGTGGTACTGGAAGGATGGGGAGCTGGGCGGCTGAGGGACAAGAAGGAATTGAGCTGCTGTTGGGTTCTAAAGCAGAACAAGACGGAACGCAGGCCCGGTGGGCTAATCTCCGTGATTCTGGGACCCCCGACGGGGAGGAAGGGCCCAAGGCCGTCCCTCGGGCTGCGAACACGGGCTCCCCCGCACTCTGCTCTCATCACAGGAGCGGCTCAGCAGGCCCCAGACCACAGAGACAAGGAGGCTCCTTCGGCTCTTCACACAGGAGTCGCCAGCCCAGCCCTCGGTCTAAAACCCCGAACTCCAGCTCGTCCGTCCCCCCAGGGCGAACACGTTTCAGTGGTTAAATCAAAACAGACAGTGGGGCCCATTCTGTGCTGAGACTCTAGGGAGACCCCTCCAGGCCACACGTTTCTATCGCTGCCTCTGACTGTTTTGCAAAGCTTCTTATCGGAATTTCAAGTTTTCCTATAATTACTTACTGACAGGTCTCATTCATTCCCAGAGTCCCTCAGGGGCATTTATGAAATGAGACCAAATGTGCTTGCATCCTGATGGAGTCATTTTTTATTGTTATTTTTTAAAAATATGTTTATTGATTTCAGAGAGGAAGGGAAAGGGAAAGAGCTAGAAACATCAATGATGAGAGAATCCTTGATTGGCTGCCTCCTTCACGCCCCCACACTGGGATCAGGCCTGCCCCCTGGGCCTGTGCCCTGAACAGGAATTGAACCAGGACCTCCTGGTTCGTAGGTCAACACTCAACCACTGAGCCACGCCGGTTTCGGCTGAGTCAGTTTTTTTAAATCTCTGTTGAAGAACACCCAACTCCCTCCTATCTCTCCTAATCTGGAGCCGCCAGGCCCCGTGCTAGGACAAACTGGAAAGCTGGAAGGGCCAGGCGTGTGAAAGCTGTGCAGAGCTTACAGGCTATGTCACTGAAAGGGCCTCTGTCCGCGTCTCAGGGGGTGGTGCCGGCTCTCGCCCGCAGTGGGTCCGGCACATGGGGTCCCACGCCCTCTCTTGGGCATAAACACGCCCTCCCCTGCAGAGGGTGCATTTCGAATGCGGCATCTGCCCATGGAGGCAGGGACCACGCCAAAGGGGAGACCAAAGGTGCAGAGCCTTCAAGACTGGGGAAGGCCCAGACCAGGGGGCTCTTCTGACTGGCCATGGGCCCCCGCCTCCTCTTTCCCTTCCCACCCTGCTCCCGCCCTCCCTCCGTTCATGCTCTTTGCAAACCTTCCCTTTCCCATGAAGTCACTGCTGTGTAGCACGGAACCAAGCTGCACAACCACAACAACACACAGGCAGGAGGAAGCACACGCTGAGCAGAGAGGACACAGGCCAGGCACCCCCAGAGCGTGAATGCCCCCCCAGGGCGGAGGTCCCGGCTCCTGCTGGACTCTGTCACAGCTGGGAAAGTCTTCCCTCCGTCCCACGCTGCCGTTTTCACCTCGTGGGGCTCCTAAAGCTGTCTAATGCGGCCTGTGCTGAGTGAGGAGCCAGCAGCGGGATCTGTGCTGCTCTGTCATCTCTCCTCACCAGCTGGGAGGCCGGGCACCAATGCTGCCCTCCAATGCAGACAGCGTGCCGTGCCCATGGCCAGCCAGAGGGGCCCCCTGGACTGGGCCTGAGCAACATTCCTATTTTCCAAACACGCCAGCCACCCAGCCCCGGCCTCAGATCAGTGTCCCATCCACTCCACAGGGTAAACATCGCACGGAATTTGAGATGGAAAACACATTTTAAACTACTAATGAATTTTTCAAGTAAAAAAGGATTTCCTATTTTCTTCCTTTGTAAACTGACCATCTTGACCCCGGCGTTGCTGGAAATTACTTCAGTGTCTATTTTCTCCAATGTGAAACTAGGAAAACAACTCCAGGCTCAAACGCTGAGCGGAAGGGCCCGCGGCACGGCTCCCGCTGGGCGCCAGCCGGGAACGGAGGGCACTGACGGGGTCCCGGGCCAGGCACACCCCTGGGCTGCGGGCTCCATCCGAAGGGCATGAAGGAGGCGGCCGATCCATGATGCTCTCATCCTGATATCTCTCTCTCTCTCTCTCCCTAGCCCTGGCCCTCTCTAAAAATCAATAAAAATTTTTTTTTTAAGTTTAGAGAAAAAGTCTTCATTCACAGCAGCTGACACCTGTGACTGGCACGAGGCAGCAGAAGGCCGTCCACGCTCACGCCGGTGCTGCAGGACATGTCTGACCTCCCCCACGCGGAGAGCCACATGCGACTTCACACGCCAGTGTCACGCTTCCGAAGGAGAATTCACTTCTTGGCACAATAGGAAGTAGCCGTCTCTGCACGCTGAGCACAGGGCCAGTGGTTGCTCTGGCCTCTGATTTCTAATAATCAGCTTCTGGGACAGAAACAAACCGTGGGAGCCGTTCCTGGAAAAACTGCTGTGCCCTCTCCCCTCACCGAGGCTCCCAGTGGAGGTGAGAGGGACCAGGCAGGGTTCGCGTCATCGCCTCCGGAGGGGCCTCGTGGCAGGACGAGGTGCAGCCTCCATCCCAGACAGCAGGCCGGGCGGTGAGACCCACTCCCGGCCCAGGCACGCGGCACCACTGCCCATCTCCTCTGGCCCAGGGAACCCGCCTACGCTGCCCAGCTACCCCGCCCTGCTGGCGGGGACTCTCCCCTCAAAGCCAAAGCCTGCAGCTGAGCCCTGCACCTCTCTCTCTCTCCCTCTCTCTCTCTCTCTCTCTCTCTCTCTCTCTCTCTCTCTCTCTCTCTCTCTCTCTCTTTCTCTCACACACACACACACACACACACACACACACACTCATACATTCACACACACATACTCACACACACTTACACATACACTCATACTCACACATATTCCCACACATACTCTTACACACACACTCACACACACTCTCTCACACACACATACACACTCACACACTCACACACACACACACTCTCTCACACACACATACATACTCACACACTCATACTCACACACATTCCCACACACACTCACACACACACTTACACACACTCTCTCACACACACATACATACTCACACACTCATACTCACACACATTCCACACACACTCTTACACACTCACACACTCACACACACTCTCTCACACACATACATTCACACACACTCTCATATACACACTAACACACATATACACACACACACTCTCACACACACATATATACTCACACACACTCTCTCACACACACACATACACACACATTCACACACACACTCACACACACATACACACTCACACACTCACACACACTCTCTCACACACACACACACACTCTCTCACACACACTCACTCACACTCTCTCACACTCACACTCTCTCACACACACATACACACACACCCTCTCAACACACACACTCTCTCACACACACATACACACTCACACTCTCACACACATACACACACACACTCTCTCTCACACACACATACACACACACTCACACACACACACATACACTCTCACACACACTCTCTCACACACACTCACACACACATACACACACACACTCTCACACACACATACACACTCACACACACTCTCACACACACATACACACTCACACACTCACACACATACACACTCACACACACACTCTCTCACACACACATACACACTTACACATCCTCTCTCTCACACACATACACACTCACATACTCACACACACACACACACTCTCTCACACACACCTACACACTCACACACACTCTCACACACACATACACACTCACATACACACACACACTCACACACACTCACACACACCTACACACTCACACACACTCACACACACACTCTCACACACTCTCTCACACACACACTCTCTCACACACACATACACACTCTCTCACATACACTCACACTCTCACACTCATACTCTCACACACACATACACATACACACACACTGTCTCACACACACATACACACTCACACACACACTCTCACACACACATACTCACACACCCTCTCACACACACATACACACTCACACACACACTCTCTCACACACACATACACACTCACACACACACACTCTCTCACACACACATACACACTCACACACACACTCTCTCTCACACACATACACACTCACACACACACTCTCTCACACACACATACACACTCACACTCTCACACACATACACACTCACACACACTCTCTCACACACACATACACACTCACACACCCTCTCACACACATACACACTCACACACACACTCTCTCACACACACATACACACTCACACACCCTCTCACACACATACACACTCACACACACACTCTCTCACACACACATACACACTCACACACACACACACTCTCGCACACACATGCACACTCACACTCTCACACACATACACACTCACACACACACTCTCTCACACACACACACTCACAAGCACACATTTCCCTGCTTTAGAAAGCCTCCGATCCCAGCTCCTTCTCCTCTGTGCGTCTCTGTACAGTTCCACATAAACAGCCCTCACTGACCTGTTTGGAGAGGACAGGCTGTTTCCTGTTGGAATCCTCATTGATATGCAGGCTCTCAAAATAGCCACAATCTACGCAGAACCGTAAAGCTTTCCGTGGATCCATCCCGAAGCCAGCAGACGGGGCAGGCCGCGCTCGGGGGCGGACCGTGACTCGCTGGGCGCGGGGAGGGCCTCTGTGCTGCTCGATGCTCCGTGGGCACCGAGTTCCCATTCAGTCTAAGTGCCCGAACGCGCACTGGCCAAGGACTGGTTATGCTCATTCAAGGGACCACTAAATTGTGGGCAGGACATCGAATGTTCTGGAGAAACACAAAATCCCCAATTCCCGGGAAAGGCTCCCACTTGCTCCCACGATAGGCGCAGAAATTCAAAGTCATTGGCGATGGACACACCCGTTCTCAGAATGGCCCTGCCATCAGCACCTCTCGCTAAAACTCTAAAAGCAGACTCGCTTCCCACCTCTGGTCTGTGTCTCCCTCGCACTGCACACCAGCATCCAACAAGCAGCCGTCGGCCTACTAAGTGCAAGGCTCTGTGCTGGGTGTGCGGGATCCTGGGTCTCCCATCCGGTCTGAAGACTCCCACTCCCCACCGCCCCGGGGTGAGCACGCGTCCCCGTGACCGTCCGTCCTGCCGGCCACACCCTCCGCCCCGCCCGGGGGAGGGTCCGGGCCCAGACGGACGCACCGCCCGAACATCACTGCGGCCGAGCCCCGCTCTGGTCCAGGCCATCGCTCCCAGTCTGCACCGCGGCCCGCGGGCCACGTGAAGTGCATTCTCCGACTGCAGTGCAGTGAAGTGTGGAAACAAGAGAAGAGAGCATTGGAAACGCAAAAATATGTGGAAATTTAAAAAGACTCAAATCACCAAAGGTTCAAAGGGGAAATTACAAGGGAAACTGGCCACTGCTTTGAGATGAATTATGTGGAAATACCAACACTCACACTCATGGGAGCCGGTGACAGAGGAGGAACGCAGAGCTGTGAGACTGTTAGAAAAGAAGATTTCAAACCAATACCCTGGCTTTTTGTCTTAAGAAACTAGAAAAGAGCCGGGACCGGTTTGGCTCAGTGGACAGAGCGTCGGCTTGGGGACTGAAGGGTCCCGGGTTCGATTCTGGTCAAGGGCATGTACCTTGGTTGCGGGCATATCCCCAGCAGGGGGTGTGCAAGAGGCAGCTGATCAATGACTCTCTCTTATCGATGTTTCTAACTCTCTATCTCTCTTCCTTCCTCTCTGTACAAAAATCAATAAAATATATTTAAAAAGAAAAAAAAAGAAAGAAACTAGAAAAGAAAAGGAATAAACTAAGTCCAAAGCAAACAGAAGGTAGGAAGGAATACATGTTAGAGCATAAATAAACAAAATAGAAAAAAAATCAACAAAACCAAAAGCTGGTTCCTTTGAAAAGATCAACAAATGGACGAACCTCCAATGAGAGGGATTAAAACAGCGCGGACGCGGATCACTAAAACCAGGCGTGAAGGTGCAGGCTGGGCGGGACGAACGGGGCTCAGGGAGGACAGGACACCTCACGCCCACACCTTGGAGAACCGAGGCGAAATGGAAAATTCCTAGGGAGACACCAACTGCGGAAATGACTCGAGAAGAATCGGAAAATCTAAATAGATGCATAGCAACGAAGGAGCCAGAGTCAGAAATGGAAACACTTCACGCCAAGAACAGCCGGCCGGTGGGGCGCGATAAACGCCTCCAAATGTGTGAAGAAGAAGGTGCGTCAGCCCTTTGAGACGCTGCCACTGACAGCAGCAGGGGCACGGCCGCCCGCACTCTGAGGCCAGCACCCGGCGCCCACTGCTCTGCCCCACGCCACGTGCACATGGCTTCCGCGTAAATGTAAGCCCTGCAGCCCAGGACAGTGCCGTCTTTTATCAGTTCTTTTAGCAACTATTTTATCATTTAATTTTTATTATTTATTTCCATTGGTGACAGAGAGAAGGGGGAAAAGAGAGAGAGAGAGGAACATTCATGATGAGAGAGAATCACTGATCGGCTGCCTCCTGCATGCCCCACACTGGGGATGGAGCCCACAACCCAAGCATGTGCCCTGACCGGGAATCAAACTGTGACCTCCTGGTTCATAGCTCGACGCTCAACCACTGAGCCACACTGGCTGGGCTATCATTTAATGTTTGACCTTTATTTGTAAATATTTCACTATTTTCCTCATAATACACAAAATGGAATTGACTGGTTATAATGATCACCACATCAAAAATATACAGATTCTGGGAAGACGGTGGCATAGGCAAACACTTGTACTTGCTGCCTCTCACAGTCACATCAAAGCTGCAACTGGCGATCCTATCTGAGACCTGAGAAAACCACAACTGTGGAGACCACGGAGCGGCAGTGGGGCCCTGATCGGTGCAGACACGCGGACTCCACAGAAAGGCTGGATTTTGCCGGGGATAACGCGGGGTGTCTGTGTCCCGGCAGCGGAGGCGGCAGCTGCAGAAGCTGTGGCAGCAGCAGCAGAGACAAAAGCACACGTGCTGGGACTGCGGAAATCTGAGTACACAAAAGCCCCTTGCTGTTGGGTCTGGCGTGACCCGAGAGAGTGGACTGGGGTCCCCAAGGTTGCTAATAGTGGGGTTCTCTAGGGAGCAACCCATTCTGATCAGACACGGAGGGAGAACATAGGAGTTGGAAAGGTATGCAGTCTGTTTGTAAGTGCACGCAGACTGGCCCATCGCACACCTAGGCTGGTTCCCCTGCAACCCTTTGCTTCTGATTACAAAGGAGAGATCGCCCAGATTGGCTGGCCCTGAGAGACGGCAGGGGGAAACTGCTTTTCTGGAAGCAGAGCAGGGAGAGATCGTCTAAGGTTCAGCTCTGAGGCAAAATCGGTATTGAGTGCCATAGAAAAAGAAGGCTAGAGCAGACAAAAAGACGGGGACATCAATCCAGAAACACTGCCACCTAGGGTCTGGAGTACAAACTGACTGTGTTTATTACTAGTTTTATTTAATCAAAAACCAAGAATCTGAGAATTCGCCATCTTAAAATTAAGGACTAGCTTACAACACTGAGGAGCAGCGGAATGCAGGGAATTGCAATACTTTCTGGACTGAGTAACAGGCATGCCAAACAGAATAAGAAGTGAATGGCCTTCACAACTGCACACTATTTTTGCTAAATTTTTTTATTTTTTATTTTATTTTCATTTTTTGCATCTTTTACTTAAGAAATGATTTTTTTTCCTTTTTTCCTAACTTTATTTTACTTTTTTAATTATTACATTTTTAGGTTCAATCAGCATTATTACTACTGCTATTTTAACTTTTTTGTTTCCTTTTTCTTTTCTTTTTTTAAGTGCCATTTTATTTTCTCTTTATTTTACATTGGAATTAGCGTTCTTCATTCTAATTTCATTTCTCCTTTAGCATCGTTTAACCGTATCTCAACACGACCTTTACACCATCACTCTCTTCCTCACCTTTCCCCTTTTGCTATCCTGTTTATCTTAATCCTTTCTTGCTTAAGATTTTCCTTACTCTTTCTGTCTCCCCCCTGCTAAAATTTCTACCCTATCTATATACCTAATTTCCAATCCCCTGTGCCAAGTGCATACAAATCCCTCTCTGAGCTGTATTAACTAGCAAAAAAAAAAAAAAAAAAAATTGTTTTCCTCTCTGTCCTTGATGCTGCTTGTGTGAATGTTGATAATATTGTATTTTTATGCTTTTTAGTGAGATTATTTTACTTAATCTTTTGTTGTTGCTGTTGCTTGGTATTTTTTTTTATTTGCTTTGTTTTTGTTTGTTTTTTACTTCTGTTTTCCCTTGCTTAGCTTGATATAAGTGGGTGTTGTAGTTTGTATTATTCTCCACGTACGTTGTCAACATTTGCTAGGGTTAGTGGCTGTTCTATTGAAATTCTCTCCCCATATATATAGTTTGTTCCCCTTTTCTCTCTTCGTCTCTTTCTTCTCTCTCTCATTCTCTCTCTCTCTCTCTCTCTCTCTCTCTTTCTCTCTCTCTCTCTCTCTCTTTCTCTCTCTGTTTCCCAATTTCATTTTGACACTCCTTTTTTCTTCTTTTTGCCCTATCTTTTTCTTTTTCTCCCTCCTTCTTCTCTTTTTACTCTTCTTCTTCCTCTCCTATCCCCTAATTTGCCTTTCCCTAGTGGTCACCTTTATTGGATGTTATTAATATCACAAATACATTTCTGTTCAGTGCTTTGTGTGTTGTACCTGGTTGTGTTGTATTTTGTGCCTTTAAATCAACACAGGAGGGAGAGATCTACATAACCAGACATCCTGAAAAGAGAGACCATTGGGAGACAAAGAAACAGCACACAAATGAAAGAAAATCGGGCATTACCAAAAAAGAAAGTAAATGAATTAGAGGCAAGCAACCTACCAGAGCAAGAATTCAGAGTAATGATCATAAGATGGCTAAAAAGAATGGAAGACAAATTTGACAATATGAGTAAGAACCAAGAGGAAATGAAGATGAACCAAGAAGAAATGAAAAATGACATCACTACTGTAAAGCAGCGTTTCCCAAAATGTGGTACGCGTACCACCAGGGGTATGGAAAGAGTTTGGTGGGGGTACGCATTGCACCAGAGTTTGGTGGGATATGCACTGCACCGTGCTAGCTGTGCCTAATTCTATGTTCTCATGAGTACAAGGGGTACTCAGTGTTACGAAAATTATAGAAGGGGTACACATATGTCAAAAGTTTGGGAAACACTGCTGTAAAGAACTCAATAGAAAGCATCAAAAGTAGACTAGAAGAAGCAGAGGACCAAATCAGTGAGCTAGAAGACAAGATGAAAAAAAATACACAATTAGAGCAGCTTCTAGGAAAAAAAAAAAAAAAAAAAAAAAAAAAAAAAAAAAAAAAGCAGGAGGAGAGCCTACAGGAACTTTAGGACAATACAAAACAAAACAATATTACAATAGAATAATAGGGGTTCCAGAAGGAAAGGAAACTGAGGAAGGCATAGAAAAACTGTTTCAAGAAATAATGACAGAAAAGTTTCCTGAGATAAAGAAAAGAAAAAAAAACAAACACAAATACAAGAAGCTCACAGAGTCCCAAGCAAAATGAATCCCAAAAGACCAACACCAAAGCACATTATAATTAAATTGGCAAACACCAACGACAAAGTAAGAATCTTAAAAGCAGCCAGAGAGAGACAGAAAGTTACATATAAAGGAACCCCCATCAGACTAGCAACTGATTTCTCAACAGAAACTCATCAGGCCAGAAGGGAATGGGATGAAATATACAAAGTCATGCAAAGGAAGGGTCTGAATCCAAGAATACTGTACCCAGCAAGGCTATCAATCAAAATTGAAGGTGAAATCAGAAGCTTCACAGACAAAAAAAGACTAAAGGAATTTATTACCATCAAACCAGCAATGCAAGAAATGCTAAAGGGTCTTCTGTAAAAATAAAAAAGAAATAGGAAGTGAGGAACACAGGGGTATAGAATAAAAATGGTGTCAAATAAGTACCTATCAATAATAACTTTAAATGTAAATGGATTAAATGCTTCAATCAAAAGACATAGGGTAATGGATTGGATAAGAAAACAAGACCCATATATCTGCTGTCTACAAGAAACCCACCTCAGAACAAAAAGACACACACAGACTGAGGGTGAAGGGATGGAAAAAGGTTTTCCAGGCGTACGTAAAAGGAAAAAAAAAAAAAGCTGGGGTAGCAACACTTATATCTGACAAATTAGATCTCAAAGTGAAGGACATAACAAGAGATAATGAAGGCCACTTCATAATACTAAAGGGAGCAATCCAACAAGAAGAAATAACCCTGGTAAACATATATGCACTCAATACAGGAGCACCCAAATATATTTTTTTACAAAAACTACTAAAGGACATTAAGGGAGATATTGATAGCAATACAATCATAGTAGGAGATTTTAATACCCCACTGTCACCTTTGGACAAATCATCTAAACAAAAAATCAGCAAAGAAATAACAATCCTAAATAACTCACTAAACCAGATGAAATTGATTGACATCTTCAGAACATTCCACCCCAAAGCCACAGAATATACATTCTTCTCAAGTGCACATAGGTCATTTTCAAAGATAGAGCACATTTTGGGACATAGGCAAAGTCTCTTCAAATTCAAGAAGATAGAAATCATATCAAGCATCTTCTCACATCATACTGGCATAAAACTGGAAATTAACTACAATAAAAATAATCCAAAGAAATCAAACACATGGAGACTAAACAGCATACTATTAAACAAGGACTGGGTTACCAGAGAAATCAAGGAAGAAATTAAAAACATCCTGGCAAAAAATTACAATGAAAACACAACAATCCAAAATCTATGGAACATAGCAAAAGCAGTTTTGAGAGGGAAGTTCATATCTCTACAAGCCTATTGCAAAAAAACAAGAAAAAAATGGTAACAAATTATCTAACTCTACAACTCAAAGAGTTAGAAAAAGAGAAACAAGAAAAGCCCAGTGTAAGCAGAAGGAAGGAAATAATAAAAATCAGAGCAGAGATAAACGACATAGAGACCAAAGAAGCAATACATAATATCAACAAAACCAAAAGCTGCTTCTTTGAAAGGATAAACAAGATAGATGAACCTCTAGCCAGGCTAACCAAGAAACGAAGAGAGATGTCCCAAATAAACAAAATCAGAAATGAAAGAGGTGAAATAACAGACCCCACCAAAATACAAAGGATTGTTATAAAATACTACAAACAACTCTATTCCAACAAACTGGACAATCTGGATGAAATGGACATATTCCTAGAAAAATACAACCTTCCAAAACTCAATCAGAAAGAATATAAAAATCTCAATAGACCAGTGACTTGGGAAGAAATTGAAACAGTCATCATAAAGCTTCCAGCAAACAAAAACTCAGGGCCAGATGGCTTCACAGGAGAGTTTTACCAAATATTCAAGGAAGAAGTAAAACCTATCCTCCTTAGACTATTCCAAAAAATTCAAGAGGAAGGAACACTTCCAAACTCCTTCTATGAAGCCAGCATCAACCTAATACCAAAACCAGATAAAGACAACTCAATGAAAGAGAATTACAGGCCAATATCCCTCATGAACATAGATGCCAAAATCCTCAACAAAATTCTAGAAAATCGGCTCCAGCAGAACATCAAAAAGGTCATACATCATGACCAAATAGGATTTATTCCGGGAATGCGAGGATGGTTCAATATCTGCAAATCAATAAACATGATACATCACATAAATAAATTTAAAGATAAAAATCATATAGTCATATCAATTGATGCAGAAAAAGCATTTGATAAAATCCAACACCCTTTCCTGATAAAAACTCTCAACAAGGTGGGATACAAGGATCATACCTCAACATAATAAAAGCTATATATGATAAACCCACAGCCAACATCATACTCAATGGGCAAAAACTAAAACCATTCCCTCTAAGTATAGGAACAAGACAGGGATGCCCACTCTCACCACTCCTGTTTGACATAGTACTGGAAGTGCTAGCCATTGCAATTAGACAGGAAGAAGAAATAAAAGGCATCCAAATTGGAAAAAAAGAAGTAAAATTGTTCTTATTTGCAGATGACATGATATTGTACATAAAAAAAAACCAAAAGACTCCATCAAAAAACTAATAGATTAATAAATAAATTTGGCAATGTAGCAGGATACAAAATTAACACCAAGAAATCTATGGCATTTCTATACACCAATAGTGAACTTACAGAAACAGAGACTAAAAAAGCAATCACACCAAAAAAATTAAGATACCTAGGAATAAACTTAACTAAGGAGGTAAAAGACCTATACACGGAAAACTATAAGACACTGAAAAAAAGAGATAGAGGAAGATGTAAACAGATGGAAGAACATACCATGTTCATGGATTGGTAGAATCAACATCATCAAAATGGCCATACTTCCCAAAGCAACTTATATGTTCAATGCACTCTCCATTAAAATACCAATGACATATTTTACTGACCTAGAAAGAACTCTCCAAAAATTCATTTGGAACAATAAAAGACCCCAAATAGCCACAGCAATCCTGAGAAAGAAGAATAAAGTAGGAGGGATCTCAATACCAGATTTCAAGGTGTATTACAAAGCCACTGTTCTCAAAACAGCCTAGTACTGGCACAAGAACAGACATATAGATCAATAGAATAGAATAGAGAATCCAGATATCAACCCAAATCACTATGCTCAATTAATATTTGACAAAGGAGGCATGAATATACAATGGAGTCAAGACAATCTCTTCAATAAATGGTGTTGGGAAAATTGGTCAGATACATGCAAAAGAAGGAAACTAGATCACCAACTTACACGATACACAAAAATAAACTCAAAATGGATACAGGACTTAAACATAAGATGGGAAACCATAAAAATACTGGAGGCATCCACAGGAAGCAAAATCTCAGACATATGTAAAAAGAACTTCTTCACTGATACTGCCCCTAGGGCAATGGAAGCTAAAGAGAAAATAAACAAATGGGACTACATCAAAATAAAAAGCTTTTTTACAGCAAAAGAAACCATCAACAAAACAACAAGAAAGCCCACTGTATGGGAGAACATATTTGCAAATGTTATCATTGATAAAGGTTTAATCTCCAACATCTACAGATAGCTTATACAACTTAATAAAAGGAAGATAAATGAGCCAATTAAAAAATGAGCAATGGACCTAAATATAATCTTCTCAAAAGAAGACAAGGAAGGCCAAGGGGCACCTGAAAACATGCTCAAAGTCACTAATTATCCGAGAGATGCAAATCAAAACAACAATGCAGTACCATCTCACACCTATCAGAATGGCCAACATCAACAAATCAACAAACGACATGTGTTGACGAGGATGTGGAGAAAAAGGAACCCTCGTGCACTGCTGATGGGAATGCAGACTGGTGCAACCACTGTGGAGAACAGTATGGAGTTTCCTCAAAAAACTGAAAATGGAACTCCCATTTGACCCAGTAATCCCACTCCTAGGAATATATCCCAAGAAATTAGAAACACCGATCAGAAAGGATATATACACCCCTATGTTCATAGCAGCACAATTTACAATAGCTAGGATTTGGAAACAGCCTAGGTGCCCGTCAGCAGATGATTAGATCAAAAAACTATGGTACATCTACACAATGGAATTCTATGCTGCTATAAAAAGAAGGAATTCTTATCATTTGCAGCAACCTGGATGGAATTGGAGAACATCATGCTGAGTGAAATAAGCCAGTCAATGAAAGAGAAACACCACATGACCTCACTCATTTATGGATAATAAAGAACATTATAAACTGATGAACCAAAAAATAGATATAGAGACAGTAAAGCAACAAGCAGACTGTCAAATTATAGCGGGGATGGGGGCGAGTTCTGGGGGAGATAAGAAATCAACCAAAGGATTTGTATACATGCATGTAAGTACAACCAATGGACACAAAACTCTGGGGAGGGAGGGCACGTATGGGAGCGGGGGCAATGGTAAGATATGTACACAGATAATAATTTAATTTTTTTTAAAGGAAAAAATATATAAAGATATCCTAAAGGTAGGTGTTTTCTCCAAAATTATGTAAGAGTATTAAAAAGATTATATAATCTTTAGGATAATGCTGAAACCTCAGGCTATCAAATTTATTCATCTTACATAAAAACTAGCAATCCTATGTAATAAAAGGCTAATACGCTAATCAGCCAAACAGTGGAACGACCAGTTGCTATGACACTCACTGACCATCAGGGGCAGATGCTCAACACAAGAGCTGCCCCCTGGTGGTCAGTGCTCTCAGCCAGAAGCCAAGCTCAGGGCTTGAGCACAATGGTGGTGGTGGGAGCCTCTCCTGCTTCCATGGCAGTGCTAAGGATGTCCAATTGTTGACTAAACTGTCAGTCAGACATCCCCCGAGGGCTCCCAGACTGCGAGGGACCCCCCCCCCAAGTGCACAAATTTCATGCACCAAGCCTCTAGTACAATTGTACAATTACTAGAGGCCTGGTGCAGGAAATTTGTGCACGGGTAGGATCCCTAGGCTTGGCTGGTGATCAGGGCCCATCAGGGCCTTCCATCTGCCAGCTGGAGCCCCCTTTCCCAGGCTGCCGGCTGCTGGCCAGGGCCTTCTTTCATTCTGCATTCTGAGCCTGGTGGTTAGCACATGTCACAGTGAACGATCCAACTCCTGGTCACCCAGTCAAACTCCTGAGGGAACACTTTGCATATTAGCCTTTTATATAGTGAGTAGAGGTCCTGTGCACAAAATTCATGCACTGGGAGGTGGGGGGGTTCCTCAGCCCACACTGCACCCTCTCCAATCTGGGACCCCTTGAGGGATGTCCAACTGCCTGTGGGATCAGGCCTAAACTGGCAGTCGGACTTCCCTCTCACAATCCGGGGCTGCTGGCTCCTAACCACTCACCTGCCTGCCGGCCTGATTGCCCCTAACCATTTTTTCCTGCCAGCATGATCACCCCCTAACCACTCCCCTGCTGACCTGATTGTCAGCTAACTGCTCCCCTACTGGCCTGATCGCCCCCCAACTGCCCTTCCCTGCTGGCCATCTTGTGGTGGCCAACTTGTGATGACATGGGGGCAGCCATCTTGTGATGATGTGAGGGCACAAGGGTGCAAGGGCCACCTAGGTTTTTATTAGTACATATAATCCATAAGACCTCATATTGGGTACTTGATTAATTTTATTGCCTTCTAGTTTGAAGAGAAATAGCCCTTCTCAAGGGTGTAGACTCAACCCAGAACATGTAAGCACTGCCCACTCACTTTGTTCCTGTGCCTGTTACAAATCCTCGCACACGCTGCCCGTCGGCATTCATTCACCCCCAAGCACCACGGTCCTGTGAGCCCGGCTGCATGGTGCCAGGGAAGAGGATCATGTTCAAAAGTAGCTCAGAACTGGGCTCCTGGACAGACCAACGCTCTCTTCGGCAGCTAAAAAGGTGAAACAGCCCTAGCCGGTTGCTCAGTGGTTAGAGTGTCGGCCTGCAGTCAGAGGGTCCCAGGCTTCGATTCTGGTCAAGGGCACGCACCTCGGTTGCAGGTTTGCCAGCCCGGGTTGGGGTGTGTATGGGAGGCAACCAATCCATGTGTCTCTCTCATCGATGTTTCTCTCTCTGTCTCTCTCCCTCCACTCCCTCTAAAAAACGAACAGGAAAATAAACTGGGTGAGGATTAAACATGCTGTTTACTGAAGGAGCCAATGAGGGAAACTGTAGTTCAGGGTGTTTGTTTCTACCCCGCTTTGTGGCCATTCCTGGAAACGGCACCTTCTCCGGAATCCCAACGGCCCGCGAGGCAGAGATCGTTTCTCCTCGGTTTCCCGGTTCCCACGCGTGCTTATGGGGAGACGCGCGTGGGTCTGGAGCCCGGTGCAGTGGTGGCCCCGGGCCGGCCGGCCCTCCAGGCCTCGGTCAGAGCCGCTCACCCGGACCTCCCCAGAGCACGGCGGGGTCGTATAAATAAGGAGCTCCTTTTCCGAGAAGAGGGCCCACAATGCTGTAGGTGTGACATGCACCCAAGCATTTTCCTTCAAACCCCACGCGCCCAGAGGACGCCGTCTTTCCTCCCGAGGCCCGGTGTCCCCTGCTGCTTCCTCGGTGGCCCGGCCCCGCAGGCTCGGCCGTCCAGTGGAGCACACAGGCCCGGAACGCGGACCGGAATCACCTGTGCACACGGAACTCCTAACGAGGAGGCACTGAGGCACGAGCAGAGGCCCAGCAGAAAGGGGAAGCGGAGGGAGGATGCTGCCCTCCGTGGGACGGACGTAATGCCGTGCCTCACAGCGCCCCTGCCCGCTGCCCACAGGCCGATGGGAACCGCACTCTCCCCCCTTCTCTCTTCACCTCGGGCATCAGGACAGCGGCCGCTCAGACACGCCAGCCCCTTGTGCCCGATCAGCTCTGCTCCTAATAACGACAGCATTGGGCCCTCCCCTTCCTCCCGGCCTGTTCTCCCCCTGCTCAGGCCCCAGGGGTGGAGGGCAACACTGGTCCTGGGTCCCCCACGAGGGGCTGGTTCAAGACATTTCCACGCTCAGAGCAGAGCGAGGCTGTGCTCCCGGGAAGTGAGTGTGGGGACGAGGAGCGGGTGACCGGAGAGAGGGGACGGGGTGTCTGCGGCATCCTGCCCGCTCCGCGCAGCAGGACACAGGGAAAGTGAGGACTGGGAGGGAGGTCCCCTCAGCTGCTGGGAGAGGTGGGAGGAGCAAAGGCTAACCCAGACGGCAGGCGGAGCCAGGGGCAGGAAAACCAGCCATTTCTGGGCAGCAGCGGACACTGAGGACTCTGACTGGATCCTCCCTCCGGAGCACCAGCGGGGGCAGCGGCTCACCAGCCAGGAGGGGAACCCTCCCCGGGGAGCGAGGCCCAGGCGGACGGCGTGCGGAGAGAGTGCAAACGGAGGGCCGGTGATCGGATGAGCGAGGGAATGCAGCGAGCACCGTCGGGGAGGCGAGTGGCTCAGCAGCCTGGCTGGAGGACAGGAGACAGGAGGCGGGAAGGCACGGAGACGGTGACACTGGAGTGAGCACAGACGCTGGAGACGACAACAGCGCGTGGGACTCATCACACTGACCCGGCCGCCGCCCGGGAAACCCCAACGGGCAGCAGCAGCCAACCGGGCGGGAACCCGCGGGAACCGTATTTGCGACGAGGCTGATGCCACTGAGCGGCAGCCAAAGCCAACGTGAGCGGACCCGGGACCGGAAGGCCTTCGGACCCCTGGTCACAGGGGAATGCAGAGCAGGCCAGCGGAGACCGGCCCTCAGCCCAGCGCCTCGGAGGGAGGAGGGCCCGCGCTACGGCTCAGGAGATGAGTGTCGACCCGGGAACCAGGAGGTCGCTGGTTCCCATTGAGGGCACAGGGCGTGCCGGATCAACGATGTTCCTCTTTCCTCGGGATTCCCGTCTCCCTATTCCTGTCCCTCCCTCTCTGAGAACCAGTGAAACGTGTTGTGGGTGCTGGTGAGAACGTGGTGTGGGAGCTGCACGCGGTGCCCACTGGGGGGATGTGCATGGTGCCGCCTCTGGGGGCCTCCAAGACGAGAAGCTAGAACTGCCATGCGGCCCCCAGGCTGCCCGGTGTTTCCCCAGAAGAGTTCAGAGCAGGGCGTGGGCAGGTACTGCACACTCTGTCCGTCGGAGTGTTCCTCACAGCGGCCAGAGTGGGGGGCCGTGTGCGTGGACCGTGATGGTGAAGGGTCTGGACACACGTGGCATATGGAGCCGCCTTCACAGCGGGGGCTCCTGCCGCTCCCGGCCGCCGCACGAACCACAAGGCCGTCACGCTGAGCACAGCACGCGGGGGGGGGGGGGGGGGGTCAAATATATAATTCCACCCCGAGGAAGCTCTCTCCGAAGTCATCGAGATCAGAAAAAGGCAGTCCGAGGCGGCCGCCCAGGCAGGGGGAGGGGAGGGAGGCATCGCTGTTCAGTGGAAACCGAGTCTCAGTGCTACAAGATGAAAATAATGGGAATACAGTGGACACTCCTAAGCTATCCTCTTAACTCCTAGCAGGGGTGGCTCAGTGGGTGGGGCGTCGGCCTGCAGACTGAAGGGTCTCGGGTCTGATTCTGGGTCAGAGCACAAGCCCAGGTTGCGGGCCCAATCCCTGTGCGGCAGACAATCCATGTTTCTCTCTCATCATCGATGTTTCTCTTTCTCTCCCTCTCCCTTCCTCTCTGAAATCAATACAAATATATTTTTAATAAATAAGTAAATAAACTATACGCTTAAAAATGGCTACCCCAGTCAGGCTAATGTCACTCAGCTTTAGCCACACTGAGGGGAGCTGGAGCCGGGCAGGGCGGCTGGCTGGTTGATCATCACCCGTGCACGGAGGCAGCAGTGGGTGTGCGCTCACATCCACGCCTCTCTCCTCCTTCCCTCTCGCTCTAAATGCAGTTCCTCTGGTTTTACAGAGAGGAGGGAGGCGTGCGCTCACTGCAGGAGCGGCTGGCGCTGCGCTGAGCCGTGCCCGGTGCCCTCGGCGGTGCCAGCCACAGACGACGCTGTCAGCTGTGACATGTGTCCCCGCCCATGTGTCTCCCTGTCACTATTTTGGGAGTGGGCCCCCTTTAGCAGACGCCCTGACAATCCCTCCTTTAGCAACACCCCATGCTCTGAAGCCAGAACAGACCCCAGTGACTGCAGTGTGGACGCCTGGCAGGCACCGGCGACTCCATGTCCGCAGAGAGGACGGTGCCTTTTCTGGCAGAACAGCGTGCGTGGCCGGCCTGCTCCGTCCTCCCGGGAGGGCGGTCCCCCCAAAGGGGCCGCAGGACTCTTCTTCTGCGATGAACCCGTTCGGTTCCTTCCCGTGCACCTCGGTGCCACAGGCATGTGCTCCGTGTCTGCTTTGCCAGGAGCCGGGGCGGGGCCGGGGCAGGGCGCCTGCTCCCGGCACAGAGATCACAGTACGCACTCTCGGTGACACAGACACGGGCCAGGACCTGCTCCTTCCTGCGGGGTCACAGACGGCAGGAGTGACACCACCTCCGAGTGGTCACACGGGCCCTGAGGCGCTGCTCTGTCCCGGGCACTTGATGCCAATTCTCTCTCTTTTTAAAAAATATATTTTTATTATTAATTTCAGAGAGAGAGAGAGAGAGAGGAAGAAATATAAAAAATGAGAGAGAACCGTGGATCAGCTGCCTCCTGCACGGCGCCCCCTGGCGTTGAGCTCGCAGCCCAGGCATGCCCTGACTGGGAACTGAGCCCTGACCAGGTTCATAGGTCAACGCTCCATCACCGGGCCATGCTGGCCGGGCAACTATCTTCTTAGATGCTCTTTTCCAAGGAGGAACCAAAGGCTCAGCCCAGCTCTTCACCCCAGCCACCTTCCCCGCCGGCAGCAGGGAACAGCGCCCGGAGGGGAGTCCGCCTACGATGAGCGGAGCCCTGTGGAGACGCAGCTGAGGATGAGTTTGGGAAAGCTGGCTGGACGGGGCTGGAAGGGCCTTCTAATCACCAGCAAGCCATCAAAGTAAAACCCTGTTGGCCAAAGGTTTTCTTTTTCTTTTTTAATATATTTTATTGGTATTTTACAGAGGGAGGATAGAGAGAAACATCGATCAGCCAAAACCGGTTTGGCTCAATGTATAGAGCATCGGTTGGGGACTGAAGGGTCCTGGGTTCGATTCCGGTCAAGGGCATGTACCTTGGTTGCGGGCATATCCCCAGTGGGGGGTGTGCAAGAAGCAGCTGATCGATGACTCTCTCTCATCGATGTTTCTAACTCTCTATCTTTCTCCCTTTCTCTCTGTAAAAAATCAATAAAATATATTTTTTTTAAAAAGAAAAAAGAAACATCGATCAGTTGCCTCCTGCACACCTCCCACTGGGGATTTTCTCGCAACCCAGATACATGCCCTTGACCAGAATCGAACCTGTGACCTTTCAGTCTGCAGGCAGACGCTCTATCCACTGAGCCAAACCAGCCAGGGCCAAAGATTTTTAAACTAAACTCAAAGGACATGCTCACACACAAGAAGTGGTGAGTTTGGGATAGAAGTTGGTAGGGGGTGTGCAGGAGGCAGCCAATCGATGTTTCCCTCTCACATCGATGTTTCTCTCTTCCTCTCCTTTCTCTCTCTCTAAAGATCAATTGAATTTAGTCAGCCCAGCCGGCAGGTCGCAGGTTCAAGTCCCAGTCATGGCACATGCCTGGGTTGCAGGTTTGACCCCTGGCCCTGGTCGGGAAATGTGCAAGAGGCAACCAATCCTTCCACTCTAAAAATCAATGAACAAATATCCTGGGGTGAGGATTAACCAAAAAAAATGAAAAGAACTCTTGGGAATCCACATTTTTTTAAACTGTCCAGCAGATTTTTGCAGGCTGACAGGTGTTTCTGCCTGACGGAGTGCCTGGCGTGACGGCGGCTCAGACCACAGAGGCTGCGGCGCAGGCTCCCTCCCGCAGGACAGCGGCCTGGGCCACGGCGGACCCGCCATCCCGCGGCCGCCGGCCGCTCACATGCGCTGCCGCCGCCCTGTCACGGCTTCCGGGATGACCGGCACTCGCTCAGAGTCCTCCCGCCTCCGCAGCCCCGGGGAGGGAGCGCCCTCTAACCGCACCCGCTGGTCCTGCGGGTGTCCACAGGGACTGGCCGCGCGGAGGCGGCCTCCGTTCCGCAGGCCCCCCTCTGCTCCCACCCCGGCCGATTGCCACATGCTCCTCCAGCACGCGGCTCCTTTGTGACCCGTGTAGGGGTGTCGAACTCAATCAGAGAAGGGGCCAAAATCTAAAATCCAGCCTAAATCGCGGGCCGAATGGTTTACTGAACAGTCATAAACTGTCATTGTGATGGAAACGCAGCGGAGTGCAGTGATGACAGCGCGGTGCGGGCCACATTGCAAGGCCTGGCGGGACGGATTTGGCCCGCGGGCCTTGTGTTTGACACATGTGCACGGTTAGTGCGACGGGATCGTGGCCCGCGGCCACCCGCCAGGCACCCTCCTCCCGCGGGCGGGGCGGGGCGGGGCGGGGCACACTGGGCATGTCAGAACCCTCTCTCTGACACGCGTGGAGAAGGCCAGTCGAACACGCTTCTTCATGTGCCACCGTCCCGTCCCGAGTGCCAGGAGGGTCCCTCTGGTGCTGCTTGAAGGAAGAATATTCTATTTCCCACGAGCAACTGACATCACCATTGTCAATAGGCCGCGGCCCAGCCCGTGTAGCACAGATCCGTGCCTCCCCGGCAGATGCCTATGAATATTTAATGTTTTTATTGGTTTGAGAGAGGGCGAGGGGAGAGGGAGAGAAAGACAGACTATTGATGGGCTGCCTCCTGCGCGCCCCCTAATGGGGATCAGATCCACAGCCCAGGCCTGTGCCCACAACCTCAGTGCACTGGCGCCCAACCCACTGAGCTACACTGGCCGAGGCAGGTGTTCTTTGAAGATAATTTGGGGTGCGGTCATTCACCGTTCACTCCAAACTCGTCTCCTGCTGAACGTCCTCGGAAGCACACGTGGTCTGTGACAGGCAGAGTCGGCCACAGGCAGTCTGGCCTGGCGGGGAGTGGGTCTGCAGTACGGCCCACCGACGGAGGTCCAGCGCGCCCAGGCCCTCGGAAAAGCTGGGGTGCGGACACAGCTGGGCAGGCATCGCCCAGAAGTCTGCACTGCAGCCACCGGGCAGGTCACCGACCTCCTCCGACGCCGGCCAGGCCCATCCCCGGCCGGTCGGACCGTCCGCTCCGTGCACAGCCGAGCTCGCTGCGAACGTAACTGAGTCCAGTCGCTCTTGGTGTCCGGAGCTCGGACACATTGAAAGGGGTGTTTTGCTAACACTTTTGAGCATATTCATAATTACCCACAATTCTGAGCAGCAAGATGGAAGCTTGCAGACACGCGCTGTGGAACAGGAATCAAACCCAGGAAGATGGGGAGTCGTTCTGCTTCCGGACACACAGGTTGTGTGTGTTTGTGTGTGTGTGGTTTGTCACACAGCGGCCTGAGGATGGACGAGCTACGGGCTCATCCGTATAAACTGAGCATCCGGCCTCCGCCCAGGGCAGCGAGGGAGGGCCGTCTTCCTAGCCCCGCAGGGAGCGGGGGCAGCACAGGAATCAAGACAGACTAGGGCACTCAGGGTGCCTTTCTAGCCCGAAAGCAGAGCAGGAAGCAGAAGAGGCGGGAGGCAGGGTGAGGACAGGCCCCATGGCCTCCTGGACGGAGGGCCAGGGAGGCAGGCAGGTCTGTACACAGCGAGGCCCAGAGACTGAGCTGGGACCCTGCCTGCAGCCCCTCACCAGGTGTTCGCCGAGACAGAACACAGTGCCTGGGAGGCCTGGGCGGCTGGCTGCTTCTCCCTCCTCTCTGTCCCTGCAAACAGCCTGCACAGAAGCAGACCCACCCCTGCTCCGATGGCGAGAGCGAGGCAGGAGAAATGCGCATTTGCTGAGCATCCACTTGGCAGACGCTGCGTGCCCTCGCCTGGGGGATGCACTGCCGTGGGCTCTGCACAGGCCGGTGTTTCTAACCCTCAAACCAGAGCAATCGGCTCTCTGCCTCCCGCACGGGGAGGAGGGGGACAAGGCCCAGAAAGGACAGGCCATGTGCCCAGGACAGGGCTTGGTAAGTGGTCCAGGGATAAGATATAAGTCCGTCTTGTCAGCAGGCGTGCCTCAGTGGTTGAGGTCAACCTATGAACCAGGAGGTCACAGTTCAATTCCCAATCATGGCGCAGGCCCGCGTTTCGGTGTGGGGCATGCAGGAGGCAGCCAACCCATGATTCTCTCTCATCACTGATCTTTCCTCTCTCTCTCTCTGTTTCTCTCTCTCTCTCTCTTTCCCCCCTTCCTCTCTGAAATCAATAAAAATATATTTAAATATAAACATAAATATAAATATAAATGTATCCATCTCACTCTAACTCTCAGGTTTACACTAAACCAACATGCAGAAAGTAAAAGAAATCCAACTTCCCTATTAAATATACCTCTCTTAAAATTTCATATCAGTATCTGAGGAAATACAGTCTGAAAAAATGTCAACCAAATAAAAACAGCAAAAGAACCCTCTAAACATCCACGAAGCTGGGACCAGTTCCAGCCTGCTGTCCTCAGGCCCTCAGAGGGCGGGGAGGGACTGGCGGGGAGCAAGCCGGAGATGAATGCAGAGGAAGGAGTCAGACATCACTGGCAGCCCTAACGGATAAGGGCCTGGCGCACTGGTGCCCGCAGCATCGGGAGATGCTGACGGGAAACCAGTGAGCAGAAGGGCAGACTCCAGCCACGCCCGCTGCTCAGCTCCAGTCCCTCAGGGAGGGCTGAGCAGCTGCTTGGGCAGTGCCCTGGGCGGGCGGTGCGCTGGGCGGCGAGGAGGGAGCAGAGGCCTGAGGAGGAGTCTCAGACCCAGGACAGAGGAGCAGCAGGGACAGAGGAGCGCCGGGGACAACCCAGAGGACAGGGTTGGGTCCAGAAGGCGGGTCTTCACAGGACAAATAACCTCATTCCTCCCACGAATAAATGGCTCCTTCTTAAAGGAAGGAACTACTCGCGTTTACAAGCGTTTGAATGGATGCTGTATGTGGACCTTGTTGGCCTCCCGATTCAAACACAACAACCAGAAAAAGAGAATTTTTAGGGAAACTGGACAATAGGCTGGACGTGAGGTTTTATTAGAAATGACTGTCCATTTTCTGAGATGTGATCTTGGCACTGAAGTGGATTTTAAAGTCCCATGTTTCTGGCAGAAATACTATGGGTGAAATTACTGAGAGCTCAGAGTCCATTTTAAATGCTCCAGAGAAAAGCGGAGAGCTATAGATGAACCAGATTAGCAAGCGGATTGTTATGGAGATTCCCCAACAGCAGAGAAACACGGCCAGGGGTCCGCACTCTCCAAGTCCAACATTTGGCCAATCTTGGTTCAAGCTATTTCTCCCACACAAACTTCTTTTTGGGGGGATGTATTTTAAAATTGGCCGCAGACATGTCATTCACAAATATATCAGCTTGCCCCTTTAACGATGATGACATTTTTTACATATCACTGGGCCACGATCACCCTAACAACGTGAAAGAAATCCCTCGGTGTTACCTCACGTACAGCAAGACTGCCAGACACTGACATGGAGGAGGAAGCGGTAATACCATACATGCATGGGGTTCATGGTAACTAGGGGCCTGTTTGAAATATTTTTATCTTTATAGTGAGAGATTACAGATGCCCCCCTTTCCTCCCCATTATCCCCACCCACCTGGTTCCTGCCCCACCCCAAGCCTTCACTACCCTATAGTCTGTGTCCATTATATGCATATCCTATATAATCAAAGGCTAATATGCAAATCAACCAAACGGCATAACGACCGGCTGCTATGACGCTCACTGACCACCAGGGGGCAGACACTCAATGCAGGAGCTGACTCCTGGTGATCAGTGCTCTCCCACAGGGGGAGTGCCGCTCAGCCAGAAGCCAGGCTCAGGGCTGGCGAGCGCAGAGGCAGCAGCAGGTGGACATCCCCCTAGGGGTCATGGACTGGGAGAGGGTGCAAGCCAGGCAGAGCCACTCGCCCCTGCTCCCCAGGGTCATGCACCGGGCTCTAGTGTGCATATAAGATCTTTGGTTGGTCTCTTCCCACCCTCTGCGCCCTTCCCTCTGAGGTTCATCAGTCTGTTCCATGTTTTCATGCTTCTGGTTCCATTTTATTCCTCAGCTTATTTTTTTTAAGTATATTTTTATTGATTTCAGACAGGAAGGGAGAGGGAGAAAGAGATAGAAACATCACTGATGAGAATCATTGATCATCGCTTCTCGGCCTTTTGACTAAGATCAAGTGAGAACCATTGATCAACTGCCTCCTCCTGGTTCATAGGTCAACACTCAACCACTAAGCCACACCAGTTTATTTTATTAGATTTCTTATTTGTTTATTTTGATTTTTAGATGCAATTGTTGGTAGATATGTATTTATTGCCATCTTATTGTTCATATTTTTTTTTCTTCTTCCTCTTTTTTTTTATTGATTTTATACAGAGAGGAAGGGAGAGAGATACAGAGTTAGAAACATCGATGAGAGAGAGTCATCGATCAGCTGCCTCTTGCACACCCCCTGCTGGGAATATGCCCTCAACCAAGGTACATGCCCTTGACCGGAATCGAACCCGGGACCCTTCAGTCCCCAAGCCGACGCTCTATCCACTGAGCCAAACCGGTCCCGGCTTCTTCCTCTTTTTAAAGAATATTTTCAGGCCTGACTGGTTTGGCTCAGCAAATAGAGCATCGGCCTGTGAACTGAAGGGTCCCAGGTTTGATTCCAGTCAAGGGCATGTACCTTGGTTGTGGACACATCCCCAGTAGGAAGTGTGTAGGAGACAGCTGATCGATGTTTCTCTCTCATTGATGTTTCTAACTCTCTATCCCTCTCCCTTCCTCTCTGTAAAAATCAATAAAATAAAACAAACAAAAATACAAAAATACTGTTAAAAAAAAAAAAAGAATACCTTCAACATTTCATATAATCCTGGTTTGTTGGTGATGAACTCCTTTAACTTTTTCTTATCTGTGAAGTTCTTTATCTGACCTTCAATTCTGAGTGATAGCTTTGCTGGGTAGAGTACTCTTGGTTGTAAGTCCTTGCTATTCATCACTTTGAATATTTCTTGCCACTCCTGTTTGGCCTGCATAGTTTCTGTTGAGAAATCAGCTGGCAGACATATGAGTGCTCCCTTAGGTAACTAACTGCTTTTCTCTTGCTGCCTTCAGATTCTCTGTCTTTAACCCACGGCATGTTCATTAGGATGTGTCTTGGTGTTGGCGCACTCACTGCTCCTCCTGCCAACCTGGCCACTTGTGGAAGCAGGTTCCTCCCCAAACCCTCCTTGCTGCTAACTGTGGGGGACTCGGTTCCTCCTTTATCTTCCGCTTGCCACATCATTGCTGGAAGCACAGGTCCTGGCCTGCCCTACTACGCCAACTGTCGGGTCCGAGCCCCTCTGCCAGGCGCTGGCTGGCAGACGGAGAAGCCATGAGAAGTGGTGGGTTTATGAGAGTCTCTACTGTAGGAGCCAGTGGCCAAGTAGCCATCGCTGACGGGAGGCACCAGACAAAACAGTGCTTCAAAGCCAAGTCCCACACAGCAGCAGCCACACACCAGCTCGGCAGCAAGTCATCTTTCCCACACAGTAGCAGCAGCCTCTGCACCCACAGCCACAGCCTGCTGGCCAGGAACACGCCTTCCCCACAATGCAGCCCCATGAACAGCAGCTGCCTTATATGGGGGCAGCCTCTGCACCCACAGCCATCATCTGAGCAGCCACGTGCAGCCGGCTGCTCAGTCACACATCTTTCCCATAATGCAATAGCCTCTGTACCTACAGCCTCACCAAGCAGCCGTGCCTGCTGGTCAGTAACAACTTCGTACGACTTAGACAAAAGCGCTTCCTTCCACATAGTGGCCTCCATCACTTGGGTTACAGAAGGGCACACTGTGCAGTGCATAGGTTGCTGCGTCCTTGCACCTTTGTACAGCAAAGTGACCTGATTAAGATTCCCATGCTCAGCAGGGCCTTGGGTCCACTGAATAGGGTCCCCACACTTGGCGTGGGCCTCTTTGGGTTCCTTTTACTTGGGACTCTCTGTGCTTCCTGGACTTGTAAGCCTATTTCTTTCACCAGGTAGGGGAAGTTTTCTGTCATTATTTCTTCAAATAGGTTTTCAATGTCTTTGCTCTTTCTCCCCTCCTTCTAGCACTCTTATGATGAGAATATTGTTATGCTTAAAGTTGTCCCAGAGGCTCCTTATATTTTTGGATTTTTTTTTCTTTTTGCTCTTCTGATTGAGTGTTTTTTGCTTCCTCATATTCTAAATCACTGATTTGATTCTTGGAATACTCTACTCTACTGCTGAACACCTGTAAATGATTCTTTATCTCAGCATATGTTTAATTTCTGACTGGTCCTTTTTTCATGTATTTAAAATTATCACAATCAATATTCTTGTAAATCTCACCAAGTCCCTTGAAGCTCTCGTTAAGATCCTTGAGTAACGTTATAACCATGATTTTGAACTCTGTATCCAGTAGTTTTCTTGCTTCCATTTCTTTCATTTGTGACTTGTTTGTCTCTGCATCTTGGCTGCTTCCTTGTGTTTGGGTCTATGTATCAGGTGGAGTGCTGTGCCTCCTAGAATTGGCAGAGTGCCTTGTGTAGTAGGGCCCAGTGGCTCAGCCTCCCCAGTTCCCTGAGCTGGGCTCTCTAGGTTCCCCCGGGTGTGGGCTGTGTGCGCACAGTCTTGTAGTGGAGTGTTGATTGCTGTGGTGTCACTGGAGGAATTGAGCTCCAGGCCAACTGGCTGTGGGGACCAGCTGTGACTACGGTGGGAGAGCTGCTGTGCAGGAGACTCCCCTATGGGGCAGGACTTGCTTCCGTGGGACTTTGGTGCTCATTGAGTCTGCCCCTTGAGTATGTTGCTTGTCTGTATGTAAAGTTGTAACCTGCTGTGGTCTGAAGCTGCCCACCAGGTGCACTGGCTCTGGGGCCTCCAGGGAGATACAAAGTCAGCCACTGCCTGGGGCCACCAGGCAGGAACCACAGAGCGGCCTGCAGGTGGCTGCCACTTGTATTCGGCCTGGAAGTGCCCACGTGAGTCCCAGCTGTGTTGGGCCTCTTATTGACAGATATGGGGCATGCTGTCACCAGCTGCTGCTTGTTTCAGAGATTTTAGAAAAATCTGAAGCCTGAGTCAGGACAGACCATTCGTATGGAAATGCTGCTGCAAACAGCTTGGTGGGGCTGAAAATTGGATGGGGCGAGTTCTCCAAGAATCACCAGGCAGAGCAAGCCGTGTGGGCCAGGCTGATGGAGACTCAGAGATGGCTGCCAGTCAGCGCTGAGATGGGGGAGGTCTCAGCACAGGAACAATGACTCCTGTGAGCCGCCTCATCTGGGAGAATGCTGCCTCCCAAGTTCCTGCCCTGATGCCAGACAATCCAGTTCCTCCCCGAATGTCCCCACCCAGCACTGGAGCTCAGAGGAAGCAGGACTTTTAAGTCCATACACTGGCCCTTTAAGAGAAACACCTGGGACTCCAACAGCCTCCATGTCACAATCCCCACTGGATTTTACATCCTGAAATTATGGGGGCTTCTCTTCCCAGCTCTGGAACCCTGGGCTGGGACCCTTGTCCCTCACAGGAGGCCTCTGCATCCAAGATCTCCCTCCTGATTGAAAAAACACCGCATGTGGTTGCCAAACCAGCCTATTCCACGCCTCCACCCCTCCTACGTAGACTGTACTCACTGCCTCCCACAACCACACCACAATTACAATTAAAATCCAGAACCACCATCATTCAGAACCACCTGGAATCTGGCTGAATGGAAGTCCTACAACTAGGGAAGTAAAGAAAGCACACTGAGAGACTTTAGGAGCATCTGGGGTCTAGCGTTGAGAACAAGTCCCACGTGGGGTTTTGTGCCTGCGGCCACCACCACCTCCCCTTCCCTTCCGCCCTTCCCTACCTCCCTTCCCTACCGTCCTTCCCTACCGCCCTTCCCTACATACCCTTACCTACCATCTTACCTACCACCCACCCTTACCTACCACCCTTACCTACCACCCTTACCTACTACCCTTACCTACCGCCCTTACCTACCACCGTACGTGTATGCCACTGCCTTGGTTCTCTCATCTGAAATTCCTTCTAGGAAGCATGTCTTTAAAGAATAAGGCAGCTATGTGTGTACTGATGGAGCAACACTCAGGACAGTGAGTGAGACAGACTGGTACGCAGGGAACGCTGCAACTTGCCTTTAACTGGTAATGATTACGAATCCTTCGAATTGGGGGCAGTTTACTGTATATTCAAAAACAGAAATCGAGGAGAATCCAAGATGGCTGCACAGGTGAATACCTAGCCACAGCCGCACACAGCAATTTCAATAAAATACAACTAAAATATAAAATGGACATTACCCAGAACTACAGGAAAGTTGACTGACTGGAAATTCTACAACTAGAAGCAAGGAGAAAACCAGAAGGAAGCGCGGAGGAGCTGTAAAAGCCTAAGGTACGGAGACACAAGACGCGCACGGAAAGGACGGAGCCGGAGAGGAGGGGCGGCTGATTGCCTGGCTGGCGTTCCCTAGAGGAAAGGAGATAAAAGTTCCGACTGTGCTGGGCCCCAGTTCCGACTGCTCTGAACCCCAGTTCTAGGCCAGACCCCGGGGACCCAGGCTCACCCATAGGGAGCTGGGCTGTAAGGCAGAACCCTGGGGGAGCGGAGAAAGGAGGTTCCAGAGGCGCGCACATTGAGCACAGAGAAGGGACGGTTGGCTGTGCCGCAGGATTGCCCTGGCGGGAAGGAGACTGGGGCCCCAGACTGCTCTGAACGCCACCTCTAATCCCACTTCCAACCGAACTAAACCCCAGTTCCGGGCTCATTGGGGGAGAGCCTAGACTGTTTGGTAGCAGGCGAAAATCAAGGGCACCTTTCTCTCAGAGGTGCTTGCAGCGAGTACTGAAGGACCCTGAGACTCAGGAGCCGCATAGGGCAGGGCTGACGGAAGCCAAGGCTGTAGGCTCCACCCTGAAACTCCGCCCCATCAGGGAAGCTGTGAAAATGCATGTTGGGAGCCTGCAGAGTTGAGGCAAGCAACTCAGTCTTAAGGAAATAGAATTAAGTTCCTTCTAGCAGAAGTTATGCGGTGCCCTGAGGGCTTGGCCAGAAGATAAGATTAACCTGGGGCTTAGCATCTTCCTGTCTTCCTGCCTCTTCCCCTTCCTGATCCTCCCCCCTAGATAGCCCAGCCTTGGAATGTTGCACCTTGGAATGTCACACCGCCTCTGGCAATTAGTCAATCCTGTGTTGCCATACCAAAGACCCCCCTGCATAGGCAACCCTGCCCCCCTTTGTCTCTGCTGTATAAATACAGCCATTTCAGAGAATAAAACTGAGGCTTGATCAGAACCTTGTCTTGCCTCCATTCTTTCGCGTTCCTTGTTTGTTCATTCTCTTAGGTGGTTCCTGCGTGCCCCCGTTGTTGTCCCGCGGGTCAGGACAAATGCGACAATGAAATAGATCACAAACGAAAGAAATGGAGGACAAAAAGTGACTGGATATAGAGTTCAAATCTACGCTTATAAGGTTTTTCAAAAATTTCCTAGAAAAGGTTGATAAGACCTATGAGGATATGAAAAGGGATCAACTAGAATTAATAAGGAATCAACAAGAAATGATGAGGGATCAACAAGAAATAAAGAATACATTGTCTGAAATAAAAAATATTATACAGAGTCCTAAAAACAGAATGGAAGATCACAAGAATCAAGTCAAAGATTTGGAACATAAACAGCTAGAAGACACTTCTCCGCAGATGCAAGAAGACAAGAAAATTCAGAAAATTGAAGATAATGTAAGAAACCTCTGGGACAACTTCAAGCAAACCAACCAGATCAGAATTATGGGGGTCCCAGAAGATGAGAGAGAGCAAGATATTGAAAACATACTGAAAGAAATAGTGACAGAAAACTTCCCCCACCTGGTGAAAGAATTAGACTTACAAGTCCAGGAAGCACACAGAACTCCAAACGAAAGGAATCCAAAGAGGACCACACCAAGACAAATCATAATTAAAATTCCAAGAGCAAAAGACAAAGAGAGAATATTAAAAACAGCAAGAGCAAAGAATTTAGTTACCTATAAAGGAGCACCTATACGATTGTCAGCTGATTTCTCAACAGAAACCATGCAGGCCAGATGAGAATGGCAAGAAATATTCAAGGTGATGAATAGTAAGAACCTACAGCCAAAGATAATCTACCCAACAAAGCTATCACTCAGAATCGAAGGCCAGATAAAGAGCTTCACTAATAAAAAAAAAAGCTAAAGGAGTTCATCACCACCAAACCATAATTATATGAATTGCTGAAGAGGGTTCTTTCGGAAGAGAAAGTAAATAAAGATAAAAATTATGAACAACAAATACGTAACTATCAACAAGTGAATCTAAAAACCAAGGAAATTTAAAAAAATATATATCAGATGAACAATATTAACTGGTGAATATAATAGAATCAGAGGTATGGAAGGGGAGTGGACTGACGATTCTTGGGGAAAAGGGGAGAGGGGGATGTGGGAAGAGACTGAACATAAACTGTGCACCTATGGATGAGGACAATGGGGGGTGGGGAAAGGGCAGAGGGTGGGGTGGGAACCTGGTGGAGGGGAACAATGGAGGGGGGGCAGAAAAAGGAACATTTGTAATAATATGAACAATAAAAATAAATTTTTTAAAAAAATTAGGTGAATGTAAAAAAAAACACACAAAAAAAAAACAGAAATTAAAAGGGAAAAACAGGCTGCCCCTGGGTGTATGCAGTATCACGGAACTAGCCACTGTGACGGTCTCTGGGCTAAGGTTAACCTGACATGGTGTCCCCCCGGATTTCACCTGGAGAACTGCCTGGTGGTGTCCAAAGCCAGACCTCTCCAGCCAGCCAGCCACGCCTGCGTTCCGGGGTTCTGGGGTTCTGGAGGACCGTGGCCTGACAGAGCGCCCACGGCCACCACCCCTCCCGACCTCCCGCCTCAGGCTGGCTTGTTCTGCCTCACACCTGCCCTGTTTCCGTCTTCTTCTCAGCAGAACGGCCTTCCAGCACCGCCTGCCGCCTCCATGCCGTGCCCTCCCTGCCCGGCTCTGATCGGCTGGCACGCCAGGGGACCATCTTTTGTCCAAATTAAATGTCACAGGATCCAGGCCGACTGGCGCCCCACACAAACACGCGGCTGTCTCTGCGGCAACAATTTAGATTTAGCCGAGGCAGCCTTTCGGGAGCTGCTGAAGCACCAACACCCTCCTTTTCCTGCTTTTTAAGTGTATTTTTCATTGTTGATGTTATTATAGATGTCCCGTTTTCCCCACCATCTCCTTTTAAATTGTTTTTAGTAAATTCTTCTTCTCACTCGCAGAGGAAAACGAAGCAAGCGTGATAACCATGGCTGTCAGCCGTGTGAACGTCAGAGCAGCTTCATGCTAGCGACATCGGGCCCGGGTTCTCACGGGATTTATCCTGAAGCCGAACACCGCACACGGTCAGGACGAGGTGTTTAAGAGGCTGCAGCATTATTCTACAAGAAACTTAATATCTAGAGGGAATATGCTTTCATAAATAAAGCTTGGGCAAGCATAAAATGTACAATATGGAAAAACAATAATCTTTTCCGGGCAAACAAAATGAGCATGTGACTGTAAAATAACACAAAATCTACTTTTGTTGTTGTTGTTAATCCTCACCCAAGGATATTTTTGCCATTGACTTTTTTTAGAGAGCGCAGAAGCAGAGGGAGGGAGGGGAGAGAGGGAGAGAAGGAGACGATTGGCTGCCTCCCGAAGGCTCCCCAACCAGGGCCAGGAGCTGAACATGCAACCCAGGCACCTTCCCTAGATCTGGAATCGAAACCGAGACCCTTCGGTGTGCAGGCCGATGCTCTACCACTGAGCCACACTGGCCAGGGCCAAAACCTACTTTTTAACTCAGTTTCGTTCCTCGGTGGGGATGGCTCAATGTTCCCTTCATCTAAGACCAAACGAGGAGAAGCTTTGGGAGAGCCAGGAGCGGAGCCGCTGCTCCGAAAGCCGGTGAGAAGGACTCTCGCCACGGAGCCTGGCGCCGTGTCCTTTGCCCTCGGTGAAGGGTCCCCCGAGGACCCCGACAACAGCAGCCCGTGTGGCTCCGGCCCGGACCTGAGAAATCGCTTTGCTGAAACCAAGGCGCACACAGCTCCGGGCGGCTCGCTTAGAGGCGGATTCCTGTGTTTCTGTCACTTTTCTGTCTTAAACATCAGAGACTACGTGGGCGTCACAGACACTCGCTACCTGCAGCCACCAGGCTGCCGGGTGCGGAATGGATGCACTGAGGGATGTCATTACCTGGAGCACGGCCTTTAAAAATACCTAATCCTATCTAATGAAAGAGTAACATGCAAATTAACCATCACTCCGCTACACCCACAAGCCATGCCCACCAGCCACTGAGGAGCAAGTATGCAAATTAACCCAACCAAGATGGCTGTGGCCACGGAGCAAGCAGGAAGCTTGTGTTTCCCTGGCAATGGAGGAAGCCAAGCTTTCTGCACACTCTGGCCAGCTCAGGTCTCCACTCAAGGTTACAAAATTTCAATTAAAAATTCCAACAAAAATGGCAACAGCCACAGAACTGGAGAGAACAGGAGGCTTGGATGTCCCCTGGAAATGAAGGAAGCCAAGCTTCTCACCCGCCCTAGCCTCTGCTCCAGGCTACAAAGTTTCAATTATAGAAGATAAATAAATCCCATATCCCAGGGCCTCCTCTTGGGTCACTGGGGAGCGTGGCTAGCCTGCTAACCACCACAGGCCCTCACCCAGGCTGCCCCATGCCCCAAAGGAACCCTCACCCTGATCCAGGACACCCTTCAGGGCAAACCAGCTGGCCCCCACCTGTGCACCAGGCCTCTAACCTATCTAATCCTATCTAATAAAAGAGAAATATGCAAATTGACCATCACTCCAACACACAAAGATGGTTGCCCCCATGTGGACACAAGATGGCCACCACAAGATGGCCAGCAGGGGAGGGAAGTTGGAAGGGACCAGGCCTGCAAGGGAGGGCAGTTAGGGGCGATCAAGATTGCAGGGGAGGACAGTTAAGGGTGACCAGGTTGGCAGGGGAGGGCAGTTAGGGACAAACAGGCTGGCAGGGGAGCAGTTAGGCATCAATCAGGTTAGCAGGGGAGTGGTTAGGGGTGATCAGGCTGGCAGGCAGGTGAGCAGTTGGGAGCCAGCAGTCCTGGATTGTGAGAGGAGTGTCTGACTGCCCTCAGATATCCCTCGAGAGATCCCAGATTGGAAAGGGTGCAGGCTGGGCTGAGGGACACACGCCCCCGTGCATAATTTCGTGGACTGGGCCTCTATAGATACATAGATCTCATATATACATAGATCTCAGAGAGGAGGGGAAAGGAAGAGAGAGATGCACATCAGTGATGACATAGAATCATGGGTCGGCTGCCTGCTGCACGCCCCAAGCTGGGGATGGAGCCCACATTCTGGGCCCTGACCAGGAATCAGACTGGGAACCAGACCTGGTTCATGGGCGATGCTCAGCCCCTGAGGCCTGCGGCCAGGCCAGAAGTCCTGATGAAGTACCGGAGCCCACTGTGCTGGGACAGCCCTGAGAGCTTTGGCTCTGGCTGTGATCACCTCAGCGTTAACTACGTCTGTTGATTCAGATGTGCTGCCCTGGCCGGTTTGGCTCAGTGCATAGAGCCTCAGCCTGCACACTGAAGAGTCCTGGGCTCGATTCCAGCCAGGGCACATGGCCAGGTTGCAGGCTCGATCCCCATTAGAGGGTGTGCAAGAGGAAGCTGATCAATGATTCTCTCATCATTGATGTTTCTCTCCCTCTCCCTTCCTCTCTGAAATCAATAAAGAAATGCATATGTTTTTTAAAAAGATAGATATTTGCTGTGCTTTCTGCCTGATGGAGCCCATAAAGGCACCGAGATCTGAAAGGTGATGTTTGCAAGGGGACAGCAGTTGGTCACCACGGAGGCTCCCTGGACCCCGGTTAGCATTTCCTCAGTGACAGCTTTTTCCAGAGGCTGTGCCTGTCTCTCCATAGAGGGGCCTGAACTGAGCACCTGGTTTCCTTTCCGTCCTGGGAGCATGAAGGAAGCCGTCCGCTCGGGGCCCTGGAGTATGTCACCGCGTGGCAATGTCACCCGCAGCGTCTGTGTCCCTGCCCATCGGGGGTGAAGCAGAGGAGGGACATGGTCTCACTGGCAAGGTCTCCGACACTGCCTGCCAGCACCCAGGCTCCTGTGCGTCCATCGCTCTTGCCAGCTGCACTGGCGTAGCCGCGTCACACGGGACATTTACTCATTCGTGTTGGCCCCAAACAAACATGTCAATCCCGCCCGAGCAGGACCAGGTGGCCGGCTCGCAGGTGAGGGTGTGATCCCGTGCGGACCGGGGTGGCGCTGACCTCAGATCCCCACAGCCACAGCGAGCAGGTGGCACCGACCACTCAGCCAACAAGCACGCTTTTGAAAATCGCTTTTGGCGTCCGGCCGCTTGGCTCAGGGGTTGAGCTTTGACCTATGAACCAGGAGGTCGCAGTTCAATTCCTGGTCTGGGCACATGCCCAGGCTGCGGGCCAATCCCCAATGTGCAGGAGGCAGCTAATCCATGATTCTCTCTCATCATGGATGTTTCTCTCTCTCTCTCTCTCTGAAACTAATAAAAAAAATTCAGAAAAGAAAATCTCGTTGTGGTCTAGCATTAAACCAAAGAGCGGTAGCTAAGCTGGAACCGGATTTAAAATTACACATCCATTGCACGGTTTCAGCCTGCCTCGGCGCCGGGGCCGCCTAGAGAAAGAGCGTTGATACGACGCGGAAAGCACGCCTCGCCTCGCTGCAGGGGCCGCTGGGCCGGCACCACACCCACACCCAGGAGGCAGGAGGGAGGACGGGTGGGCCTCTCCCAGGACACCACGCCCTCGCCCGGCCCCTCCCTAAGGAAATGGGACTTAGTTTCCTTTTTTTTTTAATCTTCACCTGAGGATATTTTCCCACTGATTTTTTTTTAGGAGAGAGAGGGAAAGGGAGGGGATGGGACAGAGAGAGAAACATCAATGTGAGAGAGACACATCGATTGGTTGTCTCCCGTATACGCTGACCGGTGCCAGGGATCAAGCTAGCAACAGATACGTGCCTTGACTGAATTGAACCTGGGACCCTTCAGTCCCCGGGCCAACACTACCCACCGACCCACACCAGCTAGGGCTTAGTTTCCTTTTTAAGCACTTATCATCCCTTCCGAGATATTCCGAGATGCCATGGCTGAGAACACGTGACCTGGGCTGGGAAAAACTGATCCCCGAGCTGTGAGGTCTGGGTGCATTGAGGGGAAGCTGGGGTCTGTCCCTCATCACATGGGCAGCGCCCGTCTCCCCTCGGTGAGAAGGGGAGGAGCTGTCAGTCTGCGTGCAGCACCCCTGGCTGCAGAGGCCCCCCCAGCGTGGGGTCTGGGGCGTGGCCTCTGCGGGGACCACAGCCGCTGAGAGCAGCCAGACCAGAGCAGGCCGGGAGGAAGACTGCGGCTGCAGCTGTCTGTGTTCCTGTGCACGGCCAGTGTTAATTTTTATAGAGTTGGAACCCTAGAACCCCCACAGCAGGCATCTGTATCCCCAAAAAGCAGGCGTGGGTGCTGGGGGGAGAGGAGGGCTCCTGGGTGTTATGGCCAAGGACTCAGTGCCCAGCCTGGGCGTGGCTCAGCCACAGGGAGACGGGCTTTGGCCGGTGGCCACAAAAGTGGGTGTGGCCTCCCTGGGGCGAGGCGGGGAGGGCTGGGGGGTAAGAAGAGCAAGAAAAGCTCTCTGATGTCCCATATCCCGCCCCTCCGAGCTGGGGATGGGGAGGGAGGTGGCAGCGACACAGGACGCGATGATGGAGCCCCGCTCAGAGCCAGCTCCCCACAGCTGGGGCGGGCGGGGGGGGGGGGGGGAGGGGGGGGGGAAAGGCGGTTGGCAGTGGGACCTGCCGGTATCTGTGGTTCAGCTCACTGGGGCCCTGCTTGGCCAGCGGGGATCTGATGTGGGGACACTTAGTGCCTGGCCCTGCGGGAGGGGCGGCTCCTGCCCACATGGGGCCCCAGCTCCGTGACTGTCCCCGAAATCATGGGACTGAGGCCTGGCCCTGCCCAGCCAGTGTCCTCCACGCCCCAGCATTCTGGAGCCAGGCCCTGCCCCAAAGCCGGGGACTCGGCAAACAAAAGGCCGTTTTCGGGGCTCAGAGCGCAGCCTGGTGCTGGGTGTTCGCTCATTGTCTCCCGGGGAGCATCTGGGCCCAGAGCTGCCCTGCTCCCGGGAAGCGACACAGCTCCATCCCCACACCTGCCTGTCGTCAGCCGGGTCTGTGCCCGCTGGGGTGTGGCCGGGCTCGCTCTGCAGAGGCCACACCTCAACATGGCAGAGAGGAGCCGGCCTTCCCCGGGGGGGTGGGGGGGCGATGGGGACCATGCTCCTTGGAGCAAAAACACAGCGAGAAGGGCTCCGGGCTCCAGGCAGCGCCCCCTCCCAGAGGAGGGCGAATTCCATCACCTCCCGGCCGGGCCGGCCGCCGCCCTCGGACTCCGGACCTCGAAAGGGCGGGCGGCGTCTGCCAAGGACCCGTGCGCTCCTGGCTCCGCAGCCGTCGCCCCCTTTCTCTCCGCCCCGGCCCAGGCACGGGGCCGCGGACTGTGTGTCGCCTGTGACAGAGGGGCCTCCCGCCCCTCGGGTCGCCGCTCACAGAGCAGCGGGTGGGCAGGCTGCGTCCCCGTCCACACCTCTGGCAGATCTGCCCTAGAGCCGCGGCCAGGAACGCCAACCCCAGACCCATCGCGTGAGGACGCGCCGGAATCACACCCAAACCAGGGCGGGCGGCAGCGTGGGCGCCGCCGGGGGCCGGGGCCGGAGCCCGGGGCCGGGAGCAGCGCCCCACCCAGATCGGGGCGAGCTGTACACAGGCCCCGGGGCCGGCACCTCCCGCTCCCCAGGGCCCGCACTTACGGGAGCGGCCGCGGCGAGGGAGCCGCTCCGCCGAGGTCTCCAGGCACAGCCGCCGGTGACTCCAGCTGCAGCTGAGACGGTGCATGTGCTCCGGGCGGCCAGTCCGCTGCCCACAGCGCACCACATGACCGCTGACATCACCGTCCCGCCAGCCCCGCCCGCCCGCGCAGCCAGCGCCAGCGGAGCCTGGATGGATGGGAGCAGGTGGCACGGGGAGGGACTGCGGTTTTGTCGGCGCACATATTTTTTACCCGTTTCTCTGTCCAAGAAGGGAGCTAGCGTGGCTCAGTGGCTGAGCCTCAGCCTGGGACCCAGGCGGTCACGGTTGATTCCGGTCAGGGCCAAGGCCCGGGTGTGGCTCCGTCCCCAGCGTTGGGTGTGCAGGAGGCAGCGGGCGACGCCCCTCAGGATCTGTGCACACATTCGCGTCCAAAAACACCCGTGGGCTCCTGCTGGACTCTGCGTGCGTCACGCCCCCCAGTTCACAAGGAGGCAGGGTCACGCCCAGCAACAAGCTGAGAGGCCCCAGGACAGATGGACAGACTGCACACCGCCGCCTTCGTCACAACCCTGCCCTCGGCCCCGCAAGCAGCTATTCGAGCAGGCGGGGAGGCAATCCCTCCATCAAGACCCCTTACAACACGGTCTGACGCCGAGTCTGGGGCCCGAATGAAACCACGCTTCACCCTGCTTCATCCTGAGGGGGCAATCAATGCAACGTCAGGGTCACAACCCGAGCCCGAGGCTCTTCAAGCCTCCTCGCAGCCGGCAGGCCACAGGCCAGACAGCGGTCCTCCTCGTCTGCTGCCTGCACGGCTTCCGGCTGGGCTTCGCCGCGGCCAGGCGTCTGCATGAACAGACCCGCGGGCATTCCGGTGTCGCGCCCAGTGACTCTCACATCACAGTGAGAACCAACAAACCGACTCCGTTTGATTCTTTCATTTTCAAATATATTTCTATTGATTTCAGAGAGAAAGGGAGAGGGAGAGAGAAATATCAGCGATGAGAGAGAATCACTGATCGGCTGCCTCCTGCACGCCCCTCATTGGGGACCAGGCCTGTGCCCTGACCGGGAATCGAATGGTGACCTTCTGGCTCATAGGTCGACACTCAAAACCCCGGGGACGCCAGCCGGGCTCAGTTTCATTTTTTATTCGCTTTAATCTCACAGAGACCAATGGAAGTCTGCTTTCCCATGGAATGGTGAGTGAAATGTCAGTCCCAGCCACGGGCCACCTTCTTGTTAAGCACAGTTTACGAGAACCAAACAGCCGGCTTGGGTGTTGTATGTAAAACTAGAGGCCCGGTGCACAGACTCACGCACCAGTGAGACCCCTCAGCCTGGCAGAGCCCTCGCAACCCAGGACCCCTTGGGGGTGTCAGACTGACCGTTCTGGCCCGATCCCCACAGGCTGCCAGATGGGGGTGGGGTGCAGATTTGGCCTGAGGGATGTAGCAGTGCGAGAGGTGGCAGGCAGCCGGGAGGAGCCTGAACATCACTCCGCTCATCCCGGCTTCGCCACCCTGCTGTTCAATGAGCTCGCTGAGCAGCGTCCCCCGTTGGAGCGCACTGACCACCAGGGGCAGCTCTTGCACTGCATACCTGCCCCCTGGTGGTCAGTGTGCGTCATAGCGACCGGTCCACACATCCTTTGGTTGTTCAGTCACTTTGGCTTTTATATATATCGATGACACCTGGGTTATGAGGTAAATAATTCTACAGATGATTACTACTTTGCACTATTTCCACAGCCAAAAGGATATGGGTAAGAGAATAGCACCACCCACTTTAAAAGTAAGAAAAAAAGGCAAAAGACGGAAAACTAACAGTTCTCAGTGGCTACAGTGTTTGTTCCTTGGGAAAGAGCACATTCATAAACAAGGACAGGAGACTATCTTTTCTACTTGAGGAATGTTAGAATCGGTGGGCATTGTGCTCATCTTTACTTCATATATAGAATTAACTTTGAACATTTTAAATAACCTTCCCGGGCGGCCGGCATGGCTCAGTGGTTGAGTGTTGACCTATAAACCAGGAGGTCAGGGTTCGATTCCCAGTCAGGGCACAGGCCTGAGTTGTGGGCTTGATCCCCAGTGTGGGGCGTGCAGGAGGCAGCTGATCTATGATTCCCTCTCATCATTGATGTTTCTCTCTCTCCCTCTCCCTGCCTCTCTGAAATCAATAAAAATGTTTTTGTTTGTTTTTTTTAAAAAGGGGCTTACAGTAGACATTTAATTGTCTTTTAAATCTTTTTTAAATAAAAATAAATAACCCCTCCCTAGGAATCTGTCTGTCCTAAGACCCTGACCTGTTTTTTTTGTTAATCTTCACTTGAGGATATTTTTCCTTAATTTTTAGAGAGAGTGTAAGAGAGAGGGGAAGACAGAGAGAAACACTGGTGTGAGAGACACATCAACTGGTTGTCTCCAGCATGAGCCCCAACTAGGGCCTGGGCTGGGAGGAAGCCTGCAACCAAGGTATGTGCCCTTGACCAGAATCGAACCCGGACCCTTTGGTCTGCAGGCGACGCTCTATCCATTGAGCCAACCTGGCTAGGACAGCCCGGACCCTCTGTCACCGTCTCTCTGCAGGCAAAGGAGCGGAGTGGTCTGACCTCTCAGACGACATGCTCCGTCCGGCACCGAGAGGCCCCAGGCGCTGAGCCCGCGTCGGTGGCCACCGTCGGGGTCTCCTGTGGGGCAGGTGCGCATTGTCCTCCCAACAGCACTGATCCTTTCACCTACAACCTGCCACCGCCTGTTGGTGTGGCTCAGTGGTTAGAATGTCGGCCCTTGGACTGAAGGGTGGTGGGTTCGACTCCAGTCAAGGGCACGAAGTTTGGTTGCAGGTTCTTCCCCGGCCTCAGTTGGAGCACATGTGAGAGAGAACCATAGATCGGTTGCCTCCACATCAATGTGTGTGTCTCCCTGTCTCCCCGTCCCTTCTGCTCTCTGTAAACATCAGAGGGAAGAAATGTCTCCTCGGTGAGGACCGACCAAAGCACCCCCCCCAATGGCTTCCATCTCCTCCCGCCTGCCTCCTGCCGCGGCGCAGTGCTTGGCCGCAGTGCTGTCCCCGCGCTTCTTCGGGGAAGGAACACTGGCCAGCGCTCCTGGCTGCGCTACGGGAACAGACACGCTCTCCTGGACAGACACCCCCTCGGACAGACGCCGGGCCCGGATGGAGCTCGGACCGGAGGCAGGGCTGACCTCCGCCACTGGCTTCCGCTGCCGTCCTGGGTGCTGCCCACCAGCCCCACCCCACACCCTCTCTGCCTGCAAGATGTTCACCCCGATCCTTCCCCTCTGCTGAGCACAGGCCACTGTGACCCCCCACACTGTGACACCCCTCAGAGGGACCCCCCCACACCGGGACCCCCCCACACCGGGACCCACACACACCGAGATTCACACACACACCAGGACCCCCACACACACACACTGGGACCCCACACACACCGAGACCCACACACACTGGGACCCACACACACTGGGACCCACACACACCGAGACCCACACACACTGGGACCCACACACACCGAGACCCACACACACTGGGACCCACACACACCGAGACCCACACACACTGGGACCCACACACACCGGGACCCACACACACCGGGACCCACACACACCGAGATTCACACACACACCAGGACCCCCCCACACACACTGGGACCCCACACACACCGGGACCCACACACACCGGGACCCCCTCACACACCAGGACCCACACACACTGGGACCCACACACACCGGGACCCACACACACCGGGACTCCCACACACCGGGACCCACACACACCGGGACCCACACACACCGGGACCCCACACACCGGGACCCTCACACACCGGGACCCCCCCACACCGGGACCCCCACACACCGGGATCCACACACACCGGGACCCACACACACCGGGACCCACACACACCGGGACCCCCTCACACACCAGGACCCACACACACACCGGGACCCACACACACCGGGACCCTCACACACCGGGACCCCCACACACACCAGGACTCTCACACACCGGGACCCACACACACCGGGACCCACACACACCGGGACCCTCACACACAGCGGGACGCTCCCCCGAAGAGCAGAGGTGTGGAAAGAAGGGGCCCCAGAACCACAGGACCGAGCGGCCTTTCCTCCTGAGACTCACAGGCCTCTAGGAGGAAAGTACATTGTTCTCTCTGGCCCCGCTGTCCGTCTGTCCCCTCCGGAGTCACACCGGCTGTCCGTCTGTCCCCCTCCGGAGTCACACCAGCTGTCCGTCTGTCCCCCTCCGGAGTGGCTCCGGCTGTCCGTCTGTCCCCTCCGGAGTCACACCGGCTGTCCGTCTGTCCCCCTCCGGAGTGGCTCCGGCTGTCCGTCTGTCCCCTCCGGAGTCACACCGGCTGTCCGTCTGTCCCCCTCCGGAGTGGCTCCGGCTGTCCGTCTGTCCCCCTCCGGAGTGGCTCCGGCTGTCCGGCTGTCCCCCTCCGGAGTCACACCGGCTGTCCGTCTGTCCCCCTCCGGAGTGGCTCCGGCTGTCCGTCTGTCCCCCTCCGGAGTGGCTCCGGCTGTCAATCTGTCCCCCTCCGGAGTGGCTCCAGCTGTCCGTCTGTCCCCCTCCGGAGTGGCTCCAGCTGTCCGTCTGTCCCCCTCCGGAGTGGCTCCGGCTGTCCGTCTGTCCCCCTCCGGAGTGGCTCCAGCTGTCCGTCTGTCCCCCTCCGGAGTGGCTCCGGCTGTCCGGCTGTCCCCCTCCGGAGTCGCACCGGCTGTCCGTCTGTCCCCTCCGGAGTCACACCGGCTGTCCGTCTGTCCCCCTCCAGAGTGGCTCCGGCTGTTCGTCTGTCCCCCTCCGGAGTGGCTCCGGCTGTCCGTCTGTCCCCTCCGGAGTCACACCGGCTGTCCGTCTGTCCCCCTCCAGAGTGGCTCCGGCTGTTCGTCTGTCCCCCTCCGGAGTGGCTCCGGCTGTCCGTCTGTCCCCTCCGGAGTCACACCGGCTGTCCATCTGTCCCCTCCGGAGTGGCTCCGGCTGTCCGTCTGTCCCCCTCCGGAGTGGCTCCGGCTGTCCGTCTGTCCCCCTCCGGAGTGGCTCCGGCTGTCCGGCTGTCCCCCTCCGGAGTCACACCGGCTGTCCGTCTGTCCCCCTCCGGAGTCGCACCAGCTGTCCGTCTGTCCCCCTCCGGAGTGGCTCCGGCTGTCCGTCTGTCCCCTCCGGAGTCGCACCGGCTGTCCATCTGTCCCCCTCCGAAGAGGCTCCGGCTGTGCGTCTGTCCCCCTCCAGAGTGGCTCCGGCTGTCCGGCTGTCCCCCTCTGGAGTGGCTCCGGCTGTCCGTCTGTCCCCCTCTGGAGTGGCTCCGGCTGTCCGTCTGTCCCCCTCCGGAGTGGCTCCGGCTGTCCGTCTGTCCCCCTCTGGAGTGGCTCCGGCTGTCCGTCTGTCCCCCTCCGGAGTGGCTCCGGCTGTCCGTCTGTCCCCCTCCGGAGTGGCTCCGGCTGTCCGGCTGTCCCTCTCCAGAGTGGCTCCGGCTGTCCGTCTGTCCCCCTCCGGAGTGGCTCCGGCTGTCCGTCTGTCCCCCTCCGAGTGGCTCCGGCTGTCCGGCTGTCCCCCTCCGGAGTGGCTCCGGCTGTCCGTCTGTCCCCCTCCGGAGTCACACCGGCTGTCCGTCTGTCCCCCTCCGGAGTGGCTCCGGCTGTCCGTCTGTCCCTCTCCAGAGTGGCTCCGGCTGTCCGTCTGTCCCCCTCCGGAGTGGCTCCGGCTGTCCGTCTGTCCCCCTCCGAGTGGCTCCGGCTGTCCGGCTGTCCCCCTCCGGAGTGGCTCCGGCTGTCCGGCTGTCCGTCTGTTCCCCTCCGGAGTGGCTCCGGCTGTCCGTCTGTCCCCCTCCAGAGTGGCTCCGGCTGTCCGTCTGTCCCCCTCCGGAGTGGCTCCGGCTGTCCGTCTGTCCCCCTCCGGAGTGGCTCCGGCTGTCCGTCTGTCCCCCTCCGGAGTCGCACCGGCTGACCGTCTGTCCCCCTCCGGAGTCGCACCGGCTGTCCGTCTGTCCCCCCCCGGAGTGGCTCCGGCTGTCCGTCTGTCCCCCCCCCGGAGTGGATCCGGCTGTCCATCTGTCCCCCTCCGGAGTCGCACCAGCTGTCCGTCTGTCCCTCTCCGGAGTGGCTCCGGCTGTCCGGCTGTCCCCCTCTGGAGTGGCTCCGGCTGTCCGTCTGTCCCCCTCCGGAGTGGCTCCGGCTGTCCGTCTGTCCTCCTCCGGAGTCGCAGTGGTGGTGGAGGGGGAGCTGTGAGGAAACGGAGTCAGACCGGAGGCTGGACGGATGAGGGGAGCCCAGGATGTGGCCCTGCCCGAAGCAGGGCCTGGGCACCCACAGGCCGCTCCCCACACACCCGCCTGCTCCGGGCCGGACGCAGCTACACACCCCTCTCCCCGCAGCCGCTCAGCCGGCACCTGAAGTGGGGCCGGGCTCCCGGGCTCTCGCTCCTCCAAAGTCTGAGCAGGTGGACCCGTGGCTCTGCATCACTGCCTCTCCCAGGTGCTCCTGGCCAGGGCGGCCCGCAGGGCTGGGTTTCACCAAAACCCGCGTCCCAGAGGGCCGAGCAGCGAAGGAGCCGTGTGCGTGTCACATTAGGGCCCGGGGCCCAAACCCGACCCCCCTGGTACACACCGTCTGTCACAGCATCAGACAGAACTCGGCGGGCGGACGCCACTGACCCCAGGAAAACCCCACGACACTCAGCGTGAGAAAGAAACCACGTCCCCGCTCCCTGACGTCCCCCTGAAACGGTGAAGAGAGAGGTGAGCACGAATCCGGCGGCCGCTGCTCACTGACAGCGCCTGCCCTGCCAGAGGCCTCCGCCAGCGAGAGCCAGGCCGGGACCCCAGGGCCGGCTGCAGGAGCAGCTGGAGCTAAATGCACGGTGTCAGGTTCGCTAAGACGGACGGTAATTCCTTTCTTCTCTCTTAAGTACATCTTTATTGATCTCAGAGAGGAAGGGAGAGGAGAGACAGAAACATCAAAAGTGAGAGAGAACCACTGATGGGCTGCCTCCTGCACACTCCCTACTGGGATCGAGCCCACAACGGGGCCTGTGCCCCTGACTGCAATCGAACCTGGGACCCTTCAGTCCACAGGCCAAGGCTCTATCCACTGAGCAGCACCTCCCCCTTTTTTCTTTATTATGGAAAGAACTAACAATGTCCCCTTTAATTGTTTGTTTATTCCCAATTACCCCCTTCAACCCTGCACCCCCTCCCAGGCCTTCACCACTCTATGGTCAGTGTCTATATCTATAATAATGAAAGTGTAACATGCAAATCGACCGAACGACTGTCCAGAGGACTTCCGGACAAGCCCACTATGACACACAGGCGCCAGAACAGGCAAGGCAGGTGCCAGGTGATTGGTCAAGGGCCCCAGCATCAGCACACAATCACCCCCACCTCCAGCATACACGCCTACCTACCCACCTCCATTGTACACGCCTACCTGCCCCACCTCCATTGTACACGCCTACCTGCCCCACCTCCATTGTACACACCTACCTGCCCCACCTCCATTGACACGCCTACCTGCCCCCACCTCCATTGTACATGCCTACCTGCCCCACCTCCATTGACACGCCTACCTGCCCCACCTCCATTGTACACGCCTACCTGCCCCATCTCCATTGTACACACCTACCTGCCCCACCTCCATTGACACGCCTACCTGCCCCCACCTCCATTGTACACACCTACTTGCCCCAGCTCCAACATACACACTTACCTGCCCCCCCCTCTATTGTACTTGCCTACCTGCCCACCTGCAGCTTACTCTTTTACATGCCTCTTGTTCTTATAACCTATGACACTGGTTGGCAAACCGCGACTCTTCCATAAAATACCACACCCTGAGCGAGTCTATTTTGAAGAAGTGGTGTTAGAAGAAGTTTAAGTTTTAAAAATTTGGCTCTCAAAAGAAATTTCAATGGTTGTACTGTTGGTATTTGGCTCTGTGGACTAATGAGTTTGCTGACCTCTGAGCTACAACTTAACTCTTCTCCTTTAAGGCCAGGATCCAAGGTCAAGGGAAGGGTAATGCAGCAACGTCCCCTGTCACCACACTTGCAGGGAGCAGGCTGGGGACTCACGGCTGCGCCGCGCTGGGGTCCCTTGTCTGACGCTGGGGCTCCTGGAAGCTTCGGTGGCTTCCCACCCCTGCCCGCCCCTCCGCACTGCAGCGCGGCCCCTCTGAGCCTGCAGCCAGTTCTGGTCCTCAGGTGAGCGCTGAGCACACAAAGGTGTTTCTGGAGTTTTACTCCCTCTCATCCACTCCCTGCTCCTTTGTGGGCAGCCATGTTCCCCAGGACAGGGGCCTGCAGACAATGGCTGTGTTACCCATTCCCGCCACGGGGGGACGCCCACGCTCAGAGGCAGGGACCAGGGGAGTCCGTTCCCACCTTTCCCCTCAGTTTTGAATTACTAAACACAAAACAGAGCACAGGTTAGCGTCACACGTTTAGCAAATCTCACTGGTGGCTTAATCTTACCTTCTCCGCCTGCATAAGTTTACACTGATGGTTCAGGGGCCCGTGAGGTAACAGGACAGGAAAGGGCGTGGGGCGGGGCCCTGCTCCTGTGACCTTCCTGAGGTCCGCCTGCCCACGGCCACAGACTGCCCCGGCCACAGACTGCCCCGGCCACAGACTGCCCCGGCCACAGACTGCCCCGGCCACAGACTGCCCCGGCCACGCCGCCTGGCCGCGGCAGGCTCTGCCGCTGTTCTTAGCGACGCTGGGGACGCGCACTTCACCGGAGCCCTCTCACCGGGCCCTCTCACCGGGGCCTGTCTCCACACGGCCCTGTGCTGCCTGAGGCTCTCCGCCTCCAACCACACCGAGCTGGGCGGGGAGGGCTTCGGAGGTGGCCAGGCGCGGGGAGGACGTGGGAGCCCTGCGGTCGGGTGAAGGCTGTGCGGTGACAGCCTGACCAGGGGACAGACAGGAAGCTGAGGACACCTCGCCATGGCTCTCAGACCCCCGTCCCGGCTCTCCAGCCCAGTGCCCAGGGCCAGCCTCAGCTCTGCTCGCCCTCCTGCTGTCCCTGCCCCCCACCCTCACCCCCGTCCCCAGGAGATGCAGGCGGGGCCGTGCCTGCAAGGACAGGACCGGGAAGAGCTGTGGCGTCCAGGGTGCCAATCGCGGGGGCAGGCGGCCGAGGCGAGCCCAGCGCTCGGCCTTTAAGTCCTCGGAGTCTGGCAGCTCTGGAAGCCACCGCACCGACCACAGCATGTGCGGGGCCGCGGGGGCCAGCACCGAGGCCGGGAAGGAGGCTTGGTGTTGGAGTTGAAGCAGGAAGCGTGGCTGTGGCGGGAATGTCAGGGACACTGGGGGAGCCGGGCTGGGAGGGGGTCCACGGGCAGGAGGCCTGGGGAAGGGGCACGTGAGGAGGGCCCTGGCACAGTTCTGGGCAGCAGAGGGGGTCCTGGGCCCCTGGGGGCGGGGCCTGGGCTGGCTGGCTGCCCCAGGACAGAAACGAGTCCCTCTCACTCTCAGCCGTGCGGCCTGTGCTCTTTAGGATTGTGTCAGCGGGTCAGCAGCCCAGAGCCAAGACTCCGCATGCCCAGGGGACCTCACGCCCAGCACCTGCCCCTTTGCCAGGCGCAGGGACCCCTCGTCTGTGCATCCGCCGCTGAGCTAGCTCCATGTGGCTCCGTCCTGCTGGTGCTGAGTCATCCGGGCGCCCTCCCCGGAGGCGGCCTGTGAGGGCCAGGGGCACCAGCACAGGGGCACCGGCACAGGGGCAGCAGCACAGGGGCACCAGCACAGGGGCAGCAGCCCGGTGGGCACCTGTCCCACCCGCCTTCCCGTCTACAAGTGTCCGCGGTGACTGACCCAGCCTGGTCCCCTCAGCCAGGCCCCTCCTCCTGCAGAGCAGCTGCGGCTCCGGCCTCCGGGCGGAGCTCACCTGTCAGGTTTGCAGGGACTTGCGTGTGCAGGCGGCGGAAAGGGCTTTGGAGAAATCTCCAGGCCCAAGGACACGTGCACCACCACACACTCACACACACACTCATACACTCACATCACACACACTCATATCATACATCACACACACACACACACACACACACACACACACACGGCAAAACCAGCACATCACAAAGTGGACCTGCCCACCCTCCCCCCCCCTCCCCCGCCCCCGTGGGGAGCTGCTGTCTGGGCCCATCCTTTCTTTCTTTCTTTTTTTTTTTTTTTTTTTTTTTAATATATTTTATTGATTTTTCACAGAGAGGAAGAGAGAGGGATAGAGAGTTAGAAACATCGATGAGAGAGAAACATCGATCAGCTGCCTCTTGCACACCTCCTACTGGGGGTGTGCCCACAACCAAGGTACATGCCCTTGACTGGAATCGAACCTGGGTCCTTTCAGTCCGCAGGCCGACGCTCTATCCATTGAGCCAAACCGGTCCCCGCTGGGCCCATCCTTTCTCTGCTCTCTGAGGGACCACAGCACCTGGAGCGGGGTTCTGATGGCTTCCCTCAGGGGCTGCCTCCAGGCTGCCTCCCACACGGAGCTCGTCCTGCGGGGAAGCAGCCTCCACCTGCACCCCAGGCGTCAGGCGCTCACACTCTGTTTGGGTCTTTCTCACTCGTGGGCGCCAGGTCATAAGAAGCTCGGTTTGGCACATCCAGAAGAAAATAAAGTTAGAAGGTGCTTACAGTTGAATTGTCCTGAAATGAGCCCCTTTCATAGATGAGCATAAATCTCAATGTCAAAAGCTGCTTTCTGCCCTGGCCAGTGTGGCTCGATGGACAGAGCGCCAGCCTGCAGGCTGAAGGGCCCTGGGTTCAGTTCCGGTCAAGGGCACGTACCTCAGTTGCAGGCTCAATCCCCAGCCCTGGTCAGGGCGTGTGCAGGAGGCAACCAATCCATGTGTCTCTCTCACATCGATGTTTCTCTCTGTCTCTCCCCCTCCCTTCCACTCTCTCTAATGATCAGTGGGAAAATATCCTGGGTGAGGATTAACAATAACAACAAAAAACCTTGCCTCCTGGTTCCCCGGCCCCCCAGACTCCCTGGCGCTTCCCAGAAACCACTGCTGCAGTCACTTCCGATCCAGTGACTCCATTCAGCAGCAGCCGTCCCCTCCCCTCGGGCTCCGCGGGCGGGCCGCTGACCGGAACGCCTGAGAGCAAACAGCCCGCTCTGCCCTACATTTCCTGAATGTAGCATTTCTCCCGACTCCGGAGTTTATCCGGGCCCACAAACAACTGCTTGCCATGAATACTTATGGGTCTGGCCCGACCGCGAGGCTCAGTGGAGAGTGTTGGCCTGTGGACTGAAGGGTCCCGGGTTTGATTCTGGTCAGGGCACAGGCCCGGGTGGTGGGCTCAGATCCCCAGTGTGGGGCGTGCAGGAGGCAGCCGATCCATGATTCTCTCTCATTATTGGTGTTTCTCTCTCTCCCTCTCCCTTCCTCTTTGAAATCGATAAAAATACATTTTAAAAAATATCTGTGGATCTGTTTAGATACCTAAGTGCAAACTCACTCACGACAGCTTTTCCAGAAACTTGAACTCCTCATGAGCACCTGGCAGGGACCAGCAGGCGGCTCCGAGCGCTGGGCACCCCGAGAGCAGACTGCAGGTCAGGCCTGCTTATTTACTTTTTGGGTTTTCTTCCTTTATATTTTTTTCCAGTTGCAGGAGGCATACAATATTGTTAGTCTCAGGGTACAGCTCAGAGGTTAGACAGTTATATGTCTCATGAAGCGGTCACCCTGACAGTTCCAGTGTCCGCCTGCCCCAGCGTGTTCCCGCCCCGCGCTGTGCAAACACTCCCAGCCTGTCCCCCTCAATCCTTCCCCTCTCCCCCCGCCCCCTCGCCTGTCCTCTCTGTCTGTGAGTCTGTCCGTCTGCTTTGCCTTTCAGATTGCCCACAGAAGCAGCGTCACCGGGAGGATGCCTCATTCAAAGACGTGGCTGCACGGGCCTGCAGCGCACTGAGTTGGTTATGGGCTGGGTGCGCCCCGTCAGCCGCACCTCTCCAGCCCCGTCCCTTCCAGCCGCCCTGCGCCCCCACGGCGCCAGGGTGCCACCCTCAGGGCGCAGCCCCGGGCAGAGGGGAGGACTCAGGAGCCAGGGTTCGGGCACAGGCAAAGCAGCTGGACACGGGCTCCGGGCAAGGAACAGCGGGTGGGCCAGCCTCTCAGTCAGGACACTGGCCACTCACACCCCTCGGGGGTCCTGCCCCACGCCAGCCTGAGCCCCACGCTGAATCTCCCGGTAATAAACGCACAGCAAACACAGCCTCGCCTTCTCCGCCCCGTGGACCAGAGCAGGATCAGCCGTCCAGCGGTCTGCTCTCGAGGCTGACACTCAGCCCACTCCTCCTGTGGTGCTTCCGCTGCGCCCGGCTCCCCACCTCCCCACCTCCGTCCTCCCAACGCAAGGCCTTCTCGCAGCCAGACTGGGGGCCTCGGAGATTGTTTCTTTTTAAAAATATTGTTACTGATCTCAGAGAGGAAGGGAGAGGAAGAGAGAGACATCCATGAGGAGAGAGAATCACGGATCGGCTGCCCCCCCCCCACGCCCCACACAGGGGATCAAGCCCACAACCCAGGCCTGTGCCCTGACCAGGAATGGTCGCAAGCCGACGCTCTATCCACTGAGCCACACCAGCCGGGCTCAGAGTCTGCTTCTGACTGTGCACATTCGCTCTGTAAAGCCCCCGTGCCCGTGCTTCTCACTAACAACGAGGACGCAGTGAGTGCTTCGTCCACGGGCCAGCTCGGTGGCACTCGGCTGCCAGCGGAGCCCCCGCTCTGGGCTGGGGCGTCCCTTTCGCGTGGGCTTCCAGGGGGCACTCGGTGCCCACCCCCACCTGTAACCCCATGAGCTCGGGGCAGCGGGAGGCCTCCCCACACCCGGCACCAACGCAGCCCCAGCGCCCGGCCCCTGGTCCTCTCCTCCGCGCACAGGGAGCCCGTGGCCACCCCTTCGGCCGGCCCTTCCGGAGGTAGGCGGCTGGCAAGCCCCAGCTCAGGCCGTCTGGGCGGCCGCCTCCTGCGTCTGCTCCGGGCTGGTGCCCGCCCACCGCTGCCCACTCCTCGGCCTTATCCTGCATCCAGGGCAGCGGGGAACGAGAAATCGGGGCCTGCCGTGGGCATCGACCCCGGAGCAGGATCACCCGCCCAGCACTCGTTTGACCAGCCAGCCACTCCTGCTCCCCACCTCCCCACACACACCTTCCTCTCCCACAGCAGCCAAACCGCCATTTCCACAGGCAAACCCCGCTGTGTGCCACCCTGCAGTGTGAATGCGGTTTTTACATTGAAAGGGGGGGCAGGCTTTAGCGCCCCCCCCAACCCCCCACTCCCCCCCCCCCCCCCCCCCCCCCCCCTGCACACACACACACCTGGGGTCCCCAGATTAACATTTCGCTTCTAATTACCATTTCCTTTTGGTGCTAATGTGTTTGTTCCTAATTAGTGCCACTCACTGGCCCACTGTAAGCCAGATTAAAAGACATTCCTTTGATTTTCCTGGTTTCAAAGACACAAAGAATTTCTCACTTTGAAAGTCCTCAGAGCTCTGGGTGAGGAATGCAGGACTCGGCTGCGCCCCCTGGCAGCCCTCTGAGCTCTGGGACTGCCTGTGGGAACATCTCTACCAGACACACCCTGCACCAGGCGGGTTCTGGGGTGCACGGGGCCACTGCCGGAGGCACGTGCAGAGAAAGAAGCCGTGTCTGTGGTCAGATCCTGTGTCTGTGGTCAGATCCTGTGTCTGATGCTGTGTGTGTGGTCAGATCCTGTGTCTGATCCTCTGTGTGTAGTCAGATCCTGTGTGTGTGGTCAGATCCTGTGTCTGTGGTCTGATCCTGTGTCTGATCCTGTGTGTGTGCTCAGATGCTGTGTGTGTGATCAGATCCTGTGTGTGTGGTCAGATCCTGTGTCTGATCCTCTGTGTGTGGTCAGATCCTGTGTGTGTGGTCAGATCCTGTGTGTGTGGTCAGATCCTGTGTCTGATCCTCTGTGTGTGGTCAGATCCTGTGTGTGTGGTCAGATCCTGTGTCTGTGGTCTGATCCTGTGTCTGATCCTGTGTGTGTGCTCAGATCCTGTGTGTGTGCTCAGATCCTGTGTGTGTGCTCAGATCCTGTGTGTGTGATCAGATCCTGTGTCTGATGCTGTGTGTGTGCTCAGATCCTGTGTGTGTGATCAGATCCTGTGTCTGATGCTGTGTGTGTGCTCAGATCCTGTGTGTGTGCTCAGATCCTGTGTCTGTGGTCTGATCCTGTGTCTGATCCTGTGTGTGTGGTCAGATCCTGTGTGTGTGCTCAGATCCTGTGTGTGTGATCAGATCCTGTGTGTGTGGTCAGATCCTGTGTCTGATCCTCTGTGTGTGGTCAGATCCTGTGTGTGTGGTCAGATCCTGTGTGTGTGGTCAGATCCTGTGTCTGATCCTCTGTGTGTGGTCAGATCCTGTGTGTGTGATCAGATCCTGTGTCTGATGCTGTGTGTGTGGTCAGATCCTGTGTGTGTGGTCAGATCCTGTGTGTGTGCTCAGATCCTGTGTGTGTGGTCAGATCCTGTGTCTGTGGTCTGATCCTGTGTCTGATCCTGTGTGTGTGGTCAGATCCTGTGTGTGTGCTCAGATCCTGTGTGTGTGGTCAGATCCTGTGTGTGTGGTCAGATCCTGTGTCTGATCCTCTGTGTGTGGTCAGATCCTGTGTGTGTGGTCAGATCCTGTGTCTGTGGTCTGATCCTGTGTCTGATCCTGTGTGTGTGGTCAGATCCTGTGTGTGTGCTCAGATCCTGTGTGTGTGATCAGATCCTGTGTCTGATGCTGTGTGTGTGGTCAGATCCTGTGTCTGATCCTCTGTGTGTGGTCAGATCCTGTGTGTGGTCAGATCCTGTATGTGTGGTCAGATCCTGTGTCAGATCCTGTGTGTGTGGTCAGATCCTGTGTGTGTGGTCAGATCCTGTGTCAGATCCTGTGTGTGTGGTCAGATCCTGTGTCAGATCCTGTGTGTGGTCAGATCCTGTGTGTGTGGTCAGATCCTGTGTGTGTGGTCAGATCCTGTGTCAGATCCTGTGTGTGTGGTCAGATCCTGTGTGTGTGGTCAGATCCTGTGTCTGTGGTCAGATCCTGTGTCTGATCCTGTGTATGTGGTCAGATCCTGTGTCAGATCCTGTGTGTGGTCAGATCCTGTGTGTGTGGTCAGATCCTGTGTGTGTGGTCAGATCCTGTGTCTGATCCTGTGTGTGTGGTCAGATCCTGTGTCAGATCCTGTGTGTGGTCAGATCCTGTGTGTGTGGTCAGATCCTGTGTCTGTGGTCAGATAGCAGATGGCTTCATCGGCTGCCCGGCCTCCCTCCGCTGTGAGCACGGCCTCCGTTGTGAGTGGTACAGCGTACAACGCGGGACCTCCAGCTGCCAGGAGTTCCCAAATGAAGTCCTTCCCTGGACAAGGTGCCAGGCGCTTGTCCCGTTTGGGCAGATCTTCAGAGAAACCATCTTCTTCAGTGAGGAGCCCACGAGGGGGCGCTCCTGCTGCACCCAGGAGCCTCCCCGGAACTGCGCCTGGAAAGCCGCGTCCACGGGGCCTCCCCACAGCTCACACCCCCCTCTATCTGTATCAGAGGCAAGAGCCAAAAAGCCAGTTTCAGCCAAAGTCAAACACAACAACGGGCTTCTAAGATAGATTTGGGGGGAAAAACAAAAAACAGATTTTTCGACCCATTATCATCTTAATGGCCGTTGTCAGCAACACAGTCACTCCTGGAAGCAACGAGAAGCCGGCTGGGCTTGTCCGGGCCTGAGCACGGCCTTGGGTCAGAACCAGACATGCGCGTGGGCACATGAGGCCCGACTCCCAGCGGCCGGCTCAGGCGGGAGCAGTCCCCGTGGCCCCGGGCGACTACTGATCTGTGTGTGGCTGTTGTTTCTGCTGTGAGAGGAGAATGAAATGCCGACCTCTTGGGAAGGAGGGAGGGAAAACGAGCAGCTGCTCACCACGCAGCCCACGATGTGGCCTGAGCCGTGGGGGTGGGGTGGGGCGGGGCTGCATCCTGTGGGTCGTGGGACCTGACGGCCCCGCTCTGCCGAGGCCGCGGCTCCAAGTCAGGAAGGGACTCGAGATGAAGTATGTTTGAATTTTACCCGCTATTCTGGCTCCGGCACTCGCTGACTCGCTTGAACATAGGGTAGTTGCCTCAGCTTCCAGGTGGAGACCCAGAGGCTAAGGCAGTTTTCCTGTGCCTGGGGCCAGGACCACAGGAGACTGATTCCCACTGACTCAGCAGCTCCAGGAGCAGAAACTGCAGATAAGCTTTAGAGATTAACGGCTGAGCACTGCTTCTGTGCTATCTACTATCGCAAGATAGGGCCACATTCCGACCGGGAAGGACCCTGCGGGCTTTCCCGGCCTGTAGAATTTAGAGTTCAGAACAGAGGAAAATTCCTGTGGTTTGCGGGGGAGCGCCCCCTCGTGGGCTCCTCGCTGAAGAGGGTGGTTTCTCTGAAGACCTGCCCAAACGGGACAAGGCGGCGCGGTGAGTGTGGCCACCTGCGCGTGGTGCTCGCGGCCGTCCTGGCCAGTTCAATAAACCCTTGCCTGCTTTTTTTAATCCATCATCAGCCTCCGGTGGTCTTACTTTGAACCCAGGGTTTGACCCCACTAACTGAGAGAGCAGACGGGATAAAACGGAAGATCTTCCACAGGATGCAGGCGTCCGTGGAGGAATCTCTGACATTCACACAGAGCATTAGACGTTTTAAACCCTGAACGTGGACAGTGGCAGGGAGCTGCGTGCACCAGAACCGTTCTGTCCAGATGGGTCTGGGACAGTCCCGCCCGCAAAGGCGCGTGCAGCCCGGAGTCAGCGCGGCTCTGCCGGGAGCTACAGACGCCGAGGGAACCGGGGTGTCCGCGGGGCCCGCGTGGGGAGAGCCGGGGCGTGGCCGCCGGGCGAGCTCGGACACTGACGGCTGTTGGCTGTGCGGTACCCCAATCCTGGCAAATACAGGGCGCGGCCTTCCATCGCAGCGAGTGAGGTCAGATTGAATACACTCAGAAGACGGCTCTTCACACAATAGCATTCGTCCTGGTACATTCCACTTTTACTTTATTTTTGTTGTTGTAGACCCTCATCCGAGGATATTTTCCCATTGGTGTTTAGAGACAGCGAAAGAGAGAGGGAAAGGTGGAGAGAAACGTGGACGTGAGAGGAACACATCCATTGGTTGCCTCCTGCATGAGCCCCAACTAAGGCCCAGGCCCAGGGGGAGCCTGCAAACGAGGTCCATGTGCCCTTGACCGGAATCGAACCCGGGACCCTTTGGTCTGCAGGCTGACACTCTATCCACTGAGCCAAACTAGCCAGGATGGTGCATTTTATTGATCAACAAAAGCTGGCCACACAGACCTCCAAACGTGTGGAATCTTACCCAGGAACTTCCGATGTCACAGCCACTGCGAAATGAAAAGTTGTAGATTCCTTTACATAGCTGAAGTGTGTGTGTGGGGGGGGGGGGGGGTGGACAGGATTTATACCACATGTGTCAAACACAAGGCCCGCGGGCCAAATCCGTCCCACCAGGCCTTGCAATGTGGCCCGCACCGCGCTGTCATCACTGCACTCCGCTGCGTTTCCATCACAATGACAGTTTATGACTGTTCAGTAAACCATTCGGCCCGCGATTTAGGCTGGATTTTAGATTTTGGCCCCTTCTCTGATTGAGTTCGACACCCCTAATTTATACTGTCTTGCAAACAGCAAATGTACTCTCCCTTTCAGAAAGTCCTTCCTGATGCACGTGTGTCGTGGCCTGCCTGGCAGGTGACTATCTGTACGTTTTGTAAGAATCAGGAGGAAGCAGTGAAGGAAGGGAAAGGCTGATAATTTATTTGACCACCAACTTATCAATAAAGTAAAGCAACATGCTCAGTGGGATGTGAAGTCCCACTCCAGCCGGAGGAAGGCGTGGCCACGGTTACACAGGGGACCTCGCCAGTCACCAGGGAGGGACGGCCCTGCAGGGGAGCGGGCAGCCTCGCTGGCCAGGAGAGGAAACCTCGAAGCTCACGTGACAAGGGAAGGTACACGCCAGATTGTCAAAGACAAAAACACGTTCGCCAGATTGTCAAAGACAAAAACGTTCGCCAGATTGTCAAAGACAAAAACGAGTGAGCCCTGGCTGGTTTGGTTCAGTGGAGGGACCGAAGGGTCCCGGGTTCGATTCCGGTCAAGGGCACATGGACCTCGGTTGCAGGCTCCTCCTCGGCCGGGGCCCACTCAGGGCTCCTGCAGGAGGCATCCAATCAACGTGTCTCTCTCACATCGAAGTTTCTCTCTGTCGCAGGCTCTGCAGGCGGACGTGAGAGCTGTGCCTGACTGTGGGGACACCCAGCACCATGTGCTGACACTCAGGGTGCACAGTGCAGCCCAGTCCTGCCTGGCTCTCCTCCTGAGCGTGGAGTGGGGGCGAGGGAGACACCCTGAAAAGCTGGATGAGCCACCACGGCAGTCAGTTCTCCGGAGCCAGGGAGCAGCTGTCTGCCGTTTCGTCCCGAAGGTTCCGAGAGAAGCAGAAGACACAGCGCGCGGGGTGAGTGGCAGCGTGGGGCAGCACCGTGTCTCGCGAGCAGAGCCGCCCAGGCCCGCGGCCCCTTGTCCAGGCTCCGGTGGGGACACTCTAGGAGGCACACCGCGCTGTGCTTCCTTCTCAGTGAAACGCATCTGAGAACTGACAGAAAGTGGGGAAATGACACTGTAACGGACAAAGTGGGCCTGTGGGAGCCACACCCTTCCACGCCTGTCCCCACAAGTTCACCAGGCCCCCTCCAGCCAGCCCCCCACCATGCAGCCATAGGCCCCCTCCAGCCAGGCCCCCTCCAGCCAGCCCCCCTCCAGCCAGCCCCCCCTCCAGCCAAGCCCCCTCCAGCCAGCCCCCCTTCAGCCAGCCTCCCCTCTAGCCAGTCCCCCTCCAGCCAAGCCCCCTCCAGCCAGCCCCCCCTCCAGCCAGAACCCCCTCCAGCCAGCCCCCCTCCAGCCAGCCCCCCCTCCAGCCAGCCTCCCCTCTAGCTAGTCCCCCTCCAGCCAGCCCCCCTTCAGCCAGCCTCCCCTCTAGCTAGACCCCCCTCCAGCCTTCCCCCCTCTAGCCAGTCCCCCTCCAGCCAAGCCCCCTCCAGCCAGCCCTCCTCCAGCCTTCCCCCCTCCAGCCAGCCCCCCTCCAGCCAAGCCCCCTCCAGCCAAGCCCCCTCCAGCCAGGAGCCCCTTCAGCCAGCCTCCCCTCTAGCTAGTCCCCCTCCAGCCAGCCCCCCCTCCAGCCAGCCTCCCCTCTAGCTAGTCCCCCTCCAGCCAGGCCCCCTCCAGCCAGCCTCCCCTCTAGCTAGACCCCCCTCCAGCCAGCCCCCCTCCAGCCAGCCCCCCTCCAGCCAGCCCCCCTCCAGCCAAGCCCCCCTCCAGCCAGCCCCCTTTCAGCCAGCCCCCTCCAGCCAGCCCCCCTCCAGCCAGCCCCCCTCCAGCCAGCCCCCTCCAGCCAAGCCCCCCTCCAGCCAGCCCCCTTTCAGCCAGCCCCCTCCAGCCAGCCCCCTCCAGCCAGCCCCCCTCCAGCCAGCCCCCCTCCAGCCAGGAGCCCCTCCAGCCAGGCCCCCCTCCAGCCAGCCCCCCTCCAGCCAGCCCCCCTCCAGCCAGGCCCCCCTCCAGCCAGCCCCCCTCCAGCCAGCCCCCCTCCAGCCAGCCCCCCTCCAGCCAAGCCCCCTTCCAGCCAGCCCCCCTCCAGCCAGCCCCCTCCAGAGCTGCTGAGCTGGCGGCAGGGGCTGAGGGGTGCCGCCAGCCCGCCTCTCCGAGCTCAGGCGATGGGGATCAGGACCCTAACGCTGCTATGGACTGTGGTGATGTGACTTGGGTCAGCTGGCATTTCATTTGGGGGGTTTCATTCAACTGAAGTTTTACTTTGTTTTTCTTCAAACAAAGAAAATCTGCTCAGGTCACCACTCCATGGACACTGGTCACCGCTGTCCAAGAGAGGGAGCCAGTCCCCCATCAAGGCAAACAGGCCGTAGCAGCCTCATCTAAGACTCTGCTCAGCCTGCACCCCACACCTCACTGCCACACCCACACTCACTGCCACACCCACACTCACTGCCACACCCACACTGGCTGCCACACCCACACTCACTGCCACACCCACACTCACTGCCACACCCACACTCACTGCCACACCCACACTGGCTGCCACACCCACACTGGCTGCCACACCCACACTCACTACCACACTCACTGCTACACTGCCATACTCACTGCCACACCCACACTCACTGCCACACCCACACTGGCTGCCACACCCACACTCACCGCCACACCCACACTCACTGCCACTCACACTCACTGCCACACCCACACTCACACACACTGCCACACCCACACTCACTGCCACACTCACACTCACTGCCACACCCACACTCACTACAACTCACACACACACTGCCACACCCACACTCACTGCCACACCGACACTCACTGCCACACCCACACTCACCACCACACCCACACACACTGCCACACCCACACTCACCGCCACACCCACACTCACTGCCACACACACACTCACTGCCACACCCACACACACTGCCACACCCACACACACACTGCCACACACACACTCACTGCCACACCCACACTCACTGCCACACCCACACTCACCACCACACCCACACTCACTGCCACACCCACACTCACCACCACACCCACACTCACTGCCACACCCACACTCACCGCCACACCCACACTCACCGCCACACTCACACTCACTGCCACACCCACACTCACTGCCACACTCACACTCACTGCCACACCCACACTCACTACAACTCACACACACACTGCCACACCCACACTCACTGCCACACTCACACTCACTGCCACACCCACACACACAGCCACACCCACACACAGTGCCAACCCCACACTCACTGCCACACTCACACTCACTGCCACACTCACACTCACTGCCACACCCACACTCACCGCCACACCCACACTCACTGCCACACCCACACTCACACCCACACTCACACTCACTGCCACACCCACACTCACTGCCACACCCACACTCACTGCCACACTCACACTCACTGCCACACCCACACTCACTGCCACACTCACACACACTGCCACACTCACACTCACGGCCACACTCACACACACTCACTGCCACACTCACCGCCACACTCACACTCACTGCCACACACACACACACTGCCACACTCACACACACTGCCACACTCACACTCCCTGCCACACTCACACACATTCACTGCCATACTCACACACACTCACTCACTGCCACCCTCACACTCACTACCACCCTCATACACAAACACACTACCACACTCACTGCCACACACACACATACTGCCACACTCACACTCACTGCCACACTCACACTCACTGCCACACTCATTAACACTCACTGCCACACTCATTAACACTCACTGCCACAATCACACTCACTGCCACACTCACACTCACTGCCACACTCACACTCACTGCCACATTCACACACACTCACTGCCACACACACACTCACTGCCACACTAACTCACACTCACACAGACTCACACTCACACACACAGTCACATGCACACTCATGCACACACACACACTCACACACACTCACAAACACACACTCACACACACTCACAAACACATACACACACACTCACAAACACACACACACACACTCACACACACTCACACACACATAAATACACACTCACACACACTCTCACACACTCACACACACAAACACACACTCACACGGCAGCAGGTCCTCTGGTTCGGACGGCTCACGTGCGTTTCAGAATGACTGAGTGCGTGGTGGGGCCACGCTCTCCCCCTCGCCCTCCGGGTCCCCCGTGAACACACAGCCTGTCCTCTGCCCCTGATGCCTTCACCACCAACCCTCCCCGAGCTCCGGGAGCGTGGCTGTGGGTGCGAGACCGCGGGGGGAATGGGCCCTCCCTCCGGCCTCCTGTCCTCTCGCAGCCCTGGCTGGAGCCCCGCCCGCTCTCAGCGCGGCCTGCACCGGTCCTGGGTGCGACCCCAGGGAAGACAGGCGGGGCGCGCCCCTCGGGGGCTGAGTGCGATGCCCTTCCCCGTCACACAGAAGCACAGCTGGGGCCTCACACGTGTCGCTCCGTGTTATGCTCAAGGCCACCGCGAGCTGCAGCTGAACCCGAGCGCCGGGAAGGCTCCGCGTGCTTTGCCAGCGGCCACCAGGCCAGGGCAGGAAGCCGGCTCTGATGGCCGCGCCTTCGCTTACCTTCCGAGAACCGGGCCCCACGGAAGCCTCCTTTCTGGGACTTGGGATTGGGGGGAAATGTTCCCTTAGGAGAATGCGAGAGGGGGAAAAGGGGGGCTGCCTGCGCCCATTACCTTCAGTGGGTCAGAGTGGTCACGGGTGGGTCTCAGGCCAACGACTGGCACTGCTGGCAGCACAGAAACCACACCCCGAAACTGCCCACACGCCCCACTCTGCGCGCCGCGGGTGCCTCCCTCGCCTCCTGGTCCAGAGCTCAGGGCACTGGCCCACTGTCACCTCTGCCGGATCACCTGCTCTTCCCGCTCCCGCCTCCCAGACGCCAGGCCTCAGCTCGGCTGCCCCGCCCCAGGGAGGGCATCTGGGCCCTGGGAGGCAAGCCAGCAAGCCACCTCCTGCCCAGCCCTGTCACCTCCTGCCCCAGGTCACCTCCTGCCCAGCCCGGTCACCTCCTGCCCAGCCCGGTCACCTCCTGCCCAGCCCGGTCACCTCCTGCCCCGGGTCACCTCCTGCCCAGCCCTGTCACCTCCTGCCCGGCCTGGTCACCTCCTGCCCAGCCCAGTCACCTCCTGCCCAGCCCTGTCACCTCCTGCCCAGCCCGGTCACCTCCTGCCCCGGGTCACCTCCTGCCCCAGGTCACCTCCTGCCCGGCCTGGTCACCTCCTGCCCAGCCCAGTCACCTCCTGCCCAGCCCTGTCACCTCCTGCCCAGCCCGGTCACCTCCTGCCCAGCCCGGTCACCTCCTGCCCGGCCTGGTCACCTCCTGCCCAGCCCGGTCACCTCCTGCCCGGCCTAGTCACCTCCTGCCCCAGGTCACCTCCTGCCCGGCCCGGTCACCTCCTGCCCCAGGTCACCTCCTGCCCAACCCTGTCACCTCCTGCCCCAGGTCACCTCCTGCCCCAGAAAACCTCCTGCCCCGGGTCACCTCCTGCCCAGCCCGGTCACCTCCTGCCCCAGGTCACCTCCTGCCCCCGGTCACCTCCTGCCCCAGGTCACCTCCTGCCCGGCCCCTGAGACTATATGACACGTCCTTGCCACACAAGCCAGGCACACAGACTGCTGAAAGCAAGGCCGCAGGTGCCACCGGGCACAGCTCATTGCTCCCTCGGGGCTGAAAACCCCCTCCCCCGAGGACAGCCTCAGGAGCAGGCCCTCGCATCCTCCGGAGCCTGAGGGAGCTGAGGCCCCGCCCGGCCCAGCCCAGCCGCCCAAACTGCTGGAAGCCGCGGGGCAGGCGCAGGGGGCAGAGAGAGAATTCTGTCTCTCCCCGTCTTCTTGGTTTTCCTGGACACATCCCGCTTTCACAAAGGCCCTCCCTCCACCTCTGCATGATGTTCACACTGGAAATTAGGTAAATGTTTTTTAAACAAAGCCAAGGGCATATTACTATCATTACAACTGTCTTGAAATCTACATAACACATAGCTTCCCTAAAATCTGAAAAATTCCAAATACCTAACTCCAGAGAACAGAGCCCAGAAATAAACCTGTGCCAATATGTCCACTGATTTCCCCGCATTGATTTCTGAATAAAGATTCAAACACAATTTAATAGGCAAAGCACTGTGATTGACAGTAAGGGAAGACATGGGAACTGACTTCGGGCTCAGGGAAGCAGTTCTGAAAGGGGATAAAAGCACAACCTGTAACGGAAACAACTCTGGTAACTGGACCCGACCCCACCCAAAGCGCCCCCCTCTGCTCGGAGGCGGCCACTGAGGAGCCTGGACGGAACTGGGCGGAGAAAGCGTTTCAGTCACACACCTAGCAAAGAGCCTGCACCGGCACACACAGACACTCTGAACTCACCATCAGAACACAGCAACCCATTTAAAAGATGGCCAGAACAGCCGGCCCGGTGGCTCAGAGGTGGAGTGTTGATCTATGAACCAGGAGGTCAGGGTTCAATTCCGGGTCAAGGCACATGCCCAGGTGGTGGGCTCGATCCCCAGTGTGGGGTGTGCAGGAGGCAGCGATCAGTGAGTATCTCTCATCGATGTTTCTGTTTCTCTCTTCCTCTCCCTTCCTCTCTGGCAGCAATAAAAATACATTTTTAAATAAAAAAATAAAAGGTGGACAAAGTATTGGGACGTGTGAACAGAGAACGTGTAAGGATGGCAAATAAGCGCACAAAGTGTTCCTGAGGGAAATACAAATCACAATCCAAGGAGACGCCTCTGCGCCCCTGGGAGCCCAGAAACCAGAACCGCCACCGCAGCAGCCAGAGAGGCGAGGCCGCAGCGGGACCGGCAGGCTGCGGAGGATGGGAGCCACGCACCTACCTGTGACCAGCAGCCCCCATGCTCAGGGGCAGGTCCCAGAGAAATGAAAACCCATGTCCACCCGAGACCCGTAGCACATGTTCCACAGCAGCTTTGGTCACGGCCGCTGCAGCCTGGGGTCACCAGACGCCTCCGTCTGTCCGCCCACATGGAGGCAGGGCTCACACCGGAGGGACGGGATCCTGGCACGTGGGAGCTAGAAGAGTACTGAAGGCACTATGCTGAGTGAGGAAAGTCCACTTCCAAAGGTTATATTCTGGCCCTAGCAGGTTTGGCTCAGTGGACAGAGTGGCGGCCTGCGAACTGAAGGGTCCCGGGTTCGATTCCCAGTCAGAGCACAGGCCCGGGTTGCAGGAGCCATCCCCCGGGTGGGGCGTGCAGGAGCCAGCCCATCAATGATTCTCTCCAATGCATTACCCCGGGTGTTTGGGGGAGGGAGGGTAGGGTGAAGGGGGGTGTTTGGGAATTTTTCACAGTGTCAGTGAATTGTGCGGTCTGTAAATTAAACATCAATTTAAAAAATCAAAACCAATTATGCCGATGAATTGTTACATCCATTTATTGCCTTTTTCTCCCATCCCTTTACTGTCAGCGTAAATTATCCTTTCTTCTTCTTCTTCTTCTTTTTTTATTTCAGAGAGGAAGCAAGAGGGAGAAAGAGAAATATCCATGATGAGAGAGAATCATGGACCGGCTGCCTCCTGCACACCCCACACTGGGGATCAAGCCTGCAACCCAGGCCTCTGGCCTGACTGGAAATCAAACAGTGACCTCCTGGTTCATAGGTTGGCACTCAACTGCTGAGCCTCGCCAGCCGCACGCCAGCCGAGCAGAACTGCCATTTCTTCATATTTTCTTTCACAAAGTCAGACAATGAATAGCACAGGCTGAAACCCTGAAAATGTGCCTTCTACTTTGGTAACTGGTTTGACTTAAAGCTTTAAAATGTCAGCAAGCTTCTGGAACTTCATCATCTTTTGTTAGAAAACAAAGAAATACACCTTTTCTTAAAAAGAGTTGGAAACCTAGTGGGCCTGGACTATGTTAACGTGGTAAGCTGTATTATCAGCATTTTCCAAAAGCTTACTAAAAAAATCTTTGTCCAAAAGATCTAGTCTAAAAATAATACATAGTTTGTGATACGTATTGTAATAATATATTAGGTAATTATAATGTTGCAGATATATCAGAAATATAGCAAACAGATGCAAACATAAATTCAGTCACACAATGACTTTTTAAGTCTATGCAAACTTTTCAGGCTTGTTATTATAGGAATAATCAAAACATAAAGCTGGGAAATAAATACTGGGGGGAAATAACCCTATGACAATTCAAACTTCAAATACTTTACTACTTGTCCTCATTAAAATATCTGCACTGCTCACGGGTAAGATCTTTATCCACTTCATTTCTTTGCTTTAGGGCATGAAATATTACTTTAAGTTGAGTAAATTAATCTTCCCATAGCATCTTTTCATGAAAATTAGCAGTCAAATATACTAATTTATCAACTAATTATATTTATAGTCACCAAAAGCCTTTCTAACATTTTTATTCCTAAATTTCCATAGAAAGCCCTAGTTGGTTGGGCTCAGTGGAGAGAGCGTCGGCCCTCGGACTGAAGGGTAGGGGGTTCAATCCTTGGTTGCAGGCTGGATCCCTGCCCTGTCAGGATATGTGTGGAAGGCAACCAATCGATGTGACTCACATCTCTCACATCAATGTCTGTCTGTCTCTCTCTCTCTCTCTCTCTCTCTCTCTCTCTCTCTCTCCTATTACCTTCCACTCTGTCTAAAAATTAATGGAAAAAATATCCTCGGGTAAGGATTAACAAAAATATTAAAAATTTCCACATAGAGCCGAAACCGGTTTGGCTCAATGGATGGAGCGTTGGCTTGGGGACTGAAGGGTCCCGGGTTCGATTCCGGACAAGGGCATGTACCTTGGTTGTGGGCATATCCCCAGTACGGGGTGTGCAAGAGGCAGCTGATCAATGACTCTCTCTCATCGATGTTTCTAACTCTCTCTCTCCTTTCCTCTCTGTAAAAAAATCAATAAAACATATATATAAAAAAAATTTCCACATAAAATTAAAATTATGACCAATAAATGTTTCTGTTGTTAAATCCATGTAATGCCTTTAATTAAGTCTCCCGCTCCTTTGGATCTGCGCTTTTTCAATCATACTTTCCTCTCCACCATGTTTTACAAAGAAAGAGAAAACCAGTTCCTATTTTCATTCAATTCTGAGTCAGCCCAGATTGACTTGAACAAAGATGGTGAAAGAGCCGGAGAAGCAGGTCTGGGCACAGGGATCCCTTTAAAAGGCAGGGGGATGGGCCCCAATACTTCACCACCGCGCTCTCACCCGCCCCCTCTTTTCCTTTCATCTCTAATTTGCTCAAAATCGCTGGCAGGCAAGGTGAGCTGTCAGTGCTCTGCCCCCCGGGATGAACGGGGCTGACCAGTGGGACCAGCAATCCCCGCACTCTGTCTAATGATGCGCAGGCCCGCACAGGGAGGCCCTGGAAGGTCGCACACAGCCGGTCTGAGCGAGGCCGGGTCACATTGGACGCTGCTATTTCTGCGCGCCTTTAAATAGCACCTCTCAGCCCCACCACGCCAACGTGACTGCCTGCAAATATTTTCTAGTAACTGATTTCACACCCTGCCTGAGATCAATGGCAGCATCTAAATATAGAATGCGGTGTCTGGGTGTGCCGTGCATGCATTCTATCTAAATCCGCAGAGTTTCCCTACTTCTTCCGCGCTCCAGCAAGTCCACGGACACAGTCATACTTACCTACATGGCCAATGAGATCTACACCTGATTTTTTTGCATAGCATGTGATTTCTCTTACATTGAAAATAGCAACAATCTCACCTTCGTTCTTAGGTGCATAAATAGCACAGACACAGATTGCATGATGCCTGCCGCCACGCTGCTCCGGGGAAAACAGCTCTGAGAGCCACTAAAACTGCATTGTCATAACGTCAGTCCTGGACTTGGAGAATAAAACCCTAAGCCCTCACTCTGGGACACAAAGGGCCTGTTTTCACGTGCACATCCAATTCCAGTCTGCGTGAAAGCGCGCCTCGGCCAGGCTGTCCCTGAAGCGCGGCCTCTGCATATTACACCCAACCATGGCAGCGGCCCGGCCGGAGCGCCTTCCCGCCCCGCGTTCCCGGCCTCGGAGGCCGGACCCGGGATTCCCACCGAGCGAGGCCGCCCGCCTCCCGCCGGGCTCAGCACCCGCGGCGCCCGGGGCGCCCCCACCCCCCGGGGACCTAACGGCCAGGGCGCCGCCGGGCCCGCCGCAGCGCAGCGTCTCCGCGGCCACGTCCCGCTCAGAGACCCCGCGGCGGGGAGCCCCCGGCAGGGGGCGCTGCGGTGGTGCCGCCCTCCCGCCCGGTGCGGCTGGGGGTGCGGGTCCCCGGGAACCCGGCCCCGGGGAACGCAGAGTCACGCGCGGCGGGTGCACCTGCCGCCGCCGCCGCGTGTCCCGGGTGTGACCGCGCCCGGTGGGAGCGCGCACGTGTGAGTGCGCGCCCTGTGGGTCCCTAAGCCGGAGGCCGGGCGGCGGGGCGGCCCCGGCGCACAGCCCCCTCCGCCCCGGCACCACCTCCCGGGCGGCGCGGGCACCGCGCACCCACCTGACACAGCCGCGGGGGGCTCGGCGCGCGGGCCGGGCCGGGGGGCGCCGCCATCCTCTGCGCCGCCTCCGGCGCCCGAGCTCAGCCTCCCGCGGAGCGGCCGCCGGCCACCGGCTCTGGGTCACCCCCGCTGTCACCCCGCTGGCCGCCGCTCCCCGCGCTCCAGCCCGCCCCGCCCGCCCTCCCACCGCTCCCGGCGCCGCGGGAGGGGGCTCCCACCGCTCCGGGCAACTGGCCCTCCCTGCGCACTGCCCCTCCCTGCGCACTGCCCCTCCCTGCGCACTGCCCCTCCCTGCACACTGTCCCTCCCGGGACACTGCCCCTCCCTGCACACTACCCCCCTCCCGGGCACTGCCCCTCCGGGCACACAGCCCCTCCCGGGACACTGCCCCCTCCCTGCACACTACCCCCTCCCTGCACACTGCCCCTCCCTGCACACTGCCCCTCCCTGCACACTGTCCCTCCCTGCACACTGCCCCTCCCTGCGCACTGCCCCTCCCTGCACACTGCCCATCCCTGCACACTGCCCCTCCCTGCACACTGCCCCTCCCTGCACACTGTCCCTCCCGGGACACTGCCCCCTCCCTGCTCACTGCCCCTCCCTGCACACTGTCCCTCTCTGCACACTGCCCCTCCGGGCACACAGCCTCTCCCGGGACACTGCCCCCTCCCTGCGCACTGCCCCTCCCGGGACACTGTCCCTTCCCTGCACACTGTCCCCTCCACCCACTCACTCCTCAATCCACACTCACTCCTCCATGCACACTCATTCCTACATGCACACTCACTCCTCTGCACACTCACTCCTGTGCACATTCACTCCTCCATGCACACTCACTCCTGTGCACACTCACTCCTCCATGCACACTCACTCCTGTGCACACTCACTCCTCCATGCACACTCACTCCTGTGCACACTCACTCCTCCTTGCACACCCTCAGAGGCAGCCTTGGGATTGGTTATTCTGTGAGTGTGGTGTGAACCGCACGGGGACCTAGGCCCTGTCCAGCTGGCGGTGTCAGGGCTTTGGTGCTTGGAGAGCCCCTCCCACACTCTGCACGTGACAAAGTGGCACCGGGCAGTGTCCTCTGTGCCCATGAGCACTCAGGGGGCAGAGCCAGGCCTTGTCACCCAGGTCTGTGTGAGGATCGATGGGCCAGGGTGAGCCTGTGGGCGCCGCTAGGTCTCTGGGTGCAGGTAGGGAGACCATGGCTGGGGGAGAGAGAGAAAAGTCAATGATGAGAGAAAATCATCGATTAGCTGCCCCTTCAGGGACCTGGGCAGGTGCCTGACTGAGAGTGGAACTGTGACCTCCTGGCTCAGAGGTCGATGCTCAGCCACGGAGCCACGCCGCCGGGCGGGACACTCTACATCTTTGCTGTGTCTCGGGTTTGATCCAAACCAAGTCCTGTTGGCTCCACCTCCTACAGACTCCAGCCAGTGGCCGCTCACTCGGTTCCTGAGCCTGAGCCGCCACCCTCCCCTGCCTGGCGTGCTCCCTCCCTCCTGCTCATAAAATACGGCACACAGTCGTACAGAGTGCAGAGTGTGCTCATCGGCTGCCATCGGCAGGTCTTGTGGTTAGCAGGGGCTCTTGGTAGTTTAGTTTTGGGGGAGTCACACGGATTTTTGTGTGTCAGGGGGAGGGGTTCAGTGCTTCTGGCTCCGATGTTGTTCAAGAGTTAACTGCAGCCCGGCCAGCGTGGCTCAATGGTTGAGCATCAGCCTATGAACCTGGTGGTCACAGGTCAGGGCACAGGCCCGGGCTGTGGGCTCCATCCCCAGTGTGGAGTGTGCAGGCGGCAGCCGATCCATGGCTCTCTCTCATCATTGATGTTTCTCTCTCTCTCTCTTTCTCTTCCTCTCTCTCTCTCTCTGTCTGTCTGTCTCTTTCTCTCCCCCCTCCCTTTTACAAAACCATATTCCCCCAGCAGCGAGGGTGTGCATGAGCCACTTTCCAGCCACTTCAGAAAGCCTGCGTGATCTTTAACAGGCCTTGCCCGCGTTAGCGGGGGAGTCCTTCCTGGCTGCCAGGGAGCCCGCTCTTCCTGCCGGCTCTGCTGGGCACCCCGGGCACGCCTCCTCTGGGCCGAGGCTCGGTGAGAGCAGCACAGGGACTGTGTGCGCGCAGTTCCGGGCTGCGCTCAGCACGTGACAGGTCTCCTGTGACCAGTCTCCACATGAGAGTCACCTGCCTCCATTGTCCCCGTTTTGCAGACAAGGCCGCTGAGGTTCGGCAGAGATGACAGCAGTGAGGAGCCGAGCCATCGGAAGGGGCACAGTGGCCGGCTGTGACAGCGGGTCCCCCGGCCCCCGAGGCAGCTGGTGGCCCACAGGGCTCCATCGGAGCCGCAGCCAGGGAAGAGGCAGCAAAGGCCCTCAGCCGCACCTCCTCCCACGCTGCCCCAGTCCAGGAGCCGGTGTTAGCCGGTGCAGCCCAGTGTGTGGGAGCGGCCTGTCTAAGAGCTCTATTGTGGCCCGGCCGGCGTGGCTCAGTGGCTTCGACCTATGAGCCAGGGGGCCACGGTTCGATCCCCATCCTGGCACAGGCCCCGGTGCAGGGCGTGCAGGAGGCAGCCGATCCATGGTGCCCTCTCATCACTGATGTTTCTCTCTCTCCTTCTCTGTCCTCTCTGAAATGGTAGAAATGGATTTTAAAACTTCCTCTTCTGGCCCCATACAAGCTGCCTGCGCGCCAGGGGCCAGGGTCTGTCGTTCTCCGGGCACCGCACGGGGAGTTCCAGTGGAAACGGAGTGAAGGCGCCCTTCCCTCTAGAGGTGAGGCAGCTCGGAGGGGAGAGCACAGCGGTAATCTTTCGGAAGAATGTGTTTGACTTTCAGAGCATCCTTTGTGTCCGGATGCACAGACCACAGGCTGCTTTCAGGTCCCGCTGCAGTCGGAGGGTAGGGGGACGTGGCACGGACATGCGATCTCAGGGGTCAGGGGCTATGAGGAAAGATGAGTGGACAGACACACAGAATGACAGAGTGACGGATGGAGGTGCTGCTATTTTTAACCCGAGGACCTGGGATGGTTCCTGGGCTGACAGGTGATGGGGACGGAAGGACACGCAGCCTGGCAGTCACTGGGGAGGGTGTCCAGCAGAGGGAGGCGCACATGACCCACGCGTGTGCCCGCAGGGCCAGCCCGGGCAGAGGAGGAGGTGGGGCGGGCCGGGCACCTCAGGCCACGGGAGGACCTCTGGCGGAGGGGCAGTCTGCTCTGGGAGGGTCAGCAGTGGCAGGAGTGGAAGTGGGGACCCGAGGGCTGCTGTCCCTCGCGGAGCTCAGACCAGGGGAGTCCCAGGTCACACAGTGGGGAGGGAGGAGGGGTCTGAGAGGGCCTGGGCGTGACAGTGGCCCGAGAGCCAGGACTTGGTCTCTTTCTTTTATTTTTAAATATTTTTTAAATTGATTTTTTGGGGGAAGAGAGGATAAGAGAGGGAGAGAGAGAGAGAGAGAAACATCAATGATGAGAGGGAATCATGGATCGGCTGCCTCCTGCACGCCTCACACTGGGGATCAAGCCGCCCCCTGGGTGTGTGCCCTTGACCGGGAATAGAACCCTGATTCAAGGTGGACACGAAACCTCTGAAGCACGCTGGCCAGGCTGCCTGGGTCTCCTCCCTCCACCCCTTCCCTGCGCACCCCCCAGGCTGACAGAGACGGGAGACAGCCTTCCGTCTTGTGGATGTCACAGCACAGTTCTCCGGAGTGTGTTTTCTGATTATACAACTAACATGCATTTGATTTCTTTTGAGAGGATGAAGAAAATATGGTGAAAAAGTGATGTCCCCACCACGAAATTAAAGCCTGGCGGCTGAACACGTGTGCACAGCTTCCTGCCGTCCCCTCTGGTTTCCGGCAGGTCCAGGCGGCCGTCCGGGTGCTCCCCTCTCGCCCCGCAGCAGCGGCTGGCAGTTCGCGCCTGGCCCCGCAGGAACCCGCTGCTTCATTCTGAGAACGGACGACCCCACGGCGACGCCCACACACCTGATTATTTTCTTTGGAAGGAAAAAAATCTAGAAATGGAGCATCTAGGCCAAAGAAAACATTTCTCTTGAATAATTTCTCTTGAAAGCTCTTCGAGAAATTGAACATTTCTCTTGACAACTCAGTGATGTGCCTGCCGACAGCAGCTTCTCGCTGGGCCCCGTCAGTGCTAGGCTGGAAGTGCTTTCGATCGCCCATTTCCAAAGCGAAGGGAAAGCCCACGGTTCGTCATTGCCTCCGTGTGTGTCTTTGAACACTTAGACATCCACACGCTGAGTCGCACCTACATCTCGGTTACCTCCTCTAATGTTTGTGCTGAGCCCTAACCTGGGGGCCGAGGGGGCCGGGGCGATTCCCAGCGAGGCTGATGCGGAAAGGGGAGCCCCTGCGGAGAGCCGGAGCGGGAGGGCGGGCGGAGCTTTCTCAGGCCGCTGCCGGACCGGGACTCCACACCCAAGGACGGCTCCAGCCCCAGTGGGGGCGTGCAGGAGGCCGGCGGTCCGGGCTTCTCTCTCATCAGTGATGTTTCTGTCTCTCTCTCTCTCCTTCCTCTCTGAAGTCAATAAAAAAGATCTATAAACAAACAAACAAACAAATACAATAGAAGAGACATTTTCTCAGACCCCAAAGATTCCTGGGCTGACATGCCCCACCCAGCTCAGCGGTCTCAGCGGAGCTCGCCGGGCAGGTGCCCAAGAGGATGACTCCTCTCCGCCTTCGGCGCCCAGAGCCTGGTCACCTCCGGGGCGGCTTCTCCTCTCCCTCAGAATCAAAATAGATTCCTCAGGGTGACCCCAGGCCCCCCTTGGACCGTCAGTGGCACCGGGCTCCTGTCCTGCCTCTCTCCCCACGCTCCTGCCCCCCAGCTGTGCGGCATGCTTGCACCTCAGCGTCCGGGGCCTTGGCACCTGCTGTTCCTGGGCTTGACGGCAGCTCCCTGCTCAGGCCCTTGGGCTCACGTGCGCTCTTCTCAGGGAGCCCAACCCCAAGCGCCCGACTTAAAATATGTGCAGCCGCCCTAACAGGTTTGCTCAGTGGATAGAGCATGGCCTGCGGACTCAGGGGTCCCAGGTTCGATTCCCATCAAGACACAAGCCTGGGTTGGGGGCTCCATCCCCAGTGGGGGGTGTACAGGAAGCAGCTGATTAATGATTCTCTCTCATCAATATTTCTAACTCCCTCTCCCTCCTCTCTTTAAAAAAAAAATCAATAAAATATAAATAAATAAATAATGAAAAAAATATGTGCAGCCTCCCAACTGGCATGACTCAGTGGGTGAGCATCAACCTATGACCCAGGAGGTCATGGCTTGATTCCCGGTCAGGGCACATGCCTGGTTTAGGGGGTCCATCCCCATGAGGGGCGTGCAGGAGGCAGCTGATCCATGATTCTCTCTCATCACTGATGTTTCTCTCTCTCCCTCTCCCTTCCTCTCTGACATCAATAAAAATATATTAAATAAAGTAAAAAAATAAAATATGTGCACACACCCTACTCCCTCCAGCTCCTTCTCCCTTCTGGGCTTTCTTTTTCTCCACAGACTGTATCCTGACCCAACATGGTTCATGTGTTCACACACCCAGGCGGTTACATGTGCTCACACGCCTCCCTCACTAGAAGAGTGTGAGCTCAGCAAGGACAGGCGTGTGCCGTTGTCACTGACATGCAGCCCCGAGCTGCACGGAGAGTGCTGGCCACACACATCCTCCTGTCACCGTCGGTGATGGAGGATCCAGGCAAGCATTTTTAAAATCTATTTTTACTGATTTCAGAGAGGAAGGGAGAGGGAGAGAGAAACATCGGTGATAAGAGAGAATCAAGGATCGGCTGCCTCCTGCACGCCCCACACTGGGGATGGAGCCCGCAACCCGGGCCTGTGCCCTGACCAGGAATCGAACCCTGACCTCCTGGTTCCTAGGTCGATGCCCAGCCAGGGCGGGAAGTGTTTAAGAAAAGCACACACCACGCAGGGCATCTGGACAGAGCCTGGAGTCGGAGAGGCCAGCCCGGGGGGGACAGGGGGCGGCACAGGTGCCGCCTGCGGGTCCAGAACAGCTCCTTCCCCCACACGGTCCAGGCCACTGCCTCGGGGCTCCTAGGGGACTACCCGATCCGTTTCCAGCCGCACTGCCCCCTTCTGTGGCCTCTGTCCACTCATGCCACCATGCCGCCCTCTGCCTCGCAGGGCAGCAGAGAGGGGGAAAGGACTGGCAGGCAGAGAGAGTGACCGGCTAAATATAGCGCCCGCTCCGGGCTCAGGCGGCATCCCGGCCACCTTGCCGGGGAGGTTACAGACTCAGAGCCGCCACAGGAGAGAATTTAAAGTGGCCTTGACCCCGCTTTCCAAGTGCAGCTGGAGTCACAGGCAGGCCACCGTGACCGTGGTGGTGACTGCTGCCGCGGGGACACATGGCGGTGCTGACGTGCTGTCCTCACGGGACACGGGGCGCCCCCACCAGGCCCTCAGCCTGGCCGGGCAGCTCCCCTCCGACAGCCTTCTAGTTTTATCCCGGCTGGCGAGGCTCCGTGGTTGGCGTTGACCTAGGAGCCAGGAGCTCCGGGTTCGATTCCGGGTCGGGACACACCCCAGGCGGTGACGGTCTGAGAGCAGTGAGGGTGGCGGCCGGGGGAGCGCAGAAGGAGGGGCACCGCGGGGGTGCTGCTGCCCTCGAGCGCGTGAAGGGAGAGCGGCTGTGAGGAGCCGGACAGCATGGCTCCTGCTCCTCCCGCCCGACCTCAGTGCCGCCCGCCCGGGCCTCCGACCGCAACCCGCAGACACTGTCCCCGCGCGCACCTTGTCCCCACGTGCCCTGTCCCCGCGCAGACACTGTCCCCGCGCAGACACTGTCCCTGCGCGCGCCCTGTCCCCACGCGGACACTGTCCCCGCGCGGACACTGTCCCTGCGCGCGCCCTGTCCCCGCGGTGCCGGGCAGAGCTGTGTCTGAGCAGCCCTCGCAGGCAGCCAGTCCCGGTTTCCTGGGCTCTGCGGGCACCAGCTGGGACCCCCTCCTCGCTGAGCCCTCACCCCCACCAACCCCACATCCTCCCTCTGTCACTGGAGCAGCCCTTAGAAATATGGGTGTTTTTTGTTGTTTAAAAAAACATTTTTTAAAATTGATTTTAGAGAGGAAGTGAGAGAATCACCCATGATGAGAGAGAATCATGGATCAGCTGCTTCCTGCACACCCCACACTGAGGACTGAGCCTGAAACCTGGGCATGTGCCCTGACCAGGAATCAAACCCTGACCTTCTGGTTCCTAGGTTGATGCTTAACCGCTGAGCCACACCGGCCAGCCTGACCAAAATCATTTAGCTACCAAGAGCAGGACAGGGATTGCAGTCCAGATCAGAAACTTCACGTAATGTTCCCTGATTAGGCTGCCGAGCTCGCTGCCTAAGGGGAGAGATATCCAGAAGACCCCAGGTCTACAGTCAACATGCTGGCCTGGGACTGCACTGGGTGGCCCACCGGGTAGGTCGGTGGGAACGATGTTTGAATTGGCCAGCATCTGCCTTCGAGGCAGCGGAGCATTAGTCTCTATTCGGGCACACGCTCCTTGGCAGTGCTTCAGGACAGTGACAGTGTGCGAGGCTGTCACTAGGAGGTTCGCTCTGAAATCAATATCACACGGTATGTAAATGCATATTTATTTCTTTTTATTGTTGACATTACAGATGCCCCCCAACTCCCCCCTTTACCCACCTCTCCCCAGCCGCCCCGACCCCCTCCCTCTCTGGCCACTGTTGTCTGTGTCCATGGATTCTGCATGTATGTTCTTTGGCTAATCCCTCCACCTTCTTTCATCCAGTCCCCCACCCCTCCCCTCTGACCTCTGTCAGTCTGTCCCATGTACCCATGCCTCTAGTTCTATTTTGTTCCTCAGTTTATTTTGTTCATTAGATTCCACATCTGAGTGAGATCATGTGGAATTTGTCTTTCTTTCTCTGACTGGCCTATTTCACTTATAGCATAAAAATCTCCAAATGGATGTTTTTTAAGTAATCAAAACTAGTTTATTCCTGAGGTAATTAAAATAGGCTTACTCTGCCGAAACTGGTTTGGCTCAGTGGATAGAGCGTCAGCCTGCGGACTGAAAGGTCCCGGGTTCGATTCCGGTCAAGGGCATGTACCTTGGTTGCGGACACGTCCCCTGCAGGCAGCTGATAGATGATTCTCTCTCCTGCACATCCCCTCTGGGGATCAATCCCACAACCTGGCATGTGCCCTGACCAGGAACCAACGTGGCCTCCTGGTTCATAGTCCCTCTCTGTTACGGAGCGAGTCCCCAGGAGATGGACCACCGGAGCCCATTTGATGAAGCATGCTAGAATTTATTACAGATTCGAATCCGGGCTCAAACCTTGGCTGACGCAGCAGCCGGCAAACACCCAGGTGAGAGCCCCGATGGAGGGGCAGTCCCTCCCGAGCGCTCACACAAAAACACAGACAAACACACACCTACCGCGGCCAGTCAGGCTCTCCGGATTGGGTCCCTCATGGTCCTGGCTGGGGATCCCAGACGAATTCGTGATCCCCAAGGACCACCAGGGAGCCAAGTCCGATGCAATAAACAAAAGAGCCAACTCCAGGCTAGCATGGGCTTCCCCACCCACGCCGGCAGCATGGCGGAAGAGAGCGAATATCGCCCAGTCCAGGGGTTTTACTCAAGTCGGTGGTGATGTCACTGCCTCGGCTAACCCTGACTGGCCCCTCAGGACAAAGAATTGGCCAATCAGTTATCTGTTCCTAAATCCTAAAGACTAAATTCTAAAGACTGGGGACAGCCGGCAGGGTGGGTTCCCAGTCACACCCTGCTGGACATTGGAATGTGGCCCTATCTTGCCCATAATACAAAAGCAGAACTAAAGGTTATCTACAGTTTCTACCCCTGAAGCTACTGAGTCAGTGGGAGTCAATCTCCTGTAACTACCCTCGAAGTCAGATAGCAAGGTTAAAATTCAAACAGCAGTTTTTACCCGAGTATGATTTCCACCATATTTCACTCTCGTGTCCGGGGGCCTCCCAGGAGGCCAAGTTAAGCCCCACCCCAGGCACTCTCCTGCGGGAGGACGAGGCGATGAGGGCAGGCGCCTGCAGAGCCAGGCCCAGTGCGTCTGCGTGGGGAGAAGGCCATAGAGACGATGGTCACGGGAGAGATGGTGAATCTAGTGCCTCACTGGCCTTACGGAGGCTGCTCTTCTTTAGAGTCTTCTAGGAGAATCAGATGACAGATGAAACTGACTGATGCCCGGACATCCAGCCGAACTGTGACCCGGGGCAGAGAGCAGGCCCAAGGCCTGGGGGCTGCGGGGGTGCGTGTGGAGCGGGGACAAGGACAGCCCACGCTGGGGGGCTGCAGGAGCTGGGCTGCAGCCTGGACACGTTTCAGAGCTCAGAAACACTGAGCTCCTGCCCAGCTGGCGTGGCTCAGGGGTTGAGCGTTGGCCTATGAACCAGGAGCCACGTTGGTTCCTGGTCAGGGCACACACCGGGTTGTGGGATTGATCCCCAGTGGGGATGTGCAGGAGGCAGCCCATCCACAATTCTCTCTCATCGTTGATGTCCCTCTCTCTCTCTCTCTCTCTCTCTCCCGTCCCTGAAAGTTTTGCGACACAGAAGCAAGACACCGAGTCCAGGCGACTGAAAGAGGGAGGTTTCAATCTGCGCTCCGGGCGAAGCTCGCTGGTGCGAGGGTGGGCGGGCCAGGGAAGGTCTCGCCAAAAGGCGGCCCAGGTACTTCTTTCATACAGCTGTTTCTGAGGGGAGGGCGAGGCCAAGAGAGGGGTGGAATTCCTGCCTCGGGCCAGGGGTCTAGGAAGGCGCCAGCTATCTGTGTCACCATCTACCTTGCAGATGCTTGCATCAGCTCTGGGCTTCCCCCCTGCCTTCACCTAACAGTCCCCTCTCTAAAATCTATCAAAACAATAAAAAACATCAGGAACAAAGTAAAACCGGGTGGCACTCCTTCCTCCGGCTTCTCCCTTGCACTTTGCAGGTGTCGGAGGCCGCTCTATGCGACCACAGCTCACTGCAGAGGTCAGCCTGCCGGGGGCAGTGACGCCCACTGAGGGCCTGGGCTCCCCCTCCCCAGGGACCGGACCCCCGTCCGGCCCACGCACCTCTGCCTTTGGCACCAGCCTCGGCAGCCATGGTCCTGAGAGCAGGGGAGGCTCTGGGCGAGCCTGGCACCCACTACAGCGACGGCACAGGGACAGTCACAGCACAGCACAGCTCTCAGAACACTGCGCAGGCCTCCCTCAGAATGCTCGGCCTTCCCGTGTGCTGCCGGAACACTCCTGGGAGTTTATCCTAAGCACACAGATATTTACCGTGATCACAAGCAGGAAGTTCAGTGTTGAGCCATGGACCGATTGATAAGGTAGCAGGCAACACCAAGGCTGTTAAAAGCAATGGAGCTGTTTGGGGGAGACGCTGGGCGAGAGAGTACAGACGCACACGCGTCCTAGGCAGAAGCCAGCATACCTCTCGTGCACAGTAAGCACCTGACTGAAGACAGGAATTACTAACAGAAAATCTTTATAGCACACTGTTCAGTGAACAAAGTTATGAAATAGTGGAATGCGTAGAAATTTGCTGCCTTCCTTTTCTTTCTTGTCCTTACGAATTTTCTAATTTTTTCCTTAAAAACCTGTTATGTAAAGAAATGTAACAATGGGAACAATTTTTAAATAGAAATTTCAGTTGTTTTTCAGTACTTCAGATAATTTAAATTCGTTCCTTTATTTACTTACTTCCTTACTTATCAGACGTTTTGGCTTTTTAAACAAGTCCAGAGAGGGCAGACAGAGCTAGTTTCCTCGGTGACAGCGGCGGCAGCTCCCAAACATCCTCTCCGCTCTGCTCTGTTCATCACCCCCGGAGCCGGGCTTCCTGCCTAAGAGCAGTGCATACCAACGAGCTCGCTCCGTCCTACGAGCTTAACATGAGGACCGTGAAAACCACCGGATCCAAAGCCCACAATTTTATTCTATTTCTTAAAAATGTATTTTTATTGATTTCAGAGAGGAAGGGAGAGGGGGAGAGATAGAAACATCAAGGATGAGAGAGAATCATTGAGCAGCTGCCTCCTGCATGCCCCCCACTGGAGATGGAGTCCAAAACATGTGCCCTGGCCGGAATCGAACCCGGGACCCTTCAGCCCACAGGCTGACGCTCTATCCACTGAGCCACACCAACAATTTTAACAGCTTAATCCAACACATTTAAGTGGGTCACCGGTTCCTACTGGAATGCGTAGAACTGTTCAAAACTGCAATGTAAGTGCCAGGTCAGCTGGGGAGCCAGGAAGCGGAGAGTGCATTTGAAGGCTTCTTCACCTGCCTGTTCACGTTTTTAAAATCAAACAGAGATGCACGTTCAGGAAAACATGGAAGCAGGACAAAAAGACATGAAAGTGTCTACCTTTACTCTAGCTCTTCACCAACTGTGTCCTTGGGATCAACTTCCTGTGTCATTCTAACACGTATTCAATGTTATTGCGGCACACACAGGACACATGCTTTTATCTACTTATTCATTTTTAATTATTTTTTAAAATATATTTTTATTGACTTCAGAGAGGAAGGAATGAGAAATAGAAACATCAAGGATGAGTTATGACAGAGAATATCATCGATGGGCTGCCTTCTGTATGCCCCGCACTGGGGATCGAGCCTGCAGTGTGGGCTTGTGCCTCGACCTGGGAATTGATCTGGGACCTCCTGGCTCATAGGTCAATGCTCAACCCCCAATCTTGTTGCATCGGGACAATGCTCTCGCCAGCTGAGCTACCTGCCAGGAGTCACGTGCTGCTTGTCGGGGGTGCTGCCACCCACGTGTGTTGCTTTTGTGAAGTCCAGTGGTCAGTCACACGGGCTTCAGGAAGACACTGGATGGTAGCTGTTAGCACCGCTGCTGTTTGAGGACTTAAACCCTGACGCTTTATGCAGCTCAGTGATGAGCTAGGCTAGTGGTCGACAGAGCCAAATATCAACAGTACAATGATTGAAATTCCTTTTGAGAGCCAAATTTTTTAAATTTAAATTTCTAGTGCCACTTCTTCAAAATAGACTCGTCCAAATACCAAAAAAGACTTGTGGTATTTTGTGGGAGAGCCACATGTTATTGTTATCAAGTTAATTGTCAACTGTTAATTACGTTAAAGTATCCTGTATCCATCTCTGTAAAAGCAGCACATGTCCATCATTTCACTTTTTATTCTATCCGAGAGGATGATGGGGCTTAGGATACTCAGCACACGCTGATTGGTGGCTTCATATAAGGCACATGATTAGGGACCTAGGGACTTAGGAATCGGGGACTTAGGGTGTTTGGCAGGTGCTGATGGTGGTTCAATGTACAATCCATATAAGGTGCCTGGTTAGGTGCTCAGGAATGTTCGGGCTGCAGGTGCAGGTTCCGTCATATGCCGCCCTCCAGCTGGGGGAAGGAAGGCTCTATCATAGGGGTGTCGAACTCCATCAGAGAAGGGGCCAAAATCTAAAATCCAGCCTAAATCATGGGCCGAATGGTTTACTGAACAGTCATAAACTGTCATTGTGATGGAAACGCAGCGGAGTGCAGTGATGACAGCGCGGTGTGGGCCACATTGCAAGCCCTGGCGGGACGGATTTGGCCCGCGGGCCTTGTGTTTGACACATGTGCTCTATCAGTAACTACTTCAGGTCTCTCAGCCTCCAGCAGTGTCTGCTGGCTTTCCTTCATGGAGAGGCAAGTGGATGAGTTCTCAGGACACCTCTCTGCGGTAGTAAAACTAATATCACCCCAACAAGGGGTGGCCCCCTCAGAGCTCTCACCACAGGCTCCTGTGAGGTGGGAAGAGGCAGCCGGATGGAGGGCCACTGCTGGACGGCCTCACGTGGATTACTCTATTTTCTCCCCCGTGTTTATAACCCTGTGGACATAAGGAGCCACATGCTAACCTGACAAGCTTAGGGGAGGCCTGCGTGGCAGTCTTGCAAACTCAGAGACCTAAAATAACCACAAAAGATGGTTTTAAAATTAAATATTTAACTATAAACAGGTTATAGTGGGTAGTCATGTCCTAGGCCGATATTTTCTCTGACAAAGATCACCTTAGATCTTCTTTCCTGAGCCCATTTGCCTTTTTGCCTCTAAGATAACACATCTGTGAGATGTCTGGGTAACTTGTAACTTCCTTTTTGGATCCCTCAGGGCACAATAAATGGCACTGAGACATTCTCTCATTATTGCTGTGATCAAGTTAATTGTCAACTGTTAATTATGTTAGTTGGTCTGAAGGTTGTGGGTTATTGTTAAGTTGATCAACTGTTGAGTATCCTGTATCCATCTCTGTGAAAGAAGCTCATGTCCATCATTTCACCTTTTACCCTATCCCAGAGGTTTCCCCGCTTCCCTTTGGCTGACCTCCCTAATCTATCACCAATGAATTTCATGTCACCCATGTCCCTTTCCTCTGATTGCAATGTATAAATATAGATGTAACCCTGCAGTCTCTGGAGCATCATCTCAACCACTGAGGTTCTGCTTCCTGGCATATGTCGACAGTTTGGCTCAGATAAACTCATAAAAATTCTTTACAGGTTTCAATGTTTTTTTTTTCCGTTAACAACCCTTTGAACGCCATTGGTATGTATAGACGCAATTAAATTCAAAATATCTTGGTGTGTGGGGATGGTTTCCATTTTGGATGTGTGGTAGTTAACTGGTTAATTAATAGCGTTTGAGCATTTTATTTTTGTCTTCATTTATGGAATACAAACTCAGTACTTTTTAAATTTAACATTTTAACTGGAAACAGTTCATGTGGCCTGCTCAGCAGCGGTAACACGGAGGGGCAGAGAACAGTGCACAGAACAAAAAGATTACACATCTGTCTGCACACATCAGCCTGACAGGACACTGGAAGTGGAAAAAGCTACAAGATGGTAAGAACAGTGAGAGCCTACACATTTATCTAAACTACATCTTTTTTTTTTTTTTTTTAAATCGTGGGATCAGTTTTTCTTTTTAAATATATTTTATTGATTTTTTACAGAGAGAAAGGGAGAATAAAGAGCTAGAAACATTGATGAGAGAGTAACATCGATCAGCCGCCTCCTGCACCCCCCCACAGGGGATGTGCCTGCAACCAAGGTACATGCTCTTGACCAGAATCGAACCTGGGACCCTTCAGTCCACAGGCTGACGCTCCATCCACTGAGCCAAATCGGTTTCGGCTAAACTACATCTTAACGTAGTACTGATTTTTTCCGCACATTATTGTTTTAGTAATATAAAAGAAATTAATGATAATGTTCAAAGCACTCACTAAATCAATGAGATTTATGTAAGCATTTCAACAAATAAAATGTTTAATGAAAAAATGCTAGTATACAATGTCCTTGTCTCTAAAGATAAAATCTTAACAAGTTATTTTAAGTATATGTGGGTTTAATAAAAACGTTCATTAGGCATTACTAGCATAATAAAAATGGATTTCTTCAACAGCTCCAGCATCCAGTGAAATCTTAAGAGGTGAACCAAAGTTTTTTTCAATTATATTGAGAAAATCTAATATGTTTACTTGCTTGTTGAGTCTTTTCGAGTCTAATCTTTTCAGCTTTGGTGATTAACTATGGAGAAAAAAAATGAGAGATTAGAATGTATTGGATACCTAAAAACAAATAAAATATAATTATGTCTAAAAAATTTCACAACTATCATCAGCTTGAATAAAATATTTCCAAAAGGGCGAGAGGAAGACAAATGAGAAAATTAGGCTTAGGCCAAATCAATCACAGAAATAATTATCAGGTATGGTTTATACATAACTAGAGGCCCGGTGCATGAAATTTGTGCACATGGTCCCTCAGCCCAGCCTGCACCCTCTACAACCCAGGAGCTCTCAGGGGATGTCCTACTGCTGGCTCAGGCCCACTACCCATGGTTCTCTGCTCTCTGTGAGCCTGGGGTCTTGCTGCAGCCATGGAGATGAAGCCCCATGCCCTCCTGTCTGCTCTCTGCCTGCTGCCATGTGCCATTCAAAGGAAGCCCTGCAGGGTGCTCTGTCTGCCAGGCCTGGGGCTTCCCTGACACCGAGACACTAAGGAGCCCTCAAGCCCTGCGGTCTGGGCTGTCTGCCGGTCTGGGGGTGCTCCTGCCGCCTCTGTGCTAAGGAAGCCCCCATGCCCTGCTGCCTGGGCTCTGCCTGCCATGTCTGGGACTTCCCCGCCATTGCCACTCTTGGGAAGCCCCCAAGCCCTGCTGTCCGGATTCTGTCTGCCGGGCCTGGGCCTTCCCCGTTGCCACCATGCCAAGGAAGCCCCAAGCCCTGCTGTCTGGACACTGCCTGCAGTGTCTGGGGGCAGATCTAGCCTCTTTGCTTGGCCCCAGGAATCCCGGCAGGGCTGACAGGCCCAGATATTGCAGCAGTGAGGCTGAGGGGACTTGGCTCCACCATCTTGTGGCTATGGGGGCTGCCATTTTTGTCACGGAGTGATGGTTAATTTGCATATTACTCTTTTATTAGATAGGATAGGTACTCACTTTTCAATTATCCAAAACCCTCCCACTTTGGTTCCAGATTAAGAACCACTTTTCAATTAAAAGGAGCCACACTCCATGCAGGCCACTTTTGTTACCTGTGGGTCAGGACCACCCTACTGGCTGCTGCTTCCTACCCCGTGTCAGTCCTGGCCACCAAGTCACTCCTTGCAGGCCCTGTGGTCATCAAGACTCTGAGCTCGAGAATCATGTGCTACTGCAGGCAGAGCGCTCACTCAAGAGTTTGCTTACAAATTTGAAACCAAAATCTCAAACACAGGCCTGGCTGGGAGGCTCAGTTGGTTGGAATGTTACTCCACACCCCCAAAGGTTGCAGGTTCAATTCCCAGTCAGGCTGCGAGTTTGATCCTTGGTCAGAGCTGGGCAACCAATTGAAGTTTCTTTCTCACACTTGTCTTTCTCCCTATCAGTTGTGTGTAAGGAAAAAACCCATTTTGATAAAAAGCAACACAAAATTAAAAGAGGGAGGGTGAGCGGGTGGGAGGGAACCAACCAAAGACCTCTTATGTGTATGTCCATAGCCATGGGCAGGGACGATTAGGTGGTGAGCCTGGAGTGGGGTGGGGGCATGTTGGAGAGGGTTAATGGGGGGAAAAGGGGACAAAGGTAATACTTTGAACAATGAAGGTTAAAAAATACTAAGAGATACCCTAAAAGCTGAAGGGGAAGGAGAGAACCTCATTTTGTACCATGTGCTCCAAGTGATGGCCACATGCCTGTCTGGAGGAACGCGGAGGCCGAGTGGCAGCTCTCTCCGACCTCTCGCTGCCCTGCCAGGGCTCTGCATCCCACCTCCCGCTCTCGGCTCCTGTTCGAGGGCTCCACGTGGAGCAGTAGCGTGCCTTTGCCGCTTCCTTCCCTCTTTGCCTATGCCCACCAGGACTGAGGACACAGTCCCACTGGCTGCACCGTGACGGGAAATGAAGACCAGGGTTCACGGTAGCGCTTTTCTCTCTTGCAGACCCTGCGAGTCAGTAGGTCTGTCTCACGGTCTGGCAAACCTTCTGGGAACCCGCAGCTCCCCTGACCGAGGCCTGCTCCAGCTCCCCAGCGGCACCGCCCCGCCCCCGGGCCTCCCGCTCCCTTTGCCGAGGCCGTAGAGACGGCCGTAAGACGCAGGACCAGCCCAGTGGGTGAGAAGCCCCCGGGCCCTCGTCTACTCCGCACAGCGCTGTTACCACCACTACGCGCCGTCGTGCTGGGTCCTCAAGAGTGGCTAACGCCAACGGGCAGTGGGAAACATTAACAAAATGAACGACCAAAAAGGTGGCTGCAAACTAGTCCCGGTGTAGCCACTCCTCGGGACCGAGGCTGTGTGGCTGCTGTTTCGCTGAGGCAGAGCCCACTGGCTGGAGCGGAGGGCCGAGGGGCAGCAGGCAGGGTGTGGGAAAAGAGCCGCTGCCCTCGCTGGGTCCAAGCCCATTCACAAAACGCCCGAGTGAACCTTTTCCTCGCCTCAAACTTAGGAAAATGAGGTCTTTCTGGGGGAAAAAAACCACTAATTCTAGTTCTACAAACATAAAATTTAAATGAAATGACACACCAATTGGAAGATAAATATCATTTAACAAAGTGGTTTCATTCAGGGCCGAGCTCAGGATTAGTGACTTTAACATTTCAATGGCCTCCAGCAGGCTTTCCAATTAGCGCCTCCCAGAGCCTGGCCCAGGGCGGAAGGAGGCCCCCCAGCAGCTTCAGCCTTCAGAGACAGATTCACAAAGACCAGGGACACCTCCCCCATCATCTACATTCCAATGGGTGCCGCGAGGCTGGGCTGAGGGAAGGTTAAGGAAAAAGAACTTTGTAAATAGGAATCCAAGCCATCACCCCTGGAATACAGAAAGCAGGACTTTTCAAGTGCCATTCAATGACCAAAGAACGTACATCTCAGTAGGTTTTTCTGATTTTTACAATATACATTCAAAATTTTGATAATAGTAATTTAGTTATTATGTGCCCTGTTCTTTCTAAGCATTTTAAGATGCACTATCCTTTACATGTATAATAATTTGGTTTAAAATAATAAATTTGACATCTCACTAGAAACAACAATGGTTTAATAAGTTACTCAGTGTCATTTAAAATAAAATTAACGAATAAGAAGCTTGCTTTAAATTACTTAACGTATTTAAAGTTGTTTATATCACTTGACTATTCAGAGAAAGTAACACAGCTTATCACATTTTAGGGAGGCTCTCACTCTTATCTCTGGAGGCTCCTGTCCTCACAGACCACATTCCACAGACATGGTGTTTTTTACCTTTAGAGAATGTTTCAAGAATCACCTGCCACCCAGCTGAAAACCCAGCGGCCAGAAAGCAGGACTGCTTTACATCAGCACTCAAGTTAAAAAAAGAAAAAGGCCAAAGGGAAAACTCCAAATGAAAACCATGCACCCTCGTGGGGAAAATAATTCTAATTTTGTGTAACTCAACATCTAGAGAATAAGTGTTCCCTCCCCACCTAAAGCTCAGTGCCCGCCACGTAAACCGGCCCCCTCCTACCGAACCATCCTATTTTACACCTGCACGTGACTTTCAGAGGCGAGTCAGCCTTCGGAAAGGATTAGGCTGCTCCCCAGAGCCCTCCAGACCAAGCAAAGAGTAACGAAACTAAATAAAATCAACCAGCTACCTTCTCAGTGCCTCTTTTCTTCTCGCGAGGCTGGTTCAGTTTGGCCTGCCTGTCTACCAGAATCTTCTGCCAGTACCTCTGTTCATGGTCACCTGGAAAACAGAACATGGAGCTCTGCATACAAGGCACATAGGAGAAACACACTCAGGGCACTACGCTCTCCACAGAACTAAAGTTTAATGCACATGTATCAAACACAAGGCCCGCGGGCCAAATCCGTCCCGCCAGGCCTTGCAACGTGGCCCGCACCGTGCTGTCATCACTGCACTCCGCTGCGTTTCCATCATGACAGTTTATGACTGTTCAGTAAACCATTCGGCCCGCGATTTAGGCTGGATTTTAGATTTTGGCCCCTTCTCTGATTGAGTTCGACACCCCTAGTTTAATGCTTTAAATTTGATACATGCTAAGAGCACAAAAGGGTCTAGTTTCATTAGCCAAGCTCAGACAGCAACACAGACACCCCCAATCGGCTTGGTGAAAAGGAAGGTCCATGAAGTTTTACCAGAGAGAATCTCGAGTTTCCAGCAGTGCTTCTTTTTTATTTCCGCACATGCGTGCATGACGGCTTGAGCATCCTCAGGAGACTTAAACCTCGCATGGCACTCGGTATCTCCTTCCAGCAAATCCACATACACAACTTCTGAGACAGCGGCCAGCGTGTCCTGCCACACAGAAGAGAGGGAATAGGAATAGAACGTCGCCCCCTGGCTATGTCAGAATGTTATCCCACCAGAAGCTTAAATGAGAACTACCCTCCATTAACCATTTCTTCTGAAATACATGCAGATGCTCTTAAAATCTAATACGGACACATCTGAGAACCCACTCAGCACCACCTCTAACCATATCTTCCCTTACCCGCCACACCCTTCACAGCTCCCAGAGGGGAGGCCTGTCTGGGGAGCACAGAGCGCACCCCACCCTCCGGCCATCAACAAGAGGGGCATCCCGTCCGGGAGCAGTCAGAATAAGGGCTGGGATTAAAAACAAAATAGAAAGCGCCTCCATGGACTGGGGAAGAGGTGTGTTACCCCTCACCTGTACACTTATGACTTCTGACCTAAAACATATATGAAAACATTCAACTTCTTATAACAAATCATGCAAAAAAAAGTTTCACTGAACCTACACAAATCCTAGGTCCCTGAGTGGGTCTTTGAAAATATAGCTCACAAGCTCTTCCTGTTTGATGAAATACCTAAACAACCTCTGCTAACAAGTCCTGTCACCCAAACCCAGGGGAAGTTCCCCACCTCCCCTGCTGGGAGGGCAAATTAACAAGATTCCTGCATTCACAGCAGGCCCCTCAGCAAACACAGGCGATTATGCAGGAATGTTATACCAGGTCTTAATTTATCAGTCTCCGTTCTTGAAGCTAAACAAATAACTAAGGATTCTCAGCCCAAAACAGGGCCTTATCCATCTCGTCCCCTTCAGTTTTGACCCAAAGATTCAAGCCATAAGTAATTTCAGGTTACTTTTAGATGTTGGATTTTTAAAGTCTGATTTACACAGAACTGAGAAACACACGGAAATATTACTTCATCATAGAATAAGAGAAAAGTTTTTTAGTTAATAATGAAGCTTACATATGTAAAACCTGTGAGTGTGTAGAAACAGGAACTAAGTCTTAACTCATCCCATCCCCATCATCTTGCCTATCACACTAGAGGTACCTAAAGTTTGCTAATTCAATTAAAGAGAGAAGCAATTTACTTGTCATTCTTCCTATTTCTTTAGTTAACGGTACTAAGTTTAGAGACTAAGCAAGAAAAACAGTTTCAAGTTGAAGAAGTTTGACTCTTCAATGGCAGCATAGCTACATGATTGGTTTATGTGGCTGTTTACAGTATTTAATTTCCGTACCTTTCAAAAGACATTTACTAAACAGCCACCATTATGTCAGGGTGACCTCAGAATGACAATTAGCCTGGCAATCATACTGGGAAGGCACAAACCTCCACCAACACCCTCCTCGTTCAGGTTTGTTCCAGCAAATTGTAAGTAACTAGGAATTTGATTAATAGTTATTTTATGATTTCAATGATCATAAATGCAGATTTTTCAATCGATATAAATTTATGCTATGCATTCCAAATAACAAACCAAATAATTTTTCTATTAAATCTTAATGGAAAAACCAACCAACCAACTCAACCAGCCACACCAATCACAGCAGCATCTCCACGCTCATCCGTGTGTGGAGTTCTCCCTGCCACAGCTCGGCCCTCACCCTCACCCACAGCTGGGAGAGCTCACCTAGGTGTCAGTGAGCTGCGGAATTGCAGGAAAGCATTCCACCTGATCACAGTGAGCAATCTCAAAGGCGGTGCGGTGAAATGTGACTGGTATGAGGAGGAAAGCCAGGGTCAAAATGTAAACACATGGGCTATGTCACAGAAGGTCTGCGTCGTTTGAAGACAGTGTCTCACCTATCTGGGCGGCAGGCTGACGAAGGGTAAATAATACCTGGCACTGCCCCCTACAGAACACATGAACAAGAGAGAATACTGCTGTGCTGGTGCACAAAGGCTGTTCGTCAATCAGAGAAAGTGAAATAAGGAGACAGACTGTCAAACAGTATTTGCAATGTAAATTACATAGAACTGAGTATATTTGCACATGCATGCAAAACTTCTGTAGTTTTTCAATACTTTACACTTTTCTGTAATTGTTTCAAATTTCTTAAACAATTGGCATGAATTGAAAATATTAAAAAGTTAAACATAAAATTAAGGCTTTTTTTCAAAACACCCTACATTTCTCTCTCAGAAAAAAATGTTCTATTTTAATTCATTAGCAGACAAAAATAAACTAAATTCATGCAAAGAAAAAAAATATACATATTATCTCTTTTATTCCAAAACAATTTTGTCTTCAGGCAACAGAATATTGAGGGGGTCTGTTAAAAGCTGAGTGCCAATGAAAACAAATCACCAGTTCTCTAGAGTCTAGCTTGTTCCAAAACCTGACAGCAGCTGCTTGGATCTTAGGATAATTTCAGACCCGATACTGCTGAGGGAATCAGCGCACGTGGCATTCATTCCTCTTCTAAACCCGCTCTCAGAACAGAAGCCCCGGGGAGAGCGCAGGGAGGTGCTCCGCTGCCTCCCGCCTCCGTTAAGGAGGACAGAGTCAGTCCACAGCCACCCGCCAGAGGCGCCGTGGACGGACGGACAGACAGACAGACACTGCAGACCGCCTGCAGGAGGATGTGCACACAGCACTGCCATCCCCAAGAAGTCAGTCTTTGGATTCTGCTTCGGTCACATTTCAGTCTCTCTGGAATCACACCGTGCAAGGACTTGACCACAGAGGAACAGGCTCTAACTGGGTTGGCTGTGTTTTCCAAACGCCACCCGTCGTCCCTGAGGAGGAGAGTACAAGCAGCCGGGACCCCAGGCTCACCCTGATGAGCTTCCTGCCGGGCAGAGGCTCCGGGCTGACGATCTTCACAATCACGCCCGCCGTGAACTGCGGCCCCGCCGCCTGGGCCTTCTCCGGGGGACGGGCCCCCTCACTGCTCACTGCTCATCGGGCAGAAAAAGACCAGAAAGAACCATCACACTTAGTCACTTAACACTTGGGCCCTTAACACCGACAACATTGTTTCTTAGGTTACTTAAAAGTAATTTACTTAGTTTAAAACTTATTGTAACCTAATTTGTGTAATTAAGGAAGTTATACATTGTAGATCATTGGGCCTCCCAGTCAAAAATCACACTGCTTAATAGCAAATTACCATGAAATAAAATATACAACTGTAATTACTGTAAATGCAAACTGTCACTTTTATAACACTTGTAACATCTTCCCCCCAAAATGCCCATTTTCCCTGAACCAAAAAACAAAAAGTACCTAATAAAAGTAGATAAACAGGCATGAAGTGCTATAAAATATTCTATAATTCAGATGTGAAAATTAATTTTCATTATAGGAATTTAACATATATCCCAATATAAATTTCCTAAGAATCTTATTTTGTGTTATTTCTGCTGGTGGTCAATACTATGAAATAAATTTACAAGTGTGAAATTACAATCTTTGTAATTAAATTACAAACTTAATTCATAAAGTAGACATTCATTACTAAATCTAACAATGAGAACTAGAGAAAATTTAAATAACTAATTAGAAAACATACTGTTTAAATGAGCCCTTCAAATGTTCTTATATCAAGAATAAGTCTCACATTTGAATAACTTGCCAAATGAGTAATTTCTGTAATGATTATTGTATAATTAAGTTTCTAAAAATTAAAGTTCATCCTATAACTCTGAAATAGTATTTTAGTGTATAATATAAGGTAAAAAAACTATAACTTTACTTTTTTCATTTTTCAGTCCAGATTTATTAGTTACTCCACGGTCTATTTCCATTTCTGACTCCGATTTTATTTGGGATATTGTTTTTTTTAAAGAAGCCATACTGGCTTTTTGCAGGGCTAAATACTCTTTTTTCAAATCCATCCATTCACTCCTGTAATAAAAGAAAAATACATTAGAAACAACAGATGATTAAGGATGTCCCCTCACAATGATTCTGAGTTCACATCACGCAGCAAGCAGCACCCAGATGAACCGGCTTCAATTTGCCACGTCAGTTCCTGAGTATACGTCAATGATTTGACTTTTGGAAATGAAGGTTTTGAGTTAATTAACTGGTAACATTTACTAAAACAGTTGTCTCTGGGAGAAAAGGATGGACTGAAATTTAAAGATGACTTGGATTACTTGTTAAACTGTTCCCAATTTCAGAGATAACATTCCTTAGTATTTACTAGAATGAAAAGGAATTTCTAAGAGGGGAAAAACACCCCCTGGAAGCAACCTATTTACATGCATTTAACGTGTGGAAGCTTCCCCGAACAGCTTGAGCTCCTCCGGAGAGGAACACAATGGCCCTCTGGGCTCCGGGCAGCGCTCATTGTCGGCCCTAATCTAGGCCATCAAACTCGCAGATAGCAGAGTTTGAGGAGGAGGAGATCTGCTGGTGATGGGTTTAGCTGTTAGCAGTGGCATTTGTAGACTTCAAAAAAAAAAAAAAAATCCGACCCACCCAGGATCCTACCTTCCCAAGATGAGTCATTAGAATAACAAAAGGCCCTTAATGATTCCCTAAGATAAAGGCAGGAGGAATGCAGAGCTAAGGATCCTATAAATACAGGAGCCACACGTCCTCTTAGCTTTCCCAGGAGGACTGCACTTCGGGAACAACTTTCTTCCGAAAGGTATGCCGTTTGCTTCGTCCTCCTAGGCTCCCACCCAGCGTCCGCGGGCTCCCTTCCACTTTAACATGGAAATGCTCTCTGTGGCCTGCGTAGTAAGTGCTTCCATGTTTTAGTAGAAGTGAGTCCAGTGATCCCCCTGCTGCCACACAGGAACTCAGTCTGTCTCCAGAGGCCACGGGGACTCCTCTGCTTTAACCTGGAGGCACCTGCTGTGTCACGGAAAAGTAAGTGCTTCCATGTTTCAGTGGAGGCGTCTCCAAACCCACAGCGTTTGGGGCCCTTTACTAACAGGTTAAAGCCAGGTCCGCCGTGCAAGGCTCTCCAGGACTGGGCTCCCCACCACTTAAACGTGGATGTACTTGCTTTGGAATAAGACAAGTAAGTGCTTCCATGTTTCAGTGATGGTAAGTCTCGCTGTGCATTTCCCCAGGCGCCCAGCCTCACCTGCAGCTGGGTGTATCTGAGCGGAACTCTTTCGTCTCCTAACAACACCCACCCCTTTAACATGGAGGCATTTGCTTGACAGACGGAAGTAAGTGCTTCCATGTTTTAGTGTGGTTGTTGCTTGGTACCCATCAGTCCCGCCGTGCGCAGACCTGGGCGCAGGCCGTGACTGTTGCTAACATGCAACTCTGTAGACAAGCTGGAATTGCACTTTAGCAATGGTGCCGGCCGGCGCCGCCGCCACTCACTTGGACAGCACGCGCAGGGGGATGACCTCCTCCCCCATCTTGTGCCGCTCCTTGTGCTTCTTCTTGTGCTTCCGCTTGGCTTTTAGGAGCGACCCGTCTTTCATGTCTCCCGCTTCCTTTTCCTCTTCCGTGGAGACCTCTACCTCTGTAAGGAGAACACGGAAATCAGGGGCCACACCAGCTGTGTTTGCCGGGCCCCCCGGTAAGAGCCAGCGCACCTTTGTGTTCTCCGGCCGCCTGGGGGGCCTTCAGGCCGGCCTTCTGGGCCGTCTTCCGGACTTTGGACGCGGGAGCCGGGCACCCTGCGTCCTGCGAGCTGCTTCGCTTCCTCTTCTCTGCTCGCACTGGAGGAACGCCGGCCGCCTCTGCTCTGGCCCGCTTTTTCTTCTTCTTTGAGGGTGGCTTTTGGGGCTCAGCACCCTCCCCTTCGGAGCCGTCCGACGTGGCCCTGGGCTCCTTCGCCTCCGCGGTGCTGCTCTCCTTGCCTGTGTCCAAGCGGGCCTCCTTGGCCTGGCTGCTGTCTTCCTTCTTTGCCCGGCCTTTCTTCTTCTTCCTCTTTTTCTTTTCTTCTGTAACAATGCTGCCATCAGCTTCCCCCTGGCTGCATGTGCATCCACTTACAGTATGTTTACTTACACACTCACCAGCTGCTCCCAGGGCAGGAATGGGCTTATTTTTTACTGTTTTAGGAAATATCCCAGGTTTCCTTGGTGCTTCCTCGGGTGGGTTGTTAAGAAACTGAAATGAAATCGGCAAAAATTTTGTCTAATTAAAACGCGTGATAATTTTCTTTTGCTAATTCTTTTCTTTTTAGGTTCTGGACCTACCTCAATAGCTTTTGCTGCCTGTTCTTTTGTCTCAAATTCCACAAAGGCAAATCCCTTCGGGTCTCCCGTAGACTTGTAGTGCGGGATACTCACGTAAACGACATTGCCACATTTCCCAAACACTCTCTCAATCCAGCTGTGATTCACATTTTTGGGAAGTAACTCCTACAATAAATTAGTTACGTTGTTAATGCTTCTGTTTCGTACTCACGGTCATCATGTGCTTACTTGTATTCCAGGACAGGCTTACCACGTACACGGTCCGCTCGTCCTCATCCTTGGGTCTCTCCCCCAGAGGCTGCTTCCTCCTGATCCTGGTGCCTTCCAAGTCCAGCTGCAAAGCACACACAGTCAGTGGGCTGAAGCTTGTGTGACTGCGGGGATTTATGGGATAGAAAACCACCTCTTACCTCTACAACAGCTGAACTCTTCAGTGCTCTGGCTATTAACTTTTTGTCAGTGGTCAATTTTTTCATTTTGTTAAAAGACACCAGAAGTGATATATCAACATCTAATAAAAATGTAAAAGTGAGAATAAATGAAATTTCAAACTGTTCCTGTTACAGTCATGGTTGAAAATCCCTATCCCACTCGAATTCTTACATGCCTCCTTTAAAACTAATAAAAGTTTATGATTTTGTAATTTGTAAAATGCTTTCTTGGGACAGGCCTCTAGTGGGTGGGTGAATTAATTGGGTTTTTTAAAAAGTCTTTTCATAGGAGCACAATTCCTGTCCATGTATGTCCGCACCCTCTACCTCCCCATCTCCACCTTTTAATCAAGTCTAGTGTGCACAGTTTAAAATATATATAATATAGTGTATATAGCACAGTATAAAAACAGTAATAATAAAGAATAGTGTTAAGACACTACACAGGTACACCAATTAATAGAAACATACTATTTCAGAAGCAAACAAGTAAGCAAATCAATGGCAGTGCAGCTGAAAATTGGTTCCATTATATACTGAGCAAACTTACATCCATCTCTAGATTTTTCTATCTGTTCTCGAAGAAATCTATCCTTGTGAAGATTTGCATCTCCAAACCAGAAGTCAACCTGCTTGGTGATGTCTGCGAGCACCTGTTTCACTCGGGACCGCTTCTTTTTCTCTACCTCTTTTTTGTTTTCAGCACTTTCCGCTTCCATCGCCTTCTCTGGTTTTCCTCTTTCAGTTTCCATTCCTGTGAATTAGAAGTAAATGTGTAAGTCTGGTAATAGAAGTTAATCAGTTGAATAAACTTTCATTGGCTGGCAGTTCATTTAAAAATTTTAAGCTTTAGAATACCTTGCTAAATCAGCTTTACTTTTTAGGCCTTTTAAACTGCAACACTAGATTATTCTATATAAAATCTTTGTCACTTAGTTAACAGGTAAGCTGTAGAATCAGCCCTTTTCAGGTGACCATCCCATCCAGAATTTACTTCTTAGGTACCAATTCCCAACCCCCTCCTTTCAAGTTATGCGCGCTCCCCGCCCCCCATCTCTTCTGCCCCTGGGCTCCAGCTGGGGGTTATTAAAAATAACTGCTCTGGCTGCTCTGGATTCTGATCTGAAACACTTCCCAGGCAACATGGCTTGCTCCCTCCCTTGCTGAAGTCTTGTTCAAACGCCTCTCCAGTGAGGTCTTTAGACCTCACAACTGTATTTAAAACCACACATTTCTGGACAGTTTGTCTCCCCACCCTTCCTGCCCATTGCACCCACTCAGTTTACTTGTTTGTCCTGTACCCTCCCTAGAGTGTGGGATGGAGGGAATCAGTGCTTTTTGTATTAGTTACTGATGCATCCATCCCCAGTCCCTGGCACATAGTCACTCAAACGTTCATTGATTGAATTTTGTCTTCTTAAGGAGGTCACTAGAGGTACTTGCACACAAATGATCACACAAGCAAAGGCTTACCTGGGTCTGGGATGATGCAGCCTGCCTGAAAATAACCAGTTTCACGTAAAATGCTTTTCTTGGAAACAGGAGAGTTAAGGCACACGTCTCTTTAGCCCCTCTTGGCTGGCATGCATGACCAGAATGACATAACAGACTGGAAGGTAAAGGGGGGCTAAAGCTTTCACGTACCAGAGTGACCTCAACACTTTGGCCTTTTTCAGTGGACGCCACAGGCCAGTGGCAGGTGAGGCAGTGGATGTGGGGGCAGTGCGGCCTGGGAAGTGCTGGGACGGGCAGGCCGCCCTGAGGCAGGAGAACGTGCCCTGCTCTCTGTGCTGCCTGTGCCCTCCTGAAAAGCTCAGTAAAGAGGCCCATTTGCACCTCAGTCTCAGCAAGGACCTGTCCTTGAGGGCAGCAGATGCAGGGACAGTGGGCAGAGCCCCTTCATTCTCCAAGGTCAGCAAGAGAGAACTCGCACTCTTAGCACAGGCTTCTTGGTGTGGGTTTTAATGCAGGCGTGTATTAATTTACATCACACACAGATGGCGCTCCAGGTCAGAGCTAGTCATCAGAAACAATCAGGTGTCCTAGGGGCCATTCAGGTGACCTGAGACACATCAGATCCGCTCTGACCCTCAGCAGCTGGAGTGGATTCCCTGAGGCCGCTTCCTCCTGCAGCTTGAGGAGGGTCCCTTTTCTGGCCCCTCTCCCTGCCCCCTGGGCTCAGTTGGGCTCCCTCTGACTCACACGAATCCTTTCCGAGGGCCCCGGCTTTAAGCTGCTTGACTCTATGCTTACAATTTAGTTTACACCTGAATTCTCCAGCCCTTACTTCTCCCCTGAGCTCCCCATTCTAACATTCAACTGTCTGGGCGATGTCTCTACTTGTTTATCTGAACTACATCTCAAGTTTACAATGGGAAAAGTTGAACTCAAGTATTAACAAACTTAGGTTTTGTCTAGTGTCCCACACCTCAGAAACCCAAGTAAGAACAGCAAGAGCGCAAAGCCCTTGAATGTCCTAATCCTTTCCTCACAGCAAACAGGCAACTCCTCAGCATCAGGACCATGAGGGCCAAGCGAGCACGTGCCCAGAGGGCCCAAGCAAAGGCCTGCTTCCGCCTCCTCCACCGGACGACAGCCAGGACAAGCATCTAAGAATGTAGAGCAGGGCATGTCCGCCTGTGGCACAAAACCCTTGGCTTCAACCAAGATAAGGGCTATCCCATATTCATTGATTGGAAAAGTCAATGTGTTTAGGATGTCAATTCTTCTCAAACTTATCTATTAAATGCAATCCCAATCAGAAAAAAAAAAAAAAAAAAACAACCCCTCGGCTTCAGATCACACAGAATAAAACCCACAGCCCTACGGAGGCCTACAAGGCCCCAGTCCATCTGCCCTGGGGTGTCTAACTTTATCTCTTACAACTGCTTCCAGGCTCATGGCCACCAGGACATGGGGCTTAAAGGCGAAGGCCATTCCCACCTCAAGGCCTGCACATCCACAGGTATTGCTTCTCAGTTCATTCAGGCCCCTGCAAAGGTCACCTGCTCAGAGGCTTTCTCTCTGACCAAATCGAATATATTCCCTTCCTTCTAACCTTAACCCTAACACAACCCCTGTCACCACTTTTAATCCTGTCTGTCTCCCACAGACTGAAAATACTGTCAGCGCAGGGACTTGAGCTTGGCCATAACCTATGCGTCTGTTGAATAATTAAACAATGTATTTTAAAGGATTTTACAAACTGTCAAGTATTAAGCATTACAAATACTTTTCGTAAGGGGTGGGGTAGAATTGAAATGAATTTTAATTAAATGCTTATTACTAAGCAGGATTCAGGGCTCACTTCCCTTCCAGAACAAACTAGAAATTACAAAGGGCAGGTCAACAGCTCTCCAATTCCTCCGCTGAAAGCCGCCCTCTGAGGAAGCAGCAGCAGATCTGCACAAGCACAGAAAGTCCAATTCTCCCAGACACCAGACTCTTCCCACCGTCCTGGCATCTCAGCCAGGGAACCTTCTTCATTCCTTCTCCTAAGGATCCATATTGGGCTTGGAGAATCAAGTCAGAAACTCTCGCCTGGGTACACAGTACATGCCTGCAATTGTACTCTGTAGACAAACAAACATGCCTTCACTTTAGAGCACATGTGTCAAACACAAGGCCCGCGGGCCAAATCCGTCCCGCCAGGCCTTGCAATGTGGCCCGCACCGCGCTGTCATCACTGCACTCCGCTGCGTTTCCATCACAATGACAGTTTATGACTGTTCAGTAAACCATTCGGCCCACAATTTAGGCTGGATTTTAGATTTTGGCCCCTTCTCTGATTGAGTTCGACACCCCTACTTTAGAGGAAGCCATGGATTAAACAGAAGGCAACAACCTGGCACAATTTACCGTCCCTACACAGCAGCTGGGAAAGACCCGAAGCTACACAGACTTGCTTGATCCTCAACGCCTACTTGCCACCATCCTGGGATAACAAATACTGTGTTTCCCTGAAAATAAGACATTCTCCGAAAATAAGATCTAGCGCAGGGGTCTTCAAACTTCTCTCATTATGAGAATCACCTGGTGGAGGTGTTAAAACACAGATTCCTGATAGCACTTCTTATAGTTGGGATCTGGGAATCTGTGTTTTAACAACTCCACCAGGTGATTCTCATAATGAGAGAAGTTTGAAGACCCCTGATCTAGCGCATAGAAAGATAAGTCATCCCTGAAAATAAGACCTAGCGCATCTTTGGGAGCAAAAATTAATATAAGATACTGTCTTATTTTCGGGGAAACAGGGTAGGTGTGCTGACACAACCATCCCATTCCAAATCATCATCTTTCCTACTCAGGCCTGTTCTTCTTACTGAAGGATCCATGTCTGCTGAGTTAATCAGCCAAACTATTCACTAGCCATGTGGGTTCTGAGCAAATTATCTCACTATCTCTCTATGAGCTGTATAAAATGTGGATAAAAACCATGCCTATGTAGTAGGGTTTCATGAAGATTAATCAAAATAATGTATATGTGCCCTAGCCGGTATGGCTCAGTAGATAGAGCATGGGCCTGGGGAATGAAGGATCCCGGGTTCAGTTTTGGTCAAGGGCACATGCCTGGGTTTTGGACTCATCCCCAGTGGGGGCATGCAGGAGGCATCTGATCAATGATCCTCTCACAACTGATGTTTCTCTCTCCCCCTCTTCCTTTCTGAAATCAATAAAAATATATTAAAAAGTGTGCATAAAGCACTTCAAATAGCTGCTACATAGCACACACTCAGTAACATGGAACCATTATCGTTTAGCAATCTGTCCCCATGTCCTAGCATCGTCCGGGGAACGGCTCTCATGTGCATCCAGTGTTCTCTGCAACCACGGTCACTGTAACACGGAACTGTTTATAAACTGTCCGAACGGCGTCCGTTCTTCCCAGGAGCCGTGCAACTAAAACGCACTTCTCTGGGTGACTTGGATGTTAAAACATTCACTCCAAATTCCTTAACACCATCTTATAGCAGAATTCGCATTTTCCAAAAACTGTTAAATGAAGCGGTGACAGCTAACTGGCTTCTACACAGGATTTAAACAAGGAATAAAACTTGACAGCGCCAATCAGTTCACACAGATTATTTTTAACTCCTTACAATCCCACAAGCGGTTTTCTTTCAACTTCTTGATACAGAGGCTGGAGGCCGAGACAGGACACAGCACAGGGAGCTGGGGGACCTGCCCCCACGCCTCAGTGTGTTCTGGCTGGAATTGGAGGCCTTTAGGAATTCTTGGGGATCCCATGAACTTCTTACATGATACATTTTAATGAAAAGGTAGTCACTAGTCTTGTACATATACAAAATGAACACATGTCCACGATTTTCAAGTATTATATTTAACCTGGGAACTAAAACCAGTTCAAAGGAAAATTAAAAAACCAGACGCACGAATATAAGCAATGTATCTGAAGGCGGAAATAAGTTCGTTAATTGATGCAAAACTGGTCAGGGCAATAACTGCAGAATGAACTCAAGGCCCACTCGCGGCTACCATCTTCCACGAGTCACCCAGCGCAGCGGCCCCGAGGCACCCAGGCCTGGGAAGAGCACTGGACCAGCCAGCCAGCGTCTTCCTCTCCAGGCCATTCCGAAGGCTCACAATTTTTGCTGACAAGTTGTGTGCACAGTGTTTAGACCTGTAAGCATTCCCCCTGGGAGGCCCATCCATGGCCTGATGGTTTTTAAGGGTGATGGTGCGCTCAAAGGCCGAGAACCCCAAGCCGGGGGGGCCCGCCTCCTCACTCTCGGCTCAACTTCCAAGGCCTGGACCCATCCCCGGGCTGCGGCTGCCGCGCGGGGCGCCGCCCTCGGACCCGTTTCGGCCCCCAAGCAGGTGCGCGAGGCCCCAAGCCCGCACGCAGCGCTCATGAGGTCGAGGGCCCGGGTCCTAGGAAAAAAGGACTGGATTAGAGGACACGGGTCTTCCTCCGTGACCCTAGCGCCAAAGCGCAAGTCCGTGACGCAACGTAACTTCCGCGTCCCTCCCCCCCCCACAGAGGCCGCCCCTTCGCGCAACTCCGCGCGTGCGCACTGACGGGCTCGAGGGCGGCGGGAAGGGGCGGAGCACGAGGGAGACAGACGGCAGGGCGCACGGACCTCAGCTCCCCTCGGCAGCCCCAGAGTCCCCTCGGAACTTACTCCGTTCAGTCTCCAAAACACAGGCCAGAGCCTGCGTCCTCCAGCCCTTTCCGTCTCCCGAAATTCACGGTCGAGGATGTGAAGCGTCATAGGACGCGCGACACGGGTCTCCGGGCGCCTCCTAGACGCTCCGAGGTGCGTGCGCCGCTACGTCTCTGGCGTGCGGCCCGCGGGGCGGGGCCTCGGGGCATGTGGCCAATGAGGAGCTTGATTGGCGGGCGGAGTCGGCGGCGCGAGCGGAGCGTTGGGCTGGCGCTATTGGTGGCCCGGTAGCGACGTCACGACGTTTGGCGGGAGAATTGGAAGCGGGTTTGCGTGAGGCTTGGAAAAGGCGGACGGTTCCCGGCTCCCGGGACTGAGGGCGCGGAGCCGAGGCGGCGTTCCTGCTCTGGGGAAGGGACGAGAGAGCCGCCCCGAGCGGCCGGTGAGGACGCCCTGCAGCCGGTGGTCCCGGGTCGCAGCCCCCGATGTTTGAGGTGGGAGGGTCCGTCTTCACCGTCACCGGTTACACAGGTCTCGGCCAATGAGATAGGGCTTCTCCTTATTGTGATGTGGCTTTTTAAAAAAATTGTAGTTTTTGGGTTTTTGAAATAAATATTCCTTATTGATTTCAGAGACGAAGGGAGAGAGAGAAACATCAGTGATGAGAGAGACCATGGATGGGCTGCCTCCTGCAAGTGCCCTGACCGGAATCCACCCGCGACCTTGCGGTTCAAGGGTCGAAGTTCAACCGAGGCGCCACACTGGCGCGGGATGTGGTTTCTGGGCAGGACATTGGGTTCGTGGCTCTGGCAGTTGATAGGTTGGGGAGGAAGACCACAAACCCGGGAACAGAGGCCGCCATGTCCTGAGGGCACAGTCACGTGGGCGTGCCGGGCGCCTCACTTCCGTGGTCCTCCGGGAAAGGGGTCCCCTAGCCCGTGGGAAGCCCATTAGCGGGGCGGGGGGCGGCCTTGAAGTTGCTGGCTGGTAGGTGTGGGTAGCCGGGGGCTGGGGGACGGTCCTGCACCGCCCTGCCTAGAATGCAGGATATGGGGTTATAGCTCTGAAAGGCCTGCATCTGTCTGGAGGAGGCCATGGAGCAAGTGCTCTTGACCGGGACTCGAACCCAGAACCACAGGCTGAGCTCTAACCACTGAGCAACACCGGCCAGGGCCACCTTTTATTTATTTATTTATTTATTTATTTATTTATTTATTTATTTATTTATTTTTTTAAACAAAAGCAGTTTTACTACAGAAAAGCTTCCTGCGCAGGGGACCCAAGAGGGTTGCCTGCCTGTCACATTAAAAAAAAAGTTTGTTTTTTATTGATGTCAGACAGGAAGGGAGAAACATCAACGGTGAGAGAAAATTATTCATTGGCTGCCTCCTGCATGCCCCACATTTTACTCTTGACACCTAGTAAGAGCCAAATAAATTTGTAAGTAATGTGTAGGTGATCTGTTATCATGTGTAAATGAGAAATGGAACCCGGAACCGCAGGTCGAAGCTTTATGGAACCCCTCCTAGGGCTTTTAGGGCCGGTGTCCAAACTCAAGCGTGCTTCACTAGCACTTGAGACATTGCGGGGCCTGACCCCACACTTCCTGTTTAGTAAGTCAGTGGAAACCAAGAATTTGAATTTCTAGTTTACAGCTGATGCCGATGCTGTCGGTCCAGAGGTCATGGCTTTGCAACCAAGGCTTTAGGGGAAAAAAAATAATTTTCTTTTATCCTCTCTATTCACTTCTTTGCCAGCAATGATTTTAGATTTCCAAATTTTCCCACAATAATTTTATCCCGTGGCATGGAATAATTACAGAACTCATTGCCACAGCATTGAAAAGACCCTTTTCCTTGCAGAGGAATTACATATATCTGGTCTTGGGTACTGGTATGTTGACTGTAAGATGTAAAAGGAGCCGAAACCGGTTTGGCTCAGTGGTAGAGCGTCTGCGGACTGAAGGGTCCCAGGTTCTATTAAAAAAAAAAAAAAGATGTAAAAGGAAACATGTAAAAAACAAGGGGGCCCTCTTGTGGTGACCATAGCAATCCAGAAACTAAAAACCCAAGCTCGTTCTATCAGGAACCCAGTGGGGCAGGGGAATCCTCTCTGATACATCCAAGGCCCTGGGGAGAACTGGTGTCGACTCCTCAGCACTTACTTCATTTCTACTTCGTTCCTCTGACTGACACATTCCTTTCACGTGTCCTCAGTGGCAGGTAATGTGACTGCACCTGTTTCCCTTGAGAGTTAGAACTCGGATTTCTCTTTGTGAGGAAATTGTATTTGATACTTATTTTGTCAGAGTTGAATATTCTTTGTCATTTTTCAGTTTAGGTGTTATAAATAGTTGAATAACCACTGATTATTTCTGGACCTGACTGGTTTATAACTTCAGAAGAAACAATGGAAAGCCAAGAATTTATTGTAAGTCTTACCACTATTTTTTTTCTTCCACATTTTACAAATGTTGCTAGAGTTGCCAGATGGAGAAAAAAACAAAACAAGACACAAAAATCTTTCAAACAAACAAACCCTCCAAAAACTCAAAACCTAAAAGCAGGACAATCAGTTAAATGTGGACTTTAGATAAACTGAAAGTTTTTTAGTATAAGTGTGTATGTCTCAAGTGTTGCCCTGTATTTTAACTGGCAGCCCTCTCTCTTGTCACCTATTCACATTTGTTACACAAAGTCCTTTGGAATAAAATCTCAGGAAGCATGAGACCAGGAAATAATCTTTTCTTTTGACGAACTGACAGGCCACATGTGCATCAGTAGTCTCAAATTATTTGGTCTTTTTTCTACTCTTGAAAATTATTGTGGACTTTTGATTATGGCGATTATATAAAATAATTTTTTGTTATAGGGATTAATGTCACTGTCTTTCATATTAGAAATTATAACAGGAAGTTTAAAAAATACGGTACTCATATACTAAAAATAATAAACTCATTAGATTTAACATAAATTACATTTTTTAAAGAAAATAGCTATATTTTCCAAAACAATAATCAAGAAACATTGACAAGAGTAGCATCGATGTACATTTTTTTGCATGTCCTTTTAACATTGGATTTAATTCTCTGCTTCTGCATGAAATCTGAAATTGAATCTTACATTCTTGCACATAAATAACCTGCACTTAATTCCACCGTGCTTCCCTGAAGGAATGAGAGAGAAGGCAAGTAGATTCGTAAACATAGTTCTGCCCTCACAGACCCGTGAGGCGTCTTGGGGACCTGCAGGCGTCTCTGGACTGCCCTTGGAGAACTGCACAGACCATGAGTGCTGTGAACCCAACACATTTTCCCTTTCCCACTGATGACTGAGAAGCTCCAAATTACTTTTATTACCAGTTACCTTCAGTTTTTATTTAGAATTTACTTCTCCTTTCTCCACCCACTTGCCTTTATTTCCTAGTTTGTTTTTTCATTGGATTTTTTTTTTTTGTTATTGTTATGCTGTTTGTGCTTTTATATTGGTAAAAGATATCCTAAATATATTTTTTGGTAGAAGGGTATAAAATATGAAATGTTTAATATGTATACACTAGAGGTCCGGTGCATGAAATTCATACACAGGGCGGGGGTGGGTGGGTGGGTGCCCTCAGCCTGGCCTATACCCTTTCCAATCCAGGACCCCTTGGGGGATATCTGACTGCCTCTCAACAATCCAGGATCGCTGGCTCCTAACTGCTCACCTGCCTGATCATCCCCAACCACCTCTGCCTGCCTGCCTGCCTGCCTGCCTGATTGCCCCTAACTGCTCCCCTACTGGCTTGATCGCCCCTAACCACCTCTGCCTCATCCCACACCTGGGACTCGGGCTTCCCTCCCTCTGGCTGGCTGCAGCCGCAGTGGACCGTAGGCGTGCAGCTTTCCCTTGGCCGCAGGCGCAGCTGTTGGTGCCCAGAACCGCGCCACAGGCCACAGCCTGGCTAGTCCCCCTTACTCTATTGTGAGCTCATTTGTGTCTGTCTGGTTCCCATTCATCTCTCCCCAGTGTTGAGTGTCTGAGCCGTTATGGTGTGATGGCGTGAGGGCGTGATGACCATTTGCATATTAGCTCTTTATTACATAGGAATTATATAGGATAGAAATCATTTCTTCACTTTGTATTTGGAAATAGGTACTGTATACTCATCAGAAGACTAAGAAGTCAAAAGTGTGGCAAGATGGGATTTTGAAGATCGCTCACCTAGGAAACAAAGTAAGTGCAAAGCAACCAAAGACAGAATCCAAAGCTGTGTTTAGTTTCAGTAACAGCAGTCTGTACGAGGAGGCCATGCCATGTGGAGAGGGTCAGTCCCATACTGGACATCTCCACGTTCAAGTAATGTTACTATCCTTTTTAAAATTGAATTTATTGGAGTAACATTGATTAATTCTTCTCATTTAAACAGATGAATGTTTAGCCTTCTCCCTCCTAAATTTTTTTTATTCATTTATCTTAAACTAATACATTCATTCACTGTTTGATGTTTTTCTGTGTAATAGTTTCTTTTTGGTTAGGATCAAGTCTTCAAAATACTATAGATTTAGTCTTATATTATAGTTAAAACTAGTGGCCTGGTGCACAGATTCATGCACATTGAAAGGAAATTAATTAGAAGAAATATTTTAATATAGCTATTTGCCCTTTCTCTATAATAGAAGTGTCAACCAAATTCACCATTGACAATGACAGATCGAAGCATACACATGTGATTGGCACCATGCGTGAGTCAGTGTTTATTTTTAAATTGCCAGTGCGTGTCATATGTACCGGCCGATAGGTTGGTTGGAGCTTAGCCTTTTATATACATGTAATTGGATTCTGAATATCCATCATGTCTTCTTGTGATACAAAATCATACTAGGTCAGGTTAGGGGTATCTTTTTTTTTAATAATATATTTTATTGATTTTTTTACAGAGAGGAAGAGAGAGGGATAGAGAGTTAGAAACATCGATGAGAGAGAATCATCGATCAGCTGCCTCTTGCACACTCCCTACTGGGGATGTGCCCTCAACCAAGGTACATGCCCTTGACCAAAATCGAACCTGGGACCTTTCAGTCCGCAGGCCGACGCTCTATCCACTGAGCCAAACTGGTTTTGGCTCTAACTTTATCTTCAGTTGTCACATGTGTTTATTGTGTTCATTGTGCATCTCATACTGGTAGGTTATAAGAAAATAAGATGAATTCAAGGTAGCACCAGAGATTCTCTGACCCAGGAGAGGTAATAACATCAGTCTGTCCTCAGCCACTACTTGCAGTGCTTCTCTTGCTGTCATAATGCCTTTTGTCTGTATATCCAAACCTTTCTCTCTCCCGTTAATGGCGTCATCGCCCAGCAAGCATGTTGCTGGTCGGCGGTGGGGAAAGAGGTCAGCCATGGAGTCAGCGTAAAGAGCTGTCATGCCAGGCAGACGTCGCTGGCGGCCTGGCTCTTCACCTGGTGGGTGCGTAACCTTGGCAAGTTACTTAGCTTCTCAGGCTTCCAGTGTCTTTCTAAATGGGGACAGTGATACCTTGTGAACTTGTCCAGAGGGTTAAATGAGAAAACATGTAAACCTAAACAAAGTGGCCCGTTGTGAGCATGCATTGGATGGTAACTTTTGTAGTTTTTGTCTTTGGGGGAATTTATCTAAGAGCATACAGATCATACCATGTACACATACATGTTTAGGGCTCTGATTACAAAGGAGAAACATCAAAATCTGACTCTGGTTTAGGAGTCTTCCCAGATGAAGGGTTTGCCTTGTACACCAAATTGATAGGTTGAGGGAAGAGGGGCTGAAAATGATGCTGTAGCTACAACACAGAGGTACAGACCAGCAGGCAGTGTGGGGGCTACAGGCGAAGGTTGTGGCTGGAGTGAGGCCCTTGCTGGGCAGTGGCAGCCGCCACATCATGATGGACGGAGAGCGCAGCTCGAGGAGCAGGGAAGAACAGCAGAAGAGCGACAACCATGTTCTATTTTAGGAAATTATTTTGGCAACAATGTCAAACAGAACTTTTAAGTTCCGAAGGATGAAAGTCAGACTGGACTTTGGGAAACAGTTGTAGTGAAGGGACAGCAGTAATACAGACAAAAAGTGATGGGGACTGACTAAGCGGTGACAGTGAGAGGGGGATGACTAGCGAGAAGTTAGGAAACGATCATAGTCTTAAGGTCTCGATACGGAAGGTAAGGAGACTCCAAAATTAGTTTCCAGTTTCTGTATGATTAATATACTAGGTAGGGTGTCTCCAAAAAGAGCGCCAGGTTGGCGGGAACTCAGAAGATGTTGAGTTCTGTTTTGAACGTACTGAATTTCACGGTCATGGGAACATTCAGGTAATTGGCCTGGAAGCCTGGGACTCAGGAGAGTCCTGGCAGCTGGAGGAGTGTGTGGCTTTTGGTGATGCTTGCAGCTCCTGGAGTGGATTCATTGGTTCATTTGCTCAACAGTGTTTGAGCTTCTGTTCTGAGTTACACACCGTTCTGAGGGATGCCGCAGGGAGCAGAGACAAACCCCTGACTTTGTGGAAGTCACATGGAGGACACAGACCACATGTCCAGTGGGTTAAGCAAACCACCAGGAGTAGGGGAGCAAGGGTGAGAATGGACATGTGATTGGAACTCCGGGGGCTTTCCTGGCCATTGAGGACTTGTGCTCTCATTCTGTGGGGCTATGGTGACTCGGGGAGGATGGAGCAGAAACGTGACAGCAACTGATGTTTGTGGGTGATGATGTTCAGGGCGGGGATAGCATGGAAAGGGGAGAGGAGAGAATCCTTGGAAACACCAGTTTTTTTTTAACAGCTTTACTGACATACAATTCACACACTTTGCTTTTTAAAGATTTTTTATTGATTTCAGAAAGGAAGGAGAGGTAGAGAGTGAGATAGGAAGAATGAGAGAGAGAATCATTGATCGGCTCTGGGGATCAAGCCCCACAACCTGGCACCTGTCCCGACTGGGAATCAAACTGTGACTTCCTGGTTTATAGGTTGACAGCCATTGAGCCACACCAGCCGGGATACACACTTTTCAATTCCCATTTAGAGTAGACAGTTCAATGAGTCTAAGTATATTCAGAGAGCTTTGCAATCACGATATAATTTTAGGGCATTTTTGTCACTCACTCAAAAGAAATCCCATACCCATTGGTAGTCAGTATTCAGTATGTGACTCCAGCCTAGCCAACCACTGATCTGCTCACTACCGGCAGCTTTGTCTGTTCTGGGCCTGTCACGTGACTGCAGTCACAGACCTTGAGGACCTTTGCGAGCTTCTTTTGTTGTCATGCTTCAGTGTTCGTCCATGTTGACTGTATCAATGCTTTATTCCTTTTTAATGCTGAGTAATGTTCTATTGCAGTGTTTCCCAAACTTTTGACATATGTGTACCCCTTCTATAATTTTCGTAACGCTGAGTACCTCTCATACTCATGAGAATGTAGAATTAGGCGCAGCTAAGCATGGTGCAGTGCATATCCCCACCAAACTCCGGTGCAACACATACCCCCACCAAACTCTTCCCATACCCCTGGGGGTACACGTACCACACTTTGGGAAACACTGTTCTATTGTATGGATTTTCCTTATCCATTCATCATATGACATACATTTGAGTTGTTTCCACTTTTTGGCTTTTAGGAATAATGCTAGTGTGAACATCTGTGTGCAAGTTATTTGGAAACATGTTTTCATTTCTCTACCTACCCAGCTGTGGGATTGCTCTGTGTTTAATTGTTTAAAGAACTGTCAAACTCCCAAAGTGATGGGAACAGCAATATTTAAAGGGCTAGTGAGAAACTGCTGTGAATGGCTACAGAGACACAAGGAGAAATCTCATTGGCTTCCTTTTCTCCTTGTCCCCAAGCACAAGTTCTATGAGTACCTCACACACAGGGACTTCCTGCGAGCCCTTGTCTCCATCCTGCTCTCCCCCAGACTGCAGCAGTGTCTCACATTCCTCTTCTGGCGCTTCCCAGTTCCACCCCAAGATCTGGGTAGGGACTAACTTTTTAGTTTCTTGTGTGTGCCTTTGAAGCTCTCTTCACAGAGGAGGGGACATTTCAGACAGACACACTGTGTTACCCAACTAACAAAGTGGGTGGTCCTTTCCTGCTGCTTCCTGCACGCCCCACACTAGGGTGGGAGCCTGCAACCCGGGCATGTGCCCTGACCCAGAATCGAACCATGACCTCCTGGGTCACATGTTGACAATCACTGAGCCACATTGGCTGGGTGATCCTTTCCTTACATGGTTTACTTACAGAACAGTCTTAGATTTTCTATTGAAGATATTTATGAAAAGCAGAATTACGTTGTGCCCCATTTTAATGTTTATTTTGTTTTAATATAGGCAATTTTATATGATGACAAAGGAGAATGCTTGGAGAGTTTATTTTTGACGCGGCTTAAGGTATTTTAATGTGTTTATCTTATTTTTCTTAACTTTTTCTTATTGATTTTAGAGAGAGGAAGGAGTGAGAGAGGGAGAGAGAATGTTGATCATTGTTCCACCATTCATGCATTCTTTAGTTGATTCTTATATATGCCCTGATGGGGAATCGAACCCAAAGCCTTGGTGTATCAGAATAATGCTCTAACCAACTGAGCTACCTGGCCATGGTTGTCTACTTAGTTTTAAGTTATGTTTTAAGGTATCTCTTTAAATATTTTTTTAAGAATATTAAAAAGTATAATCAAGATACTAATACTAATAATTATAGCTAGTGTTTACTGAGCATTTATTATTAGCCAGATTCTGTGCTAAAAGCTTTTATATGTCTGATTTGATGTTTATATAGCCCTGTGATTGCAGGTTAGGAGTACCGCTCTGAAGTTTAGGTAGCTTGCCCACATTAGCGGGGCTCTGGCGGGCCTGCGGTGAGCCTAGGCGTGACTCTAGTCCGACTCTATTATGTGGTTTTGATAGGCAGAGAACAACAGAGGGAACTGTTTTGTGGAATTATTCCTATGTAAAATCTTGTTTCATGCATTGATCCCGTGTTTTTCCCTGTTGGAGGAAAAAGGAGAGCAACTAAAAGCATTTTTAGTGCAATGAGTAAGGATAACAGATTGTGCATTCCAGGTCATTTCCCACTTTCAGATACTCCTGCAGCTCAGCTGGCACCTGACTCTGCTGTGACGCACAGGCGTGGGCAGACGCTGGGCTGGGCTGGCTGTGTGCTGGGAAGAGCTCTTGTAAGGTGCCCAGCCGTTAGTGCAATGATTCTGAAGTGCTATGATGCATCTTGTCATTGTGCTGGTTCGGGCCTTGGTATTCAATCTACGTTTAAATTTTATATGACACTAATAGTGCTTGTGGTATTTATATTTATCTAAAGAGGGTCTAAAAGCACTGTTTTAATATGTAACTGAGTGGTGGTAACTATTGTTATTATTTCATTTAGATAATTTCACTAATTAAGCATATTATCTGTGAAAATACACAGATTTTTATCAAGTAGGTTGATTATTTTTATACTGCAGTCAGATGTGGCAAGTGCTATACTTAGGTGATTAAGATTCTTTTTTTGGAATACAATTGTTTAAGCAACTACTAATTTATAGTAGTATTTAACTTGTGATATTTAAAGATACATAGTTGATATTTAATAGCTCTAATTTTTAAAAATTGCATTTAGTTGTATGGATTCTAAAAGAGGTCCTTGGAGGCATATTTTTCTTGCTCCTGTCCGAATCCCCAGCAAGTAACAAAGGACCTCACCTAGGTCCCTCATATGTTTGTTGAATAAATGAATTAGTTAAACTTTTGCTGTATTATTGTTCTTTTTTGTGCGTGTTGGTACTTAACTAGTACATAATAATACGTAAAGAACTTGTTATTGATTGAGTCACCCAATAACTTTATTAAGTATCCATTGTGTCTTACTAGTGCTATAAGTTTACAAGAATTCATAGACCGTCAAATAATTAGGTGTGTGCGATTTTGACTTTTATTCTTTAACATCTAGGTAAAACCTGGAGACGACTTAGAAAGTGAGCGATACTTGATCACAGTGGAGGAGGCGAGAGCTGCTGGGAGCACAGCTGTTAGCCAGGAGGACATTCAGGAAGCACGAGGGCCCCGTCCGCTGCGGCCCATGCCCTGCGGCTGGTCCCTCGGGTGTCAGCCTGCAGGTTTGAAAAGGAAGTTTACTGTAAGTTTCTCTGTGAAAATAACGAATCAGTATGTACCCGAAAGTCATTTCAAGAAGTCGTGAATTTTGAAGTTGTTGTAATCTCATTAATATGGTACTTTATAGTGTATGCATAGGTAGAAAGTAAACCCTAATTAGGAGAAATCTTAATAAAAATGAGTTTACATTTCAACTTTGTGAATTTTATATATTATTACTTTACCTTACAAAACATACATATTCATTTTTCTTCTTTTTTTTTTTCTCCCAGCTGGTACATTGCATGTTTTCTTTGTAGGCAATAGAACAGCTAATAACTGTTTTAATATTTTTAGGGTTTTCAAGGTCCACGACAAGAGCCAAAGAAAATGGTTACTATGGATAATGGTGAATCAGCCGTGTCACTTGAGGCTGCAGCCCCTGGCCCTGCTCTTCCCTCTCTGTTCTCGAGCGCACCTCTGTTTTCTGCTGCTGGCAGGAAAGAAGTAAACAGCGTGCCAGCAGACCTCAGGAGCCTCGTCGTCTGCAAGGACAGCGGGAGGAGTGGCCTGCCGGTTTCTCCCGTTGGCTCTGCCCCCTCCAAGGGGCTGAGGGAGGAGGGTCATCTTTGCTCTCCTGTCAGTTCTGCAGTCAAGGCCACCGTTTCTTTACTGCCTGATGAGCCCACGAAAGGACATCGCTTGGCACCTCGCTGTTTAGGAGTCACACAAAACATCAGGAGCAAAGCACAGATCCTAGCTCTTCTGAAGTCCAAGCCAGCCAGTCTGTCTGAGGAAGTGGACGCTGAGATGTCAGGTCTTGTCCCTAAAGTACAACCACAGGAAAGCTTACAAGTCCCTGCTAACCCAGAGTGCTTCACAGAACAGGGAGCAGGTGCTGCGGGGAGAACAGAAAGCTTGCAGTGCCAGCCACCACCGGAAAGCACTGGGAGCAGTGACAGCCGCTGGGCTGAGTGCTTATCCTCACGGCCTTCACCTGCTCGTTCCGCTGTAGCTGGAGATGAGCTAGAAAGGCAGGCCCAGGCTCAGGGAGGTGACGTCAGTTTAAATCTGAGAGACTTTTTGGGACAAAAAAGGATCCAGTTATTCGAAATAGGTGCTGAAAACGTCGAACAGTTTAATGGAGGCAAGCTGATAGACGACGCTGATTCATCCTGGGATCAGGAAGTAAAATTGGAAATTCCCTCATTCAGTGAAAGCTTATCTGTTACCTGTGGCAATTTGGGAAAGGATAGCTTAGTGTCAGAATCTGACATGCAAGGAAATATTCCAATGCCTGTTAATCAAAATGACCAGGTGTGCGTGAAAAGATTCTTTCTTACCAGAGAAAATGTTCAGGAGATAGATACGTGTGGGACGCCAGCAAGGGAGTATAAACAAGCATTATCTCACCTGCCAGAATCCGAACGTCTCCAACCTGAATCTTCCCTGAGTGACAGCTCTGAGATCTCTGAAGCCATTTCTGACACGTCTTCTAGGGCTAATACTGACAGTAAAAGTCTCAGTATTCATGCACCCGGGAGTCATGTAACACAGCCAGTTTTGGAGGTAAATTTTAATCTGAACAATTTTGAAACCAGTGACACAGAAGAGGAATCCCAACAAAGCAACAAAATGTCTCAGGACCCAGAGGATTGGGAAAGGGAGGCCTTGGCCGATGCCTGTGGTTCAGGAGTTCAGAGGAGATGTGAGGGTGTGCGCTGTGAGGAGCATGACGGTGCATCCTGGCCTCTCTTAATGCCTACTGCAGGCAAACCTACAGAGCCGTTTCCTACCCCAGCAACCCTGCCGGCACAGCCTTGTGGTGCAGCTGGACCCACTAGAGATGAAGTGGCCGGGTGTGGTGACTCCACGGTAGGGTGGACCGGTGATGTGTGTTCAGGTAATGCAGCTGTTAGTAGCCCTATCCAAAAAGTCAGAAGTCACTGTGATTTTGCTTCACTCCCGAATAAATTTAAAGGTATAAATTCATATTTATATAGTCCTCATTTTTTAAGCATAGACACTAATCAAACTCCCGAAAGCAACCTATTTTCAGAACAGACTCAATCTCAGCCTTTTTTTATGGGATGTGACTTAGATCCAAATGATGAACAGGTTTTAATGTCAACCTCTGGCAGTGATGGCAGTAGCCCACGATTAAATGCCAGTCAGAGTCACTTTGATGAATGTATTACTCTTGATAAATCAAACCCCCAAGTTTCCAATTCTTTGTTTTACCCTCTGGGAATAAAGCGTCCTATTTCCAAAGACACAGGAGCACATAACCCTGAATCTGAAGATTTGGGAGGGATTCCAAGTTTACCCCTTGACCATGTTGAAGTAGATACTGCTGGAGCAAGCGGACAGTACTGGAATCCTCCTAGGAATTCTTCAGAACTTTCTGGATTAGTAAATAGTATTTCCCTTTTAAAGTCATTGTCTGAACACAGTACAGCCTTAGAAGGCTTGGAAGTGTTGAAAAAGAAAAATTCTGCCTTTAAACAAGGAACACTGGAGACACTGCTGGAGAGCAGCCCTGAAGGTCAGAATGGCATGTCTGCTTTGGATTGTTCTCTTTAGAGTTTAAAGGGTGAGGAGACCCTGGCTTTGGAGGCTACACTAAGGAATCACATGGCATTCAAATAGGTACTACATGTCCTTGGAAACCATTCCAATGGAGGGTAGTATAGGCTGAGAGGAGAACACTCCCCCAGCCCGCTCAGTGCGGTTCCCGCCAGAAGGGTCCTCCGCATGTCTGAAGACACGTAAGCAAACGTGTGTGTGTGTGTGTGTGTGTAGGTAGTCTCTGTGTCATACCCGAGCCCCCTTTTGCAAACAAACAGCTCCACAGCATCTTATTGTCCCTTGTTCTACGGAGGCACCGTGCTCTCTATTCCTTAGCACCTTGCTTCTCACCTGGCAGTGCCTCCTGGGAGTCACCCCTCCATAGGCCTCATCGTTTTGTTTACAGCTCTGAGGAGGCTCCTGTGTGGATGGCCATCATTTGTGCAGCCAGTCTCTGGTGTTTTCTGTCACAAATCATGTGACAATAAGTTACCTTATGTGTCCATATAAGTATGTGGGATTTCTGCATATTGTTGGGATTGCTGGGTGGAAATGTCTATAAGTACTTCACAATCACACCATTTCTACTTGCCCCGCCCCCTGCCCTCCCTTTTGGCATGTATGGCAGTGCCTGTTTCTCCACAGCCTTGCCAGTCTAATGGATGAAAAGTGGTATTTCAGTGCATTTACATTTGTGTTTCTATTACTACAAAGGAAATAGACCCACTTTTCATATATGTAAGCAGCATTTGTATATATATTTTTTTCATGTCTTACACCCCTTGTCAGATTTTTAATGGTGATTTTTCTTATTGATTTATACATGTTCTTTATATATTATGTATTAGCCCATTACCTGTGATACACCTATGTTGTAAATATTTTCTTTTAGTATATCATTGGTCTTTTTACTTTGCTTATGGTATGTTGCCAACAATAGTATTTTTAAAAAGAAATAATACAGAACATTGGTAAGACAGTAAATATTATGTACACCTGAATGTGAATGGTGTACTTTACGATACTCAAAGAAAAGTTAAAATTGATCTTTTAGTTGGCTAGTTTAAGAAATTGATGAGAACATAGGAATAAATTATTATAACTGCGAAATGTTTCTTTAAAATGTAGTTAAATTTGATGATGATCATTACAGTTTGTTTTCTAAAAAATTAAAAATCAGGAAAAAGCCTGGAAAATAAATATGGCTAGATGTAATTATATAATGCCATAAGGATATACATTCTTACTATGAAGATTTAAGAATTTTAGAATTTAATTTTGAGAAATCTCTTTTCCTCATCAAGGTGGAAAGGAGGGTCCCAGTCATTCTCTTTACCCGCAGTAGTTGTTACATAAAGTCACTGCAAACACTTAGTGACGGATGAGCCATAACTTTCAGGGGAAATACAGAATTAGGTTCCTTCAGACCTCAGGTCAGAACGTTGTCATGAGCCCATTAACAAAAGTCCCGTGTTAGTCCTGTAATTGTTGATTCATTAACAGCGAAGTCAGCCAACAGCACTATGATAAAAATCGGAAAATAGACTAGGAGAAAGACACTGTTTACAGTAGAAGAGCTGAAACAAGCTATTAATAATTTAGAATTTTTCCCCTGGGTGAAAATGGTAAAGGAAAAACAGTTTTTATCCAGTGCCTTTTTACTAGTAAAAACCCTCACCTGAGGACATGCTGAGAGAGAGGGAGAGAGGGAGATATGAGTGGGAGAGAGAAACATTAATCGGTTACCTTTCTGTATGGCCATGACCATGATCAAACCCTAAAACATGTGCCCTGACTGGGAATGGAACTGGCAACCTTATGGTGCACAGGACGGCATTCAACCAACTAAGCAACACTATTGGGATGTCCAGTTCCTTTTTATTTTATTTTATTTAAAAAAATATATTCCATTGATTTTTTTTTTTTTTTTTTTTTTAAATATATTTTATTGATATTTTATAGAGAGGAGGAAGGGAGAGAGATAGAGAGCTAGAAACGTCGATGAGAGAGAAACATCGACCAGCTGCCTCTTGCACACCCCCTACCGGGGATGTGCCCGCAACCAATGTATATGCCCTTGACCGGAATCGAACCTGGGACCTTTCAGTCCACAGACCGACGCTCTACCACTGAGCCAAACCGGTTTCGGCGATTTTTTTTTTTTTTTTTTTTTTTTTTTTTTTACAGAGAGGAAGGGAGAGGTATAGAGAGAAACATCGATGAGAGAAACATCGATCAGCTGCCTCCTGCACACTCCATCCTGGGATGTGCCCGCAAGCAAGGTACATGCTCTTGACTGGAATCAAACCTGGGACCCTTCAGTCCACTGGCTGACGCTCTATCCACTGAGCCAAACCGGTTAGGGCTGAAGATTTTTTTAACAGTTATCAAGACTTTGCCACATCTTAAAATTTAAATTTTATTTCTTGTTTCATTTAGTTTTAGAAATAACATTTTAAGTAAAATGTTAAAGCACTGCTGTATGTATGTTGAGTAAAATCATTGGGCATTGTCTGTTATAGCTGGGAAGCCATTGGTTCCAATTTTGCCAGCCGTTCTACAGTTTCCTCGTCTGAACCAGGAGTCTCAACTGGTACATTACTTCTTCTATCACCATCTTTTATTTTGATATAGAATGTTCTGTAGTTATAATGAGATTATAATATATAGAGAATCCCAAGCTAATCTAGGTTCATAACCTCACCTTGTATCTTATGTTGTAATAATGTTTTCATCCCTCGGCCAAAAGAAATACCCAGCAGTTCACTTATTGTATAGTTGGTGTCCTAGTAACTTAGTAGGCATTTTTTTTTCTTTTTCCATGTTTTATTGAGATATGATTGACATGTACCATTGCATTAGTAGGAGGAATGCAAGGTAAAGTGGTACATATGTACATTGTGAACTGATTACCATAAGCGTTTTATTTTTGCATAGACACAGTTTCTAATGGTATGTGTGCACTTGGGCACTGCACAGCTGCTCAAACCTGGGACCAGGTTAGATTTCTTGCATCACATTGATTCCTGCATGGGAACTGATTCTTATAGCAATTTCCTAAAACCCAGCTTCACATGGGTATGCTGTCATTGAAAGAAATAACGTGAGATCTGACCTTGACTTAGTTTTCTCAGTGTCTGACATGTTGGGTGACACTGTACTTGGCTCAGATGTAAAATATCTGCAGAAGCCCAAAGTGCTATTCGGGGAACCATGGCAGTAACATAGTACCTGCTCTGCCAGGATGAATCGAAGCTCTGGAATTGGTCATCTAGATCAGCGCTCAGTGGACCCTCAGCACCTTTGGAGGACAGTTCTTTCAGTGCATGGCACTGCTCTTCCGAGCAGACATTGAGAAAAAGGCTAAATGTTCCACTTGTCCCGGTTTTGTATTTTACTCTAGTTTTCAGTTGTTGGTCTTTTTTCTCTGCATCTGGATTTCCCTCCCTTTTTTAAATACAGAGTTAATTATTAACATTTCCAGCTTTTGGGAAATTTAAAAAAATATGGTCAGACCTGTCATTCCTCACATTACTAAAAACATTAAAAATATCTTTCTTCCTTTAAAGAGAATTTTTATTTTATTTTTAATTGATTTATTTTTGAGAGAAATGATTTGTTCCACTTACCCATTCACTCACTGGTTGCTTCCTATATGTGTCCTGACTGGAGATTGAACCTGAAACCTAGGCATGTTGGGACAATCCTTTAAAAAACTGAGGTACCTGGCCAGGGCCATAAATATCTTTCACAGGTTATTTAGTATCTCATCCTGTGGTTACCCTATGCTTTGGACAAAAAGATCACTATTTTAAAAAATATATATATTTTATTGATTTTTAATAGAGAGAAAGGGAGAGAGATAGAGAGCTAAAAACATCGATGAGAAGAGAAACATCGACCAGCTGCCTCTTGCACACCCCCTACTGGGGATGTGCTCGCAACCAAGGTACCTGCCCTTGACTGGAATCGAACCTGGGACTTTTCAGTCCACAGACCGACACTCTATCCACTTGGCCAAACCGGCTTCGGCCAGATCACTATTTTTGAGCATTTTGATTATGTATAGCAAGTATGTCAAACTCACAGGTCACGGGCGCATGCGGCCCACCTTGAATATTTTTGCAGCCCAGCCAATATAACAGTATAGAAGAAATGTTTTAATAAAAATTTTATGATTTAATTTTTATAATATCCTGTTATAAATAAGAGGCCCAGTGCATGAAATTCATGCACTCGGGGATCCTTCTGCCCGGCCTCTGCCCTCTTGCAGTCTGCGCCCTCAGGGGATGTCCAACTGACTTGGAGAGCGGGCCTAAGCCAGCAGTTGGACATCCTTAGTGCTGCCGCAGAGGCAGGAAAGGCTCCCGCCATTGCCATGTGCTCTGCCAGCTGTGAGCTTGCTTTCTTGCTGAGTGGCACTCCCCCTGTGGGAGGCCACTCCTGCATTGAGCATCTGCCCCCTGGTTTTCAGTCTGCTGTTTGGTCAATTTGCATATTAGTCTTTTATTATATAGGACTAGAGGCCCGGTGTACAAATTTGTGCACCAGCGGGGTCCCTTGGCCTGGCCTGCAGGATCAAGCTGAAACCGGCTCTCCGACATCCCCTGAGGGGTCCTGGATTACGAGAGGGCGCAGGCCAGGCTAAGGAACCCCACGGATGCACAATTGGAGCCAGGGAGAGATGTGGGGGTTGGCCAGCAGGAGGGCTTTAGGGTGTGTCTGGCCCGTCTCACCCAGTCCCAATCAGCCATACCCTAGCAGCAAGCTAAACTATCAGTCTAAGTGTGTGCCCCCTGGTGGTCAGTGCATGTCATAGTGATTGGTCAACCAGCTGACTGCCCCCTTATGGTCAGTGCATGTCATAGCAAGCAGTTGAGTAACCTTAGCATATCATTAGCATATTATACTTTGGTTGAACAGATGAATGGACACTTAGCATATTAGGCTTTCATTATATAGGATTATTAATGAACTAACGACTGATTACTATAATGTTACATTCATTTGCCTTAAGTGTCTTATGCGCAGGCACACCATTTTTCTCTCCACTAATACCAGCAGCGAATATTTAAGCAGCCAGTTGCCACATCATTAGTCTTATACTGACTTGTTTGGTGTGCACAACAGGAAATATTTTTCTTTCAGGAAACAAGTAAATATGTTTACTTGCGTTATACTTATTAATTTGTGCAGTTATTCAGTATCTGGTAAATTAATGTTCAAGAAAAAATATTTTTATTAAAATGTTCTATTATGTTAACGACTACTCATTTATTTTAGCCCTTTGTATTCAGCATGTCTCTATAGAAATAAACCTACGTTTCTATGAAAATTGAAGCTTTTGCTTTTTTTGCAGCCCAAACTTAAATCTTGTTTATTTGGTTCATGTTAGCCTTTGAGTTTGACATGCCTGATGTACAGCATTACTTTAGTAAAGGTTTTTTTTTTTTTTTTTTTAAATATATTTTATTGAATTTTTACAGAGAGGAAGGGAGAGAGATAGAGAGCTAGAAACGTCGATGAGAGAGAAACATCGACCAGCTGCCTCTTGCACACCCCCCCACCGGGGATGCGCCCGCAACCAAGGTACATGCCCTTGACCAGAATCGACCCCGGGACATTTCAGTGCGCAGACTGACGCTCTACCACTGAGCCAAACCAGTTTCGGCTAATAAAGGTTTTTATATACAAATCATTGTTTACATTTAAGTTACTTTCTGAGATTGGATTCCCAGAAGTGTAATTCTGGGAACAACTTTTCCTAGGTTCTTGAGATAAATTGTCAAACCTAAAAATCTTTCTATTTACAATATGAATATTTAACTTCATAGTCATCAGTACTGTTGAAGTCTTTTCAAATTCTTGCAATGTGAAAGTAGTCTTTAATCAAATTTAGTTTTTATTCATTTGATTATTGTGGTGTTCTCACATATATGTGAGACTTTATACAAACTTTATGCTGTTTGTAACTTGCTGTTGCCTTTGGTTTCTCTTATAATAGTGTTCTGCCTCCATGATGATGAGAGAAAGTGACGTTGACCAAAGTGGACCACTGCAGTCTCTGCAGGCGAGTTAACTTATAAAACGCAACGTTGCCAAAGTTACATTTGTGCATGTGGACATGGCGTATAATTTTATGTTATTTTTTACACTGTCAGTTTTCAAATTACTTGTATTTACCAGATATACTCATTGGCTGAACCTGCTGTCTTTTGTGTAAATGCTCCATGTTGTCTATAAGATTAGGTAAATAGTCTTTTTCATTAAGCTAATTTTGCAAATACACAAGCATCACCTGATCCACACGTTGTCATTGGTGGTTACAGCTGCACTCACAGCTCTGCTGCCTAAAACCAAGCAGGACAAATAAATCCGTGCTGTGGTGACTTGGGCATTATCACCGTAGATGATAGGATCATTGGCAGTCAGCAATTGCATCATATAACTTACAAGTGATCACTTTCTTGTTCTTTTCCCACTGGAAAAAATATGTTTAAACTTTTTCAAGGACAGTTATTACCAAGTATAAACTGCAAATAAACACCATCACTGTATTTCCTCCAGAGTAAGTTGCCATCTATGTATATATTTGGTTTGAGAGAGAGAGGAAAGGAAAGAAGAGAAACGTCACTTGGCTGCCTCCTCCTACTGGAGATCGAGCCAGAAACCGGGGCATGTGCCCTATCTGGGAATCATCCCTGACCTGGTGGCAACACTGAACCACTAAGCCACGTTAGCCCATATGTTTTTAGAAATCTGTTGTAATCTTACAGTCATGGGAAAGGTCTCACAGTCTTCCAAAGTAAAATTTTAATCTTTATTTCTGTAATTACTTTCTTACTACACTCACTACAGCTGTCTTGAAATTAAAATGTTGTCAATATCTTGTGTTTTTTGGTTGCTAGATGATTCCTTTAAATAAACTGTTACACTGTTTACAGTTTTTCCTCCTTTAATTTCATACTAATCTTTGAATTAAATAATTCTCATTAACATCAGCTTCAGGTTTGATGACTGATTTATACTGTACCCAGTAATTTTTTCTAGTGTTAAAGGTTCAATTAAAGTTTTAGAATCAGGATTTTCCCATGTGTTTTAAGGTTAATTAGCATGGTGCCTCCTTTAGAGGTACCTTTTGTCAGTGGTGGCTTGTTACATGTCTAGAGAGAAAGGAGGGAGATAGAAATGACAAGTGTTTTTCAAAGGGCAAACCTAACTTCCAGTTTTGGAGCATTTTCCCATCAAACTCTTAACATACTTACTGGTCTTTTATTCTAGTCCTTTTCCTTGGAAAGTGGAGAAGAGACCATTTTTCCAGCTGTTACTCCTACACAGATGGAGAGAACAACCTGGGACCCTCAGGTAAAACCTGTGAAGAACATTGATTTTCTAACTGAGTGTGTTTTCCTGTGGTTCTTTACAGTCTTTAGAGTTTTCACAGGCAGAGGTTGGTGAGATAATGCGTACCCCTCCCTGGGCTTAAGAATAGGAGAAACGAGAGGCTTCTGACCTGTGTTTGGTCTTGAGCCCTCTGTGTCACTAGTGGCCTAACAGGAGGCCGTGAAGGGCTGTGAAGTGCAGTTAATGACAGCTCTTCAGAGCCGGGACCGAAGCGCCCACACAAGGGCCCATAGCCCAGCACTGGGGCACTGGGGAGCCACACCCCGCCTGGCCTCCAGCTGATGACTCCTACACCCAGCGACTCCAGGAGAGGAGGGAGCCGCAGGCACAGAGAACAAGGCCTCTGTGCAGTGGAGACTGCCTTCGCCCAGCACAGCAGACTTTGTACATTGGAATGTGTGTTTTTAAAATTCAGAGTAATGTTGCCAACAAAAGTCCTGGGACATTTTAGATTTGGTTTTCCTTACAAATGTGTGACTTAGAATATTCATTTTTAACTAAGAATATTCATTTGCCTCATGGTCATTTTGTTCATTTGTCAGTTAGGAATAAATATGTCCTCTAGGTACATTTCTTTGGCACGATTAGCCTTCTTACTACCCTGTTTCCCCGAAAATAAGGCAGTGTCTTATATTAATTTTAAAAAAAATATATTTTATTGATTTTGTTCAGAGAGGAAGGGAGAGAGATAGAGAGCTAGAAACATCGATGAGAGAGAGTCATCGATCAGTTGCCTCTTGCACACCCCCTACTGGGGACATGCCTGCAACCAAGGTACATGCCCTTGACCGGAATCGAACCTGGTACCCTTCAGTCCCCAAGCCGACTCTCTATTCATTGAGCCAAACTGGTTTCGGCTTATATTAATTTTTTCTCCCAAAGTTGCACAAGGTCTTATTTTCAGGAGATGTCTTATCTTTCCGTGTGGTAGGTCTTATTTTCGGAGGATGTCTTATTTTCGGGGAAACACGGTAGTACTTTTCCAGTTCTGGGGAGGCTCGGGCTGGTGTGACAACACCAGCGCCCTCCGGGGGGCAGCAGAGAAGGCTGCAGCCTGAGAGCCTGCTGCCTCTGTTGGGGTCACATCAGGCCTTTGCTCTCAAGCAGGGGATAAAATCTTTGGGAGGCAGATCCTCGGAGTGAAGCCTGATTATTTACAAAACTTCAGGAAAAGCGCTCCCTGTGTCCCTTCCCCTTCTGTTGTCGTATTTCTTGCTGCCCCCTCTGCCAAGCTTGGTGTGAGGATTCACGGGCACCAATGAAGCAAAGGGCCTGTCCTCGGGTGCTCCAGCAGAGCTGGTTCCGGTAGCAGAAACTGGCCGCAGTGACCAGCACGTCTTCAGTGGGACGTCCTGCAGTGGGCGGTGAAGGGCAGAGAGAGGGGCAGCCGTGTGCTCCTGGCTCAGTTAGCTCATTAGGAGTGCACTTCTGTGTCATAATAAAATTCACACTTGTTGCTGTTGAACTGGAACCCAGTTAAATCAGTGCACTTCAGTTACCTTTAGCAAGTCGTAGGATAAGAGCATAAGTTCCTTCGTCCTTATTTACATTAATAATATTAATAGAGCCCTAACTGCGGACACAAGGGTCCCAGGTTCTATTCCGGTCAAGGGCATGTACCTTGGTTGCAGGCACATCCCCAGTAGGGGGTATGCAGGAGGCAGCTGTTTCTCATCGATGTTTCTATTGTAGCTCGCTCTCTCCCTTCCTCTCTGTAAAAAAATCAATAAAATATTAAAAAAAAAAAAATATTAACAGAAAGCTGACTTAGGTATAATTACATTGTGAAACATTTGTACCCATTGTTACTAACTTCCCTGTAGCCTGTTGAGTTCCAGGGGCATCAAGTGCAGGGATCTGCGACCAGTGCTGTGATGGTCCGAGGGCACTGCCTGCCGCTGGAGTGTAGCCAGCTCCCTGGTCACCCCGAGCACAACAGCTCCACGGCCGACACCTGTGCTTGGGCAACCAAGCTGCCTCGCACTCGTGTGCAAGTTGACTACTTGCAGGTAAAAAGGTTTTTGTTTTTATTATTTTATAATTTTTATTGTTGAAAGTATTACATATGCTCTCCTTTTTCCTCTAGCCCTCCCCCCCTCGCCCCATGAGAAAACTTTTTATACTAGTTGCATCTCCCAAAATCATTTCCGGTATGTCAGTGCTAAATTTTATAAAGGGAGCGTGTTTAAATCTTTGTACAGTTGTAAATTGAAAAGGAATTCAGTAAATTGACAAGAAACATAACATCTCAAATCAAACTAAATAGGGCAAAGCATTTTATGTGGAAGATTTATTGCTTTTGTAGGATTAGGAATTTAAAAGATCACTTTTCACTTCAGAGAAGACTGGGAATTTATGACAGTAGCGTACAGGCAGGTTACATTTGTTTAGCATAGGGGTGTCGAACTCAATCAGAGAAGGGGCCAAAATCTAAAATCCAGCCTAAATCGCGGGCCCAATTGGTTTACTGAACAGTCATAAACTGTCATTGTGATGGAAACGCAGCGGAGTGCAGTGATGACAGCGCAGTGCGGGCCACATTGCAAGGCCTGGCGGGCTGGATTTGGCCCGCGGGCCTTGTGTTTGACACATGTGGTTTAGCAGCTGGTAGATTTTTTTTCCTTCTATTTCCCCCCCAAGTATGACACCAAGTCCCTCGCATTGCTACCACGTAGAAGTCATGCCTGGGTGTATTTGAGCAGTGTCTGTTAAGAAGATGTTTAAATTTCCTTTTTATTAACCACTACACATGTACAGAATAAGCACAGGAATGATCTCAGAGCGAATCCATCCTTAGGAAACGGCAGGACCAGCCTCCAGCAGTCCCCTCTCCGTTTTGCTTTTAAAGTTGTATATAAGTAGCAAGCAGTCTTGAAATCCATCGCTGCTGTTGCCTGTGGGTGAGGTTACTCGTTCTCTGGGCTGGTGCGTGGGCCATTGTATGCCCCCAGCTCATCTATGCCTCTGATGGCTCATGCTGCTGCGAACATCCATGTGGTGTCGTGAACACATGCCCACAAGGCATCTTCTGTTAGTCACACGATCCAGAAGCAGGATTTCCTGTCTCACTTCTAGGGGACAAGGCCTCCTGCTTCCCTGAGATTGCAGAACTGGTGGGTGGGCGCCCCCAGCTGACGGTCAGTGAGAGGGGAGGCGATGGGGACTAGGAGCGGGCCAGGCACACCAAGTCCTGCCTGTGAGGGTAACAGTGTGGGGTTGTCCCTGAAGGGGCGTCAGCACAAAGTCCCGAGACTTGATTTACATGCCGTGGGGGATCTGGTGGGTGGGCAGGGGGAGCAGGGAGCCCGAGTGACAGCGACTTGAAGTGCAGGTTGTATCAGGAAGCGTGCAGAGGACTTGACAGGGACACAGGTATCATTCGGAGGAGAAGTGGATGCTGCTGGATTGGATGTGGAGGGTGGGGGGGAAGACAGGGAGAGAGACTCCTGATTCTGAAGGTGGGGGACCAAGGTGGTTCCCAGGTGAGTAAGGGAAGGGATGTCGGTCAGCTCTGGCTGCTGCACAGAGGGCCACAGCCCGCGCGTTTTACATAAATTTATTGCTCACATTTCTGAGGCTGAAGTCCAAGCTCCAGGTTCTGGCTAATTTGGTTTTCTCTTGAGTTCTTCTGGCTCGTAGGTGGCTGCCCACTCTGTGCACTCACACGACCATTCCTTGTGTGTGTGGATGGGAGCGGGGAGCGGGCGTGTGGGAGGGGGTAGAGGAGGCACTCATTCTCTCCTATCAGGGCCTCTCACTTAGCTTGCGAGTTCATTTAGCTTTTTACCTTTTATAGGCCCTATTTCCAAATACAGGCACATGCACTTGGCTTCCACATGAATTTGGGGGCCATACATCAGCCATGTTAGATTTTAAGATGATTGATCTCTGGAAGCGACAACAAAATTAAAGACTCCTAAAGAAGATGACTATTGAGTTCTGTGACATATCCAAAAAGGTCACTCATTTGGGAGCGGTACCTTGAAGTTTAGGGCACTGAGGACATCATGGGAGCTGCTCAGTCCTTGGTCTTCCTGCTCCGGACAGGCCGTCTCGGCCTGAGCCCCTCAGGCTGGACATGGATCCTCAGAACAAACCCCATGACCCAGTCAGTTCAAGTCAGAGTCTGTCATGTTTCAAGGAAACCCAACAGGTTTTAGGTTCTGTAGTTCACTTTCAAGTGTTGTTTTTAAGTAACAAATAGTATATTAGTAAGTACTAAGTACATGGTCTTAGTGACAATCGTTTCACTTGGACAGGAGACAGGAATGAAATGAAAAGAATACATGTGTGCTAATCCTCAGAAACGGGCCTTCTGCCTGATAGGTATGGCTCATAGTTGAACGTTGGCCTATGAACCAAGAGGTCTCTGATCGATTCCCAATCAGGACACATTGGGGGGAAGGGGATGTGCAGGAGGTAGCCAATCCATGATTTCCTCTCATCGATCTTCCTCTCTCTTCTTCTCTGAAATCAATACAAATATATTAAAAAATAAATAAATGAATTGTTTTCTCGGGGCCAATGGAAGAAATGCCAAATCACTCATCAGGTCGAATCGCCTCTAGGGCAGTTTGCCGCTCTGTTGACTAATGAGTTTGCTGACCATTGCTAAGGCATTACCCTTACCCAGACGTTTTGACTTCAGGTTAAAGACATTAGTACATAGCTAAAATGTTTTTTAAGTGTTTTTCCCTAAGGCAGTGGTCGGCAAACCCATTAGTCAACTGAGTGGCAAACCTCGGCTGGCTGCAGTTTGCCGGCCACTGCTCTAGGGCACGTGGGAGAGACCATAGCCCGTGGGCCTGTGGAATTGTGCAGCCGGCACCCTCTGGCTTGTCTCCTTCCAAACCAGCCACTCTTACAGATTCGTGGTTTTGGGTCAGTTGGGCTCTTTGCGATCACAGTGTTACCTGTTTGGATACCATAAGAAAGTCAACGAAGGTTTCCTGCAGATAGCGTCTGAGTTTGGCACTGTAGGCTCCGCTGAGGGCCCAGCACCCACGGCAGCACGTGCGTGTTCAGGAGCAGTGAGCGCCAGCTGTGCTGGAGCGGGTGCCAGCAAGCCAGGCTGGCCCAGGCACCGCGAAGTGTGCTGTGTTGCTTCCCACCGCGGGCCTGAGGTCTGCATACAGTGTGTTCCATTCTCGTGGTAGATGCAGAGCTTCTAGAAAAACCGTGTAATAATGCATGTCTCAGAGCAGAACTAGTAATCCACAGTTTCAGGGTTCCCAGCCCTTGGGGCCTTTATCACTGGGCCCTGGTCTGGCTGATTTGGGTGAGTTTCTCCTGCCCTGTCCTGCGGGAGAGTCTGCCCACTGCACTCCATCCGCATGGTGTGGCCGAGGCGGCGTCACCGTGGATCCCTGGCTCGCTCAGCCTGGGAGTGCAGCCAGGCCTCCGGTCTGCAGCCTTGTTTCTCTCTGGACAGGTGCCCCCGCCAGCACAGGAGGGCTCAGCACCAAGCCCCGCCTCCGCTCTCTCTCTGCGCTCACAAGATGAGGCCTTCCTGCTAGAAGTCCCCGAGGGGGCCCTGCAAGCAAGACCTTCACCAGGTGGCCTTCCCTTCCTCCGCCTGCACAGTTGTTCTAGAAGCTCATGTCTGTCTGCCGTGAAAGGAAGCTTTCTGTTTGAGAGATGGCTACCTGCTAAGAACACGTTGGACCAGATCCCATGCCGTCCTGAAGCCGTCCCCGCCTGCCTGCCTGCCTGCCTCGGGGCTCTCCTGTGGCAGGTGGCTCTCTCCTTCCTCTGGCGCTGGTTCCTCTCAGCTCCTGGGCACCCAGAACCCCAGCATAACCCAGAGTCCGCCCTCTGCAGGAGTGTCTGGTCTGCGCCATCAGTTACCCGCATGACGGGCTTCCCTCCTCTGCTCTGGGGTCCTGGCAGGCTCAGCCAGCGCTCCAGCTGCTGCTGCCCTGGCGTGCCGGCCTGGTTCCCGCACCCCGACCTCCCTGAGAGTGGCGCTCGCTTCTCGATAACCCTGCTTTCCGCAGGACCTCCCCACCTGTCCTCTCCCGTGATCTCCGTGCATCTTCCTAGTCCTGAAGTTCTGGGTGAGGCGGCGGCATGGGCTGACTTTGTCGGGGGTGGATATGAAAAAGCGTTGCAATGTGCCTGGGTGTTTGGAGCAGGTTTCGTGGGTGTGGCTGGTAGAGCAAACAGTGCAGAGGAGTCACCTGAGACGGAGGAGTCACCTGAGACAGGGTGATGGGTGTCTCCATAGTCGCACCAGGAGCCGCTGCATTTCCCCGGCCTTACCTTCTCCATCGTGTTGCTTGATTGCTTATTGAAAGAGTACCGCTTTTCTAGCTTCCCAAGTGAACTCCAGTTTATTTCCAAAAAACAGAAACCTCCCAGGAGGCACATTGTTATCAAACAGGAAAAGGCGCCATCTGGTAAAACTTAAGCTTATATGTTCTCACCATTCGTTTATTCACATCACTGCCTTCTACCTTTTCAGCGCTCTACCTGTTATTACACTCATCCAAAATTTGCCAAAACTCGTATCACATACCAATAGATCAAACTAAAGCTAAAAATCTTTCCCCTTACGGTCAACATATTAATTAGTGAGTGTAATAAATATGTAAAGGAAGTTACAGTGACAAGGATAAACGAACCCCAAACTTCAGTCTCTGGAGAAGGAATGTAAAGTTGAGGACAGTCTCTCTGGGTTTTCATCCTGAGTGCCAGTTGGTCTTGTTACCTTTGGGCCTCGATTATCTCGTCCGTGAAATGGGTGATGATTCCCCTCTTGACTGAAAGTTCTCTGAAAAAGTCGGTGCCATGTAAATAGAATGTACTAATTGGGGGGAAATAGTTTGCTGAAGGGAAAAAGAAAAAGTTTCAAGTTCATCAACCTTAAAATAGTTTTAGTCTTTTCTTAAAATATGTTTTTAAGATATATTTTTATTGATTTCAGACAAGAAGGGAGAGAGGACAGAAACACCAATGATGAGAGAAAAATCATAGCTCAGCTGCCTCCTGCTCGCCCACACCGGGGCTAGAACTCACAGCCTGGGCATGGTCCCTGGCTGGGAATAGACCCTGGGCCATAGGTCCGTGCTCAGCCACTGAGCTATACCTGCCAGGCTCAGAGTCTTTTAATTCATCTTTGAAGTCTTTCCTTGAGACTAAAACCATTAGAATTTTATTTTAAAAAGAAATAAATGATTTTGAAAAGGCACGTTAAAGTATTTTTTTCTGTTTTGTGTAGATACCCACAATTTTTTAGAGCCTCAACAATGATTTAATACACTTCTAAATAATTGGCTTTTTTCCAGGGATGGGAAGATTCAGTTCCCTGGAGGACCAGCACCTTCCAAGGCTTCCTTTAGTCAGTGGAGCCCTCGCTGCCCTCGCTACTGTGCCCCCAGCTGCTGGGCCACCTGACCGTGACCCTGGGGCCTGTGCCGCCCGGGGCTGGCAGCCGCCTCCTGGATCTCCCCCGTTCAGCCTGTGTGAGGAGCCAGCCGTCCTTCCTCCCAGCTCCGGGCCCGAGGACCAGAGTGAAACCCTTTTGTGTCAGGTGTCCATGGAAGCGCCCCCAGGGGGTGTCTCACTTCTCCATCGAATGTCTGCTCACAGCAGGTGGCTGAAATACCAAAGCACGCCCCCGTGTGCCTTGCCGACTCCAAGCCCAGCGGAGGCGAGTGGCACGGATGGCTGCCCTGCCACGGCCATGGGGATGTGTCTTGGTGACGCAGGTGAGAGACGCAGCGATGCCGGGGCCGGCTCCTCGGGCCCCACGCCTCTGCAGAGGGTGAGGGGCGAGCTCCGGCAGCGGCAGCAGCAGGGCGCGGGTGCCCGGGACCTTGTTTGCCGCAGGAAAGCGCTGTCTGTGCGGCTGCAGTCTGCATCCAAGGCCGAGGACGTTCGGGATGTGTGGGAAGAGTCTGCCTGTGCCACCGGCTCACAGGTGAGGACGTGTCCTAGTGCTCCCAGTAGGCCTGGTCTGAATTTCAACAGAGAAAGGATTTACTCTTGGAGCTGATGGCTATGTGTGTTTTTTTAAAGGATGAATTGTGGAATGGAGAGAGTCAGTTTATATTTATTTATTTTTTAAATATATTTTATTGATTTTCCACAGAAAAGAAGGGAGAGGGATAGAGAGCTAGAAACGATGAGAGAGAAACATGGACCAGCTGCCTCCTGCACACCCCCTACCGGGGATGTGCCCACAACCAAGGTACATGCCCTTGACCAGAATTAAACCTGGGACTTCTCAGTCTGCAGACCGACGCTCTATCCACTGAACCAAACCGGTTTTGGCAAGGCTTTATGTTTTTGAGTTTTCTATAACATCTGCTTTGATTTAAGGTCTTTCCTAGTAGTTGTGAGTGTTAAGAGAAATTCCACATTGGGAAGCATCTGGTGCAACATTTAGCCAGATGCTATCTCTCCAGAGGGAGAGAGAGATAGAAACATTAATGATGAGAGATAATCATTGATTGGCTGCCTCCTGCAACCCTACCCCCCAACTGGGGATCCAAGCCCACAACCTGGGCATATGCCCTGACCAGGAATCGAACCGGTGACCTCTTGGTTCCTGGGTCGATGCTCAACCGCTGAGCTACACCCGCCTGGGCCACAGTGGTTCTTAACCATTGATCCGACTGTTCCACGCCACCCGCAGTACTGCCATACTATGACTTTATTTTTCTCAGCTCCATTCATTGATCAGATTATCATTGAGGTAAAGGTACATCTCACACACGTGAGCAATTTTTTTTTTTAAGATATCTTTATTGATGGAAGAGAGAGGGAGAGGGAGAGGGAGATAGACACATACATGATGATAGATATCTGTCAGCTGCCCCCTGCATGCCCGCTACTGGGGACTGAGCCTGAAACCTGGGCATGTGCCTGCCTGTTCAGGAATCATGACCTCCTGGTTCATGGGTCAAAGCTCAACCACTGAGCCACACTAGCCAAGCAGCAATTTTTACAATCGTAGCAAAGATAGTGATCCACTCACATCTACTAACTTTTTCTCCCAAAAACTATTTAAAACTTAGCGAGGGGCCTACAAGAAAAGTTAGTCCTGTCGAAACTGGTTTGGCTCAGTGGATAGAGCGTCGGCCTGCGGACTGAAAGGTCCTAGGTTTGATTCCGGTCAAGGGCATGTACATTGGTTGCGGGCACATCCCCAGTGGGGGGTGTGCAGGAGACAGCTGGTCGATGTTTCTCTCTCATCGATGTTTCTAGCTCTCTATCTCTCTCCCTTCCTCTCTGTAAAAAATCAATATTAAAAAAAAAAAAAAGTCCCATTAGTAACAGTACCTCCCATGGCCATTCTCCCCATTACTGGTTTCTCATTTAAACTTAGGAAATTATTTTCAAGGTTTCTGGAAAAATTTAAAAATTGCTTATTTTCTTGAACATGTCTATAGGAAATAACTTACTCACTAGTAATCAGCATTTTTAGTTGTTGTATTAACCTGAGTGACTCCCGTTGCAGGAGATAAACGTCTCTGAGCTGTGCTTCCCCAGTGGGCGGGAGATGTGGTCTGCTCTCCTTCCCCGAAGGCGGACCCGCGTGCCCGCCTCCTTCCGGTCTCCCGCGCACTACAAGCAGGTCTTCACCGCCTGTCTCGTGGGTACGGCTGTGCTGTCTGTGTTCTGTGCGGGGTGGGCGGTGTGCCCCGGTTTCTGCCGTGTGAGCTTTCGTGGCAAACTCTCCTCGGAGTGTGTTTTCACCCATATTTACTCCCGAGCGTGACAGTAACTTAGTATCAGATCCAGATTGTTTTAAAAATGGGAAAAGTATTCTGTGTTTTAAGTTATAGTTTTTTATTTTCTCTTAAACTCTGAGTGTTACAGGTGGTTCTGTTAGGAGGGAGTTTAAGTCTGATGCCTGATTGGATGCTCGTTCTACTGTCCATGGGCAAGCCGTGCCCTTAAGCTCAGTGTTAGCTTATAGTTCTCTGCTCACAGGCTCTTTCCAGGTTAACAAGCAGCGCCATGGGATGCAGACATGCCATTGTTTTGTGATTAATTTCCACCTTGCTTTTCGTAGAACATCTGAACATACTGCTGTGCGGGTTGGCACAGAGGCTGCACAAAGCTCTTTCTGCAGTCGACATATCATTTTACACGTCGTCACACGGAGAGGGAGGGAGCACTGTGGGAAACAGTGTGCCGTCCTGCCGCCATCAGCGGCCCGCGAAGCTCGTCATGGTGAAGAAGGAGGGTCCCAACAAGGTCTCGCTCCCTCTTCCCTCCTGTTGTCAAGAACATTGTCTCCTTAAAGGTGCAGGAGCCTCTACTTGGGCTTTAGTAACTAACCCAAACGATAGTAGCATCGAAGGATGATCTGTGCTCAGGGATACAAAACTATGAATGAAGGCCCACCTTCAGATCGCTTAGGAACTGAAAGCTCAGTGGTGGGTGGAGAGGGACGGAAGGAAGGTTACACCGTGGCAGGTAAGGCAGGAGGAACACGCACAGCCCCAGGGAGAGCCTGAAGGTCAGGAGGAAGGGACTCCCCAGGGCAGAGGACAGAACACACCCCGACTTGTTTATTTTGCTAAATACGCACAGCAATGGGAGACAGTGAAATGTCTGTGTCAGTGTGTGGTGCGTTCTCTTTATAGGACCCAACTCGAACAGTAACAAGTTTTCCTCCCTTGTCTGCATGCTGAGCATGTAAACTTGGTTTAAATATAGTTGTCAAAACTGAGAGTTCATAAACAATATTAGAACCATGGAATAAAATGTTATGGAGCCACTAATTTTTAAAATATTATTTGATGACATAGTTGTCATACTAGTAGTATGTTGTTGGTATAATGGTTAGGTCTGAATTTTATTTTAAAGAGCAGAGCAATCTATACACGTGTATCGTGTGCACATGTGCAGATCATTGAGCGGGAAAGGCTGTGAGAAAGGCGCCAAGTGCTCCCACATCTGCAGCTGCTTGGTCAGCTCACAGGCTGGCTGTCGGTAGTGATCACTTTATTTTTTTAATTTTTTAAATATATTTTATTGATTTTTTACAGAGAGGAAGACAGAGGGATAGAGAGTCAGAAACATCGATGAGAGAGAGACATCAATCAGCTGCCTCTTGCACACCCCCTACTGGGGATGTGCCCAAAACCAAGGTCCATGCCTTTCACCGGAATCGAACCTGGGACCTTTCAGTCTGCAGGCTGATGCTCTGTCCACTGAGCCAAACCGGTTTTGGCAGCCCTGATCACTTTAAATCAGAAAAAAAGTACATTGTATTTTTCAAACAAACTTATATTCTCAGAATAATGTAACATGTAACTTTTTGATAAGGGAAAAAACAAGTGGAAAACTAGCTGGTTTTAAATTTTAATTTATTATTTAAACTAATGAAAAGATTGAGTTGTGTGATGACTAACATATTGAAGTGCATTAATGCCAAACACTTTGTGAGGAGCCTCAGCAAGCATAGTACGAGCCCTGGCCAGGTTGCTCATTGGTTAGGTCGTCGTCCCAATTTGCCAAGGCTGCAAGTTCCATACTGGGTCAGGGCACCTGCAGGAAGCAACCAGTGAGTGCATAAATAGGTGGAAGATAAGTTGACAGTTCTCTCTCTTTCTCCCTCCCTTCCTCCTTCCTTCCCTCCCTCTCTCCTCCTCCCTCTCCTCAAATCAATAATTTTTTAAAAAAGGACTTTCCTTTTTAAAAAAAACAGTATAAAGTAGAAACATTTTTTCTTACTGAATTGTATTATCTTCTCCTTAGGGTCGTCTCTTTTATACCTGTGATGCACCCAGAGCTGACAGGTGTAACTTTTTTAAGTGGTTTGAAGAAGCGACCCCAGGACACATCACACAGGAGGACTCTGCACCCGCCCTGGTGCTCAGTGACGTGAAGAGCATTGGCTTGTACCTCCGGAGCCAGAGCATCGCCCTCTACGAGGAGTGCCAGCTTTCTGTGAGGTGTGTGCTCATAGCAAACAGCGTCTCTAACAGAGAGCGGTCCCCTAGGTTCCGAGGGAGGCTGAGGAGATAAGGTGCCTAAAAGCACATCTCGTGCTTCCTGCTGAGGGGAACAGTGCCCTAACGCCATGCTGGCCCCTCTCTGCATCCAGCGATACCAGGTAACTGCAGGCATGTTATTTTTCTAATCGTTCTTATACATAGTCCCAATCCCAAGGGAAACTCTGCTGAAGCAGCCACAGCGTGGCTTTGATGAGGGCAGGGTTGGCCATAGGTGGTGGCCTGCCACAGCCCATGTAGGTAGCAAGTGCTGCGTTTGGAAACATGTTTCATAGCACCAGGACTGCCCAAAAGGGAGCTATTATATACTGAGCATGTGCATGATAATTTAGTAATGTTAACGGAAGAAAAAACCCACTGAAACCTGTAAAGAATTTTAGTGAGTTTATTTGAGCCAAACTGTCGACATATGCTGGGAAGCAGAACCTCAATGGGTTGAGATAATGCTCTGGAGAATGGCGGGTTACATTTCTATATTTATACACTGAAATCAAAGGAAGGGGACGTAGGTGAGTTACATGACATTCATTGGTGATAGATTAGGGAGGTGGGACAGAGCAAAGTGGGGAAACCTCTGGGATAGGGTAAAAGGTGAAATGATGAACATGAGCTTCTTTTACAGAGATGGATACAGGATACTCTAACGTAAATAACAGTTGACAATTAACTTGATAACAATAACAACGAGGGAATGTCTCGAGGCCATTTGTTGTGCCCTGAAAGTTCCAGGGTAAAAAGGAAGTTACAAGTTACCCAGACATCTCACAGATGTGTTATCTTAGAGGCAAAAAGGCAAATGGGCTCTGGAAAGAAGATCAAAGTTGATCTTTGTCAGGTGAAATATCGGTCTAGGACATGACTACCCACTACAACCTGTTTGTAGTTAGATATTTTATTTTCAAACCATCTTTTGTGGTTATTTTAGATCTCTGAGTTTGCAAGACTGCCACGCAGGCCTCCCCTGAGCTTGTCAGGTTAGCATGTGGCTCTTTTCTTTCACAGTAAGAACAGAGTGCACTGGAGCTCCCATGTGCTGGGCACTCTGCTAAGCACTTTGAGTGTCTAGCAGTCCTCATACTCACCTCTAAGCTGGGAATCAGGGGCTGACTTGTTATTTCCATTTGACAGTCACACGCTCCTTACGCTGAGATGCCTTTTCTATCTCAGTCTCTTGTAAAACAGGAGGGCTGCTGCCGCCTTCCTTTGACACAGCATGTTTTTATTTGTATGTATGTCTGAAAGAACGTGAGCATACATACATCCTGGTTCTTAGCTTACTGTATTTTAAAACAGTTGTGCTTTCAGGTTTCAGTTATAAAATAAATTAGTCCTGGGGGTGTCATGTCCAGCATGCTGACTATGGTTAGCAATACTGTATACAGTCTGTTTAAAAGTTGCTAAGAGGGTAAATCTTAAAAGTTCTCATCACAAGAAAAAATGTAACTACACATGTTATGTAGACTTACCACAGTAGTCTTGTCACTGTCTATAAGAATTGCGCTGTACCCCTGAAGCTAATATGAAATATGTGCCAGTTATATTTCAATCAACAAAAAATTTGTACCTTAATATTCAAATTCATTTTTGTTTTTTTTACTCATTTTGCAGAAAAGGATTTGATTTTCAAAGAAAACAGTGTGGCAAACTAAAGAAGTTTATGACCGTAAATCCTGACTTGTATAATGAACCTAAAAGCAAACTGTATCTCAAGCTGAGTCGGAAGGAAAGTTCTTCAACTTATAGCAAAGGTAGGCTGGTTTGATCGTGTCAATGCCTCAGGCTCTGTACACTCTCTATATTTATCTTTCAAATTTTGTTACTTTTACTTAATTAACCAAGAACCGTTAATTTCCCGCAGAGCAGCGGAAGTGACTGGAAGGGATTAAAGTCCTGTTCCTTTTAGGAGCAGGACTAGGGTGCTTAGTGCAGTCCCTTCCGCAGTGAGCCACCTCCGCTGTCAGTGGACATGCCCCCCACCCCACCGCCACACACAGCTGGTTCACCTGAATCCCAACCTGTGGCTCCTCAAAATGTCTCTTAAGCGCATGTAGCCGAGTAATTGGGTGTTGTACATTCTGATTTAACAGAAATGTTTATATGCAGTGAAATATAAAACCAGTTTTTGATTGTATTGCTACCTTTAAACAATGTATGTTTCCTAAATAATTGGAATATAACTCAGAAATCCAAATTTGTCCTGGAAAACTAAAACAGTCAAAAAGTACAAAATCACAAATATTTATAACTATAATAAAAATTAATATTTAGTTATATAATTTATTATCTGCATACTCATAATAAACATTATATCTTAATCTTAGTTATGCTAATAACAACTTTTAGCAAAGGTGATCTATTTTAAATAGCTGTAATTTCCTCATATTTCATTATGTTATATGTATCTCAACATTTATTTTCAAGCAAAGAAACAGACTAATTCACTTCATGATAAGCACAGATCAGGAAATCAGAATTATAACCTCATATTTCATTTCTAAAGGAAACAGACGGGGCATATTTTAAAAAATCAATTTATATAACCGATGCTACTCCAATAAAATGAATAAAAAGGGAAATGGAAAAAGCTTATGTAGTTTTTTATATAAGCCTAATTTGAACACACTTAAAAAAGAAACAGACAACAAGCTTGCCTGGCCAGGTAGCTCAGTTGGTTGAGCATCAGCCCATGCACTGCCTCAATTCCAGGTCAGGACACATGCCCAGGTTGTGGGTTCGATCCCCAATGCCCAGTGGTGGGTTGTGTACAGAAGGCAAAACCAATAGGTGTTTCTCTCTCACACTGATTTATCTCTCTCTCTAAAATTAATTATATTTTTAAGACATGAGTAGCTTTAAAAAGTAAAATATTTCTATCCTCAAAAGAGATTTATTCAAATAGGAGTTTAAATAATGGGCTTGTTAAAAAAAACAAAGGCAGAAAAAGAATTTTTAGATGGTCAAGTTCAGTCATCACATGTGGCTTTTCCCTGGGAACACAGCAAGTTCTGATGCTGTCCCTCCAGCCTCCTGCCGGCCCCAGGAGGACAGCAGCAGCTGTGTCTGTTTTGAGTGTCCAAGTCCTCTGTGCTTCTGGCAAGCTGACGCTTAAATTGAGGTTCCTTCTTCTGAAAACCTGAGTTTTGCTTTCAGAGCCTGTTCTCTGATTTCTTTCTTTTTAAAAAGTATATTTTATTGATTTTTTACAGAGAGGAAGGGAGACGGATAGAGAGTTAGAAACATCAATGAGAGAGAAACATCCATCAGCTGCCTCCTGCACATCCCCACTGGGGATGTGCCCTTGACCGAAATCGAACCTGGGACCTTTCAGTCCACAGGCCAATGCTCCATCCACTGAGCCAAACTGCTGAGGGCTGTTCTCTGATTTCTTCCCAAGCTCTTTGATCCAGGTGAGTGGAAAAGCTCTGATTCAAATGTGCTCACCACATCCCTGGCTTGTTTTGGTCATTTAAAAAAAAAATAAATCTTTATTGTTCATATTATTACAAAAGTTCCTCATTTTTTTCCTCTTCCACCAGGTTCCCTTTCCCCACCCCCCTTGTCCTCATCCATAGGTGTTCAGTTTATGTTCAGTCTCTTCCCACACCCCCCCTCTCCTCTTTTCCCCGAGAATTGTCAGTCCACTCCCTTTCGGTACCTCTGATTCTATTATTTTCAACAGTTAATATTGTTCATCGGGTTTTTTAATTCCCTTGGTTTTTAGATTTACTTGTTGATAGTTACATATTTGTTGTTCATAATTTTTATCTTTATTTTCTTCCTCTTCCTAAAGAACCCCCTTCAGCAATTCATATAATTCTGGTTTGGCAGTGATGAACTCCTTTAGCTTTTTTTTAATTTTATTTGTGAAGCTCTTTATCTGGCCTTTGATTCTGAGAGATAGCTTTGCTGGGTAGAGTATTTTTGGCTGTAGGTTCTTGTTATTCATCACCTTGAATATTTCTTGCCATTCCCGTCTGGCCTGCATAGTTTCCTGTTTAGAAATTAGTTGATAATCATATGGGTGCTCCTTTATAGGCAACTAACTACCTGCTTTTCTCTTGCTGCTTTTAATATTCTCTCTTTGTCTTTTGCTCTTGGGATTTTAATTATGATGTGTCTTGGTGTGGTCCTCTTTGGATTCTTTTTGTTTGGGGTTCTGTGTGCTTCCTGGACTTGTAAGTCTATTTCTTTCACCAGGTGGGGGAAGTTTTCTGTCACTATTTCTTTCAATATGTTTTCGGTATCTTGCTCTCTGTCAACTTCTGGGATTCCCATAATTCTGATGTTGGTTCGCTTGAAGTTGTCCCAGAGGTTTCTTACACTATCTCCAACTTTTTGGATTCTCTTGTCTTCTTGCTTCTGCAGAGGAGTGTCCTCTGGCTCTTTGTGTTCCAAATCTTTGACTTGATTCTTGCAATCTTCCATTCTGTTTTTAGGACTCTGTATAATATTTTTTAATTCAGAGAATGTATTCTTTATTTCTTGTTGACCCCTTATTATTTCTTGTTGATCCCTTATTATTTCTAGTTGATCTTTATTATTTCTAGTTGATCCCTTTTCATATCTTCATAGGTCTTGTTTATTTTATCGGCCTTTTCTAGGAGATTCTTGAAAAACCTTATAAGCGTGGTTTTGAACTCTATATCCAGTCGCTTTTTGTCCTCCATTTCTTTCGTTTGTGATCTGTTTCCTTGTCTCAGCATTTTCGCTGCTTCCCTGAGTTGGTAGGGTGGCAGGATCAGCTGTATCTATGCCAGGAGACAGCCTTATTCGACTAGACTTGGAAAACTGCAAGAGCCTCTGTGCTCAGCTTGGATGGGGCGGAGTTTCAGGGTGGAGCCTACAGCCTTGGTTTCCGGTTAGCCCCGCCCTATGAGGTTCCTGAGTCTCAGTGTTCCTCAGTGTCCTTTGGTCCTTGCTGCAAGCACCTCTGAGAAAAAGGTGCCCTAGAGTTTCGCCTGCTATCAGACAGTCTAGTCTCTCCCCCAACGAGCCTGCAACTGGGGTTCAGTGCAGTTGGAAGTGGGGTTAAGAGCAGTCCGGAGCTTATGTCTCCTTCTCGCTAGGGCAATCCAGCAGCTCAATCAACAGTCTGTCCTCTGCGTGAAATGTGCGCGACTCAGGGGCTCTGCCTTTTGCCGCTCCCCTGAGCTTCCACCTTACAGCCCAGATTCCCTCTGTATGAGCCTGGGGCCCGAGGGTCTTGCCCAGAACTGGGGTTTTGTGTTGTCGGAACTGGGACTCAGCACAGTCCGGAGCTTTTGTCTCCTTCCCGCTCCGGCAATGTAGCAGCACAGTCAACAGTCAGTCCTCTGCGCGCAATGTGGGCGACTCTGGGGTTCTGCCTTTCGCCGCTCCCCCGAGCTTCCCGCCTTACAGCCCAGATTCCCTCTGTATGTGTCTGGGTCCCCAGGGTCTCACTCAGAACTGGGGTTCAGTGCTGTCGGAACTGGGGTTCAGCACATTACGGAGCTTTTATCTCCTTCCTGCTAGGGAACATTAGCCAATCACTTAGCCGCCCCTTCTCTCCGGCTCAGTCCTCTCTGCGCACGCAACGTGTCTTCGTACCTTAGGTTTTTACAGCTCCTCTGATTTTCCTTCTGTTTTTCTCTTTCCTTCTCATTGTAGAATTTCCAGTCAGTCAACTTTCCTGTAGTTCTGGATAATGTCCACTTTATATTTTAGTTGTATTTTTTGAAATTGTTGTGTGAGGCTGCAGTTAGGTGGTTACCTATGCCACCATTTTGGTTTCTCCTCGGTCATTTCTTTTACCCTGACAGGTTTCAAGTATGTCTCCTCAGGGAACACTTTTTAGGTGGATTTTTGTTCCAAAACCGAACACTGGCAACTGCTTTCCTTTTTCAAGTCTGCTTGGCATTTCCAGGGAAGATGTCACCAAGGTCATTGTCCTCGGGCAGGGCGGCCTGCTCAGCCTTCCCTCCCGCTGCGTCACCCCGCTCTCCCCTCCAGGTAGCTCTCCACGTTAAGGACTCTTCTCTTCCTGTGAAGCCACACTTCCGTTTTTGGGTCAGCAGGGGCTTCTGGGGTTCAGAGGGGACTCAAAGTCCTGTTCAAGGATTAAGGGGGGATTTGGAACAGTCACAGCTTCTGGTCCAGGCTCCATCCTGCCTATTTTTCTTTTGAATTACTTCCTGGTTTCTTTGGCAATATTTTGGCTCCCTGGTCTTTTTTCTCACCAAGGCACATCATGCTGTGCCTTCATGGTAAGTGCAATGGGAGGCCTGATCGACACTGCGTATAGGGAAATGCTGATCTCTATTATTTCTTCAGATAATCTCCCTCTTCTTTATATTTATTTCACTAGGACTTTTATTATTCAGATGTCAGCACTTATGAATCTAATCTCTAAATATCTTCACATTTCTTTTACATTGTCTGGGTTTTTGTTGTCTTTCTTCTAAATTACTTGCTTTTCTAATGTATCCATTCTCTTTTTATCCTCTTGATTACACTTTAATTACCATATTTTTCCATACGAATACTGTTGTTCCTTTCCTTTTCAGGGGTTCTTGCTCCTGTTTGCATTGCTGCACCTTCCCTCGTTTCCCTCTTCCCCTCGCTCACTGCCTGCTATGCCCATCTGTCTGCTATCTCCTTCTCTGAAGGGCTCCGAGGCCCAGGGTTTCTATTCAGGGCCCTGTGCCCCTTCAGTGGTCATTGTGTTGGCCTGTGACCTGTTCCCTGGGATCTCAGCTGTTCTCTGGCAGTGCGTCCGGGAGGCTGGCCGGGCTCAGTGCTCCCATGACTCAGGGAGGTGGCTCAGCCCCAGGCTCCATTTATGGCTTCTGTCTGTGGATAATTTACTTAACGTCTGTCCAGAGAATCATAGTAATCACACCTACCTGACATGTACAGTGCTGTTGGCCTAGAATATAACATAGGCTAGTGCAGGGGTGTCGAACTCAATCAGAGAAGGGGCCAAAATCTAAAATCCAGCCTAAATCGCGGGTCGAATGGTTTACTGAACAGTCATAAACTGACAATGTTAACCAGAAATGTGAATTTAAAATGAGTGGAACAATCTTTTCCTTAACAGTGCTGTTAACCAACTCACATGCTATCAAGCAAAACAGTAATATTGGTATCAAGCAAAACAGTAATATTGGAATGTACCTAAAATGCTCATTGTTTTGTTTTCTGGCTAGATGTCTGACACCGTTTTCCCCGGATCAATGAGTCAATGTTCGGTTTTATTTCTTGGGCTGTAGCAACCCGCAAAACAGCATGGAGGTTGTCATTGGTAATGCGTGATCTGTGCTTGTTTTTGTTCAGATTCATTATTGAAAACATCTGTTCACAAAGATAGGTGCTCCTGAACATGGATAGAATACGGGCAGCATGAAGTCGGAGCTCTGGCATTGAGTCAGGGGGCAGTAGAGGGTAGAAGTCCTCAATTTCAACATCCTGAAACCTTGATTTCAGGCCACTGTCAGACTGAAGTTCGATTATCTCCATCTGAAGGTGATGGGGCACATTGTTGACATCAACTGTAAAAGGATTGGCAAAGATGTCAAAGCCTGAGTGCTGTGTTCTAAAGTCAGAGAAGCGCCGCTCAAATTCACTTAGTAAACGGCTAACTTTGGTAGCCAGCCGACTGCAAGGAAAAGTACCAGAAATAGTGGTTGAGATACTCAAACAAACGGGAAAGTGGACAAGATTGTCCTGTTCCAGTTGGGACTTCCATAGTTGAAGTTTACGCTGGAATGCTGTGATCATGTCAGACATCTTCGTGATGACTTGTTTGCGTCCCTGCAGCTTCAGATTCAGTTGGGCGAGATGCTCGCATATGTCACACATCATAGCAAAATCACATAGCCAGTTCAGGCAAGGGCTTTCCTTTACTTTCCATGAAAAGAGCAATTTGTTCTCTGAGCTCAAAAAATCTTTTGAGGACTGCGCCCTTGCTCAGCCATCTTACTTCTGTGTGGTATGGCACGTCTCCATGCTCTGCACCCACCTCCTGTAAAAACTGCTGGAACTGGCGATGATTCAGGCCACGTGCCCGTATAAAGTTAATAGTTTTAATGACTGTGGTCATTATGTCATTCATGTCCAGAACTTTTCCACACATAGCCTCTTGGTGGATAATGCAATAAGTAATCAAGGGTGTGTGGCAGTGACTTTTTTGCATTCTTTCCTTCATTAGTCCAACCAAGCCTTTCTTTTCCCCGCACATTGAAGGTGCGCCATCGGTAGTTAGTCCCACCAACTTTTCCCAGGGTAATTTAAAATTATTTATAGATTTCTCCACAGCCTCAAATATATCTCTACCAGTCGTCGTCCCATGCATGGCAGCTACGTCCAAAAGTTCCTCAGTGACAGAGAGGTCGGTCTTCGTAGCACATATAAAGATGGACAGCTGCGCTGTATCAGTGTTGTCTGTGCTTTCATCGATAGCAAGTGAAAAAGCAAGATAACTGCATGCCTGTTCGGCCAGCTGTGATGATAGATTTCCTGAGAGTTCTTGAACTCTATCTGCAATGGTGTTTCTTGACAAACTGACATTTTGAAAACTCTGTATCTGGTCTGGGCATACTTGCTCACACACTTTTAGCATGCATTGCTTCAAAAAGGCACCCTTTGAAAAACACCTTGAAGTACGGGCAATTTCTTCAGCCATTATAAAGCTTGCTTTCACTGCAGCATCATTTTTCGCTGTAGCCTTTGTAAACATTTGCTGCTGTGATTGTAGTTTGCCTTTTAGTTCTTTAACAATTTTATGCTTTTCTTCCAAAGTATATTTGCCATACTTAACATTATGTTTGGTGTCAAAATGACGACATATATTGTACTCTTTCATCACCGACACTGTCTCATAACACAATATACACACTGGTTTGCCCTCTCTAAGCACAAACATGTATTCATTTTCCCATTTGTCATTAAATTGTCTGCCTTCACCGTCAACTTTTCTTTTCCTGGACATTTTGGGATCAATATTGGCAGTAAAAGATGTAGTTTATTGGAAATCTGCGTTAGAAGGAAAAAGTTGAAAACTGCACAGGGATAGCTTGATTTGGCAGATGGAGTGGAGAAAAAAAAAGTCAGTCAATAAATGCCTGGCTTGGTACAGATAGCAGATTCTGTTGCGATTTTTATGCCTGCACTTTATGCCAGGAACTGGCAGCTTCTGCTGAGTATTTTTTATGCCCGCACACTCACTCTCTCCTCTGCTCTGCCACCCGCACAACCACATCGGATGCCGGACTATAGGTCACGCCTCCTGAATCTCGCGTGACTTGTTATCTATGTGCATGCGTAATAGATAGCAAGTACGGCGGCCGGCGAGATCACAAGCCTCCTATGTCACCGCACGTCATTGTGATGGAACGCAGCGGAGTGCAGTGATGACAGCGCGGTGCGGGCCACATTGCAAGGCCTGGCGGGCCGGATTTGGCCCGCGGGCCTTGTGTTTGACATGTGTGGGCTAGTGTGTCTTCCTAGCAGCAAATCCCGTCTATTGAGACCTGCAGATGACTGATCTGCTCGCTGGTCATGGTGCCCAGTACTCATGCACATGGCCGCCCCTCCTCACTCACATCCCTCCCTGGTCACTGCCCCGGAGTTGGCCCCGAGCCTCTATGTTGAGGGTCACATGCCCAGTTTCAGTCTCAGGACAGACCCTGGAGTCAGTGGCTCAGGAGTGATGCCCCACTCACTTCCTACACCCACAGCCACAGCTTCCCGTGGCTGCCGAGCTTGGGGGTTTCCTGAAGTCCCCCGAGAAAATTCTCTCTGTCTTTTCTCTTTCCTCCCAGATCTCCTTCCCATCATCTGCAGGGATTAGTAGTTTCCAAGCTTAGTAGATTTTATCATTCCATAAGAATCTCCCTTCCTAGAAGTGGGGGTGGTCTCCTGCGCGGTCCTGGTCTGTGCGGTCATTGCAGTGGGACGTCGGAGAACGGAGCGGGAACACACTTCTCCTGTCAGCTGTCGTGAAGCAGACATCTTTCTACAAATTGTGGCAAATGTTTAAGAAAGTAAATATTAGCAAATGGGAATAAATTGTTTTGATATGTTACCTCAATTGGAAAATACTTTAAAATAAATTCGGTGTAAAATATACTGTAGGGTAGCTCAGCTTTTTCTAAAATAGTTTCCTAAACATATTTACTGAAATGGCAGTTCTCAGGGGGCACTGATAAGTGATCGTAAAGAAAAGGGGGCCTGCGGCTGGATGGGCTGGGAAAGGGCTGAGTTAACACAAGCTCAGCCAGGCCTGCCAGCCTCGCAGTGCTGCTGTGCTCTGGGCTTCCCTGGGTGGCACTGTGCCTGCGAGCCGTCTTCCTGAGACCGATGAGCCTCGCTGGATCAGTTATTTGTAGAAGTTGTTTAGATCAGGATTATAAAGAATGCATATGTACAGTAAGCATTTTATCTTAAAATGGATGAATATTTTTATTTAATGAGATTTTGACAGAGTCAAGGCTTTTGTTCAGAATGTGGGTTTTTGATTGGAGATCCATTCATCGTTCTTTTTTTTTTTTTTTTAAGGATTTTTTTAAAAAATATATTTTATTGATTTTTTACAGAGAGGAAGGGAGAGAGATAGAGAGCTAGAAATGTCGATGAGAGAGAAACATCGACCAATTGCCTCTTGCACACCCCCTACCGGGGATGTGCCCGCAACCAATGTACATGCCCTTGACCGGAATCGAACCTGGGACCTTTCAGTCCGCAGACCGACGCTCTACCACTGAGCCAAACCGGCTTCGGCCATTCATCGTTCTTGTATAAACCATCCCCACAGGGCACCTCCATGAACATGCCCTCTGACCTGGGCAAGCATGTACACACCTTGGAAGCAGTCTGAGTGGAAAGCAATTTCCATTTGCTCACTCTCTTTTCTCATGTTGTACACTGATCTCCTCTGTAGTTGAATCAGGAGTGTTTTTTTGTATTTTGGTTCCCTTTCTTTTTAAATATATTTTATTGATTTTTTACAGAGAAAGAGAGAGGGTTAGAGAGCTAGAAACATTGATGAGAGAGAAACATTGATCAACTGCCTTCTGCACACCTCCTATTAGGGATGTGCTGGCAACCAAGGTACATGCCCTTTACTGGAATTGAACCTGGGACCTTTCAGTCTGGAGGCTGATGCTCTATCCACTGAGCCAAACCGGTTAGGGCTGGGTCCCTTTCTTTTCTTTTTTAATTTAATAAATCTTTATTGTTCAGATTATTACAATTGTTTCTCCTTTTTTTACTCCCCATAGCTCCCCTCCACCCGGTCCCTACTCCACCCTATGCCCTTACCTCCCCCCGCTGTCCTCATCTATAGGTGTATGATTTTTGTCCAGTCTCTTCCCATACCCAGACTCAGACACCCCTTTCCCCCTGAGAATTATCAATCCCCTTCCATTTTATGTCCCTGATTCTATTATATTCACCAGTTTATTCTGTTCCTCAGATTTTTAATTCACTTGACTTCTAGATTCACTTATTGATAGATACATATTTGTTGTTCATAATTTTTATCTTTACTTTTTTCTTCTTTTTCCTCTTTTTAAAGAACACCTTTTAGCATTTCATATAATACTTGTTTGGTGATGATGAACTCCTTTAGCTTTTCTGTGAAGCTTTTTTTTTTTTTTAAATATATTTTAATTTTTAAAATTGTTTTTTTAAAAAAATATATTTTATTGATTTTTCACAGAGAGGAAGGGAGAGATTTAGAGAGCTAGAAACATCGATGAGAGAGAAACACCGACCAGTTGCCTCTTGCACACCCCCTCCACCGGGGATGTGCCCGCAACCAACGTACATGTCCCTGACCGGAATTGAACCTGGGACCTTTCAGTCCGCAGACCGATGCTCTACCACTGAGCCAAACCAGTTTCGGCTGATCTGTGAAGCTTTTTATCTCTCCTTCAATTCTGAATGATAGCTTTGCTGGGTAGAGTAATCTTGATTGTAGGTTCTTGCTATTCATCACTTTGAATATTTTTTGCCACTCCTGTCTGGCCTGCATAGTTTCTGTTGAGAAATCAGCTGATAATCGTATGGGTGCTCCTTGTAGATAGCTAACTGTTTTTCTTTTGTTGCTTGTAAGATTCTCTCTTTGTCTTTTGCTCTTGGCACTTTAATTATGATGTGTCTTGGTGTGGTCCTCTTTGGATCCCTTTTGTTTGGGGTTCTGTGTGCTTCCTGGACTTTAAGTCTATTTCTTTCACCAGGTGGGGGAAGTTTTTGGTCATTATTTCTTCAAATAGGTTTTCAGTGCCTTGCTCTCTCTCTTTTTCTAGCGCCCCCCCCCCCCCCCCCCCTTCGTAATTCTGATGTTGGTACACTTGAAGTTGTCCCAGAGGCTTCTTACACTATCTTCAACTTTCTGGATCCTCTTCTCTTCTTGCTTCTCTGGAGAAGTGTCCTTTGCCTCTTTGTATTCCAAATCTTTGACTTGATTCTTGCATTCTTCTAGTCTGCTGTTGGGTCTCTGTATAATATTTTTTATTTCAGTCAGTGTATGCTTAATTTCTAGTTGGTCCTTTTCCATTTCCTCAAGGGTCTCTTTCAAATCCTTGAGGGTCTCGCTAAATTTATTGGCCTTTTCTAGGAAATTCTTGAAAAACCTTATAGGTTTTGAACTCTATGTCCAGTCATTTCTTATCCTCCATTTCTTTCATTTGTGATCTGTTTCCTTGTCTCCTCATTTTCGCTGCTTCCCTGAGTTGGTAGGGTAGCTTTGTGTGCTTGGTGTCCTATATGGTTCAATGGGTCAGCCTCCCAGTTACCTGATGTGGACACTCTTGGTGCACTCCTTTGTGGACTGTGTGTACAGCCTTGTTGTAGTTAAGTCTTGATTGCTGTTGGTGTCACTGGGAGGAATTGACCTCCAGGCCAATTGGCTGTGAGGACCTGCTGTGTCTATAATGGAATAATTGCTGTGCTGGAGACATGTTTATGGGGCAGGACTTGTTCCAGTAGGGCTTTGTGCTCACTGAGTCTGCCTCTTGAATGTGTCCCTTATGAGAGGAGTTGAAATCTGGTGTCGTCTCACACTGACCACTAGATACACTAGCTTCTGGGTCTCCAATGGGGTACAGGTCAGTTACTGTCTAGGCCATCCAGCAGGAACTACAGTTTTCTTCTCTTTGCTTGGGACTTGGCGGGTTTGGAGCTGCAGTTTATTTCTTTAAGCTGCCACAGTGCAGGCCATTTATATGCAAAAGCGCTGTGTGGAGCCTGGGCGAGTTTGTAGAATGTGCGGGGTGAGGCCTTAGGGCGGGGCATGGTGGGGTCTCCGGGTGTCACTAAGCAATGGCTGCCAGCAGCTGTCTCTGCCTTTCTGCGTGTCCAAGTCCCCGCGTCCTGGTGCTCCAATGCAGTAAACAATGATTGCTGCACGCACCTCTGCAAAAGAGTCACCCTCACTTTGGGACCCACTGGCCGACAGACCAGCTTCTCCCCGTAGATGTCTGTATACCCCGCGTGTCCCCAGAAACTGGATTTCAAAGTGATGGGGAGCTTGTTTCCCTTCAGGTTAAAAAAAAGCTGTGTGCCCAGTTGCTCGCCACCAGCCCGAGTTGTGTGCCTCTGTACCTCAGCTTTTCAGCGCTTGTGCTCCTTTCTCTTTCCTTCTAGTTGTAAGACTTCCATTCAGCCAGCTTTCCTGTGGTTCTGGGTGATGACGTTTTGTCTTTTAGTTATAGTTTTGAAATCGTTGTGCGAGGTGGCAGATTAGTTGTTTACCTTTGCTGCCATCTTGGTTTCTCTCTGGGTCCCTTTCTTTAGCAAATCCTTTAAATTAAGTCTTTCTAAATTGTTTGCTTAGATTTTCTTAAAACAGTTTTTTTCTTCATGTTCATAATGGCTGAAATAATACAGGATTAAGTTATATGATTATAATAACAGAAACAAATGGTATAAATAAGTTTTAGAACTAACACAGTTTTAAAAAAGACAAATACAGTTGACTCTTTTTTAACTTTCTTTAAAAAAAATATGTTTTTATTGATTTGAGATAGAGAGCGAGGAAAAAAACATCAGTGTGAGAGAGAAACATTTATTGATTGCTTCTCATGCACACTTCAGTTGTGGATCAAACCCACTACCTGGATGTGTGCCCAGACCAGGAATCGAATAGGTGCCCTTTCAGTGCACATGGTGATGCTTAACTAACTGAGCCACCAGCCAGGGCTAGAGTTGACTCTTTGCAAGCGTTAATTCTGGCGGTGGTAGAAACTGTGCTTAGATGTTCGTGCAGTGGCCTGCTGGCCGCGGGGTCACAGTGTGCGCTGGGGATGGGTGGGCAGGCTCTACAGAGAGAAGGCAAACTGTTCATTCTCTGCAGCTAGCAGAAGTCTGGGAAGAGACTGCATTCCATCCATGGACTGCCAACCTTTTCTGAGCATGGAAACCACTATACCGCAGAGCATCTCTAGACCAGCGGTTTTAACCTGTGTGCCGCAGAATGTTTAAAACCTGCAGTTCCTGCCTATTGAGTCAGGGGCACTGACCTCTTTTCCCTCAGATTGTCAGATAAAAATTGACAATAGCCCACCAACAATAGCCATCCGGTGTGAGTGATTTAAAATTGTAACCTATTTTTTTTTAATATTTTGTGTGTGCCACACCGAATCTTAGTAATTAGTTTGTGTGCCATGAGATGAAAATAGCTGCTCTAGACTAATAGTATACATGGGGAAAGTCTGATGTAGCTATAAGGCTGTTCTAGAAGAGAGGAGTCAGATGTTGTCTGCTTTAATTACACTTTTTTATGATAACTTTAAAACCATGAAAGTAATCTAATTAAAAACATAAAGTGGTATATGTTCAGGTCCTCATTTGGGTGGAATCTTGCAGATGACAATACCAATTTTGTTTTTTGAAAATAGTGTCGGACTAGGCACCTAAGAAATCTAAGTAGCTCTGGATTGAGCATAGTCCCGAGTCCTTTCCATGTCTGTTTTCAGACGATCTGTGGGTGGTCTCCAAAACCTTGGACTTCCAGCTGGACACGTTCATTGCCTGCAGCGCTTTCTTCGGACCCTCGTCCGCCAATGAGGTGGAGCTGCTTCCTCTGAAAGGCTACTTCCCCTCCCGGTGGCCCACAGACAGTGAGTATGGCCACGCCTCGTTTACCAGAGAGGACAGGCGTGAGGCGCTGCGAGCTGGAGTGCTCATCGTGGGGTTCTTTGATTAGAGCTGAGAAAAAGCACCCACTTCTGCCTCCTGTATTGTGTCCCTAGAAACGTGTGTGACAGGTGACGCTGTAAATGTTCCTGCAGTTCAAGCCCCAGAGTGCTATCAACGCCCAAACCCCCTGACCCTCGCTGAGGTACTTTGTTGAGGTTGCATTTACAGGGTATATACCTGATTTTTATTTTTTTATTTTTTATTTTTTATTTATTTATTTTTAAATATATTTTATTGATTTTGTTCAGAGAGGAAGGGAGAGAGAGAGAGAGTTAGAAACATCGATGAGAGAGAATCATCGATCAGCTGCCTCTTGCACACCCCCCACTGGGGATGTGCCTGCAACAAGGTACATGCCCTTGACCGGAATCAAACCCGGGACCTTTCAGTCCGCAGGCCGACGCTCTATCCACTGAGCCAAACCAGTCCCGGCATATACCTGATTTTTAAATAAGAATTTTGTCAAATAATTTCTTGTATTTTAAGTTTTATTCTCTTGGTATACTTAATTTCCTTGGTTCCTTATTCTAGTCAGGCACATTATAAACAAATAATTTACTTTCACATCGGAAGTAGTCTTCAGATTTTGCAAGGAATTTGGAGAGCAGGTGAGTGGAGGGTGTTTTATGTGGAGGGATGTTGCCTTTAGCCCTGGGAGCTCCTGGTGAGGCCGGGCCATCAGCCGCATTCACTGGAGGGCCAGTGCCACCGTTGGTGAACCTGGGTCTCCCGCATTGGCAGCTCTGGGATTTCTGACGTCCAGGATTTGGCCCATGACTAATTAAAGACATAACATTTAGTGACTCATTCACGTATTTCATATAAGTTTTAACTTGTGTGTGTGTGAGAGAGTGTGTGTGAATCCTCACCCGAGGAGAGAATGGAAGGGGGGATGGAAAGTGAGAGAGAAACATCAATGTGAGGGGACACATCGATTGGTTGCAGCCTGCACCCACCCCACTGGGATGTGATGGAACCTGCAACCCAGGTACATGCCCTTGCCTGGGAATGGAACCCAAGATGCTCTGGTGCGCAGGCACTAAGCTGTCGGCCAGGCTAACTCCATATTTCCTGTGGGAACGGAGTGGACAGCTGGAGTTGTCTAGTGAAGTGAACATCGGTCACTTCAGAGTCCTTAGCAATCTCACTAATTTCCTGCTTCCCATATCGCTCTATGAAGTAACTGAAGAAATGCAGCCAAGTGCTCAGAAATGACACAGATGCTGCAGGGACAGGGCGGGATGCTGAGTAGCTACGCATGTCAACCATGTGACTCCACAGTATCTGTTCGTCTGTCCATCGACTGCTGTGTGTGGCCCGCGCCCCTCAGGGTACAGTCACAGACCCACCCACAGTGTGCCTGTGCAGACGGCAGCACGGAGCGCGTGTGCCGAGGGCTTGCTGCAGCCTGGGACTGGTTTAGCACGGCTCTGAGCTGCGTGGACACTGAGGTGCTGACGGTCTTGTTGTGTGCACTGACGCCCCTCTCCACGCCCTCTCCGCAGCAGTCGTCCATGCGCTGTGGGTCTGCAACGCCAGCACCGAGCTGACCACCCTGAGAAACATGCGGGAGCACTTCAACCCCTCGACCCTGCCTCTGACACAGCACCTGTTGGCCATGTAAGTTCTTCCTGGGGGCGTGGGTCTCCAGGAAAAGTACATCCCGTACATTTGGCAACAAAATGTCATCGTCTCTCCGAGACTACTGGTGTGAGAGGACTGCGGGAGGCACACACTGTTCCCATCACCATCCGTTCCTCTAGCCCCGTTTTGGTTGGGCTAATAGAGGCCACTGCAAATTATTTTCCCATGTCAGGATAACTTCTTAAGATCATTTGAGTATTTTTTTTTATTCTTGTGTATTTTTATTCCATAAATTATGTAACATTTAAAAGAATAATTTTACATTATCAAAGTATCATATTACACACCTTAAATTTATTTACTATGTTATATGTCAGATTTATTCAATTAAAAATCTTTTTTATGCTGAAACCGATTTGGCTCAGCGGTAGAGCGTCTGTCTGCGGACTGAAAGGTCCCGGGTTCGATTCCAGTCAAGGGCATGTACGTTGGTTGTGGGGCATGTGCAAGAGGCAGCTGGTCAATGTTTCTCTCTCATCGACGTTTCTAGCTCTCTATCTCTCTCCCTCCCTCTCTGTAAAAAAATCAATAAAATATATTTTTAAAAAAATCTTTTATAATATATATATATATATATTATCAGAGAGGAGATGGAGGTGGGAGAGAGAGAGAAACATCAATGATGAGAGAGAAACATAGATTGGCTGCCTTCTGCACGCCCCACACTAGGTATGAGCCCACAACCAGGGCCTGTGCCCTGACCCGGAATCGACTCAACCACTGAGCTACACCAGCTGGACTAAACTTTTAAATAATTATTTACAGTTTGAATCTAGCATGTACATTGGTACTAGTTTTGTCTTTGACATAATCTTTATCTCATTTTTAATTTCTCAAGTATCATGCCTTTAAAAAAATGGGAAGTGATATTAAATTACTTAAAGTGACAAAACTAGTTTTGAATTTGGAATGTGATCGTCTATTTGGTTTCATTCTTCTTACCACAGTGATGTCTTGGGTTTAAAAAAAATCCATGTACTTTTAATATTTTATTTTTCTGCTTTGAAATGAACTCTGTCTTTATAGTACTAAAGCCAACTAATTTCTGACAGTTTTACTTGAAGGAGAGGCTGTATGAATTTCTGAGCCAGCCTGCATAATGAAGCCTGGGCTCCATGTCAGCACACCACGTGGTAGCTGGTACTTGTGGCAAGAAACATTTACTATTTGTGTCTCTCTATTTGGGTAGATTAACTGCTTCCTAGTGTTGTGAAGATCCCATAGTGTCTGCACGTAGTAGGTATTCAATAAATGTTCGCTTTTTTCTCTTTTGTGCTCACAAAAGGACGTTCTCTGAGGTGCTGGTAAAGTGAAAGTTAAGTTATAAAGAGTGTCAAAAGCCCCTCCTTTTTCCTTGATTTTATTGCTCCTTTTTACTAGGCCTTCGTCAACCACAGTTAGCAGTAAGAGAGTGGATAAAAGAACATTTGTCCCACCAGCCTTCTCCAACACCAAGACAAACTGTGAGCTGCCCAGCCCAGGAGCAGCCCTGCAGCTAGCCAGGGAGTTCATCCAGGCACACCAGTTGAACGAGGACCAAGCTTCAGCTCTCACCCAGATAGCAGGCATGGTGGCATCGCGCGGGCCTGCCGAGGAAGGGAAGGGGCTGCCCGCCAGCACCCTGCCCATCACCATCATCCACGGTAAGGGTCAGTGGAGGGTGCCAGGCAATACCTGGCTGTGTGGAACCCCCTGCAACCAGCACTTGATCATATATAAGTCTCTGTGACTTGGTCTGCTCCTTTGCCCCTTCCTAGTCAAATGCGATCCCAAAGGTCTCTAAGAGATGTTTGGACCCACTTTAGAAGTTGCCAGAGCAGCGTGGGCATGAGTAGTGCTGCGCCCATCACTGGCGTATTCAGGTTTGACCCAGACATCGGCCTAGAGCGGTCACAGCGATGCCAGCGTGTGGCTGTCATGGGGGGCATCAGTTTTGACGAGCAAAGCCATTATGAACTCCTAGTCAGCTCACTCCCCATCCTCCCAGCAGCTGTCCCAAATCTTCCTCCGTCCTGGCCATGCTGGCCCCTGCCCCAGCCCTGAGACAGGGTGTGCAGCTCAAAGCAGACTCCTCCGCACCTACCTTTGCCCTATTCTTATCTCTGGGCTTCGTCTCCATGAGGAGTTTGACTTTTTCTGCCGCAGAGATAACACTCCAGCTGGATTCTGTCCCCCCTCAACCCTTTCCTCTCAGACCTGCACCCCAAAGTGATCCCACTCTGTCCTGTTCTGAAGGTTTGTTTCACATCACCCTGTGGACCAAGCTGGACACTAGGTTTCCATCCTCAGTGAGTCTTTCTCTCGCTGATGAAGTGACTTTCTCTCAACCCTCCTTTCCGTTCATCCCTCCCCATCAGATGAGTCACTGAGATGTGTTGTTTCTGTCTTTTATGATGATTCCCATCAGGTCACCTGCACCCCTCAATCCAAGCCTTCACCTACCTCCACATTCCTAGTGAGTGAGACTGGGCCCTGGCGCTGGAATCCTGGACTCCGTCCCAGCTCCATCACCTATTAGTGCTGCGATCTTGGGCAGGTTACTCACCTCGTAGCTTTAATTCCTACTTTATTGTGTGGCTAGTTACACAGGTTAATAAGAGCTTCTGTCTCCTCGAGTTGAGGATTGACGTATTGACTTAGGTAAAGGCTTGGGTTCGTCCTGACGTGGGAGGCACCTGGTAAAGTGGGCATGTGTTATCATCATGATCCCCTCACACTGCTCTAATTGAGCTCATGGTCACTGGTGTCAATCCAACACCAACAGGAACCCCCACTCTGGGACGCGGTGGAGGAGACTTCCTTCAGGGAAAACAGCTCCATGGTGACAGCAGGGCTGTGAGGACAGTGACTCGGGGCAGCCCTAGCCAGCCCTCTGGCTCAGCAGCTCTGCTCTGCCCCCTGAGCCGTCCTGGCTCAGCCAGGGAGCCGCTGGTCAGTGCGGCTGGAAAGGGCAAGGGCTCCCAGAGCCAGAGGGGAGTGACTTCTGTGGAAAGAACCCCCACCCCTGGCCCCCAATTGCTTTGTTCTCATGCAAATGAGGACTCCAAATCCTCAAAGTGTGATTGGTCCAAAAGGCACTGCCCTGATTGGTCAGAATAGAGCCACACTGGTTGGTCAGAGCTGCTCAGCTCTGATTGGATGGGGAGAGCCTTAGTCCTATTGGTTGAAATCGGACGCCAGGAAGTGCTTTATAAGGGCTTGCTCCCTGAAGGGCAGTGCTTAGGAAAGCCCCTGTAGAAATGGCTGCAAAGCTTTTTTTTTCCCTTCCTTTTCTTTTATTGAACCAGTTAGCCGCCAGGAGCACTTCTTAGTAGCTGTTTTCTTTCTCAGGATTCACACTTCATATCTCCACTCAACTAGTTTTACCTAAACACTAAGTAAGTCAGTTTCCTGCTTAAGATGCTTCAGGGACTCCCCAGTCTTCAGTACAAAATTTATTTTTACCCACAGCAAGCAGAGCTCTGGGACTTGCCCCTCACCTCCCTCTCAGCCTCGCCTCTGGCCTGTGAGCTTCTCCAGCCTCTGCTGGAAGGACCTTGGCTTCCGGGGTTTGTGTGTCCTACTCCGGGCGACTCAGTTCTGCATGTTTGTGGGAAGCGTTCCCATCTCCGCCAGATTAGAAAGGTGTTCCTGCTCTGATGCAGTCACGGTGTTACCTCCCAGGTTACTACTTTTTATTAAACACATGGGACAACACTCAGAGCATGACATAAGGTTCAGGTGTACAGGTTGTCACTTGACATCTGTGTGCCGAGTCCAGTTTCCTCCCATCACACTCATCTGACCCCTCTGGCCACTTCTTCCCCCACATGTCATGTCATTACTGTTCCTTCCCTGGCTGTCTTCCTAAGTACACTGTGGTCTCACTAAGAGGCCTTTGGATTACTCATCTGTTTATCCTGGTGCTGAGCACTAATCTACAATATATCCATATATGATTTAAATATTATAATCCCTTTTATTATTATCTTAAAATATCAATTAGATTTAGACTAGTTTTTGCATAGAAAATTTTTGGTTGAGATCACAGAATTAATCCTCTTTTTTAATTTGACCAATAATAAGCAACTTATTTTGAATTCTTAATTATTGGAGAAAATACATTTTAACTATATAATTTTCTCCCCATTTAATTTGCACTTTGAACTTTTAAAGCTCGCAAGTCAAATATATTTTGCATTTCCTAGATTAATAACACTTTATATTTCTAAGAAAAATACAAGACATAATCAATTTAGAGTTTCAATTCTGTCCTCTAGATTTTTTCTGAGGCAAATTTAAACTCTACTTTTTTATTTATATTATTAAGTTTATGGTTTTTAAAAATATATATTTTATTGATTTTTTTTTTACAGAGAGGAAGAGAGAGTGATAGAGAGTTAGAAACATTGATAAGAGAGAAGCATCGATCAGTTGCCTCTTGCACACCCCCTACTGGCTCTGATTGGATAGGGAGAGCCTCAATCCTATTGGTTGAAATGGGACTGAGGGTGTGCCTGCAACCAAGGTACATGCCCTTGACCAGAGTTGAACCTGGGACTTTTCAATCCCAAGGCCGATGCTCTATCCATTGAGCCAAACTGGTTTCAGCTGTTCATGTTTTTCTTAATGAATTAGTTAAATGAAGGAGAGGGAGATGGGGACATTATTTCTTGTGCTTTCAAAAATTACTTATGATTCTGCCTTTATTTTCCTCTTCCTTCCAAACAAGTAGGAGTTTTTGGAGCAGGAAAGAGCTACTTGCTGGCAGTGGTGATTCTGTTTTTGGTGCAGCTGTTTGAAAAGAGTGACGCTCCCACCGTGGGAAGTGCACAGCCGTGGAAAGTGCTGATTTCTTCTTCCACTAACGTAGCTGTGGACAGAGTGCTCCTCGGGTGGGTATGTCAAGTGAGCGTGAGGAGCTGGTGGTGGAGGTCTGTTGTTGAGAGGGGCCATCTACCTTGGGCCCAGATGTGATACCTCTGTCTCTGACTTGAGCCATATCCATGAGATAGTAACAGGCTACTTGCTCGTTTGTAAGTCGTAGGAAATCAGATTTAAGACCTGACAGCCGTGGCACAAGGATAGGCTGTCCGCCCGTGACAAAAGTTGAATATAGCAGGAAGCACATGGGCTGAGAGATGGACTCGGGGCCCTGATCTCCTAACCCCAGATAGGCCTCTGCTCAGGGTCGTGGCAGCCGCCCACAGAGGAGCTGGAGCCTTCCTCCAGGACAGAGAGTCTGCCCACTGCTTGTCACATCTAAACTCCTGGGTCCCCACGCTCCTGTTCCTCTGGCCGCCCAGGCTGTTGCATGTGCGGGCTCCCTTTGGACGACTCGGAGGCCGTGCCTGTGCCGTGGGGTCTATGCCCGGAAGGAGCTGAAGTGCAGGTGCAGGAACTGCACAGTGCAGAGGTGAACAGCTTGAGTTGCGCCTCTGACTCAGTGAGAGGCTCTGAGGAAGCAATAGCACGGCCTGTTATGCAAAGTGCTTGTGGTTGTTTAAGATTCTATTGCAAACCCAAACAAAGATTACATACGCATTCACCCATGTTTAATGATCTGAATTTCAACATAAATGAAAAATTTGATTAGGAGAAATCTTTATGTATAAACTAGAGGCCCGGTGCATGAAATTTGTGCATGGGGTGGGGGTGGGGGTGTCCCGCAGCCCAGCCTGCACCCTCTCCAATCTGGGACCCCTTGAGGGATGTTAAAATGGGCAGTCGGACATCTCTCTCACAATTCATGATTGCTGGCTCCCAAACTGCTCACCTGCCTGCCTTCCTGATTGCCTCTAACCGCTTCTGCCTGCCAGCCTGATAACCCCCTAATCACTCCCATGCCAGCCTGATCGACACCTAACTGCTCCCCTGCCAGCCTGTTTGCCCCCAACTTCCTTCCTCTGCCAGCCTGGCCACCTCTAACTGCCCTCCCCTATAGGGTTGATTGCCTCCAACTGCCTTCCCTTGTAGACCTGGTCCCTCTCAACTGCCCTCCCTTGCAGGCTAGGTGCCTCCCAACTGCCCTCCTCTGCTGGCCACCTTGTGTCCACATGGGGGCAGCCATATTGTATGTTACTCTTGTTGAACAGGATAGAGGCCTGGTACGTGGATGGAGGTCAGTTGGTTTGCCCTGAAGGGTGTCCCAGATCAGGGTGGGGGTTCCCTCGGGGCATGGGATTGCCTGGGCGAGGGGCCTGTGGTGGTTTGCAGGCCAGCCACGCCCCCTGGCGACCCAAGCCGAGGCCCTGATATCTGGAATTTATTTACCTTCTACAATTGAAACTGTAGCCTGGAGCGGAGCCAAACCTGCTCGCTCCAGCTGCTGCCATTTTGTTTGGTTTTATGTATCTTTTATAATTAAAACTTTGTATCCTTGAGTCGAGGCCTAGGCTGGCCAGGGTGTGTGGAAAGCTTGGCTTCTGTTACCAGGGAAACCCAAGCCTCTCAACTGCTCTCTGTGGCTGTAGCCATATTGGTTGGGGTTAATTTGCATACTCACTCTGATTGGCTGGTGGGTGTGGCTTGAGCAGAGTGGTGGTTAATTTGCATATCATTCTTTTATTAGGTAGGATGTAGACTTAAAAAAACTCAACTTTATGGTGAAAATATACCATCTGTACAGATATTATATTTCTTCACAAATGTTTTATACATATACTTTGTTTTCCAACTTGGTATGATCAGTATATGTTTGTGTCTTGCTTTTAATTCTTAGAAAACATACTTTTGATAGCTCTAGTATATGCAGTGATTTGCTTATATCACACTTTAAGTCAGCCCTTCTTTCCAAGTGTTCCCCATCCTCCTATATAATAAAGAGGTAATGTGCAAATTGACTGTCACAAGATGGCCAGCATGGAAGGGCAGTTGTAGGCAACCAGGCTGGCAGAGGAGGGCAGTTAGGGGCAATTGGGCTGGCAGGGGAGCAGTTAGGTGTCGATCAGGCTGGCAGGGGAGTGGTTAGTAGGTGATCAGGCTGGCAGGCAAAAGTGGTTAGGGAAGTCAGGCAGGCAGGTAAGTGGTTGAGAGATAGCAGTCCTGGATTGTGAGAGGGATATCTGACTTCCCGTTTAGGCTCTGGCAGTCAGACATCCCTCAAGGGGTCCCAGATTGGAGAGGGTGTAGGCTGGGCTGAGGGATACACACCATGCACGAATTTTGTGCACTGGGCCTCTAGTTATACATATCATGGTGACAAAGATCCTCAAACATAAGTTTTTTTCTCCTATTCTGATTTTCTCTTTGGAAAAAGTCCTCAGCCTAGAATAAAAGATAGGAATATACTGTGTAAGCTTACACTTTATCCAGACTTTCTGAGTAAAGGTAAGAGTACATGTTTTAAGTCCTCTGTAGAATGTGTTATATTAAAACTTGTTCAGCCATATTGCATTCACATTGAGCTTAAGCATTTCACATTGACTACAAAACTAAAAGATGCTGTTACACCAACTAATTTTAATAAATATTACATGGAACTTTGTTTTGTACTCTGCTTTTTAAATAACCAGATTCTCTTTTACTGTTTTGTTTAAAGGCTTCTCAGTCTCGGATTTGAAAAGTTTGTCAGAGTGGGGTGTGTTAGGAAGATAGCCAAGCCGGTCCTACCTTACAGGTAAGAAATCATAATTCCAAAGTCACAGCGTGCTCACAGAAACACAGTCATTTTATATAACTCTTACCTTAAATGTCTTTTGAGGAAGAAGAGAGAGAGCTTTATCTTTTTCTTGGTTAACTTAGGAAATCTGTTTTTCACTTTTTTGTAATGTTTTGGAAATGGAATGAAGAAGGGTATTTTATTCTTTCTTAGCTTGCATGCTGGCTCAGAAAATGCCAGTGAGCAATTGAAGGAACTTCACGCACTGATGAAAGAAGACCTGACCCCCATGGAAAGAGTCTATGTGAGAAGAAGCATCGAGCAGCATAAACTGGGGACCAACAGGACCCTCTTGGGGCAGGTTAGGGAACTGCTGGGGGAGGAGGGGGTGGACATGACTACTGGGCGGAGGGGAGGGAACTGCTGCCTCACTTTGGTCTTGAGTTTACAGAAATCTCAGGTTCCTCGTATTCCTGCTGATGAAGGCCAGTGACCACATCCAATTAGAAAATTCATTGATTTTCCTCTTTTTTATATTTAAATCCAGAGATTAAGTATCAGCTTTTACTGGGCATTTTGCCTTGGGAATAATGGTATTCTGTGTAATGTCTAAGTCTGTGAGATGCAAATATACTTAGAACTTCCAGTGCGTGGAATGTTTTGTTGGAATTCCTTCTTAGCGAGTCAGGTTAGGGGTGTGCTTGACTGTGAGCAGGCCCGTCCGCCTGCGTGTCCAGTGCGTCCGCGGAGAACGCGGCTGTGCTGAGTGTTCAGCCTCAGCTGGAGGATGAAGTGTGTGTGGACCCTGACATGTAACACCCTGGATTGTAACAGATTCCCTGAGTGTCTGAGTGCCTGTGTCCTGCCAGTAGGCGGTGCTTTGGGAGCTGTGCCTGTTCCCATTTCTCAGGTGGCACAGAGGGCAGTGGACAGAGAGGCTGTGTCCCTGAGTGCAGGGATTCCCACCTGCAGTTCTGATCCCACCTGCAGGCTCTTTGGTAGATATGCCCTCTTGTTTTCTAAGTAGCTGCTGACGCTCACATCCCTGTGCCCAGGTCCGCGTGGTGGGCGCCACCTGCGCAGCCTGCCTGTTCCCCTGCATGGCCGGCCTGCGGTTCCCCGTGGTGGTGCTGGATGAGAGCAGCCAGATGACAGAGCCTGCCTCCCTCCTCCCCATCGCCAGGTAACCGCAGGCACGCTCAGCTCTGGTGGAAATCCTTGGCAATTCAAGTGCTACACTGATGTCTTAAAGAACCCCAGGGCGGGGGGGAGGGATTTGGAGGGCTAATGTACCAGTGTTTTGTTAGGGGCCATGTAGGCCCCCGGAGGATGGCCCTCGAGCAGGTGGCCCTGCACTTCCGGGCTGCTCACTGTGGAAGGTGCCTCTAGCCGCCATCTGAGGACCCAGCTCTAGGCTCTGCTTCAGTTACCTCCCTGCATCTCATTCCCCTGCTCAACTTCTAAAAATAGCTTTTAGATTATGAAAGGATATCAAGGAGATAAAAATAAATAAAAATGACAATTTGTCGTAAAATGTAGAAGACTGACATTTTCTAAGCTATCTCCGCCACTGAAACATGGTGCTTTTAAAGCACCTCTCACTCATGAATCCCGAGGTGGCGGGAGGAGGCCTGTCCCCAGGTGAAGGGGCGTTGGTCCCAGTTGTCGCACTTGGTCAGGATGGCAGGTTCCTATCCTGGACGGAGGAGGAGGAGGATTAGTCTCCCCGCCCAGGAGCCAGGGACAGAGGAGTCACTCTCTGGAGCACCCATTGCATACTGACACATTGTCCGTGTGCTTTATTACGTCCTCACCACGGCCATACAGGCATGGTCACATCCAGGTCACTGCTGAGTGCTCATGCTCACATAGATAACCTACGTGTTCATAGAGGGTCATAGAGCTGGGATGTGAACGTAGGTGTTTGAAATGGGGGTTCTCAGACCCAGTTCCTGGTGTGGGACGGGGGAGGGTTCCCCACCCCTCCAACAAGCAGCCCTCCGACATCAGCAGGGACCAAAACCTGCCCTCAGCTCTGACATGGTCACCCGCAGAGCCGCATGGTGAGGGCTGTCCTCCAGACCCACTTCCGACGCCAGGGCGAGGCCTAGGCTGCTGACCTACTGGGTGCAGACGGAGGTTCCAACTCAGTGCCGGTGCCAGGTCTAGGCTGGTACCTGGACTTCTGACAGACTGGCCATAAACCAGAGGTTCCCTTGATTTTCTTGGGTTCCATTAATTTGCCAGAGCATTTGCAGAACTTGGAGAAACATGTTATCTCCTGATCCCCAGTTCACCCTCTTTTGCCTCCCCACTCCTCACCCTCACCCCCAGCTCCAAACCCTCCTGTTCCCATGGAGGCTCATACCTGCATGTGATGGATTAGCTCGCTGACCACTGTTGAGCCAAGTCAGCTTTCTGGAGGTCGGGGGTTGGGGCTGGGACTGGAAGCCCCATCCCTCAATCCCAGAGTCCCTTGGCAACCAGCTCGCCTTGGGTGCTGTGCTGAGGTCGCCTTCTCCACAGAACAAAGGACCTGATCCCTTTCACCTCTTGGGAAACTCCAGGGTTTCCAGGGTGCGAGCAGGAATTGTGGGCGAGACCAAGTACGTACGGCAGACTGGTCATCTGAGTGACCACATACAGTTCTGGTGCTCACAAATCCTCAGGTTTTCCACCAAACACAGGCATCCCCCCTCCCTCGTCTCCCCACTTTGCTCCTATTTGGAAGGACATTAAGCCTGAGTGCCTAACATCTCCTTGCAGTAGTTTAAACTAGATTTTTCCCAGGACAAGCTCCTAAGTCTACAGTTATAAATTCTGAAGTCACTGTTTCTCAGAGTGCGTTCTGGGAAAGGCTGCTTCTGTGCAGAGGAGTGGACACTACGTAGGGCTTATGTGGGTTTCTTCACTCATCGCCTCGGGCCCTTGGAATACACTTCACACCACGAACAGAACAGTCCTCAGATTCTTTGAAATGCATTTTAGAAAACAGTATATGTCATGCTTTCTGTCGCTCCATTTAACTTTTGGATCTGTGTTTAGGTTTGAGTGTGAAAAGCTGGTTCTCGTTGGGGATCCCAAGCAGCTTCCCCCCACTATCCAGGGATCGGACGCGGCTCATGAAAACGGGTTGGAGCAAACTCTGTTTGATCGACTCTGCTTAATGGTAGGCACTGCCGCCAGTCTCACAGCATGATCACGTCCTGGTCTAACTGTGTAGGCTGGTAGGAAAGAAGACCGAGTCCTGTCCTAAAACAGTTGTGATTGGAGTCGTTTAGAAAGTGCTCATCTCGCCCAGCTGGCATAGCTCAGTGGTTGAGCGTCGACCTATGAACCAGGAGGTCAGGGTTCGATTCCTCGTCAGGACACAGGCCCGGGTTTCAGGCTTGATCCCCAGTGTGGGGCGTGCAGGAGGCAGCCGATCCATGATTCTCTCTCATCATTGATGCTTCTATCTCTCTCTTCCTCTCCCTTCCTCTCTGAAATCAATAAAAAGTTTTTAGAAATAAAAATAAAGCACTCATTCTAAAGAAAAGCAGAACCCCATAATTTAAGTGTTCCTTTATAAAATGAACCGTTTTTATGTATATTTTAGTAGTTGCAAGAAAGCATATTGCTTTTGCTCTAAAATAAAAATAAACACCTATGTTCTATTACCCATGCTCTGTTTTAGAGCTCTACTTCACATTAAAAATTTAACAAATGAATCATTTATCTATTTGTAACTGAGGTGACGTTCACATAACATAGAATTAGCCACGTTAACTTAGGTGGCATTCACTACATTCCCAGTCCTCTGTCTGATCCCAAACACATTCCCTCCCTCCTGCCCAGCCCCTTCAGTCTGCTCTGTCTGTGGGCTTGTCCACTCTGGGTGCTTCATGTTTCACGCTCACCACGCTCACACCAGGCAGCTTGAACCATGCACCTGTGACTTCCTGTGCCTGGCTTCCACTCAGCACGTCCTTGAGGCCCCTCCACATTGTAGCACACGTCGTACTGTTACATTATGGTCTCCTTATCCGAGGGGGTACCCCCCAAGTCCCCAGGGATGCCTGCCACTGCGATCCGAGCCCTACACACTCCGTGTTTTTTCCTGCACACATGCACCTTATGGCTCCGTGGCATATGCAGATTGCCAGCATGATCAATTGGTTGCTTCAAAAGTGCTTTGGGGCCATTATTAGGAAGTCGGGGTGACGTGAGCACAAGCCCCATGCACTGTGGCAGCCCATTGGGTAACAGGCTGAGTGACTCGTGGGCGGGTGGTGTCCGCAGGGGGACGCGCTGAGCGAAGGGCTGGTTCGTGGCGGGCGGGGCAGATCGGAGGTGAAGATTTCCTCACGCTGCTTGTTAGATCATGAGTCTCAGGTTTGACGTGTTTTATATTTTATGATTTTGTGGTATGGTAATCATTTACCACGAGAATACTTTTAGTAATTAAAAATTTTATTTACTGTCTACTCCAGTGGTCGGCAAACTCATTAGTCAACAGAGCCAAATATCAACAGTACAACGATTGAAATTTCTTTTGAGAGCAAAATTTTTTAAACTTATAATTCTTTTAATGCCACTTCTTCAAAATAGACTCACCCAGGCCGAAAACCAACTTCTGCGCATGGGCCACGAAGTTTCAATCGCGTGCCTATACGTGGTGTTTGTGGAAGAGCCACACTCAAGGGGCCAAAGAGCTGCATGTGGATTACGAGCCGCAGTTTGCCGACCAGTGGTCTACTCTATTATGGTTCTAATTCATTTAGTCAGAGCACAATAGGGCAATACTTTTAACTTTGAAAATATTATATTTTTTCCCTTAAGAAAAAGGTGCTGTTTTAAGTTTTTACTTTTCTTCATTTAAACTTCTTAGGGCCACAAGCCGGTCCTGCTGAGAACCCAGTACCGCTGCCACCCGGCCATCGCTGCTGTGGCTAACGACCTGTTCTACGGCGGTGGCCTCAGGAACGGCGTCTCGCCGGCCGAGAGGGGCCCGCTGCTCGCCTGGCTGCCCACGCTGTGCTTCTACAACGTCCCGGGGCAGGAGCAGGCGCGTGTGTCCGCGGGCCCGCAGCCCGCCCGTTGTCTGTGGTTGTGGTGTGACTGTCTCAGCCTTGCTTGCCTTTCTGGGAAATGTAATTTTGGGTCTGTTTTTCATTCCAGATGGAAGGAGGTAACAGCTTTCACAATGAGGCGGAAGCCGCTTTCACCCTGATGCTGATTCGCGCTCTGGTTGCAGGCGGAGTCCCAGGCACCATGATCGGGGTGATAACGCTGTACAAGTCCCAGCTGGGCAAGGTTTGCGTCCCATCCTGTACCAAACGTTCTCGTTTTCTATCGCAGTGTTTGACATTATATTTGTAAGAGTTTGACTTGGTGCTTGAAAATCTTTTGGGACCATAATGAATGCATTCAGAAAAAAGCATTCTGAGTTTTGGCTGTCTGGCTTTTTTCTGTATAATTAAATGTAAACCTAACAAGGTTTAATGAAATTCCATTTACAGCTGTTGGGGCAAAAATGCAAATAAACAAATTAGAGGGAAGGAAATGTGGTGTGTGCTTTGTGTTTTGAGAAGATGGGATTGGATCTGTTTCCCAAACTATCCCTCATTATTGGAAGGAAATGTGGCGTGTGCTTTGTGTTTTGAGAAGATGGGATTGGATCTCTGTTTCCCAAACTATCCCTACCTTTTACCAGTAAACAAAAGATAGATACCCGATATTCATGTATATATGAGTCCATTATTATAACATTTTTGTTAATTTTTAATTTTTTAGTACTTTCCATGTTTCATTATTTTATCAACCCAAAATTAGCATATATAAATGAGCTCCCTGCAACAGATAAATCATTATTCATTGTTTGATTTATGTTGTCATCTAGTTACGTACTTACTTTAGAACCAGGCAGATCCGTGGCGCCCCAGAAGACAGTGAACTTTCCACTCGGATTAAAACGTGCTGTGAGGGCTCGGCCGCTTCCCCACGGCTCCTACATGCGAGACCCGTCTCTCCCCACAGCTGTGCCAGCTGCTCGGGGCCGTGGACCTGGACCGCCCACACCTCGCGACCGTGCAGGTGTCCACCGTGGACGCCTTCCAGGGGGCCGAGAAGGAGGTGGTCGTGCTGTCCTGCGTGCGCACCAGGCAGGTGGGCTTCATCGACTCAGAGCAGCGCGTGAACGTGGCCCTGACCCGAGGGAGGCGGCACCTGCTGATCGTGGGACACCTGGCCTGCCTGCGGAGGAACCGGCTGTGGGGCCGCGCGATCCAGCACTGCCAAGGTAGGTGCTGCGCCTCCAGGGTGCTGGGACGGGTCACCTGAGCCCTTGGAGTGAAATCTGGCCTCGGGGTTGGAGCTTGACGGGTTTGGGGAGAGCAGCTCGCCTGCCTCGTGGGAGTGGCTGAGGCCGGGGCGGCTGTAACCTGCCTCACGCGTGCCTTGTAGGGAGAGAGGACGGACTGCAGCAGGCCAGCCAGTGTGAGCCGCAGCTGATGCGGCTCCTGGAGGAGCACGCCGCCGAGAAGCTCGCCGAAGAAAAGCAGAGGAAAGCCAGTGGGAGAGACAGACATCAAGATGCGTCTCGTTCGCAAACGAATGGGCCTGGAATAGGGCCTCTGTGTTAGGGGCACAGGCACCCTCACACTCACTGTTTCTATTACCCCAGACCCATTCTCAAAAAAGACTCGTGCTGTGTCAGTCACACCAGATAAATGCACATAAACTCTCTGCAAGAGTCCACATTACTTACACTGAGATAAGCTGTTGATGGTGACATAAAAGCTTATAATAAATATTTTTTTCTAAAAATTAAGAATTTGCTTAAAAAGTAGGTTTTACACTAGGGGCAGGGTCAGCCTTTATGGCTTTTCACTTGCTTCAAAAGTGAGCCAGTCTCTCAGCTCACCTGTGAGCGGGGCCCGGCTCTGCCGGCGCCTCCCGAGCCGTGGCTCCATCAGCTTGGGCCCGTCGCCTGCCACAGTAGCAAGCAGGGCTCTCGCTGAGGCCCACCTGCCCCGAGGAGAAGCATGGAGCTCACTGGTGGAGAGGCAGCGCCCAGGCCGGGCCGGGCGGCCCCTGGTGGACAGTGATGGAAGAACTGCCTGCCTTGGGCCTTTTCCTATGCGTTTATTTGCCCAATGCAATAGTTATTGGTGTATATATTAATAGTATATAATCGATTTTTTTTTAATATTATAAAAATTTAGAATTCACCTGCTTACAGAAAACCATTGCTAACTTAATGTCTCCATCCTTTTTCTATGCTATGTTCTATGTTTGTGTGTGTGAGAGTAAATTAAACAATTTGTCGTGATTTATTGTTTATGTTAATCCTCACCAGAGTATTAATTTCTCCATTGATTTTTAGAGAAAGGGGAAGGGAGACGGAGTGAGAGAAACAATGCAAGAGAGACCACGTTGGTTGGTTGCCTCCTGCATGCACCCTGACCAGGGCCAGGCATAGAGCCCAACTGAGATACGTGCCATTGACTGGAATCGAACCCAGTCCCGGAGCCAAACTGGCTAGAGCTATTATTTATTTATTTTCTGTTAATCTTCACCTAAGAATATGTTTTCCATTGGTTTTTAGGGAGAGTGGAAGGGAGGGGGAGAGACGAAAGAAACATGGATGTGAGAGAGACAGATCAATTGGTTGCTGCATGTACCCGACCAGGGCCGGGGACACAGCCTGTGACCCTTCAGTCTGCACGCCATCACAGGAAGCAGCCTGAGGGCCCCCTGGGAGTCCCTGGCCACACCTGACATCTCATGACACTCGAGCCCCTTCTCAGGTGCAGCTGGATGACAGAGTCCAGTCTGGTGACACCGGTGTGCTGGCATCAGTTCACCCACGGGCCTCCTTGCCCCAGTTTCCAAGAAGAGTGCTCTCTGCCGCGAGGGGAGGTGCTATGTCCTGTCCGACACCGGGCGGGAGAGCTCTGGGCAGCTGCCCTGGGCCTCCGCACCTCTGCCTCTGCCCACTAGATGCCATCGTACTTGCCCACGTTGTGATACCTAGAAATGTCCCAGACGTTGCCGAGTGTCCTGAGTAGCCGGGCCCAGCCTCCCACCTGTTTCCAGAGAGGCAGCTGCACCCAGAGGGCTTTGGCCCCACAGGGCAGGGGGCCTGTCCTCGGTTCCTGGCGCCTTGCGGGCGCCAGCTCTGAGCCGCACAATCGCCGGTGCGCAGGCGTGCGAGGGCCGCCTCCGCATAGGACGCCTGGCCTCCGAGAGCACTCTCGCTCCTCAGCGATGCTCCTGCCCAGAACAGGATGGTCCGATGTGGCGTGGAAAGGCTCGGTGGCGGACAGACTGTTTAGGCCTGGAGTGGCTCTGTCTTATGACAACTACTTTTCTATTTTTAGAATACGTACTTATTTTTTCTTTAAGGCAAAATCTTTTTTTTCTTTTTTGATAAGTTGATGTTCAGGTGTTGTTTTTTTCTTTTTACCCTTTGATCCCTTCCCTTCACCCATTTCTACCCCAGCCCTGGCAACCACCAGCCCGTTCTGTGTGTGTCTGTGCTTGTCTTGTTTTGCTAGTTATTGTTTTGGATTCCACACATAAGTGAGGCCAAACGGGTTTGTCTCCTCTGACTTACTTCACTTTATAATGCCCTCACGGTTCATCCATGTCGCAAATGGCAAGATTTCATTCTGTTTTATAGCTGAGTGATAGTCCGTTGTGTGTGTACAAATATGATGCAGATGCACATCTTAATTCACTCACCCATTGGCAGACACCTGGCCTACTCCGGCCAGGCTCCGGACCGGATGCTGCAGTGACATGGGCGTGAGCTGTGTGATTTATGGCGAGCGAGCTCTAGCGTACCAGTGTGCTAAGGCCTGATGGACAGGACAGCGTTGATGGCCAGGATCGCTCTGGGCTGCCATGCCGGCTGTGCTGGCCACATAGGCCCTGCAGGAGAGGCCGAGGCGAGTGTGTGGGTGAATGGGGGAGACAGAGAGGTTGGGGCCAGGCCTTCTCCTGGAGAGCGGAGGACAGCACTTTCCCGCTATAACCGATGAGGCCAAGGTCAGACATCGAAGCGAGACCCACCTGACCTGCCAGGAGAGCAGCTGGCAGCTCGCCCGCCACCTGCACCTGGAGGTGAGCATGCAGTGCCCCACGCCAGGCCTCCCACCGTTCCCTCACCACCAGCCTGTCTGTCCATCGTCCTCAGTTCCTGACCCCCCCCCCCCCCCCCCACTTCCTGCCATGGACTTCACTGGAGAAGCAGCATTATGACTTCCCTTCGGATGTGGTCAGGTCTGCGTTTTCTGTGAGAAGATCCGGTTTGCTAGTTATTGTGAGAAAAACTGATAACAAATGTGTTAGCTAAGCTGGCGATTCTTTTCACATCAACAGTCCATTGGGAAATAAGTTTCTCAGCTCAGCCAACTTCTCATGGACAGGCATTTCAGCTTTGGAGTTACTTGTGAAAAATCAGCTTACAGTCCGAGATGGAACCTAACCTCATAATAAAACGTAAGCTTGGGAGTTCATTGTCTGAGCAGAGGTTAGCTGGAGACCACAGCCGCCCTCTGCCGCCGGCGGAAGGCAGCTGCGAGCAGCTGGTGCTGACCCAATCTTCCCATTCAACACGAACTAAACGGAAATCGGCGGTTTACTTGACAGATATTGGATCCTGAAAATTAAATAACTGTTCTAAAAACGTTAGCTCACGCTGATTTGAGAAGCCTGCTTTGTAACTAGTCCTGAGTGAACTGTATTTGTGCTTTGGTTTAGGTCAGCTCGCCATCATTCTAAAGTGAAGGGGCACCACCCAGCGCCTCTGCCACCCCGAGCTCCTCTTGAAGCACGAGGGAGGCGGCGTCTGGAGCACCTCTCCTAATCTCTGATTCTCCGTGCGGGCCTTTCTGACCAGACAACGCTGGTCCTACTTCCCCAAGTGAAGGTGTGTGTGACTGTGTGTGTGTGTGTGTGTGACTGTGGGCCAACTATATGGTGACAGGTGATCTGACTGGGTGGAGGCACACCATGCAGTATACAGGGCATGTATCATAGACATGTTTACATAAGACTTACATAATTTTACTAACCAATGTCCCCCTAATCTAGTTAATTTTAAAAACAAACAAAAACGACTGCAATTGCATAGACCACTTCTGTTCCATCTCATTGTCAGAACTGGCTGCAGGACGGGAGCGGGAGGCACCCCACTGGCAGCTGGGCCCATCCTGTAGGGAAAGGGACGGCTCAACCTCGCTGTGTCCTCCGAGGGGCCCCATTCAGTCCTGTCAGGAGAAAACCATTTCCTGGGATGCTTTGGACTCGGGCGAGGTATTTCCATCATTTCAGGGCGTTCCCAGAGTGTGTGGACCCTGGGCCTGAGCATAGGAGTCTGCGAGGACATGGGGTCTCTGTGGCCACTGGTCACGGGAGGTACTTGTGACCTGTGTGCACTTAACGTTTCTGATCACGACTGAAAGTGGTGACTTAAAAGCCAGTAAGAAGGAAACAGGGTATGTACGTCCTTTGTTGACACTTGATGACAGCCAGTGACACTAGATTTCTCAGCATCTGACAGCAAAGCGCTGGCGGCCGCCACACCATGCCGTGACGTGCGGGGCCCAGCCATGAGTGTCTCAGATATTTAGAACAGATGTGCCTGCGTGTGTGTATGACCTACCCCTTGAGGTCATATCCGTTTGGATGGAATTGCCTTCATACGAAGTGTGTTTGTGTTCATGTGCGTTTTGTTGGTGTTCGTGGCTGCCCGAGAGAGAGGCACAGGCGCTCACACCACGCTCATGTCTCACGTCTCAGGGAACAATTGTGGCCTCTGCACCGAGGGGCCACGGAGTCTTCCTTTTCAGAAGGGCGACCGACACGCTGCTCTAGAGAAGGGCACAGGCCTGCGAGCAGGAGCCCAGCCTTGGGCAGCACTGACCTTGGGCAGTGGTTTCCTATCTGTGAAATGGCTGTTGTCCTTGGGGATCGAGTGAGGACTGAGCGAACGGGATGGCTCCTGGCCCAGGCCTGCTAGGCCGTCTGCGTCCCTGCACACCCGGCCCTGCTCCCTCCCTTTGCCTCAGGAATCTGCCTGGCGCCTTGGAGAGCGCCCAGTCACCGCTGCCGGCCTCCCTGCAGCCCAAACATCTGGAGAAAAACTGCAAAAGCCACTTCTTCAAAGGGCAGGCCTGTCAGGGCGCGTGGCATGGGGAGAGCTGGCCTGAGTGATAACTGTGCCCTATAGGGATGACAGCCTTCGAGCCCCGCTAAACACCTGAGGGAATGCGGAGGCCAGCAAGCTGATGGAGCCCCGAGGATTCCCCTCGGCCGATGCCTGGAGCTGGGACATGACTGTGAGGTCCCTGTTGGCTTAGAATTCTCTGTGGCGTTCTTGCCTTCACCTGTTTTGTGAGGAAGGGGAAACTCACTGAGCTTCTGGGTTGGGGGAGGCTGTTACTCTCAGACGCTATTCCTTACTGTTTCCAAGCATCAGAATGGGGAAAAGTAAGCATTGCTGATGCCAATTTCATAAGACTGAGGCCAAAGGCAGATTCGGACAAGAAGATAAAATACAGGTCTGGCCAGCGCGGCTGGTAGACAGAGCAGCGGCCTGTAGACAGAAGGGTCCCGGGTTTGATTCTGGTCAAGGGCACATGCCCAGTTGCGGGCTCCATCCTCAGTGTGGGGCGTGCAAGAGGCAGCGATTCCTGATACTCGCCCATCATCGATGTTTCTCTCTCTCCCTCCCTTACTCTCTGAGATCAATAAAAATAGGAAAAGAAAGCACAATTTGCCTGAGAACGTGGAGGAGAGTAAATTTTTGGGGAAAGCGATGGAAACGGGCTCGGGGTGGAGGCTGGGTCAGGGACGGAACCTAAGGCGGCCTGCAGGCCCTGCCTTTGACACGATGACTCAGCAGAACAGAAATGCCAGGCCAAGTGGGCACCCTCCTGGGCCAGGCCGCCTTGCCGCCAGGGCTGAGGGTCCGGGCTGCCCCAGGGTCAGGCTGCGGGCACTCGCCACGGGCATCCTGGTGTGCAGGAGCACTTAGAGGCCCTGGACCGCCGCCTCCCATGGGCTCTGCCCGCCTCCGTGGGGACTCCACCCTTACACCCCCCCCCCCCCCGACCCCCGCCAGCGCTGGGCACGCGAGGGAGCGTCACCACACTGGCAGCACCATGTCATCTAACAAGTGTAACACCAGCAATGGCTGGGCTCTTCCACCCACTGCCTAGGCCTCGCCCCCCCAGGTGGGGGTGTTGGGGGCCAGAGGGACCCGAACGTTCAGGACCAGTTGCCACCTCAGTTTGCACAAGGAAGTGCGGCCGCCGGTCTCCACCGCGTTCTTTAATGTACATTTAAAAATATATATATTTTTTATTGATTTTTTAGAGAGGAAGGGGGAGAGAGAGAGCTAGAAACGTCGATGAGAGAGAAACACCAACCAGCTGCCTCTTGCACACCCCCTACCAGGGATGTGCCGCAACCAACGTACATGCCCCTGACCTGAATCGAACCTGGGACCTTTCAGTCCACAGACTAACGCTCTATCCACTGAGCCAAACCGGTTTCGGCTCCACCGCGCTCTTGGACACCATCACGCGTGGCTCCCGGGTGGGTGGCAGCCGCTGCGCCCATCCCGGTGAGGGGGGCCCAGCCTGTGGCCTGAGGGTTGCTTGGCCATCTGTGAGGGGAAGTGTGGGTGCTTGTCCTGGTGGCCCCGCGGGCAACACCCACCTGCGGAGTCAGGCTCCTCAGAGCAACAAAGACGACAGGCGCCCTCCTGCCCTGCACGGCCCTCCCACAGCCACAGCCAGAGCCCGTCCGACCACCGCCCGCTGGAGCCTTTGTTCCCTTTAAGGGGAGCGCGGTGCTGGGGGCTGGGGACGCAGTGTGACCCCTGGGACAGGCGGGGACCACACAAGCGCCTCGAGTCCACTTCAGGTGTGTGTGGGGGGCACGCCCGTGGCTTTCCTCCAGCCAAACCGCCTCTAGCCTGCTGGGGGCGATCCCCTGCAGCTGACCTCTGCTCAGAGGAAGTTTTCCCAAGTGTCTGGCATCAGAGGCGCTGCTCCCCCGGCTGCAGCGCAGAGCCCTCCTGAGGCTCCGCAGGCGGCCAGCCTCACGGATGCCACAAGCCCGCTGCATCTCCACGCTCACAGTGACCACGGCAGGTGTGAAATCGCACGTTTCTTGGCATATTTGCTCGGTTTGAAGGAACTCTCTGGAATCAGAAACGTGCGATGTGCCCAGACAATACTTCGCGGCTCATGCTGGGGACACTTCCCTGTGCACCACGGACCTCCGAGAGCCCGCATGCACCTCCAGGCCACACAAAGGCACACGGTCTGGGAGAAGAGGGAGTGGGGTGGTGAGCCCCACTGCAGTAACAGCCAAGCCAGGGTGCCCGTGTGCGGTGTCCCCGCCCGCACTGGACCCGCCCACACCGGGCTCTGCTGCGCGGGCAGCTGGGTGCCGGCTCCCAGCACCAAGTCCCTGCCATTCCCGGGGCTCCTTCCATCTGGGCCCGGGAGCCCAGACCCCGGAGGGCTTTGCAGGTGCTGCTGGAAGGGAACCCCCGTAAAGGCAGTGGAACTTCTGGTGTCTCACCCTGTCTGCTCTCGCCCTGGGTCCGAAGCTTTTGTGAAATTCTAACTCATGTACACCATGCGGACGGACCGGAAGTGAGAGAGGGGGCACCGTGCGTGTCCCCCTCCTCTGTAGATGCTGCACTGCTGACCACGGATACAGCTGTGTGATGGGGGTAACCAGCTGTGAGAGGATGGAGGTAACCAGCTGTGAGAGGATGGGGGTAACCAGCTGTGAGAGGATGGGGGTAACCAGCTGTGAAGGGTGGGGGGTAACCAGCTGTGAGAGGATGGGGTAACCAGCTGAGAGAGGATGGGGGTAACCAGCTGTGAGAGGATGTGGTAACCAGCTGTGAAGGGTGGGGGGTAACCAGCTGTGAGATGATGGGGGTAACCAGCTGTGAGAGGATGGGGGTAACCAGCTGTGAGAGGATGGGGTAACCAGCTGTGAGAGGATGGGGTAACCAGCTGTGAGAGGATGGGGGTAACCAGCTGTGAGAGGATGGGGGTAACCAGCTGTGAGGGGATGGGGTAACCAGCTGTGAAGGGTGGGGGGTAACCAGCTGTGAGAGGATGGGGTAACCAGCTGTGAGAGGATGGGGTAACCAGCTGTGAGAGGATGGGGGTAACCAGCTGTGAAGGGTGGGGGGTAACCAGCTGTGAAGGGTGGGGGTAACCAGCTGTGAAGGGTGGGGGGTAACCAGCTGTGAGAGGATGGGGGTAACTAGCTGTGAGAGTATGGGGGGAACCAGCTGTGAGAGGATGGGGGTAACCAGCTGTGAGAGGATGGGGGTAACCAGCTGTGAGAGGATGGGGTAACCAGCTGTGAGAGGATGGGGGTAACCAGCTGTGAGGGGATGGGGTAACCAGCTGTGAGAGGATGGGGGTAACCAGCTGTGAGAGGATGGGGTAACCAGCTGTGAGAGGATGGGGGTAACCAGCTGTGAGAGGATGGGGTAACCAGCTGTGAGAGGATGGGGTAACCAGCTGTGAGAGGATGGGGTAACCAGCTGTGAGAGGATGGGGGTAACCAGCTGTGAGAGGATGGGGGTAACCAGCTGTGAGAGGATGGGGGTAACCAGCTGAGAGGATGGGGGTAACCAGCTGTGAGAGGATGGGGGTAACCGGCTGTGAGAGGATGGGGGTAACCAGCTGTGAGAGGATGGGGGTAACCAGCTGTGAGAGGATGGGGTAACCAGCTGTGAAGGGTGGGGGTAACCAGTTGTGACCAGCTGTGAGAGGATGGGGGTAACCAGCTGTGAGAGGATGGGGGTAACCAGCTGTGAGAGGATGGGGGTAACCAGCTGTGAGAGGATGGGGTAACCAGCTGAGAGGCTGGGGTAACCAGCTGTGAGAGGATGGGGGTAACCAGCTGTGAGAGGATGGGGGTAACCAGCTGTGAGAGGATGGGGTAACCAGCTGAGAGGCTGGGGTAACCAGCTGTGAGAGGATGGGGTAACCAGCTGTGAGAGGATGGGGGTAACCAGCTGTGAGAGGATGGGGGTAACCAGCTGTGAGAGGATGGGGGTAACCAGCTGTGAAGGGTCGGGGGTAACCAGCTGTGAAGAGTGGGGGTAACCAGCTGAGAGGGATGGGGTGGGTTTGTTTTAATGTTGGAGGAGCGAGTGGAGGTCCTGGCAGTTCTCACAGAGTTTTGAGACCCAGGGGCCGGGTCGGGCCGGCGGGGCTCAGTGGTTGAGCGGCGACCTATGACCCAGGAGGTCAGGGTTCAATGCCGGTGGGGCCCAGGTGCGGGCGCAGGAGGCTGCTCTCCCACCTGGATGTCTCCTCTCGCCTTCCTCTCTGAGGCCAGTAAGACAGTTTGGAAAAGAGCGGGAAGGAGGCGGCTGCAGAACTGCTTCCAGTGGGTCTCACCTTCACCTCGTCCTCCGCTCCCTCCATCCCGCCGCCCCCCTCTCCCCGGAGCTCGGTCCGAAGGGACTGAGCCGCCACGCCCCCTCCCCGCACTCCGCCCGCCCCGGGTGGGCGTGAGCGCGGGCGGCGAGGAGCGGGCTAGCGATGGGGACCGGTTCCCGGGACCGCGCCCTTGGGCCCCCTCCCCCCGCCCCCGCCGCCCCCTTCCCCTGGCCCCCCAGCCCACCCAGGGCCCCAGAGCCCCCCCCCCCTGCCCCCCGCCCGCGCCTCCCGGAACCGGGTGATGCTTAAAACAGACCCAGAGGCTCTGCCCACGCCCCACCCTCCCCTGGTGGCGGCGGCCCTGGCACGCTCCGAAGGCGCGAGCGCCAATCAGGGCGCAGGGCTGCGCCCCGGGTCTCCGCTCGGCCAGGCGCAGCCAGAGCTCGGAGCCATTTATGCAGATTAGACGGGGCGCGGGGAGGGGATGGGGGAGATGGGAGGAGGATGGGGGCGCGGGGAGGGGATGGGGGAGGATGGGGGGGAGGATGGGGGCGCGGGGAGGGGATGGGGGAGATGGGGGGAGGATGGGGGCGCGGGGAGGGGATGGGGGAGATGGAGGAAGGATGGAGGCGCGAGGAGGGGATGGGAGCGCGGGGTGGGGAGGATGGGGGCGCGGGGAGGGGATGGGGGAGATGGGAGGATGGGGGCCCGGGGAGGGGATGGGGGAGATGGAGGAAGGATGGAGGCGCGGGGAGGGGGCGGGAGCGCGGGGTGGGGAGGATGGGGTCGCGGGGAGGGGATGGGGGAGATGGGGGGAGGATGGAGGCGCGGGGTGGGGAGAAGGAGGGAGGATGGGGCGCGCGGAGACAGGGCTGAAGCGGCTGAAGCAGTGAAAGGAGAAGGGGGGTACGATTGTCCCGGGTACATAAGGGCTTTAAGGGGAGGCGTGTGCCAGACACGCAGCCACTGAGCCCCGGGCCGCTCCGCATTCACCGGGGCGCCCGGGGTCGCGTGCCGGCGGGGCGAGTGGCAGACGGACAGGCAGAGCCACACGGCCTCCTCCGCACCGCACGCCGCGGCCAGCGAGTGAGTGCGGAGAGCGGTCCGGCAGCACACGCCCTGGCCCGCCGAGCTCTGGGCCGGGCTGCCTCTCCCCGGGCGGACCGGCCTCTCCCCGGGCGGACCGGCCTCTCCCCGGGCGGACCGGCCTCTCCCCGCGCGGCCCGGCCTCTCCCCGCGCGGCCCGGCCTCTCCCCGCGCGGACCGGCCTCTCCCCGGACGGACCGGCCTCTCCCCGCGCGGCCCGGCCTCTCCCCTGGCGGCCCGGCCTCTCCCCGGGCGGACCCGGGTGCTCCGAGGGCGCTGGGTCCTCTCCGCGGAGCTACTCTCGGGCGCGCGTCCCCGGGACCCCACGCAGGTGCCCAGGCGTCTGCGTGACCGGCCGTCCGGCCCTCCGGCAGGATGTTCGCCCTGTCCGAGGCTGCGGAGGCGCAGGAGGCGGCGGGCGCGCTGGCGCTGCCCCGCGTGGCGTCCCCGGCGGCGGCGCGGACCCCGCCTCGGGCCGGCGCGGACCAGGACCGCGGGGAGCCGGGCGCGCCGGGGGCCGCACCGGGGCCGCGGCCGCCGGGCCTGGGGCACGAGCGCCGGCGGCGCCCCTCCCGGGCGCGGGCCGCTCCCCGCGGCGCTCGGGCCACGGAGACGGCGCAGCGCCTGCGGAGGACGCGGCGGCTGAAGGCCAACGGCCGCGAGCGCCGCCGCATGCACCGCCTGAACGCGGCGCTGGACGCGCTGCGCGCGGCGCTGCCCACGCTCCCCGAGGACGCGCGGCTCACCAAGATCCAGACGCTGCGCTTCGCGCACAACTACATCTGGGCGCTCGCCGCCGCGCTGCGCCTGCCCGGCCCGCCGCGTCCCCCGCCCGCGCCGCCCGGCCCGGCCGGCGCCCCCGGCAGCGCGGGGCACAGCCCGTCGCCCGCGTCCACCGGGAGCGGCACCGACAGCCCCGCGCCGCCCTCCGCGCCGCCCGCGGCCGCCTCCCCGGCCCGCTGCGCCCGCTCCCCCGCCAGCCCTGCCGGCGCGGCCCCGGATGGCTGGCCGCCTCGCCGCCCCGCGGTCGGGGGGTGCGCCTAGGCCGCGCGTCAGCCTCGCTCCCGGCGCAGCCCCGGCGCGCAGGCCCCCTCCGCCCCGCTCGGCCCGAACCCCCTGCACGCCCGCCCGGCTGGTCGCGGTCTGCGGGTCCCGCAGCGAGGCCTTCCTACATCCAGACGGAGCGGAGACGGAGCCCGCGTCCGGAGGGTGGTGGGCGCAGGGAAGCGACGGCTGGGCGGCTGCTCCCCTCCGCCCCGGGCGCGGGGCTGCGCCGGGATGGCACCTGCGCCCCCCGGGCTGCGGGAGCTGCGCTGTCAGACCCACCGGCCCTGACGTGCACTTTGTTCCGCGGCAGATCGTCACAGCGCCATTGTCTCCCCTTCTCCTTGGCTTCCCGCATCGCCATCTGCCCCTGATGGTTTGCTGGAAAGGCGGCGTGGCGCCGGGGGCCAGGTTAGAAGTCACTGTTTAATTTGTAGGCTTTGTGCCCACTGAATGCGAGCGTGGAAATCTGGGTGAACTCGCACCGAGAGGAAAGGACGCGGAGCAAGGGGAAGGGGCCTCGCTCGGTGCATTGTTCGTCGGCCTTTGAGGCGAGAGGGAGCTCCTGCTCTGTGAAGAGATTAAACGTAAACCACAGGCTGAGGCCTGGGCCGCACCTCCTCCGATGGATTGCCACACACGCATTCCCTTCTATTTATTATAAAGAAACTGTTCATGGAAAACTGTATTTTTTGTATATTCTACAGAGTTTATTCTAGTATGTATTTGCCTCTTGGGGGGGGGACAATATTATTCTTGCGATTAAACGATAAATAAAATATCTAATTTTCATAATCTTTGTCTATAGAGTGGTAGCTTTTTCTTGGTTGTGTGGTTTTAAGCAGAGTACGTCACAGTTTCCTGGAACATTTTCTATTCAGAGTGAGTCCCTGTGTTCCCACCACGTCTGTGTGCGGTGACACTGACAGCGGCCGCAAAGCCTGGGCTCCCTCTGAAACACTGAAGGGTGGCTCTCTCAGCACAAACACAACGGGGTTTTAAGAGAGCAATTTCTGGGTACACAAGACGAGTGAAAAGGGGGCAGTTTAAATAATGAAGTCACAATAAGCTCCCGAGTTCACAACCCCGGACTTTAAAACCCTGCGGAAGTGAGGCTTCTTGGTGGAGTGCGAGGACATGTGGCTCTTCCCTCACTCTTTGGGCTTCCCCCTTCGTCCCTGAGCAGAGGGACTCGGCTCTCCCAGGGCTCTCGGCACCTGATGCCTGACCGCTTACGAGTTCTTATTGGAAGCGGTGGCAGTGTCCGCTGCCTTCACACACCTGCTGGCTGGGAAGGCGAACTCCCAGAGCAGGGCTGCCAGGACGCTCGGCCTCTGCTTTGCTGGGAGAACTTTGGAGTGGGAATGTCTCCAAAGGCAGATGTGGCTTCCCGGACTCCTGGCCACAGAGCTCTAAGCCTGCACCTCAGTCCCCAAGCAGGAACACATGACCTTTGACTGGCCTTGGGTCAGAGATGGCCAGTGAAAGGAGGCTGGCCACATTGGAGGTCCGAGCCCTCTGAGGGAGGCTGTCCATGGCAACACAGCTCCCATAAATCACATCTGCAAAGAAGAGTGGCCTGCTAAGCCTCCTGCTTCTGGTCTGGGCTCACCTCCCTCTGCACAGAGGCCCTGCTCTTCCCGGGCGTCTGCAGACCTCTCTCCACTCGCGGAGACCGTCTGATGCCGGTGTGCCAGCAACTCCCTTTTTATCCAAGAAGAACCACCCATGGTTTGCATGGCTGGACCTAAGGGACCTGTTGGACAATCCCTTCTAATTTATTTTTTAATGTATGTCTGTCTGTTGGTTTCAGAGAGGAAGCAGAGGGAGAGAAGCATCGGTGATGAGAGAGGTGTGGACAAGCTGCCTCCTGCGCGCCCCTCCCTGGGGATGTGCCCGCAACCCGGGTGCCCTGACTGGGGGGAGGGAGCGGCGGCGAACCGAACCGTGGCCTCTGGATCACTGTGCAGTGTCTGTGGGCTTTCTGTGCAGTGTCTGTGGCTCCCTGTGCAGTGTCTGTGGCTCCCTGTGCAGTGTCTGCGGCTCCCTGTGCAGTGTCTGTGGCTCCCTGTGCAGTGCCTGTGGCTCCCTGTGCAGTGTCTGTGGGCTTTCTGTGCAGTGTCTGTGGCTCCCTGTGCAGTGTCTGTGGGCTCCCTGTGCGGTGTCTGTGGCTCCCTGTGCAGTGTCTGTACCTTCCTGTACAGTGTCTGTGGGCTTTCTGTGCAGTGTCTGTACCTTCCTGTGCAGTGTCTGTGGCTCCCTGTGCAGTGTCTGTGGCTCCCTGTGCAGTGTCTGTGGGCTTTCTGTGCAGTGTCTATACCTTCCTGTGCAGTGTCTGTACCTTCCTGTACAGTGTCTGTAGCTCCCTGTGCAGTGTCTGTGGGGGAGACCTGGATGCCATCACTGCTTTCTTCCAACTGGACATGGATCTGGCTATGCATGGAAATAAAGAATGAGGGCTCCTGAGATAACTTTCATTTGACTTTATATTTTTTCAACCTTTGCTTCTAAAAAAACCCCCAAAAAACATCTTTATTGATTTCGGAGAGTAAGGGAGAGGCAGAAAGAGAAAGGAACATCATTGATGAGAGGGAATCATGGATTAACTGTCTCCTGCACACCCTCCACTGGGGATAGTGCCTGCGATCTGGGCATGTGCCCTGACGAGGAATTGAATTATGACCTCCTGGTTCATAGGTCAATGCTTAACCACTGAGCAACTCCTGCCGGAAGCCAATTCCAATATGTCAGCAGGCTGAATCATCTGGAAACGGCTGAGAGCACTTCCCCAAACCTGAAAAGAATGTATAAATGATTGCTTGCTGCCAGACAACTCAGGGCATTTCAATCTAAATGTTATTGCCTCCTTCTGACCAAACACATGAACAGCCAAAGGCGGTTTTTCTCCAATCTGACAATGCTGTATACTAAACCCTGGCCTGAAGATAATTTGTGTCAATAAAAAGCAAGGGGTCCAGAGAGAAATGAGAACTTAGTTTCTTTAGCCAAGCTTCTCTGGCCCCCCAAATGCCTTCCAGAATTATGTTTCATCTCTGGACTCTTGATTTATTTACACACAGCACTTCTCCAGATTCCTGAACTCTTCTATGATAGATGCTGTATTAAGACCCCCAGCATTAAACTCCAGCCTGGCATAACCGTTTACTTCAACTGAAGCCCCTGCAAGCCAACCCTCTATCCCTGAGCCAAGCCGGCCAGAGCTGTTACAGTATCTCAGACGCGGGGCCATCCATCGGCTTCGCAACGCTTCTGTGTTGATGGCCCTTTGGGGATTTTAGAAATATGTCAGCACGTTGGAAGGTTTGGGAGTCTCTGAGCAAGAAATACTCGGGTCTGGTCCCACCCAGGGACCCTCACTGTGTACCTCTGAATCTGTATCATTGGTGGCTGTTGGAGCTGTCCGTCAGCTATGTGTCCCTGTGGGAGTGGAACATGCCTTGTCCTGACAGTGCCCCCCACACAAGTCAACATGCGTGTGTGTTCCGGAAGACATGCTTCATCATTCCCATCTGCACCTTTTCCGCGGCTCCTCACAGCCTCCCTGCCGGAGGCTCTCACCCCTGGGCATGCCCAGCCCTCAGTCAGAGCATCGAAGCAGCGTGGGCTCTGAGTGACCCTGCGAGAAGCAGTGGCCCGGGGGACCCCGCTTCCCAGGGTGCTGCCCCAGGGGGACAAACGTGTGAGTTAGCCACCCAGATCCCCATTGGCGGGCCTCAGTGGCTGAGCGTCGACATAGGAACCACAAGGTCTCCAGTTAGATTCTCAGTCAGGGAACATGCTCAGGTTGTGGGCTCCATCCCAGTGCAGGAGGCAGCCGATCGATGATACTCTCATCAGTGTTTCTATCTCTCTCCTTCTCTCTTCCTCTCTCTCTCAAAACTGAAAAATCAATTAAAAAAAATAAAAGCCACTAAGATTTGATGACTGTCAGTGCATAAGGTCACACTCAAATTAATATGGATGCGTACTTATCTGAGATTATACAATGTATTTGTAGCAGAAAAAGTCTTAGAACTGACTAAGGGCTTCACCTCTGAACAGCGTGAAGACTCAGTCACACTTGCCATTCTATGTTCTGGCCACACAGCCAAGCTTCGTGTTCCAAAGCTATCGCCACCCTAAGGTGGTTGGTAAGAAGCCATCATTCGTTATTGTGAAATTTTCGGTCCAGGCGTATGAAGTACAGTCGCACTCTCTGGAGCTTTTCATCTCACAAGCGGACACTCTGCCCATAGAACAAGCCCTGGCCCTCCTCCGCCGTGGCAGCCGCGGTGCTTCCGTGCCTCCGAGCCTGACCGTCTTTGTACCTCTTACACTAACGGGTGGGCTTTTGTTTTGTTTTGTTTTTAAAAAATATTTTACTGATTTCAGAGAGGAAGGAGAGAGACAGAGAGAGAGAGAAACATCAATGATGAGAGTGTATCATAGATATGCTGCCTCCTGCACTGGGGATTGAGCCTGCAACCCAGGCATGTGCCCTGACCAGGAATCAAACCAGGGATCTTTCAGTCTATCCATTCAAGCAAACCTGCCAGGGCCAGTGTTTTTATTCTGAAAACAGCCATGTCCCTGTCCCCTTTTCTCTGTGTCAACAAGACATGGCAGAGCCACATTGTCAGGTGCCTTCACGACCGAGTCTCCAGCCCGGGAAGCTGGCGGCCTGAGAAAGCGGAGCTGTCGGTGCCCCACGGACATGGGCATCAGAGCCCATGCGCTGGAACTCACCGCTGTGCGCTGGGTGCTGTGCGCTGGGTGCTGTGCGCTGGAACTCACTGCTGTGCGCTGGAACTCACCGCTGTGCGCTGGGTGCTGTGCGCTGGGTGCTGTGCGCTGGGTGCTGTGCGCTGGAACTCACCGCTGTGCGCTGGGTGCTGTGCGCTGGAACTCACCGCTGTGTGCTGGGTGCTGTGCGCTGGAACTCACTGCTGTGCGCTGGAACTCACCGCTGTGCGCTGGGTGCTGTGCGCTGGGTGCTGTGCGCTGGGTGCTGTGCGCTGGAACTCACTGCTGTGCGCTGGAACTCACCGCTGTGCGCTGGGTGCTGTGTGCTGTGCCTTGTGTGCTGTGTGTTCAGTGCTGTGCGCTGGAACTCACCGCTGTGCGCTGGGTGCTGTGCGCTGGGTGCTGGGTGCTGTGCGCTGGGTGCTGTGCGCTGGGTGCTGTGCGCTGGGTGCTGGGTGCTGGGTGCTGTGCCTTGGGTGCTGTGCGCTGGGTGCTGTGTGCTGTGCCTTGAGTGCTGTGTGTTCAGTGCTGTGTGCTGGGTGCTGTGTGCTGTGCCTTGTGTGCTGTGTGTTCAGTGCTGTGTGCTGGGTGCTGTGTGCTGTGCCTTGGGTGCTGTGTGCTGGGTGCTGTGTGCTGTGCGCTGGGTGCTGTGTGCTGGGTGCTGTGTGCTGTGTGCTATTTCTGTGTGCTAGGTGCTGTGTGCTGGGTGCTGTGTGCTGTGTGCTAGGTGCTGTGCGCTGGGTGCTGTGTGCTGTGCCTTGTGTGCTGTGTGCTGGGTGCTGTGTGCTGGGTGCTGTGTGCTGTGTGCTGTGTGCTGTGCTCTGGGTGCTGTGTGTTGGGTACTGTGCGCTGGGTGCTGTGTGCTGTGCCTTGTGTGCTGTGTGCTGGGTGCTGTGTGCTGTGTGCTGGGTGCTGGGTGCTGTGTGCTGCGTGCTGTGTGTTGGGTTTGGAAGAGCAAACTTTAAAAAACATTTAAAAACCCTTAAAAGGATAGAGAAACCAAGATGGCGCCATAGGGTAGACACCCGAATGCAGCCTACCACAACAAATTTGAATTTAGAACTGGAAAACAGGGGAAACATCGCCCTGAAGCTCTGGAAGGCTGGCTGAGAGGAGGCTCTGCCCTACGAAAAGGAGAGAGAAGGCACGCTGAGCCTCAGGAACTGTGAAGGTATGGAGAACTGTGAGCGCAAAAAGGCGGCTCCAGCGTTCGCTGCTGGCTTACTCCTGGTGCACAGAGAGGGCAGACAGCTAATGTGTGGCTGGCTTCCTTGTTTGGGAGGAAAACAGAATCACCCTATTGCTCTGATAGACGGCCCTCGTCAAGGAGAGGCCGGACTGTCAGGCAGCGGGCAGAGATCTCTCTGAGGTGTGTGAAGCCAGAGGCCATTACTGCGGGACTTGGGGAGGGGCCGAAGGGAAAACAAAGTTTGTCTGCACCAACCCAAGACTCTGCCCCATTCAAGCTGAGCACAGAAGCTCTCCCAGGCTGGCTTTCTCTGGCTGGAATCCAAAGTTTGTCTGCGCCTTTACCAAAGAGGTGCGCATGCCTACAACCAATCTTCCAAAACTCACCGCGAACAGGACTTTTCTAAGGCGAGACTGACAGGGAACCAAAACTTGTCTGCGTCACCCCAGACTCTGCCCCATCCAAGCGGAATACAGAAGCCCTCCTAGCTGAGACACTGCTGATCCTCACAGCCAATTGGCTTGGAGATCAACGCTTCCCAGTGATAACAACAATTAGCAAGGCTTAACAACAAGACTGCACACACAGCCCACAAAGGGCTACACCAAGACTGTCCACATCAGGTAACTGGAAAAGCTGTGTTACTGGGCTCTACCAGAACACCTAGCACACAAAGCTATTCTATCAAATCAGGGAAACAGCTAAAATGCAGACAAGAGGTAGGACACAAAGGAAGAAGATGGAGGAAAAGAAAAGAATGGACATTGACTTCTAAACTACAGTTATAAGGTTTTTCAAGAATTTCCTAAAAAAGGCCGATAAAATAAATCAGACCTAAGAGGATATGAAAAGGGATCAACTAGAAATAAAAGGGATCAACTAGAAATAAAGAATACATTCTGAAATAAAAAAAATATTACATAGAGTCCTAAAAACAGACTGGAAGATCGCAAGAATCAAGACAAAAATTTAGAACACAAAGAACAAGAGGACACTCCTCCACAGAAGCAAGAAGATAAGAGAATCCAGAAAGTTGAAGATAGTGTAAGGAACCTCTGGGACAATTTCAAGAGAACCAACATCAGAATTATGGGGGTCCAGAAGAAGAGAGATAGCAAGATACCAAAAGCATATTTGAAGAAATAATGACAGAAAGCTTCCCCTATCTGGTGAAAGAAATAAACTTACAAGTCCAGGAAGCGCACAGAACCCCAAACAAAAGGAATCAAAAAAGGACCACACCAAGACACATCACAATTAAAATTCCAAGAGCAAAAGACAAAGAGAGAATATTAAAAGCAGCAAGAGAAAAGCAGATAGTTACCTACAAAGAAGCACCCATATGATTGTCAGCTGATTTCTCAACAGAAACCATGCAAGCCAGACGGGAATGGCAAGAAATATTCAAGGTGAGGAATAGCAAGAACCTACAGCCAAAAATACTCTAGCCAGCAAAGCTATCACTCAGAATCAGAGGCCAGATAAAGAGCTTCACAAATAAAATAAAAAAAGCTAAAGGAGTTCATCACTGCCAAACCAGAATTATATGAATTGCTGAAGGGGGTTCTTTAGGAAGAGGAAGAAGATAAAGATAAAAATTATGAACAACAAATACGTAACTATCAACAAGTGAAACTAAAAGCCAAGGGAATTAAAAAACCTGATGAACAATATTAACTGGTGAATATAATAGAATCAGAGGTATGAGAACTGACAATTCTCAGGGAAAGGGGGATTGGGGGAATGTGGGAAGAGACTGAACAAAAACTGTGCACTATGGATGAGGACAATGGGGGTTGGGGAAAGGGCAGAGGGTGGGATGGGAACCTGGTGGAGGGGAGCAATTGAGGGGGGGAAGAGGGACACATTTGTAATAATCTGAACAATAAAGATTTATTTTAAAAAATAAAATAAAAACCCTTAAAAGATCCTGTAAGCTCCTTTCAGGCCGAGGAGGACTGTTGCTGTTGGTCGGAGACGTCCCTCTCTGCCCCTCCCCCTCCCCTGCGCTGAGGAGTCTGATGGGCATCTCCAGTCTGCCCACACATCACACGAGGAATTTAAAATTGCTCCTCTTGGGGGAAAACAGATTAAGCCTCAGCTCCCCGTGAACCCCTCTGCTGGCTCCTTTTTAATAAAGAAGAGCTAGACTGGGCCAGTGCCGCGGGCATGTTTATCTGAGCTAAAAAAGAAAGAAATAAAAGTTAATTACTGCTGGAGTGAGTGAGCCAGGCCGTCCCAAGCCCTTTTATTCCTCGCCCTTCATTAATTCCCTCCTTGGGCTGGCTGCTCACCCGCCTGGCCTGGCCAGTCAGCTCAAAGCCGCATCTGTGCACTGAGCAGAGTGGGGGAGGGGTTGGTGGGGGGGTGGGTGCTGTTTACAAATCAACTCCATTAACGTGAGGGCTGCTGTGCTGGGAGCAGCGGGCACCAGCGTGGGGGTGTGGAGTGTTATTCTCTTCTGGGAACCAGGTGCTCCCAGCATGGCATTGGTCTGAGCGATGCCTTTTCCCCAAGGCTGGCCAACCAGCAGTCCTGTCACCGGCCTCCGCCAGCCAGAGCAGAGCCACTGGCATGTCACCGAGGAGCTGTGGCTGTCCCAGAAGGCAGGGACTTTAGAGGGCAGAGTGACAAAACGACCTTTTCCCTTTATACGCTGTGACTTGTGTGTGGTTTTTGGTTTGTTTTTAAAAAAAATTTCTCTTTTTTAAATGTTGTTATTGATTTTTAGAGAGAGGGAAGGATGGGAGAGAGAGATAGAAATATCAGTGATGAGAATCATTGATCAGCTGCTACCTGAACACCCTTTATTGGGAACAGGCTCCAAAACCTGAGCATGTGCCCTGACCAGGAATCGAACTGTGACCTCCCGGTTCACAGGTCGATGCTCAGCCTCTGAACCACATCGGGTGGGCTGGCTTGCTTTTTAATTATTAATTTAGTTACAGCCCCAAACTTATGGGACACAGCAAAAGCTGTCCCAAGAGGAAAGTTCATAGCACTACAGGCCTACTTCAACAAGCAAGAACAATTGCTAATAAACTAACCCTATAACTTAAAGAACCTGTGTGCTGGGTGCTGAAAGAGAGCAACAAGAACCCAGTGTGAATAGAAGGGAGGATGTAATAAGGATCAGAGCAGAAATAAATAACATAGAGACTTAAAAAGCAATACAAAGACCAATGAAACTAAGACAAGATTGATGAACCATTAGCCAGACTCATCAAGAAACAGAGAGAGGACCCAAATAAGTAAAATCTGAAGCAAAGGCGATGAAGTAACCGCTGACACCACAGAAATAAAGGACTGAGGCAAACACTATGCACAGCTGTGTGCCAACCCGCTGGACAGTGTGCATGAAACGGACAAATGCCTAGAAAAATGCAGCCTCCCAAAACGGAACCAGGAAGAATCAGAAACCCTGAACAGGCAATGACAACTGAGGAAATAGAATCAGGAATTAAAAAAAACTCCCCCCAACAAAAGCCCTGGGCCAGCGCTTCACAGGGGAGTTTTACCAAACATTCAAATAAGAACAACACCTACACTCCTCAAACTAGTCCAAAGCATCGAAAGGAAGGAAGACTCCCAAGCTTTATTCCTGAGCCCAACATTATCCTAATCCCAAAGAAAGAACTACAGGCCAATATCCCTGATGAATCCTTCACAATATATCAAATCAGATCAAGCAATATATTAAAAAGACTAGAGGCCCCGTGCACGAACTTTGTGCATGGGAGGTGGTGTCCCTCAGCCAAGCCTGCACCTTCTCCAATCTGGAACCCCTTGAGGGATGTCCGACCGCCCATTTAGGTCCATGGGATCCAGCCTAAATGAGCAGTTGGACATGCCCCTCACAATCCAGGACTGCTGGCTCCCAACTAGTTGCCTGCCTCTACCTGATTGCCCCTAAGCGCTTCTGCCTGCCAGCCTGATCATTCCCTACCCACTCCCCTGCCAGCCTGATGGAGGCCTAAGGGCTCCACAGCTGACCCGATTGCCCCTAACTGCCATCACCTGCTGGCCTGGTCACCTTTAACTGCCCTCCTCTGCAGGCCTGGTTGCCCCTAATTGCCCTCCACTGCTGGCCTGGATTCCAGCAACTGCTCTCCACTGATGGCCCGGTCTCCCCAATTGCCCTCCTCTGCTGGCCCAGTCACCCCTAACTGCCCTCCCCTGCAGGCCTGGGTCCCCCACACTGTCTTCCCCTACAGGTTTGGTCCCCCCAACTGCCCTCCCCTGCAGGCATGGTCTCCCCCAGCTGCCCTCCCCTGCATGCCTGGGTCCCCCCCCACCACCACCACCAAACTGTCCTCCCCTGTAGGCCTGGTCTTCCCAATTGCTCTTCTCTGCTGGCCCAGTCACCCCTAACTGCCCTCTCTGCTGGCCTGATAGCCCACAACTGCTCTCCCCTGCAGACCTGGTCTCTCCCAACTGCCCTTCCCTGCTGGCCTGGTCCCCCACAACTGCCCTCCTCTGCTGGTTTGGACTGCCCAAACTATACTCCCCTATAGGCCATCTTTTTTTTTTTTTTTTTTTTTTTTTAATAAACCTTTATTGTTCATATTATTACAAAAGTTTCCCATTTTTTCCCCCTCCAAGTTCCTACCCCACCTTCTGCCCTTTCCCCACTCCCTCTTGTCCTCATCCATAGGTGCACAGTTTATGTTCATTCTCTTCCGGCACCCCTCACTCCTCTTTTCCCTGAGAATCATCAGTCCACTCCCCTTCCATACCTCTGATTCTATTATATTCAACAGATAATATTGTTCATCAGGTTTTTTAATTCCCTTGGTTTTTGTTTTTTTGTTTTTGTTTTTGTTTATTGGCTTCCAAAGGGGAGTTTAAGGTCAAAAGGAGCTTCCGGTGTGCCCAGATCCTATTCATCAAAATCTGGGTAAGCTTCTTATTTTTTGGTACAAGATTTAGCATATCCAGACCTGAGTGAGTCCAGGTCCTATTTGTTCCTCATTCCAAGCACATGGATTAAGAAATCAGTACTGATTAGAGGATTCTTCCAGTGGCCTCATCTCAGCAGATAAGAATTAAAAGAATGTCCATGTGCCTTCTCAGGCAGCTCTCTACACCCTTTTTTACTAATTAAAATAAAATTTAAACATCAATAATAGGGCTCTAAAATTAAAAACAATTGCAAACAATGCCAATGCAAAAACTAAACCACATACATGTTATTTTCAAAACTTGAATGTCAAGAGCAAATCTCTGGCTATTAAATAATAACAACAATGCCAATGCAAAACAAGAAAATGAGAAATCAGAATTATGGACATATTATTATTTTTAGCTACTAAATGAGTCTCTTTTGTTGCTGGTGTAGATTTACTCAGAGTCCTTGGACTTGCTGCACAAGACTTTGCAGAAGACTGGAAACTAACAGATGCTAGCATGAGCAGGAACATGATTAAAGAAGTAGCTTCCACTTCAGTCTTTAATTTCTTCAGATGACTCCATGTTGGCACCTCAGTCCCTTGAGTAGCCTTCAGTTTTCTTCTCCCACTTTGCTGTCGTCTGGGCAACTCTCAGTCCTTTTGGGTGAAGGGACACAGGAGCTTCTCTGAATCCATTGTGATGACGGACCTAAGACTCTGGTACCTGAATTGGCTACATTGCTCCTTCTTTCCTTTCATTTTGAACCCAGAGTTCGACCCCACAACACTCCAGGCCTGGCTGCTCTGGGCCTGGCTGCTGCTGGCCTGGCTGCTGCTTCGGGCCTGGCTGCTCTGGACCTGGCTGCTGCTCCGGGCCTGGCTGCTGTTGCTCTGGGCCTGGCAGCTCTGGGCCTGGATGCTCCAGGCCTGGCTGCTGCTGCTCCAGCCTGGCCTATATGCCATCTTTGACCACATGTTGGTGGCCACCTTTGTCTTGGAGTGATGGTCAATTTACATATTACTCTTTCATTAGATAGGATAATACACCATGACCAGGTGTATTACACAGTTGCAAGGCTAGTATAATATCCACAAATCAATAAATGTGATACATGATATGAACAAATCAAAAGACAAAGAAAATCACGTGATCATATCAATAGATACAGAAAAAGCATTTGACAAAACCCAGCTCCATTTTTAAAAATATATATTTTATTGATTTGTTTACAGAGAGGAAGAGAGGGATAGAGAGCCAGAAACATCGATGAAAGAGAAACGTGGATCAGCTGCCTCCTGCACAGTCCCTACTGGGGATGTGCCTGCAACCAAGGTACATGCCTTTGACCAGAATCAAACCTGGGACCCTTGAGTCCACAGGCCGACACGCTAGCCCCTGAGCCAAACGATTAGGGCCCAGCTCCATTTTTGATAAAAGCTCTCAGTAAAGAGGGAATAGAGGGAGCATATTTCAACATGATAAAGGCCGTTTATGGCAAACCTACAGCCAACCTCATACTCACTGGGCAAAAACTAAAACCTTTTCCCCGAAGAACAGGAACAGGATAGAGTTGCCCTGTTCAACATAGTCCTGGAAGTCCTAGCCACAGTGATCAGTCAAGAAGAAGAAATAAAAGGCATCCAAATGGGAAAGGAGGAAGTAAAACTGTTATTATTCACAGGTGACATGATATTGTACCTAGAAAACCCTAAAGACTCCACCAAAAAACTACTGGATTTGATAAGTGATTTAAAATATATATATTTTATTGATTTTTTACAGAGAAGAAGGGAAAGGGACAGAGGGATAGAAACATCAATGAGAGAGAAACATTGACCAGCTACCTCCTGCACACCCCCTACTGGGGATGTGCCCGCAACCAATGTACATGCCCTTGATCAGAATCTAACTGGGACCCTTCAGTCCACAGACCGAAGCTCTATCCACTGAGCCAAACAGGTTTTGGCTGATAAGTGATTTTGATAATGTGTAGGATACACAAGCAACACCCAGAAGTCATTGGCATTTTATACACTAATAATGAATTCTCAGAAAGATAAATAAAAAATAATTCCATTTAAAATTGCATCCTCGCCAGTTTTCTCAGTGGTTAAAACATTGGGCTGCAGACTAATGATTCTGGTCAAAGGCACATGCCTTGCTTGCAGGCTTGGTCCCGGGCCAGGTCAGGGGACATGCAGGAGGCAACCAATCAATGTATCTCTCTCACATAGATGTTTCTCTCTCTGTGTCTCTCCCTCTGCCTTCCATTCTCTCTAAAAAATCAATGGAAATGGGGAGGGGGGAGGGAAGGAGACATATGTAATATTATATGTAATATTTGTGAGGTCTGGAAGGTTTGCTACTGCTGCTTTAAACAATAAAGAATAAAAAAACCCATTTTGATTCAAAATAATTAAAAAAATAAAGTCACTACCGATACTGTGTTAAAAAAATCAGTGGAAAAATATTGAGGATTAACATGGTGAGGATTAACAACAATAGCAAAAGCCTGACCAATGTGGCTCAGTGTTTGAGCTTTGACCTATGAATCAGGGAGTCATGGTTCAATTCCCAGTCAGGGCATATGCTTGCGTTTTGGGTTCAATCCCAGGTGGGCAGTGTGCAGGAGGCTCACCGTCACTAATCATCAGAGAGATGTAAATTATAATTCTCTTTTATCATTGATGTTTCTATTTCTCTCCCTCTTCTTTGCTCTCTGACATCAATAAAAATATTTTTTAAAATTGCAACAAGAAAATTAAGATACTTAGGAATAAACTTAACGAAGGAGGTAAAAGACCTGTACTCAGAAAAATATAGAATGTTGAAAAAACAGATAGAGGAAGACATAAACAAGTTAAGAATATACCATATTCATGGGTTGATAGAATCAACATCATCAAAATATCTATACTACCAAAGCAGTCTATAGATTCAGTGCACTCCCTACTAAAATACCAATAGCATCTTTTACAGATCCAGAACAAACTCTCTAACATTTTATATGGAGCCCCCAAAAGACCTCACATAGTTACAACAATCTTGAGAAATAAGAAGAAAGTTGGAGGGATCACAAAGCCAGATATCACAAAGCCATTGTTAAACAAATAAGCCTGGTACTGGCACAGTAATAGACATATAGATTTATGGAAGGAACAGAGAATCCAGAAATAGATCCAAGGCATTATGCTCAATTAATATTTAACAAAAGAGATACGAGTATACAATGGAGTCAAGACAGCCTCTTCAGTAAATGGTGTTAGAAACATTGGACAGATACATGTAAATAAATGAAACTAGACCACCAACTTACATGATACACAATAATAAACCCAAAATGGATAAAATATTTAAATGTAAGTCACAAAACCATAAAAATCCTTGAAGAAAGCATAGGCAGCAACATCTCTCGTAGTAACACATTTATGGATATATCTCCCAGGGAAAGAGAAACAAAGGGAGAAAATAAACAAATGAGATGACATTAAAGTAAAAAGCTTCTGCTCAGCAAACAAGACCAGCATCAAAATGAAAAGGGAGCTCACTGTGCGGGAGAACATAATTGCCAATGACACATCTGACAAGGGGTTAATTTCCAAAGCATATAAAGTACTCATGCAGCTCAGCAAAAGGAAGATAAACAATCCAATGAAAACATGGGCAGGGGACCTGAGTAGACACTTCTCCAAAGCGGTCATACAGGAGCCAAGAGACACATGAAACATGCCCAAAGTCACTGGTCATCCGAGATGCACGTTAAATGACAACGCGCCCCCCTCACACCTGCCGGAACAGCTGCCACCACCCAATCAGCAAATGACAAGTGCTGGCGAGGATGCAGAGAAAGGGAGCCTCGTGCACTGCTGGTGGGAGTGCAGACTGGGGCAGCCGCTGTGGAGAACAGTATGGATTTCCTCAAAAAGTTAAAAATGGAACTGCCATTCGACCTAGTGATCCCATTTCTAGGAATATGTCCCAAGAAACCAGAAACACCAACCAGAAAGAATGTATGCACCCGTGTGTCCATAGCAGCACAAGTTACAATAGCTGAGATCTGGAAACAGCCCATGGCCCACCAGCAGACGAGTGGATAAGAAGCTGTGGTACATCTACACCATGGAGTACTATGCAGCTGTAAAAAGAAGGATCTCTTACCTTTTGGGACAGCAGGGAGGGGCCTGGAGAGCACTGTGCTGAGTGAAATAAGCCAGTCGAAGAAAGACAAGTATCACATGACCTCACTCATATGTGGAATCTAAGTAACAAAATAAACTGATGGACGGAGTGGACTCAGAGACATCGAGGCAGGGAACAGAGTGCGGGATCTCAGAGGGAAGGCCGGGAGGGAGATTAACCAAAGAGCTTGTGTGCATCTGTGCATCACCCATGGACAACAGTGGGAGCAATGGAAGTGGGGAGGAGGGCGGTCAATGGTGGAAAAAAGGGGACATTTGTAATACTTCCAACAATAAAGGTAAATTTTAAAACGGGCATGTTTTCTTTTCTTTTTTTAAAAAATATATATTTTATTGATTTTTTACAGAGAGAAAGGGAGAGGAATAGAGAGCTAGAAACATCAATGAGAGAGAAACATCGGTCAGCTGCCTCCTGCACACCCCAATGGGGATGTGCCCACAACCAAGATACATGCCCATGACCGGAATCGAACCTGGAACCCTTCAGTCCGCAGGCCCACGCTCTATCCACTGAGCCAAACTGGTTTCGGCGAGCATGTTTTCTTTTTTTTAAAAAATGTCTCTGGTTCATGAAACTTGCAAAACACCCCTTATTTATTGCTCTTAAAAGCACCTGTTTTCCCAGCCAAGACCTGTATGAGGCCTCCTTTAGCTCTTATCTTTACAGCGGTTGGTGCTTTAGGTGGAGCATGTGCTGAAACGATGCAGACGATGTAGGGTAGAAAAGGAGGCACTGACACATTTGGCCCACGCAGGAGCGGGTGCTCCTGGGATAGCGATGCTGCCCGCCGAGGCCACGGCAGATGGCAGGCACTTTCGCCAGTCATCGAGCTGCAGATGCATGAAATGATAATAAAACTTGACATCAGTACGGAACTGGGAACAATTGTGTGTGTGTGTGTGTGTGTGTGTGTGTGTGTGTGTGTTTACCAATTTTAATCTGGGTACCCCAAATTGTTTAATTGTCTTATTAAATAAGCACTAAAATAAAAATCACAGAAATCAAGAGAGGACTGGATGTCCCTAAGCAATGAAGCCCAGACATTTTTACTTCTTTCTCTAGACAAAAAACCCAAAACAAATAACAAACAAACAAAAAACCTGTCCAGCCAGGAGCTAATCCGTTTTCCACACTCATTATCATTCAGATGAGCCTTTTGAGAAACAAAGACGTGGGCCCAGCTCTTTCCAGGGCCTGAGCCCCTTTCTTGTTTGACTCTCCAAATGCAGAGGGCCCTCTGGATCTAATTAAGAGGCTCTCACCTGCCGCCGCCTCTCATTCAGGCCTCCACATCCACGGACGCGTGCGCTGAGCCACTCATAAAACCCACTCTTAATTAATCTTGTGGTTTTTAATGATTTAATTCTTTCATTCGATCAGGCCTTATTAACAAGCAGGGGCCGGGCTGCCTCGGGGGTGACGCACTGCGCTCCTGCTCACAGTCGAGTGGGGAGAGGCATAAACAAGTGATTGCTGTGCAACGGAGTTCCACCACCAAGGTGTGTGCCTGAGCATGTGTGTGCCTGCCTGCGTGCGTGTGCGCGCACCATGGTGCATGAGCACACGTATGTATGTACGTGCGTGCCTGTGTGCGCCTGTGTATGCACGAGTGTGTATGTGCGCGCATGTGTGTATGACCATCCACATGGATGGGCATGAGTGTGTACGTGTGAGCATGTGAGTTCTCTGTATGAGCACACATGGGCAGGTATCTGCGTGCACTTGTGTGAGCACATCTGCATGCATGACCATGTGTGCATACAAGTATATACATGTGTGAGAGCATGTGCATGCATGACCATGTGTGCATACAAGTATATACATGTGTGAGAGCATGTGCGTGTGAGCAAGTATATGCATGCATGTGAGTGTGTGTGTGTGTATGTTACTAGAGTAAAATAGGAGCAGAGGGTCCAAGGGGTGGGACTCGGCTGAGTCTTGAAGGGCCAGTGGAGCTCCAGGAGAGGGGCGGACACTCCAGGCCCAGGAAGCCGCCGTGGCAAACATGTTTCCTCGGGGAGTGCACTTGGGAGAGGCTGCGAGGGTGGGGGCCCCTGGAGGTGAGGCTGGAGCGAGGAGCCATGTTGGGTGCTACATAGGCCAAACCGTATGAACTTGCCAATATTAGGCTGGTTTGACTTAGAATAGTGAATCGCTAGGGTTTCAATAACACTTCAAGGTGACATGACCACGAGGCGCCCTGAGGACACTGCGTTGTCGGTATTGTTTTGACCATTCGCGCCCCCACTCCGCAGCTGCTCAGAAATCACTTCCTGGGGACACTCCGAGGACACAGGCAGGGCCGCAGTCTCTCGGGGGGAGCGGGCTCGTGCTGGGCTCCTGGGGGACGCGGTTGGGTGGCAATGAAGAAAGAGCCTGTCCTTCCCTGAACCCACCCGCCGGCTATCCCACTGCCACCTGCGGGCGCAGGGAGGGGCCGGAGAGGAGCGGTGGGGCCAGAAGCTGGGGTGGCCCCAGGAGCCACTTCCGTGCCAGACTCTTCGCCTTGTTTTCATTTTCAGCCTGTAATGGAGGTTGTATGTAAGATTACTTTATTCCTGAACCTTCTCAACTGTCTTCCTCGTGTTCCCTTTTCCTTTCCACTCGGCGAGGTTTGGCTCTGCGTCCAGGATCTCTCTCTAGTCTTTGTCCCGCTTTAGTCTGTGGCCACCGCCGTGCTGGGGCGGGTGCCGTATGGGCGTGGCAGCGCCAGCTTTCCGGTGGCACGTGTTCGGTGTACCTGTAACCGGGGCTACTTTGCCCATTTGCTGCCCTTTGTAATGCCCTCGGACACCCTGAGCTTCGTCATCCTTTCGGAGGGCAGGGACCGAACATTGTGCTTCTGTCTCGGCTCTTTGGAAGGAGGAGACGACATAATCTTCCTGCGACTGTGGGAAGGGGCTTTGAAATGCCTTCGTCGGTTCTTGCTCGGGACAGAAGTCACAAAGGGATTGAACTTTGTTTTGGCCGCTGGCGCGCCTGCCATGGCCCGAGAGGGGAGAGCCACACGCTGTTTCAGTTCTGTAAGCTCACCAGCAGTCCTTGCTTTTCACTGTCCATGGTTTTGGCCTTAGCGAGGTGGGGAGGGAGGATAGTCAAGGAGCAGGTTGGGGCGATCTCTCTCCGCCTCCCGGCAGACCCCACCAGCTCCGCAGTGCACGCTGGGCCCCCCGCAGGCACTTGGAAACTGCTTCCCGCCAATGGCCTCATAGAGCTGTGTTACTCACATGAAGAAGACCTTCTCTTTGTTCCCTGACACGTGCACAGGAAGGAATGTGTAATCAGGAAATACGACATCACTGGGCCGGCGTGGCTCAGTGGTTGAGGGTCGACCTAGGAACCAGGAGGTCACGATTTGATTCCCGGTTGCGGGCTCCGAGGCAGCCGATCCATAATTCTCTCTCATCGTGGATGTTTCTCTCTCCCTCTCTCTCTCTTCTTCTCTGAAACCAATAAAAACATATTTTAAAAAAGAAACAATTTTGTTGAAAGAGAAAACAACTTGAGTTATTTCATTAGGGACGAAGGGAACTCCTCTCCAACAGGGTGGAACGCAATTAATTACACCCATAGCCGTGGAGACCCAGCGACCTCTTCCTGCAGTGGGACCGGACTGTGGAACGCTTCCCGAAAACAATACTTCCTTGAAAGCTGGATTGAGTTTTAGAATTTATAAAACACTAATTTTCCTCAAGGGTCTTTTCAGTTCATCTTTTAAAATATATATACCGCCGAGACCGGTTTGGCTCAATGGACAGAGCGTCGGCTTGGGGACTGAAGAGTCCCAGGTTCAATTCCGGTCAAGGGCATGTATCTTGGTTGCAGGCATATCCCCAGTAGGAGGTATGCAAGAGGCAGCTGATCGATGACTCTCTCTCATCGATGTTTCTAACTCTCTATCTCTCTCCCTTCCTCTCTGTACAAAATCAATAAAATATATTAAAAATAATAATAAAATATATATACTTTTGCCGAAATCGGTTTGGCTCAATGGACAGAGCGTTGGCTTGCATACTGAAGGGTCCCAGGTTCGATTCCGGTCAAGGGCACGTACCTTGGTTGCGGGCATATGCCCAGTAGGGGGTGTGCAAGAGGCAGCTGATCGATGATTCTCTCTCATTGATGTTTCTAACTCTCTCTCTCTTCCTCTCTGTAAAAAATCAATAAAATATATTAAAATATATATATATATAATACTTTTACTGATTTCAGAGAGGAAGGGAGATGGAGAGAGAATCATTAATGATGAGAGAGCATCCTGGATCAGCTGCCTCCTGCACGCCCCACCCTGGGGGTCGAGCCCAAAACCCGGGCCTGTGCCCTGACCTCCTGGTTCATAGGTGGATGCTCAACCACGGAGCCAAGCCAGATGGGCGGACTGTGATATCTTAAAAGTCCTTTGTCAGAGTAATTTATGGCTTTGAGTCTTTGAACAGGGTTCCTGGCCTCCACTACGCCCGCTGAGCCTCCGTACCACTGAAGAGCAAGCGTTCTGGGAGGGGCCTATGACTGCCTGGCCCATCAGCTCTGGCGTGCGCTTGCGCGAGCGCGAACACACACACACACACACACACACGCCCACTCTCTCACACACACACACACACACACGCCCACTCTCTCACACACACACACACACTCATGCACACGCACACACACTTGCACACACATGCACACACACTCATGCACACGCGCACACACTTGCACACACATGCACACGCACACACACATGCATGCACACACACACACATGCGCACACACGCCCTGGAGCTCGGGAAGGCGCAGCTGCCGGACGCCCGTCCCAGGCCGCTGTGCAGGTGCTGGGGCTGCGGACCATCCCAAGGGAACGCCGCACACGCCCAGGTGCCGCCCGAGAGGATGTGCCTGCAGCCGCGTGGGCCTCTGGCATTTGGAGAAGACCGTGTCCAATCTCACAAAAGGGCTCCCGGCCCCTCTGCTGGGGGACGGTCTGTGCAGGGAGAGGAGGCGGAGGCCGGCTCAGTCCTCTTCCTTCACGGCCGCAGAACAGTAACTGGTAGCCAGGGACAGGGACCGAGGGTCCTGTGCTTGGGCTGTGCTCGGAGAGAGACGGGCCCCATGCCGACATTTCCAGTAACAGCGCCGCCTACAGCTCACTCAGGGGCGGGGGTGGGGGCACACATTAAACCCGGAGCTACTTTACCTTTAAAAGTCTGTGAGTACGAAGGCATTTTTCTCCCATTCATTTGTATCAGTGCAATTACTCAACCACAAGTGAAACCCAGTGGACTTCGTTGCTTCTGGTTTTTGAAGTTCACTTCCAAAAGCAAACGTAGCTCCGCTGCAGACTTGGTTATTTATTTATTTAATTAATTAATTTTAAAATATATTTTATTGGTTTTTCAGAGTGGAAGGGGGAGGAATAGAGAGCTAGAAACATCGATGGGAGAGAAACATCGATCAGCTGCCTCCTGCACACTTCCTACTGGGAATGTGCCCACAACCAAGGTCCATGCCCTTCACCGGAATCGAACCTGGGACCCTTCAGTCCTCAGGCCAACGCTCTATCCACTGAGCCAAACTGGTTTAGGCAAGATTCGGTTATTTTAAAAACACCTTTTTGTGTAATCGGATACCATTGGCTCCGGCTTTGAGAGCTCACGTCTGTATGCCATTCATCGGACACGCGATTCCTGTGCGCACGCACCCCGCAGAGCCACGGGGACGGCCGGGAGCTGCAGGGTCCCCAGCTGCCCGGGAGGCGAGCCGCTCTGTGGCCGGAGACAGTAAGCCGGTGTCCATCGCTGGCGACACGCGGGCCCTCTCCGGTGGATTCTGTGTCCCCGGTCGTCTCCGGGGCAGCCGGTAGACGAACGACAGTCCAGGCCTGCCCTCCCGTCACAGCCTCCGCGCCCTCCTTTCAGCGCCTGCACGTCCCCACGGCCGCGAAGGCCTCTGCCGGGCCACACAGCGAGCTCACCCCCTGCGGCTCCGGGAGCAGCGAGCCCGCACAACGCTGATGGGCGGGACGGGCGGCCCCAGCCGCGGGACCTTTCTCTGGGAAAGCGCTCCGGCCGGGGACCCGGGGACGGACGGCTCGTCCCGCTGCACAGCCGCAGGCGGGCAGTGCCCGGGGACAGGCGGAGGCGCTGGGACGCCGCCCTGACCGGAGCGGGAGCCGGACAAAGCCTCCCTGGCTCCCGAGGATTAGCCACACTCCCCCGAGGGCTGCAGCCTGTGCAGCTGCACAGCTCGCTCTCCGCTCCCCTCGCTCTGCCACCGCGAATTTCCTTTCCTTTCCTCTGCCGCTGACATCCTGCCCTTCGCACCTCGCTTTTTAAAGACACACTTTTATTGACCTCAGAGAGGAGGGGAGGGGGAGGAGGGAGAGAAACATCCATGATGAGAAAGTTGCGGACCGGCTGCCTCCTGCAGCCCCACCCTGGGGGTGGAGCCCACAACCCAGGTGCCCTGACAGGAATTGAACTGTGACCTCCTGGTTCATAGGTCAACACTCAACCACTGAGCCACGCCAGCCAGGCACAAAGCGCTTTTTTGTTTGTTTGTTTTTTCACTATGAATTGATTTTCAATTATAAGTATTTTTTCTGTATCATTTGATATTATAATTTCCCCCTTTATTTTGTTAATAAAATGACTTTTTCCCCATTTCTTTTTTTAAAACTTTATTTTATTTTATTGATTTTTTTTTACAGAGAGGAAGGGAGAGGGATAGAGCATTAGAAGCATCCATGAGAGAGAAACAGCGATCAGCTGCCTCCTGCACCCCTCCTACTGGGGATGTGCCCACAACCAAGGTACATGCCCTTGACCTGAATCGAACCTGGGACCCTTGAGTCCACAGGCTGATGCTCTATCCACTGAACCAAAATGGTTAGGGCCTATTTCTTTAACAAACATGTTAGTCTGGATTCTTAAGAAGCAAATACCAAGAAGGGGGTAGACATACAGACATTCATTGGGGTAAGTGGAAGGCGGAGAGAGACCCCAGGTCTGTCCCGGGTCTAAGTGTGAGCCTGAAATGGACTCATCAATTCCTCTCGCAATCCTTGGCCAGCCCCCCCCCCCCCCACCCCAGGCCCTAGGCCCGGCCCAGGCTGTGCTGACCTGCGCACCTGAGGGGGCTGCCCCGGGGGTGACTTGGGGCTGCTGCGGCCCAGAAAGCCTACAGGCTGTTTGGTGTCTCAGTCGGCGGTCTTGTCAGAGAGAGACGCCTGCAGATGTCGTTGCACTGCGCGTGCTGGTGGTCGAAGAAGTAAGAGATGCCCCTTTTCCCAAAGTTGGTGGTGACCTCTCTGCGGCCCAGTGAGTGGATCTGGGGGTCCGTCAGGTAGAGCAGCCCCTTCCCGTCGCCAGTCACCCAGCCTGCGGGGAAGCACGGGTCTGAGGACCAGGCCTCTGGAGCGTCCGCAACGCGTCCCAGAAAGAGTTACACGCTTAGTAAAACACAGAGAGCCCGCGTGCCGAAGCCGGTGTGGCTCAATGGTGGAGCGTCGGCCTGCGGACTGGAAGGTCCCGGGTTCGATTCCGGTCAAGGGCATGTACCTTGGTTGCGGGCATTTCCGCAATAGGAGGTGTGCAGGGGGCAGCTGATCGATGATTCTCTCTCATCTATGTTTCTAACTCTCTATCCCTCTCTCTTCTTCTCTGTGAAAAATCAATAAAATATATTTTAAAAAAAGAAAGAAAGAAAGAAAGAGAGCCCAGCTGCCCTGGGCTCCACGTGTGACAAAGTCCTGCTGAGGGGCGGGGGCGGGGGGGGGGGGGGAGGCTTGACGGAGAACGGAATGTTGGGTAATGAGATCTGTCTCCTGCTGCACACCCGAAGAGTGGTGCCCCAGGCCCCGGAGAGAATAAAATGCAGCTGCATCACGATGGAAGCACAGGACTGACTCCCTGGTCCTCCGTCATTCGTGCGCATCTTCACGTGTGTCATAACAGTCAGCGAGCGCAGACCCTTACAGCACAGTGCTCGGCCGGGCCTGTGGGCACGAGCTTGCTGCCACCAGAGTGCTCGTGGGGCTAACGCCGTGGATGGACAGGAGCTAAGCAGCCCGAGTGAGAATAACATGAGGGACAGAGTGTGAGGACAGGCACTGTGGGACAGAGGACCGGGTGGTCAGAGGAGTAGTGATAATAAATCTCATGTAGCAGTAAAACAAACCGGAGCCTGAGCTGGTGTGCCCAGGGGATAGAGCGTCAGCCTGTGGACCGAAAGGTCCTGGGTTCGATTCCCAATCAGGGCACATCCCCGGGTTTCGGGCTCGATCCTCATCAGGAAGCAGCTGATCAATGATTCTTTCTCATCATTGATGGTTCTATCTCTCTCTCCATCTCCCTGCCTCTCTGAAATCAATAAAAAATTTTTAAAAAGTGCAGAGGATTGGCTAATAAATTCTGATAAATAACATCCTGGATGAACAGAAACAGAATTTAGACGTGAATGCAGAGAACGTAAAGGGAGTCAGACTGAAGCAGCTCTGTGCCCTGAGGCCACACGGTCCGGGCTCCCGCCCGCCCCAGGGTGCCTGCAGCCACGCACTGCACTGGAGGCAAAGGCGGAGGGAGGAAAGTGGGAGAGTTTTCAGTCGGAAACCTAGAAAGTGGGCGTGTGTGGCAGGGGCCAGCCTCACAGACGGGAGCCCCATCTCTTCATGGAGGAGCCGACATCTCAGCATTTGCTCCCTAGAGTCAAATCCATCAATTAATTAAAATTGTTTAAAGCCAAGTCACCTTTCATCTGTGTGTGTTCTTTTAAATTGGAGATGCACATTTGTTTATTTATTTTGAACAGTTTTTTAAAAATTGATTTCAGAGAGGAAAAGAGAGAGAGAGAGAGAGAGAGAGAGAGAGAGAGAGAGAGAGAGAGAAATCAATGATGAGAGAGAATCACGAATCAGCTGCCTCCTGCATGCCCCACACTGGGGATCGAGTCTGCAACCCAAGCCTGTGACCTTGACTGGAATCGAATCTGGGAGCCTTCTGTCTGCAGGCCAACACTCTAGTCACTGAGCTACACTATCCAGGGCTCAAATCAATTAATTTAACTCCAAGCAGGCTACGCACAATCTGTGGAAGAGGGCTGAGTACAGGCAGTTGCAAAGCCTCCCACGTACACGCGGACAGCACTGCGGAGGAAGAGGACGCTTCTGCGCACGCACCTTGCAAGTCTACGACGACATCCTGGTGGTTGGAAAACTCATAGGAGAAGTGGCCGAAAGCCAAGCCGAGTTCGGTGGCTTTGTACTCCGTCTTCACCACTTTTGTGTTATTGGATAATTTTACAAACTCCCCCAGAATGTAAGGCTCCACACTGACACACCCTTTTATCACCTCGTCCTCTAAAATCTGGAAAACAGAAGGGGAGGCCATGTGACCTACGGCGAGGGCAGGGGCTCTGTGAACCCGGCTTTGCCACTCAGGACATGGGCGACCGGACCTGGCTCCCTCATTTGCATGTGAAGTGCGTCACATGGACGGAACACCATAGAACCTGCAGTTACTCTTCATTCACCGAATGCTCATGTCAAACTTGGGCCGTGATGTTTCTTTTTTTTTTATTTAAAAAAATATATCTTTAATAATTTCAGAGAGGAAGGGAGAGGGAGAGAGAGAGAAACATCAATGAGGAGAGAAACTCATGGATAAGCTGCCTCCTGCATGTCCCTTCCTGGGGAGCAAGCCAGAAACCTGTGCAGGCCAACCTCTATCCACTGAGCCACACCAGCCAGGCTCATCATTGATGTGTCTCTCCCTCCCTCTCCCTTCTTCTCTGAAATCAATAAGAACGTATTAAAGAGGGAAACCTGGCCTGACAGGTGTCTCTGGGCCGCCCCAGCCCTAGCTCCTCTCACCAGCAACACCACGGAGGGCACGTAGAAGAGCTGGGAGGGGATCTTCTGCTCAAAGAGCCGCTTGTTGAACTCCATCACGTAGTGCTGGGCGGTCCCCTGACGTTCCACGTCGGAGAAGTGCAGCCACAGCGCCTTCGGCTCCTTATACGCCTTCCCAACGTACCTGCCGTTAGACAGAACCGCTGGTGGCCCCCGAGGCGGCCTCCGCATCCGGCTCCTCGCGGGGCCTCTGAACCTGTCCCCTTCCCTCGCACCCGCCTCACCGCTGCCCGCCCCGCCCTCCGGGCAGGTGTCCAGGGTTCACGCTCAGGTCCACACCTGGGCTGCCTCATCTCCGGCCTAAGATGGTTGTCCTGCCTTTTTCACAGGCTCATTTGTTTACTCAAAGTGTGGCTTTCAGAGTTGAACTAGACTTTTACCAGCATTTATTCTTTCTAAATCCTCACTCAAAGATGTTTTAAAAAGTTGATATTTTTATTGATTTCAGAGAGGAAGGGAGAGGGAGAGAGATAGAAACACTGGTTATGAGAGAGAATCACTGATCAGCTGCCTCCTGCATCCCACCCACCCCCTAACTGGGGATCAAGCCTGTAACCTCCTAGGTCATAGTCGATGCTCAACCACTGAGCCACACCGGCTGGATCATCAGCCCTTTCCCATGAATGATGTCAGTCAGTACCTTCCCAGCGCTTCTTCTTGATGGAGATAATGAACCCAAAAGGCGTTTCTCTGTCTGCCCATCTTCGTCACCTTCAGGTAGTCCCCCAGGTACACAGCAGTCTCCTGGGCAGTCCACAGTTCCGATTTCTTGGAATATTTCAACAAAAGAGCATCTGGGAAAAACAGCAGTGAAAACGGATCTGGGCTCCTCCCTATGCCAGGACGGCACAGTCATGAGTACAGCTGAAATGGCTCAGGGCCTAGTTCAGCTGATCTGAAATCCTCAGCTTCTGTATACATCTCTCAAAGGTTAGCCTCTTCCATGGAGACTAATAAAAGTTAGTGAAGTACAATAAATAAGCAGAGCTTCACAAATAAGACAAAGACTAGCCTTTGATTCATAGAATCTTGTTTGTGGAGGCAACATGAAGATAAGGCTAGGGTTTCAGGATGAAATGAGAGGAGAATAAAGGGCTATTTATTTATTTAAAAATATTTTTATTGATTTCAGAGAGGAAGGAAGAGGGAGAGAGAAACATAAATGAAGAGAGAGAATCACTAATCAGCTACCACCTGCATGCCCTCTACTAGGGACTGAGCCAGAAACTCGGGCCTGTGCCCTGACTGGGAATCGAACCGTGACCTCCTGGTTCATAGGTCAACCCTCAACCACTGAGCCACGCCGGCCGGGCTGACCAGGGACACTTCAGAGACATCCTGGAGCATGTGCTACGGGCTTATCTTCTTTGGATGACATGTGCCAGGTGCTGTGGACCGAAATACATAATGCTTTACCTCAGCGGTCCCTGCATTCCCAGGATCCTAGATTACATGTTGAAGCACTCCCTCAGCTTCTCTTCCTTGTCTTGTTTAATTTGGAAAAGCTCAACAATTACTTGAGAAAATATAGCTACTGTACAAAGATATGAACTCACCTGGAAAAGGAAAAGATATGAAGAAATAAGGACTGTCTTCACCTTAAAGAATGAAGAACAGCCTGGCCAACCTGGCTCAGTGGTTGAGTGTCAACCTGTAAACCAGGAGGTCATGGTTCAATTCCCAGTCAGGGCACATGCCTGGGTTTTGGGTTCCATCCCCATTCTCTCTCATCATTGATGTTTCTATCTCTTTCTCCCTCTCTCTTCCTCTCTGAAGTCAATAAATCCTATCTAATAAGAAGGGAATATGCTAATTGACCCTCACATCATCACAAAGATGGTGGTGCCCACAGCCAATAAGGAGGAAATATGCTAACTGACTGCCCCACCCACAAAGATGGCGGCACCCACAGACACAAGATGGCGGCTCCCAGTCCCCTCAGCCCTGTCAGGGAGCCTACCTCCAGAGTCCCTCAGTCCCCTCACACCCCTAGCCACCCAGGGCCACCCAAGGCTCAGGTAACCAGGGCTGGCTGAAGCCTGAGCTGCTGGCACTGGCACCAGCAGAGGTGTGATGAGGCATTGCCTTCTCTGATCACCGGTTGCCTCCAGGGCCATGTACCCCCCTCCTGGGCCATGTACCCATCTCTTGGGGCCATGTACCCCCCTCCGGGGCCATATACCCCCCTCTGGGGCCATGTACCCATCTCCTGGGGCCATGTACCCACCTCCGGGACCATATATCCCCCTCTGGGGCCATGTACCTATCTCCTGGGGCCATGTACCCATCTCCTGGGGCCATGTACCCCCCTCCTGGGCCATGTACCCACCTCCTGGGGCCATGTACCCCCCTCCGGGGCCATGTACCCCCCTCTGGGGCCATGTACCCATCTCCTGGGGCCATGTACCCCCCTCTGGGGCCATGTACTCACCTCCTGGGCCATGTACCCCCCTCCTGGGGCCATGTACCCACCTCCTGGGCCATGTACCCCCCTCCTGGGGCCATGTACCCACCTCCTGGGCCATGTACCCCCCTCCGGGGCCATGTACCCCCTCCGGGGCCATGTACCCCCCTTCAGGGCCATGTACCCCTCTCCCGGGCCATGTACCCACCTCCTGGGCCATGTACCCCCCTCCTGGGGCCATGTACCCACTCCGGGGCCATGTACCCACTCCGGGGCCATGTACCCACCTCCGGGGCCATGTACCCACCTCCTGGGCCATGTACCCACCTCCGGGCCATGTACCCACTCCGGGGCCATGTACCCACCTCCGGGGCCATGTACCCACCTCCGGGCCATGTACCCACCTCCGGGCCATGTACCCACCTCCTGGGCCATGTACCCACCTCCGGGCCATGTACCCACTCCGGGGCCATGTACCCACCTCCGGGCCATGTACCCACTCCGGGGCCATGTACCCACCTCCGGGGCCATGTACCCACCTCCTGGGCCATGTACCCACCTCCGGGCCATGTACCCACTCCGGGGCCATGTACCCACCTCCGGGCCATGTACCCCCCTCCGGGGCCATGCACCTGCCACAGGCTGTGTACTTACCATACGCCTGGTGCAGCTGGATGGGCCTAAACACCCCTGTGCCCTCCAGCCTCTGGAGCAGCCAGTCATGTGTCACGCCTGCCAGGAGCTGTTCCAGGTCATGGGGCTGCAGTGTGCGAGCCTCGAGCATCTCTTGCCGTGTCTCTCCCACCAAAGACGTGAAGGAACTCTCGCTGGAGCTCAGGAAGGACCAGGGCGTGCTCCCCTCGAAGGACCCGCTGGACGCAGTGGGTGGCCTCCACCAGCTGCCCCAGGAGGAGCTGGAGCTCCCGCTGCCGCTGAGGCTGAGCACGTGGGCGGGCTCGTTCCCCTCCTCTGTGGTGGTGCAGGCCTCGTGGCTGCCGGAGGCAGGGGGCGGCCTCGCAGTGCCCGGCCTGGGGCAGCCACGCGGCCCGGTGGGGTCCAGCAGCTGTCCCCCCTCGTCCACAGTGGAGGCATCAGGGTCCACCTGCTGCTCTTGGACGGGGCCCCCGCTGGGTACTGATTCCAGATGTTGAACGGGCCACGGTGACATGGCAGCACCCAGAGAATCGCCCAGAACTCTGTGGGATTCCACGGCTTCTTCCGGGGCTCCCCGGGAGGGGCTCCCTTTACACGCAGGGCCGGCTACTCGTGTGCATCCCGCTCCCAGCTCCTCTCCAGCCCCGTGTGCAGCACCGCCCCCGGCCGCCGGGCACTCATCCATGATCTCAAAGGTTTCTTCTTCTTGGAAAGAAGGCTGTGTGGCCACACTCTGGGGCCAACGGGAACCAGGAGACCCAAACGCAGACCCCAGTGAGGGCCCGGCCTGAGCAGAGGCACCTCCGGGGCCTGGGGCTGTGCCTGCCCGCCTCGCCTCTGGGCCTCCCTCCGCCAGCCCCGCCCCGGAGGGCACATGAGTGCCCGCGTTGCTCCCAGGAGGGCAGGTGGCCGAGGACATGTGGCTCCGAGAGGACTCGGAAGGGCCGTCCTCGGGCTCCAGGAAAGAGAGACCTCGAAGCTCCGAAGACAGAGCATGCAGAGCTGCGCTGTTCCCAGGGCTGCCCGGCCCGCCCGCCCCGGCAGCAGGCCCCCGAGTGTCCACAGGGCGTCCCCGGCCGGGCATGTGACTGGGGGACCTGCTGTCCAGGTGGGTGTCCACCTCCTCCCAGCTGGAGGAGAAGCTGCGCCCCGACAGCCTACTCCAGGGGCTGGCGCTGCGGCTGCCGCTCGGAGCCGCGTCCCTGCTGCCATGGCCTGGCGACGCAGCCTCGGTCTCCGCGTCTGGGTCCGGGTGGATCCAGGCCCTCCTCCCCGCCCGCTGGGGCGCCTCCAGACTCCTCCCAGCGGGCGGGGAGGGAGACAGTCCCCTGCCTGGGTGGCTGCACGGCCCGACCTCCGCACTCTCGGTGTCCGGGCCCCGGGTGTCTGTTTTCAGTGCCGTGATGCAGACGCCTGTGCCTGCATCCTCCTGTTCATTTTTCTTGTCTCCACAGAAGCTTTCAAACGCCCCACACACCGAGGTGTGGTGCTGCGCGTGGGCCTGGAGGGCCGTCCGGAAGGCCACGCGCGCCCGCAGGAGGGGCCTGTCCAGCCCACGCATGAAGGCCGCAGGGACGTACGCCCCGTCCTCCCAACTCGGGCAGCTGCGAACCGGCAGCAGGTCCTTCACCTGCGCGACGCCACGCAGGATCTCCCGGGAGAGCGCCACCGGGCCCGGGGCCGCGGCCGCGCCCAGGGCGTACAGCTTCCCCGTGGCCTCGCGGCAGAGCCGGCGGGCGGCGCGGCCCGGCCCCGTGTCCCCCTGGAGCCGGCGGTGCGCCGTGCAGAGGCCGAGCGCGGCCCGGAGGCAGCCGTGCAGCCCCTGCCTCCCCAGCACCGGCTCGTCCCCGCGCTGGCTGAGGAGGCCGATTTCGAAGGCCTCTCTGGCGTCTCGCAGACACGCCGGCCGCATCCCCGGGGGACAGGCGCCCGCACTGGCGTAGGACAGCAGGCACGCGCCCCGGATGTTCTGGGAAGACACCAAGCACAGAGGTAGACGTGGCGTTGGGAGCTGCAGGTGAGGCGGGAGACCTCTCGCTCCTGGAGGACAGCGGTGAGGCGTGTGGGAAGATGAACAGTGTGTGGGCCACCTCGGGCCCTCGCCGTCCGGGGGAGACCCACAGGACCAGTGAGGAACCCGAGGTCTTGTCCGGCCGGGTGAGCGTCAGGTTCGATTCCCGGTCAGGGCCCAGGCCCAGCTGTGGGCTCCACCCCGGGGTGGGGGAGTGGGGAGGTAGGGGTGGGGGTGCAGGAGGCAGCCAGTCAGTGACTCTCATCATTGATGTTTCTCTCTCTTTCTCCTTCCTCTCTGAAATCCATAACATTATATCCTATTTAATAAAGAGGGAATATGCAAATTGACCATCATGCCACAATAAGATGGCTGCACTCACAGCAGAGGCTGAGTTCCCTTGACGAGCTTTAACGAGCAATCAGCAGGGACTTGAGGCTGTGTGACACTGGGCTGGGCCAGGGGACCTGAGGCTGAACCCCAGGCCTTAGTGCCAAGCCATGGGACCTGAGGCCACGCCCCCGCCCAGCAGGGCTTGACAGGGACCTCAAGTAATGCCCCCTGCCCTGGCCCTGGCTGGGGAACCTGAGGCTGCACCCACCGCCTGGTGAGGCTTGATGGGGACCTCAAGGTACACTGCTAGCCTGGGCAGGGGGACCTCAGGCCGTGCCCCCCGCCCTGGCATCGGGCCAGGCAACCTGAGGCTTGATGGGGATGGGCCCCGCCAGGTCTGGATCAAGCCCAATGAGGTGGGGCTGGCGGGGGCTGGGTCTCTCACTATTTCGAGGTGCATGTGGGTAGGTGGGGACTTGACTCTGGGTCCTGCAGCGTGCCCCACACTCTGACAGGAGGAAGATTTTCATATACATTTTACTAATTTTCTTTAGTTTCTGACACTTCTATTATAGAGAAAGGGCAAATAGCTATATTAAAATATTCCCTCTAATTAATTCCCTTTTAATGTGCGTGAATTTCGTGCACCAGGTCACTCACTAGTCCTATCTAATAATAGAGTAATATGCAAATTAACCATCACTCCACGACAAAATGGCAGCCCCCATTGCCACAAGATGGCAGCGCCCAGTTCCCTCAGCTCCACTGCTGGAGTGCCTGGCCTGTCCACAGGAGCAGCGAGACTGGATCTGCCTCCAGAAGGGTTTTTGATCTGCCCCAGTCATGGCAGTCAGAGCCTGGACAGCAGGGCATGGAGGTTTCCTTAGTGCGGAGGCAGCAGGGAAGCCCCAGGCCTGGCAGACAGAGCACCCTGCAGGGCATTGGGGCTTCCTTTGAATGGCACATGGCAGCAGGCAGAGAGCAGACAGGAGGGCATGGGGCTTCATCTCCATGGCTGCAGCAAGACCCCAGGCTCACAGAGAGCAGAGAACCACGGGGAGTGACCTGAGCCAGCAGTAGGACATCCCCTGAGAGCTCCTGGAGGGTGCAGGCTGGGCTGAGGGACCGTGTGCATGAATTTCGTGCACCGGGCCTCTAGTTATGTATAAAAAAAGAACCTGAGGTCTTTCTGGTTTTGGGGAGGGGGGCCAGGAGGTCTGAGTGGCTGCTAAGAGATGCCTATGAACCACTCCTTCCAGACTCCTTGATTAAAGATGTTACTTACATTTGTTGCTACTGTTGGTTTAGCAGAGTCTACACTTGGGACATGGACATGAAAGCTTCTCTATGCAAATAAAGCTGCTGTGTTTAAACATGCTTTATCCAATAATAATAACGTGATAGGCTAGTGCTTTCACACGCCCCTGTGCATTTCAGTCACCTGAGTAGTATTTCAAGAATAAGTGTTCTGGGAATCCCAGAAATTTGCATATACAGGGTTGAGGGAGCCTGGGAAGGTGTGTTTTAAAAAGGCTCCTATGGGCTGGCTGGCACACTTAGTGGTTAGAGCGTCTGCCCTCACACTGAAGGGTCTTGGGGCAAATTTGATCCCCAGCCCCATTCTGGGCACATGCAGGAGGCAACCAATCCATGTGTCTCTCTCACATCAATGTTTCCCTCACTCTCTCCCCTCCACTCTCTAAAAATCGGTGGGAAGAATGTCCTCAGGTGAGGATTAACAAACAATCAATCAATCAAACAACTGGCTGGGAGGGCCATTCTGGGGGCTGGGGAGCCCCCACCAGGAGGGCACCACCCGCCCAGGCATCTCCCACACGGCATCTGACCGCGTTATCCGTCCAGGCCCCCCGCCTCCTCACCATGGCTGTGAGCACGAAGAGGGGCGTGTAGGGGCTGAAGGCAGCAGCCAGCTTGCAGGCTTCAGCGGCCAACAGCAGGCGGTGTGCACAGTCCCTCGTCAGGCCCTGGAAGAGAGTGGGGGCCACGGGCGGTGCCCACGGTTGTTTATCCATCAGCCGAAGACAGATCGTGACCCCCGGGGGGCCCCCCCCCCCCCCGCCCCCCCCGCTTCTCTTCCAGGTTCCCAGGGACGCCCTAGCTGCCAGCCAACTGTTTCAGAGCTGTGCCAGGAGAGGGGCTCCCCCGCCCCCCTGGCCCAGCCTTCCGTCCAGCCGCGTGGGAGGGGCTCAGGTGCCAGCGGCTTCCTCCCCACAGACCCCCTGGGGGACTAGGCCCACTTCGCAGCCACGTTACTGGCTGGCTTCCGGGGCATTCTTCGTGGAGAGTTTATGATCTCGTGGCAATCAGGGTCCCCATTTGTTCTGGAAACACGTGCTGCTTGCCTCTGTGCGCCAGGCACTGTTAGGCACAGGGACACGCAGGGAGCCTGCCACGGACTGCCTTCCTGCTGAGGGAGCGGTCAGACACCAGGGAAGGTGAGATGCTTGTAGTGAGAGGCCCGGGAGGAGGAGGAGCCCTGCGCTGTTGTCTGACAGCAAGAGCGGCGGCTGGATTTCTCAGCGGCACGCACAGCGCTGAGCGCGTGACTGCCGTCACTCAGGACTTAGTCGCGACATCAGGCTCCTGTAGCGATCTCCCTTTCCGCCCGGCGGCGGGCCTCAGGAGGTCAGATTTCGATTCCCAGTCAGGGCACAGGCCCAGGTCTCGGGTTCGATCCCCAGTGTGGGGCCTGCAGGAGGTGGAAGATTCATGATTCTCTCGTCATGGATATTTCTCCCTCTCTCTTCCTCTCTGAAGTCAATAAAAATATTTTTAAAAATTTCAACTTCCATGCAGGACGGAGCAAGTCACTGTCCCCACGGGGCCTGCTCAGCCCAGAGCCCGGCCCTGCCTCCTGGTGGCCTCTCCGGACCTCGCCGCTCCTCTGTAACGGGGACAGGCGCTTTGCTCGTAGGATCTCCTGGAGATCACATAGGTAGACACAGCCTTTCTGAGCTGCGACCACGTGTAACTATCAGAAGTCATTCTTGCTAAGGGCAGGGCTCCACATGTGAACAGACGATGAGTTTTAAACTTGTTGCTCTTTACTTGGTCGCTGAGATGGCCCGGTGTGGGCGCTGCATTCGGCGAGGTTGGAAAGTGAGGGCTAGAAGCGAGCTCCCAGAGGACATCGCTGCAGTGAGGTCACGGCTCCCTCGCCCATGTCTGTCTGAGCAGACAGGGTGCCAGGCTGGAACACCAGAGCGCCAGGTCCCTGGGGAACTGGGAGCCCGAGGTCCGGCCCTGGGGAGGCCCTGTGCTTCCCCCACCCCCTCTGCTCCCAGGCGGAGCGCAGGGCCAACCGTCCATAGGGGCTGCCACCTGGCCCGGGATTGACCGGAGAGTCAGTTACCAGAGCCACGTGGGGGTGGTTCTTAAACTTCTCGTAGTCTTGCTCACTCATGGATGCACAGATGTCGGCCAGGATCCCCAGGGAGGCGGAGACGCCCTGGGAGGAAACAGATTCCCATCACGCTGGCTCCCGCACGCCCGGCCTCCCGCCCCCCACGCCAACCACGGCCTAGCTCAGTGTGACGACCGGGACCTGCAACTGCTTTTGATCGGATGCCAGAGCCTGGGGCGCCGAGCTGTGACTCCTGAGGCAAGGAGCCCGTGGGAGCACACGGTTGCTAGCTGGGCTCAGCTGGTGTGCAGCCGGCGTGTCCGAGGAGGCTGCCCGGGCCTGACGGTCCAGGCCCCGCTGCCGAGGCGGTGGGCTACCGGGCAGCTTGGGGCGTGTGCCCACAGCCGAGAGAACCAGGGCGTCACAGACACTAGGCCTCGGGCAGGGATGCAGCCCTGCTCTCTGTCCCCAGTGACGACTCGATGGAAACGGTGAGCCCGTCTCTGCCCCTGGACTCGGACGCTCCCACGGGGCTGCCCTCCTGCTGAACACGGAGCCAAAGCGAAGAGGACGGGGTCAGGCGGGGGGAGAGTCACACGTGAGCACAGAAACTGGCTGAGCCAGGCACTGTGCGCGGGCCACGCTGACAACCTGAGAGAGGACCCGGGCAAACAGACAGGAGACACGGGCGCGGCCCACCTTCTTATCCGGCTGAGGGAGCGCCAGGAAGCCCACAATCGAGGTCCGAAGGAGCTCCGCTGCTTCATGCCACATCCCTGGAAAAGGGGGACCACTAGAGTCTGCCCTCAGACAAGACACCCTGAAAACCTCCAAAAGGAGCGTCCTCAGCACGTCAGGCGGACAGGCACCGGGTGGGGGCCATCGGGTGGACAGGGGTCATCGAGTAGACAGGGGTCATCGGTGGACAGGGGTCATCGGTGGACAGGGTCGGTGGACAGGGGTCATCGGTGGACAGGGTTGGTGGACAGGGGTCGGCGGGTGGACAGGGCTGGTGGACAGGGGTCATCGGTGGACAGGGTTGGTGGACAGGGGTCATCGGTGGACAGGGTCGGTGGACAGGGGTCATCGGTGGACAGGGTCGGTGGACAGGGGTCATTGGTGGGCAGGGTCGGTGGACAGGGGTCATCGGTGGACAGGGTCGGTGGACAGGGGTCATCGGTGGACAGGGTCGGTGGACAGGGGTCATCGGTGGGCAGGGTCGGTGGACAGGGGTCATCGGTGGACAGGGTCGGTGGACAGGGGTCATTGGTGGGCAGGGTCGGTGGACAGGGGTCATCGGTGGGCAGGGTCGGTGGACAGGGGTCATCGGTGGACAGGGTCGGTGGACAGGGGTCATCGGTGGACAGGGTCGGTGGACAGGGGTCATCGGTGGACAGGGCTGGTGGACAGGGGTCGGCGGGTAGACAGGGTCGGTGGACAGGGGTCGGTGGGCGGAGAGGGGTTGGTGGACAGCACCGCCTGGTTGGCTTGCACCCATGAGCCCCTCCCCGGGAGCACAGGGTGACCAAAGCCCCCGAGGTGGGCACGGAGGCGGAGAATCCTCTGCACCCGCGGGGGCAGCCCTCCTGCCAGTGCTGCTCTCGCTTATGAAGTTCACCCGGTTCTGAGCGTTTGCAGGGTGGACTGTCAGGGTCAGGGGTTAGGAGTGAGATGTCGCTAGGTCGTGGGGAGACCTGCTGGCCTGAGGTCAGACCCTGGATGACATTGAGAACCCAGGCGATGCTCACAGCCATGGTCGCCTCGGCCTCTGGGGGCTGTCTCCGCTCGATGGCCCGAGGGAAGGGGGCAGGTTAACCAGACAGCGTGAGACCCCTCCCTGCCAGGCGGGGTGGTCGAGTGGGAGAGCAGGGGGCTCACCCAGCTTCTGCAGGATCTGCCCTCGGACCTGCACGCACACGGACTGCACCAGGACCCTGTCGCTCTCGTGTCTGTACAGCCAGGAGCCTGCGACAGGGAGCCTCCGTCAGCATGGCGGCCGGGAGCCACTGCCATGGAGGCCCGGAGCCCTTGGGCACCCCTGTGCCCCAGGGAGCCCAGGGCGGCTCCTCCCTTGCCATCTCCTCATCTGTCCCTTCACCCCCTCCGCCCCTGCACCCCTCCCCCTCCGCCCCTGCACCCCTCCCCTCCCCCCTCCTCCCTTGGGCAGGACAGGGCTGTGGCTCTCTCTGCGGAGCCTGGGCTGGGGAGAGGCCCCCTGAGACCACGGACGAGCAGAGTGGGAGGGAGGCAGGCATGGAAGCCGCCAGCTCAGACCCACTGGGACACCCTCCCATCATGTCACCTCTGTGTTCACCCAACTTCTAATCCCGGTGTGTGTGATCATGTGTGCATACATGTGCATGCACAGGCGTATGTGTGTGGACATGCACAAGTACCTGGGTGCACAAGTACATACCTCTGTATGCATGTGGGTATGTGTGGACAATGTGTGTGCAGGCATGTGTGTGGGCACACGTGCATGTGGATATCGGTGTGTAGGCATGTAGAAGTTTGGACATGTGTGCAGGTGCATGCATGTCTGTGTGCAGGCAAGTGCACATGTGTAGTCACGTGTCTCTCTGAGGGCACATGCACATGTGTACATGTGTCTGTGCAGACTTGTGTGTGGGCATGCATGCGTGTGTACACATGTCTCTGTGTGCGTGCAGTGAGTAGATGAGAAAAGTGCATGCTGTATGCTCGTGGTGATGGCCACACTGAGGGCTGTGGGTCAGTGTTTGTGCTTCAAACTGCCTCCCGGGGACTGCTTTCATGGGGGAGTCAGTGTCCGCCCTGGCCGGGCCCGTTGGTTGGAGTGCCATCCCGTACCCCCAGGAGGCTGTGGGTTGATTCCCGGTCAGGGGACGTGCCCAGGTTGTGGGTTTGATTCCCAGTCTGGGAGCGTACAGCAGGCAACCTGATCTGTTTCTCTCTCACGTCGATGTTCTTTTTTCTCCTTTCCTCTCTTTCTAAAATCAATTGAAAAAACGGATCCTCGGGTAAGGATTAAAAATACACATGAAAAAGCACAGGTCCTGAAGCTGTTCGGCTGGAGCCGAGGCCTGAGGGGGAGGCGGGCATGCGGGCGCTCTCACCTGCGGCTCCCTCGCTGCGGATCAAACTGCTCAGGATGTACTCGGCTTTTAAAAGTTTCCCTGAAAAGAAGCACACGCTTTACACACAGTCTACCCTGGACACATCACAGCTGCATGTCCGTCCAACATCAGCCCCGTCAGCACAGAAGAGGGAGAGGACGGGCTCTCAGGCGGCGGGGAGTGGGGATGTCCTGTCTGACATGACGGTCAGGGTCGTGCGTAAGGACGGACCACGGATCCCGACCTGCGTGGCGTGGCCGACCTCCGAGGGCCAGCGTGGCAGGCGGGCGAGCAGGCTGGCTGCAGGCTTCACTGTCGGGTAGGGCTCTTCGGGGGCGTGGGAGGTTCTTTCTAAACTTCCCGCGGGGGTTGGCTGCTGCCAGGAAGGAGGGCCTCACCTCCCGAGGCTGTTTCTCAACCCGTGAAATGTGACCGGGACTGTCGCTAAGGCCTCCCGGCCTCGGTGCCGTGGCACACTGTGCCCCTGGCGCTGCCCGGTGCCCCTGAGGCAGGTCACGCACCGCCGTCCTGTGTGGGGCCGGCCAGCTCCTCGGTGAGGGCTGGGACTCGCGTGTCTCCTCCTCCGGCTAAACTGTTCCAGTAAATTCATGCTTGTTCCCTACTCTGCCCTGTGCTTTAAGCAGACTATTCTTAAAAATATGTATTGTTACTGATTTCAGAGAGGAAGGGAGAGGGAGAGAGAGAAACATCCATGATGAGAGAGAAGCATGGACCGGCTGCCCCCTACGCGCCCCACACTGGGGGTTGAGCCCGCAACCTGGGCACGTGCCCTGACGGGAATCGAACCCTGATGTCCTGGTTCATGGGTCGACACTCAATCACTGAGCCACGCCGGCTGGGCTGGGCAGACTACTTGTAAGCCACGTGTTTCTCGTGTTTACTTCTGTCCTTCTCCGCTCTTGGGGCGCCGCGTTCCCTGACTGCTGTCTGTGCTGTGCCCCTCCGTGCTGCTTGTGAATTGTGACCTCAGGCGCCTCTGGCAGGCGGTCCCCCCTCACAACCACCCCCGGCCCTGGGCATGCTTCTCTGGAGCCCAGGTTTGCACGCGCCCTGCTGGGCCTTGGACGTTTCAGTCCTTGATCTAGTTTTCCACCCAACGCAGGGCAGCTGCACGCTGCGCTGAGACGTGGTGGGCTGAGCAGGCCTGGAAGGATCCCAGCTTCCGCAGGTGTTTGACGCCTGGTGAGCCCGCGGCTCACCCTGCCCGGCACAGAGAGCGGCTGGCCTCCTGGGCCCAGACCACGTGCCTCCGCATCTGCGGCTCCGACTGAACCTGCCATGTCTCAGGTGCTCAGACGGCTGAGTCCTCTGTCTGTGGCCGGGTCCACACGCGCAGGCCTCCGTGTGGAGGGAGCTGAGTGGGACCTGGGGCTGGTGGGAGAGGCGTCACTCTGAGGTTCTGGAAGCAGGGCAGGCCCAACCCCCACCACACTGACCGCTGGGCCTCTGGGGTGTGTTTCCGGTGGATGCCAGGAAGGGTGGGTCCGGGGACAACAGGGGACATGCCATCCCCTCCTATCACACTACCCCTGTCACCCTGTGACAATGCAGAGCCCCGCCTCTGCAGGGCTCCCCAAGGCCCAGGACGGAGCCTGCAGCCAAGACGGCACCTCCTCGGTCCCCGCGGGACGCCCGGGCAGGTGCAGCCCAGAGACAGTAGGGGCAGGCGTTGGACATAAGCACCCAACACTGGGCTGTGAGGTCTCTCTGCCCCTTGGAGAGCATCCTCAAGGCAAAACAGCACAACTGTAGGGGAGTAAGATGGGACACTTATCCCAGACACGGCCTGCGGGCCCTGCCTGAGTCCCCCACTCTGGGACACGGCCTGCGGGCCCTGCCTGAGGCCCCCATGCTGGGACACGGCCTGAAGGCATGGCTCCTGGGGCCCCCATGCTGGCCATCACCAGACAATCTCCATGGAGCACAGCTCTACAGAGACAGGACAGAAATAGCAAAGCCAAACAACAAACAAAAGCAAAACATCAGCCTGGCAGGCATGGCTCAGTGGTTGAGTATTGACCTCTGAACCAGGAGGTCAGGGTTCAATTCTCACCCAGAGGGTCAGAGCACAGGCCTGGGTTGCAGGCTCAGTCCCCAGTGGGGGTATGCAGGAAGCAGCCGGTCAAGGATTCTCTCTCATCACTGGTGTCTCTCTCTCCCTCTCCCTTCCTCTCTGAGATCAATAACAATAACTTTAAAACAGGCAAAAGTTAGGACGCGTAAAGCAAAGCTGTCAGTGCATCAACCCCCCATGGAACCCCACTCCCACGGGACCCCACCCCCATGGGATCCCATCCCCACGGGACCCCACCCCCATGAGGTCCCGCTCACATGGGTCCCACCCCATTCCCACCCCACCCCACTCCACAGCAGCACCATACACCACAAAGGTGCAACACCAGCTGTGTCCCTACAGGGCTCTCCCCACATGGCATGGCCACCTGCTGCCATGAGCAGGGACCTCAGACCCCACATGCTATAAAATGCTGCATATCAGGGACACGGAAAGAAAGGGACTTTTCCTAAGGTCAACGCTGTCCCTGCCTTCCCTCTAGCAGAGTAAATAAGGAGACATGGGCACATGGAGGTCCAGCTGAGTGCACGGGGGACTGAGGGCCTGGCACGCTGAAAGCCCATGGCCTGTCCCAGCAGCTCAGTCTTCTCTGCAGCCAGCATTGCCTAGGGCAGTGGTGGGTGCAGCTCCTTGTCCAAGACAACGAGCAAAGGCATCAACTTCCCAAAGACCAGGGTTATCCAGACCACAGCCACAGCCATGGACAGCTACAGCTACAGCCATGGACAGCTACAGCTACAGCCACAGTCACAGCACAGCCACAGCCCAGCCACAGCCACAGCACAGCCACAGCCAGAGCCACAGCCACAGCCACAGCACAGCCACAGCCCAGCCACAGTCACAGCACAGCCACAGCCACAGCACAGCCACAGCCACAGCCACAGCCACAGCCACAGCACAGCCACAGTCACAGCACAGCCACAGCCACAGCCACAGCACAGCCACAGCCACATCACAGCCACAGCCACAGCCACAGCCACAGCCACAGCCACAGCACAGCCACAGCCACAGCCAGAGCCACAGCACAGCCACAGCCAGAGCCACAGCACAGCCACAGCCACAGCACAGCCACAGCCACATCACAGCCACAGCCACAGCCACAGCACAGCCCAGCCACAGCCACAGCCACAGCCACAGTCACAGTCACAGCACAGCCACAGCCACATCACAGCCACAGCACAGCCACAGCACAGCCCAGCCACAGCCACAGCCACAGCCACAGCCACAGCCACAGCCACAGCACAGCCACAGCACAGCCCAGCCACAGCCACAGCCACAGCCACAGCCACAGCCACAGCCACAGCACAGCCACAGTCACAGCCCAGCCACAGCCACAGCCACAGCCCAGCCACAGTCACAGCCACAGCCACAGCCACAGCCACAGCCACAGCCACAGCACAGTCACAGCACAGCCACAGCCACAGCCACAGCCACAGCCACAGCCAGAGCCACAGCCACAGCCACAGCCACAGCCACAGCCACAGCACAGTCACAGCACAGCCACAGCCACAGCCACAGCCACAGCACAGCACAGCCACAGCCACAGCCACAGCCACAGCCACAGCACAGCCACAGCCACAGCACAGCCACAGCCACAGCCAGAGCCACAGCACAGCCACAGCCACAGCACAGCCACAGCCACAGCCACAGCCACAGCACAGCACAGCCACAGCCCAGCCAGAGCCACAGCACAGCCACACACACACACACACACACCCCAGTGCATGAAATTTTTGCACACTTCTCCCCCCAAATTTTGTGTACTAGGCCTCTAGTACAGAATAATATTGAACCCCTCTCCAATCTGAGATCCCTTGAGGGCAGTCAGACAACCCTCTCACAATCCAGGATTGTTGGCTCCCAACTGCTTGCCTGCCTGCCTGCCTGCCTGATTGCCCCTAACCACTTCTGCCTGCCTGCCTGATCACCCCTAACCACTCCCATGCCAGCCTGATTGATGCCTAACCGCTTCCCTGCCTGCCCAATTGCCCCCAACTGGCCTCCCCTGCTGGCCTGGTCACCCCCAACTGGCCTCCCCTGCTTGCCTGGTCACCCCAACTGCCCTCCCCTTCTGGTCTGGTCACCCCCAACTGCCCTTCCCTGCAGGTCTGATTGCCACCAACTGCACTCCTCTGCAGGCCTGTTTCTTCCCAACTGTCCTCCCTGCAGGCCATCTTTGGTGGCCAACTTGTGTCCACATGGGGGCAGACATCTTGTGTGTTGGAGTGATGGTCAATTTGCATATTACCTCTTTATTATATAAAGTATTAGAGGCCTGGTGCATGAATTCGTGCATGGGTGGGGTCCAGCCAGTCTGGCCAGGAGAGGAAACATCGGCGGTTGGCTGGCCTGCCTACTAGTAGAACTCCTGATCAAGGGGACAATTTGTATATTAGCCTTTATTATATATTAAATAGGATATACACAGAGTGGCCAGATCATAATAATCTGGCCACTCAGTGTATATTTCTCACCCTTTCATAATTTTCTCTGCACTCTGGCCCTGCAAGCCAGTCTTTGTGCCAGGGGAGGGAGGGGGGACAGGCGAGAGGGCGTGGCAGGGCTGGCCACATCCTCAGGGTCAAGTTGGCCAGGACGGGCGGGCAGGTGCGCCTACCTGCATTGAGTGCCACGCGGGCCTGACGGATGACCAGCTGCGGGGCCATGGGCGTGGCGGGCCACAGCCGGTGCAGGGCTTTGGCCACCCGTAGGAGCTGGTGGGACGTGTCGAGCCCATAGAGGAGCCGGTCACTCAGGAACAGGATGGCTGCTGCCGTGGCACTGTCCCCGTCGAGGATGGCGACCTTCAGGGACACCTGGAGGTCATACAGGGACAGTGAGCCTGAGAGACGTGGCACCTGCCTGCAGAGAAGGGGACTGGGAGGAAGCCGGGTCTTCAGGTGTTTTTATCAAACAAGGAACACTGTGCCTGGCCAGTGTGGCTCAGTGGATAGAGTGTCGGCTCGGGAACTGAAGGATCTGGGTTCAATTCCAGTCAAGGGCATGTACCTGGGTTGCAGGCTCAATCCCTTGCTCCAGTGGTTGGGCGTGTGCGGGAGGCAATCAATGGATGTGTCCCTCTCACATCGATATTTCTCTCTGTCTCTCACTCTCCTTTCCACTTCCTCTGAAAATCAATGGGAAAATATCCTTGAATGAGGATTAATAAACAAAAGAAAGGAAGAAAGGGAGGGAGGGAAGGTGGGAAGAAGAAAGACTGTATTAGGCAACTGAGCCAAAAGAAAAAACTTAAGGAAAAGTCCATTTCAGCTGCGAGAATGACAATACTTCTCTATTTCCCCATTCCATTCCTGAAATTACACGACAGGTGAGCATGGAACACCCCCCTTTTCCCACCCTCCTCTCCATCATGTCGCTCCTTCCTGCCCCACCCCTGGCCCCACGTCGGGGGAGACCTGGTGGTTCTCTCGCAGATTCCTCTCATGCACCGTCTCATCAGAGAGCCGCCACTCCTTCCTGTGACGAGTCAGATGCCCACAGGATCCCGGACCCCAGAGCAGACCCCGAGCTGCACTACGTACAAAGTTCTCTCTTCCAACAGCCTGCACCAGAGCTGGACCAGAGCTTAGTCTCTTGTCCGCCTAAGCCTTTTGCTGAAGAACCTCTTTCCGCCTCTGGAACTCAGGAGGGGAAGGAGATGTCATTTGTCTGATCCTCCAAGGGCCCCATCGTTACCACTGCTCAAGAGCCATGGCTCCCTTTAAAGCAGCCGTGATGTTGTCCTTGACTTTGACCCCCCATCTGTCCAGGGGCCCCCAGTCAGTGATGAGTTCTTCATCATTGATGTTTCTATGCCTGCACACCTTGACCCCACCTCCCTGACCTTGACCCTATGTCTGCCCCTCACAGGCAGCTCACGTCTAAGCTATGAGGACCCGCCTAATGCCGGGCTCACGGCTCTCTGGCCTGGCTTGAAAACAAATCTATTCATCTGAGCTAAGAAACAGAAAGTTTGCCAGTGACAGGACAGAGACGACCGGGAAGGAGGGTGTAGCTGAAACAGATTTATGGGCAACAGCAGACCGAAGATCCAGGAATGAGGACAGCATGCAAACCTGCCTTCTCATTCGTGTGGCCCCTCCAGCAGCGTGCGTACCTTCATAGAAAACACAGCCATGCTCTGCATTTGCCTGAGCCTCTTCCTTCCAACTGAACCACTGAGTTCTGATGTTCAGAACTCAGATTGGGTGGATCAGGAAAACGTCTGTCTGAAGAGCTGGTTCACATGTAAACTGTCAGTTAACAGGTGGCAAACAGTTCTGGCTTGTTGATTGGAGCATCAACCCCATAACCCAAAAGGTTGAGGGTCGATTTCCAGTCAGGGCACATGCCTAGGTTGCGGGTTCAATCCTGGTTGGGGCTCGTGCAGGAAGCAGCCAATGGATGTCTCTCGCTCACATCCATGTTACTCTCTCCCTCTCCCTCCCTCTCTCTCTAAACCAACAAGCAGATCCTTGGGTGAGGATTTGTTAAAAAGATGAAGAAGAAAGGGGTGGTTCTGTGTCTGCCCAGCTGTCTCTGGGGACCTTCCTCCTCGGGGCACACAGAAACACTTTCTGCAGAACTTCGGGCTTCTACCATCACTATCTCTTTTCATTTTATTGTCACTAAAAAGTCCAAGTGAAATAAGGAAACAGGTTGAGAGGTTCCATGACTTTCCAAGTTACAAAGTCAAAAGGGTCAGAGTCAGGAGGAAACTCAAATCCATATTTCTTCCTTATATTATTAATTATTGTTATTATCATTATTGTGGTCAGAACATAATATTTACCCTCCTGACCATTTTAAGTGTCCAGATCATTGGTGTCTTGTGCAGTTACATGGCTGTGGATCAGATCCAGAACTTTTCATCTGGCAAATACAAAAGTCGAAATTTGCCCTGGCTGGTGTGGCTCAGCAGATAGAGCATTGGCCTGTGGACTGAAGGGTCCCGGGTTTGATTCTAGTCAGGGCACATGCTGGCTCGATCCCCAGGGTATGCATACAGGAGGCAGCTGATCATCACTGATGTTTCCATCTCTCTCTCCCTCTCCCTTCCTCTCTGAAACCAATAAAAATACATTTAAAACAAACAAACAAACAAACCAAAAACCCTCTAAACTTTAGTTACTGACCCCTGTCCCACTCTCTCCAGCCCCGGAAACCACCATTCTACTTCCGTTTCTATGGATTTGCCTTCTCTAGGTCCTTGGGAAAGTGAGAGGACAGGTGCTATGGTGGAGGCCTGGCTGCTCCAGGCTCAGAGAACGGGGACGCTCAGCACGGAGCTGGCTCCTCCTGGGGCCGTGCACAGGACAGGGAATTGGGGGGAATGGGAGAAAGGCAATTCGTGTGTCCCCACTGCCGTGTGTAAGGAGACGGCGGGTGTCAGGGGGTTTCAATAGGGTGAAAAGGGAATAAAGTCATGAGCCGACACCCAGGAGGCTCATCACCGAACTGTCTGCACCTGCCGTTTCAGCACCTTGTTCCGTCCGCCACTCCGAGCAGCATCACTGGCTGCGGAGACGGGCAGCGGCCCCTGCCCTGGCCCGCCCACACCTGGGCCCAGGCTGCAAACACCAGGGTTCCTCCTGGACACGCCATGGCTCCTCTATCCCCTGCCCCCACTCTCCACAGACCCAGCACAAAAGCCCGAGAGAGGGTGACCCGCGGACAAAGGCCCTTTGAGCTCCTTGGAAAGGAGCCTGGGTGGAGGGGCCCAGGGGCCGTTCTTCCCACTTGCACTAATTAGACATTTTTCTGTCGCCGTTGAGCACCGCTGAGAGGCCAAAGCGCCAGATTCATTTCTAAAGTGTTTACAGAAGTTTGCAGCTGTTTGTGTCTCTTCAGGAGGAAAATAAGCACTTCAATAGCTTTGTGGGAACCAAAGGGAGCCCTTGAGGGCTGGCCTGCAGCTGCATAACTTAGCTCCCTCTTGCTCTGGCCTGCCAGGAGGAGGAGGGGGGGAGAGGAAGAGGAGGAGGAGAAGGAGAAGGAGGAGGAGGAAGGGAGAGTAGGGAGGAGGAAGGGGGGAGAGGAGGAGGAGGAGGAGAAAGGGAGAGGAGAGAGGAAGAAGGGGGAGAAGGGAGGAGGAGGAGGAAGAAGGGAGGAAGAGGAGGAGGAGGAGGAGAAAGAGGGGAGAGAGGAAGGGAAGAGGAGGGGGAGGAGGCAGATCCCCAGTGTGGGGTGTGCAGGAGGCAGCCAGTCCATGATTCTCTCATCATTGATGTTTCTTTCTCTCTCCCTTTCCCTTCCTCCCTGAAATCAATACAGATATACAGTATATAACACTTTGAATCATGTACACCTACTCTTTCACCCGCCCTCTCCCAAATCTGCTGTACATGACACCGCCTGTTTAAGGAAAGAGAAAGCAATCCCCAAATAGACACTCCTCCACCCTGACCTCTGCCCTGGGGTTGCCCACTGAGCCCACCCAGTGACACTGACTGTCCCTCATCTGACTCAAACTCCCAAGCACCGGGGGGTGACAGCCATCCCGCCTTTTTCAGTCACGTGACCTGCGGCTGTTCTGGTGATTCTGAAAACAGCAGTCATTTAAAACCATTTTCTTTTATTGATTCACCTCGAAACAATGAAACCAATTGTCACTTTAGAGTTTTCTAATTCCAGAGTCACATTTATACAAACAGTAGAGATAGAGGTTTAATCAATAAGGGTTAGCCTTGCTTTAATAGGACCTCATTAAAAAACCCCAGACAACCAAACTATGAAGTGTGGACATAAAAAATGGTTTTGTTGCCAACACAGTGTTCACCCTTCGCTGTCATGTTTAATCCTCACCAAAGGATATTTTTTCCACTGATTTATAGAGATAGTGGAAGAGAGAGAAAGAGAGAGATATATCAATGTGAGAGAAACACATTGATTGGTTGCCTCCTGCACCCGCCCCAACCAGGGCCCGAGCCAGGGAAGAGCCTGCAACCAAGGTACATGCCCTTGACCGAAACTGAACATGGGACCCTATAGTCCGTAGGCCGACGCTCTATCCAGTGAGCCACACTGGCCAGGGCCATGTTATTTTTTTATTTATTTCTCCTCATCAAAGGATATGTTCATTGATGAGAGAGAGAGGGGGAGAGAGAGAGAGAGAGAGAGAGAGAGAGAGAGAGAGAGAGAGAGAGAGAGAGAGAGAGATATCACCAGGGGCTGAACCCACAACATTTGTGTCCTGACCGGGAATCGGATCCACAGCTGTTCTGGTGTAGGGATGACACTCCAGCCCTGACCCACCAGCTAGGCTCGCTGTCATGCTATTAAAGAACGTGCTTTGTCCTGACTGGTTTGGCTCAGTGGATAGAGCGTCGGCTGCAGACTTAAGGGTTCCAAGTTTAATTCCGGTCAGGGGCATGTACCTTGGTTTCAGGCGCATCCCCTGTAGAGGGTGTGCAGGAGGTGGCTGATCGATGTTTCTCTACCATTGATGTTTCTAGCTCTCTGTCCCTCTCCCTTCTTCTCTTCTTTTAAAAAAATCAATAAAATATATTAAAAAAGAAAAGAATGAGCTTTAATAACAAGCTCGCCCCTCCGCTGCAGCCCAGCCATGGCTCTGAGATTGGGCATCTCTCACCCTCAGTCCAGGCCGAGGCGGAGGGAGGGAGCGTCTTCACGCCCAGACTCACCAGGCTCCTGGAGCTGCGGGACAGGACCTGTCTGTCACCATTGATCCCACCAGGCAAAGACAATATGTAAGTTCTGGGAATATATCCTTTAAAAAAAAAACACCAGAAAGAATGAACACCTATGTTCATAGCAGCACAAATTACAATAGCTGAGATCTGGAAACAGCCCACGGCCCACCAGCAGACGAGTGGATAAGAAGCTGTGGTACATCTACACCATGGAGTACTATGCAGCTGTAAAAAGAAGGATCTCTTAACCTTCGGGACAGCAGGGAGGGGCCTGGAGAGCACTGTGCTGAGTGAAATAAGCCCGTCGGAGAAAGACAAGTATCACATGACCTCACTCATATGTGGAATCTAATGAATAGAATGAATTGACCAACAAAATAAGACCCGAAGCAGGGAGGCACGGACCAGACTGCCATACCTTAATGTGGGGCTGAGGGACACGAAGAGATAAACCACAGAACCTGTATACTTACTAGAGGCCTGGTGCACTAAATGCATGCATGTGGGGTCCCTAGGCCTGGCCAGCAATTAGGGCTGATCTTCGGGGTGATGGCGGGAGGGGAGTGCTGCTGGCACCCATCTTAGCTGGCTCAACTCCTGTGTTGAGCGTCTGCCCCCGATGGTCAGTGCACATCATAGTGACCAGTCGTTCCACCGGTTGTTCCACTATCCAGTCTATTTGCATACTAGGCTTTTACTATATAGGATAGACACAGCTGTGGACATGGGCCACAGTGTGGGGAAGACCGGGGGGCGGGGGTAGGGACTGGGAGGTGGGGGTTAAAGGGAGGAAAATGGGAGATATCTGTAATTCTATCAACAATAAAAAGTATACTTAAAAAAGACAACGTCTATACATTTATTTGCCTATGAAATAAATAAATAAAGTTTAGGGTATTGTCATTGCTTGTAACTCCTGCTCTCCAGACATATTTCATTTGAGAAAAAAATGCATAGACGCGCACAAAGTCTCTCCCTTGACACTCAGCGGAGACAATGCAGGTGAGAAACTTCCTGGAAAGCAAGCCCTGGGCTTTAGATCCGGAGCTGAATTCCGACCCCAGACTGTCCCCCGCCCCCCGGTGGAGGCAGTGGTGTCATTAGCTCCGGTCTGTGAGCGTGGGACTAAGTGTGTCAGCGACCTTGGCTGATGCTCCCTCCTCAGCCTGATCCCGAGGAGACGGGCGCAGTCTGGATGGAGCCTGCCAGGCCAGCAGCTCAGATGGCATGTCGCCCTGAAGACAGGTGGGGAGTGTGTCCACAGGGGAGGCAGACTCGAGCCCACAGTTGTGCGCACATGAAACGCAGAGTCTACTTTGTATTATTATTTATGTACCAGAGGCCCAGGGTACGGAACTCACGCGTGGGGGCGGTCCCTATGCCTGGCCAGCGACTGTAGCACGAGCGTCTGGCTTGGAAGGGCAGGTCCCCGCTGACCTCTGGGCTCTGGGTAGCAGCTGGACCCCAGGGCCCCTCCCGCCCCCCTCCACCTGAGTGATCAGCCCCCCACCAGGGCTCCCTCAGTGCCTGGGAGCTGGCGGCAGCCCTTCTCCATCGCCGCCGCTGGTCACCATCTGCAGGGCGATTGGTGGGGCGATTGGGCCCCTCTCATACCTGCCTTGGCCTGGCACCACCTGCTCACCTGCTCTACCATCCCACCGCAGTCCCACTCTCATCGGAGCTCCTCTGACTCCTCTGCCACTTGCTGCCAGCACACCATGCTGATGCCCTTCTGTTCCATGCTGCCCTCTAGTGGTCAGCACACATCATAATGAGTGGTTGAACTCCGGGTCAAACTCCCAATTGAGGGGACAATTTGCATATTAGGCCTTTATTATATAGGATTATTTTCCATACAAACAACTGTAAACTTACTTTTGCCATCCTCCCATATTTAAGCTCTCCAACTTTAATTTATTTATGTATTTATAATATGTTTTTATTGATTTCAGAGAGAAAGGGGAGGTTGGAGAGAGAGAAACATCAATGATGAGAGATAATGATTGATCAGCTCCCCCCTGCACGCCCCACACTGGGGATCAAGCCCGTAACCCAGGCCTGTGCCCTGACTGGGAATCAAACCGTGACCTCCTGGTTCCTAGGTTGACGCTCAACCACTGAGCCTCACTGTCCGGGCATTCAGCACCCCAACTTTCAGTAAGAGGCATTTCAAACGAGAATGCAACGTGGCACAGTGCAGTCGAACCGCAGCTCTGGCCGGCGGCAGGGGAGCGTCTGCAGAGCCTCACTGTGCCCTCCTCCCTCGCTGGGCCTGGTATGTGGGTGCCCGGCCTCAAGACGCTTTTCTAAAAGCTGTTCCCTCCCATTAGGCAGCTGCGGAGGGGCCACGAGAGGGGCTGTCTTAGACCTCAGAGACTCTCCATCCACGGCGGTGCTCAGGGCAGCGCGCCCGGGGGGGCAGGAGCAGGTGGGGTGTCCTACCAGCAGCTGCTGCAGCCCGGCGCCCACCAGGTCCTGCAGGTTGGCTCTGTCCTCGGGGCCCGTGGTGGGCTTGTACTGCCACTTCTCGGGCACGAAGGGCCATGCCATGCCCTTGGCCTCCTGCAGGAGGGTCCGCAGCTCGTCCGGGAGTGCAGCTGGGAAGGCCAGAGCTCAGGTGAGGAATGGCTCCCAGAGGAAGGCGGTGGCCGGGGGCTGTGGTGAAGCGCCTCGGTGGCGTCATTAGAAACACCGCCCGGCCCCCAGGCCCCCAGGATCGCAGCGAGGAGCGACCTGCCCTCGGGCAGACGGGGCAGCAGGCACGGGAGCTCCGGGGAAGCGAAGGCCTCCTGTGAGCAGCTCTGCGTGGAGCGGGACAGGATGCAGACATCGTTTCCCTGGAACGTGGGAAAGGGACTGTCCAGGCGCGCCTGGGGCTGCACCACAGACACCACCTGGGCCTTTGGCGCCCACCTCCCTCGCCTGCACTCTCACTGCGGTGGGTTTTGGATGCAGAAAAGAACATGGAAAACCCAAGTGGAATGTGAAAGGGCATCAGTCTTCTGTGCAATGCCCTTGCCTCTCGGAGCCGATCTATTTAATCTCTTTTAAATACAGTACATTTGCATTGTTATTGACTTCAGAGAGGAAGGGAGAGGGGAGAGAGATAGAAACACCAATGATAAGAGAGAATCATTGATCTGCTGCCTCCTGCACACTCCACACTGGTGATCGAGCCCACGATATGGGCATGCACCCTTGACCAGATTCGAACCCAGGACCCTTCAGTCTGCAGGCCAACGCTCTAACCACTGAGCCAAACCAGCTAGGGCTATTTAATCTCTTTGTGGCCACCACATCTAACTAGCACACCTGTCCACACTCTTCTGTCCAAACGCAGTGAGGTCAGAAAGCTCTGGGAATTTGAGGGCGCGCCTTTAAGTTTGATGCCTAAAGCAGCTTGAAGTGATGAGAGGCTACTGGTGGTGGTGTTTATCCTATGGAATGAGCCCAGTCAAAAATTTTGCTGTAAAAACATTCCTGTTTGACTCTGGTCGCCGCCCAGTTCCTGCTGGCATGTGGGCATCCAGAGGCCACATGCCATGCAGTGCCTCCTAGCCTTCTGGGAGCCTCTGGATCCCGGAGCCCGTGTCACCAGCTCTGCCTCTCCAGGTGTGAGCTGTGCAGACACCGCAGGCACAGCATCCCTCTGACAGAGCTTGTCGCTTTCCCTCCAGCTGTGTCTCATTCTACTCTCTCTCCCCACTCACCCAATCCCCGGACTGGACACCAGGCGTCAGCCTGGGCTTCCTGTCCTCTCTTCTCTCTGAGTCTAAATGGGTATCAAGTTCTGTGGGTTCTGAAGCCATTTCCCTCTTCTCTAGGAGTAATTCACTGCCTCCAGTCTTGTCTGCCCACCCCATCTTCTGCCTTGTTGATCCTAGTTTTCTGAAGCACAGGTGGCTGGGAGTGGGCCTGCTGGCCCTGTTTTGCTTGCTCTCTCCCAAGCCCTCTGAGGTCACCAACAGCATTCAAGGCAAACACCAATCTCAGGCTCACCAAGAGCATTCAAGGAAAACATGCCACTTCCTGTCAGCCCCCTGCCTCCCATGCCTGTGGTGCTCTCCTGAGCACCCACAGGTCTCTGGGCCATGCCCCTCTCAGCATGCATTCCACAGAAATTAGCGAGAACATCGAAGACACGAAAAAGGACCCCAGTCAGAAATTAAGCATACACTAACTGAAATGAAGAATAATTTACATGGAATCAACAGTAGAGGATGCTGAGAGTCAAGTCAACAATTTGGAATATGATGAAGAAAAAACATTTAATCAGAAGAGCAAAAAGAAAAAAGAATCCAAAAATATGAAGATAGTGTAAGGAGCCTCCGTGACAATTTCAAGCATACCAACATTCAAATCATGGGGGTGCCAGAAGGGGAAGAGAGAGACCAAAATATTGCAAACCTATTTGAAGAAATAATGACAGAAAATTTCCCTTACCTGGTGAAAGAAATAGACATACAAGTCCAGGAAGCACAGAGAACTCAAACAAGAGGAACCTAAAGAGGCCCACACCAAGACACAGCATAACTCAAGGCGAGGGCTAAAGACAAAGAGAGAATCTTAAAAGCAGCAAGAGAAAAACAGTTACTTATAAGGGAGCACCCATACGATTGTCAACTATAATAATTTCTCAACAGAAACTATGCAGGTCATAAGGGAGCAGCAATAAATATTCAAAGTGATGAATAGCAAGGACCTACAATCAAGATTACTCTACACAACAAAGCTCTCATTTATAATTTAAGGTCAGAAAAAGAGCTTCACAGATAAGTAAAAGCTAAAGGAGCTCATAACCACCAAACCAGGATTATATGAAATACTGGAGGATATTTTTGAGGAAGAAAGGGAGGAGGAATAAAAGAGAACCAGAGGTATGGAAATATGGAACAGATTAATCAAAGAATTTATGTCCTATATTACCTATGGACACAGACAATAGAGTGGTGAAGGCCTGGGATGTGGCAGGAACTTCGGAGGGGGGCAATGGTGGAAAATGGGGACAGCTGTAAAACTATGAACAAGAAACATTTTCAAAAAAAGAGAGAAATGTATTGATGATCCAGACAAGAGAGATTGGCCTGATGTGGTGACACGTTTATGGAAAGCAGAGACATCTAAGGAAATGGATGAGGCACAAAAGCCCCATTTGAGAGAAAGTACATGCCACCATTGAGAAGTTGCCTCCTTTTGTTCATAACTGAAACGTGCGGGCACCAGCCCACTCGGAGCCTTTGTTCCCCTTGAACCGCACTGTGTCTTGTGGCCTCCTGTTTACTGAAGCCTAAAATGAGAACTGACAGTGATTCACTACAACAGAGTGGCCTTCCTCCTGCCTTCACGTCCCACCTCCCCATTCCTGCCCCAGATCCACGGTCCCTGGGTCATCTGCCTGCCTGGGGAGAGATGAGGGCTGGGGTGGGGGTGGGGGGACTCGGTGGTGGCAGGGCTCACCTCCCTGCGGCTGGTCCTCATCCCTGCGCTGGTCCTGTGCAGGTGCGCCCGGAGCCTCTGCCAGCTGCTGCAGCAGGTGCAGGCACTCCTGCAGTTGTGTGGCCACCGTGCCTGGTCTGTCCATGCCCCTCCCTCATGCGGGTGCACGTCCCTGGTCCACGGGCTCAGCCACCTAGGAGAAGACATCCATTCTCAGTGAATGAGGCCCTTCTTCGGTAATTCACTGAGCATCCAAGACCTGTAAGACTCGAGGAGACCAGGAAGATGCAGACAGCTAATGCACCTGACTCCCAAACCCCTCCGGTCCACCTCTGGGTTCTGGGGACACCACCACCTGCCCCTGTGGAGTCCCCAGGAAGTTTCTGGTGGACGCGCCTGCTACTCAGACACAGCCCATGAGAGCCCATTGCTGACTTCCCCCATGTGTTCGTGGCATGTGGAGTAAGATAGGCAATGATAGCCCTGGCTGGTGTCGCTCAGTGGATAGAGCGACGGCCTTGCAAATGAAAGGGACCCAGGCTCGATTCCAGTCAAGAGCATGGACCTCAATTGTAGGCTCCTCCCTGGGGTGCATGCAGGAGGCAACCAATCAATGTGTTTCTCACACATCGATGTTTCTGTCTGTCTTTCCATTCTCTTCCACTCTCTCTAAAAATCAATGGAAAAATATCCTCGGGTGAGGAATAATAATAATTGTTGGGAGCTAGCAGAGTTGAGGCAAGCAACTCAGTGTTAAGGAAATAGAATTAAGTTCCTTCTAGCAGAAGTTATGCGGTGCCCTGAGGGCTTGGCCAGAAGATAAGATTAACCTGGGGTTTAGCATCTCCTGTCTTCCTGCCTCTTCCCCTTCCTGATCCTCCCCCCCTAGATAGCCCAGCCTTTGAATATTGCACCTTGGAATGTCACACCGCCTCTGGCAATTAGTCAATCCTGTGTTGCCATACCAAAGACCCCCCTGCATGGGCGGCCCTGCCCCCCTTTGTCTCTGCTGTATAAATACAGCCATTTCAGAGAATAAAACTGAGGCTTGATCAGAACCTTGTCTTGCCTCCATTCTTTCCGCGTTCCTTGTTTGATTCATTCTCTTAGGTGGTTCCTGCGTGCCCCCCGTTGTTGTCCCGCGGGTCGGGACAAAATGGCGTCCAACGTGGGGTACTTCTGAGAATCTCTAGTGAGAACGTCTACCGGAGAAGCCCTGGCCAGGCACCCCCCAGAGTCGCCGCGAGGACCCGCGAGTGAAGACTCAGCACTGGATCGCCACGGTCCACCCGCCGTGAGACAGATCGGAGTAAAGGTAGGTAGACGATTTTTCAAACAAGATTTCAGAACATTTCACCCCTTTTTTTGCTCGATTGTTATTATTGGTTCTCTTGGTTGGTTTCTTCCTGCCCACTAATAAGCACTCACTTGCCGATCCGGGGAAGAGTGAAAGGTACCCGTCTTTGGCTGTGAGAACTCCGATTCACTTGAACTAGTACCGCCTCCCGGTTTTCTTGGCGAGAATCCTCTCCAATTAGATCTACTCTTAAAACCTTGAGCTTGCTTTGAACAACAGGTCGTTCACCTTTCAGACTCAACCACGGGAGACCTGCGCGCCTGAGGAGGGCAAACGGGGTCTCCCTGTCTGTAAGGATCCGTGTAGGCGGATTATACCTACCGACCGTTTCACGCAAGCAAGGGAGTAAAGGGTAGAGTCGAAAAGAGAGTAATTCCGCCTGAATTCCTGGGTTGACGAGAAAATTCAAGCTGACCTGGCACGGGGTTTATACGTCCCGGAGGCTTACGTGGAGAAGGAACCTCTTAGAGAGCCATCCAATCGACCAATAATGGGGAATTTGAGTTGTCATGAAATGTTCCTTGACGGTGTCAAGATTTCCCTCAGAACGTGAGGAGTAAGGGTTAAGAAAAAAGAATCTTAGAAAAAGGGCTCAGGGAGTCCAGTCCCCTCAGGCACGAGGAATTAAGGCTAGAAAAAAAAGGATCTTAGAAATGAAAGTGCTCTTCAGAGTGAATGTTGAAGTCTATATGTTTATGTGATCACAAAATAATGTTGTTTTTTGTTGAAATTAGAATCTTAGTATGTGTATGGAATTTAAAATCTGTAATAAGTGGAACTCCACTGCTGAAACTACCGCCTTGTTTAAAAATTATAAGAAAACTCACAGGGAAATGCAAATCTTGACCAAATTGGGTATTAATTATTATTTCAGAAAGCCAAAAAGGAAGAAAAAAATTGAGATCTGTCTATCTTTTAAGCATGAAAAGAAATTCAGCCAGATCTGTTGCTGATGCTTCCCCTGAAGTAAGCAGAATATGGGGGAAGGGAGAGACATGAGGCGATCCAATATAGAAGCCCGCTCTCCTAGTATATTAAATTAAAAATTTCCTTTCTCGCCATAAAAAAGTTTTAAAAATTTAGAAATGAGTCTGGGATATCTGTGCACGTGTAAGGAGTAAGCTAGTATAAGACTAAATGCGCGCACGTCCGATTTTGGATATTAGATAAGTCTTGAACTAGCCTTAACTTTTTACAAGAGCTACAGAAATGAAAAACCCAGAACTGATTCTTTTTCCTGAGAAAAACAGCGAAAAAATCTTCTTGAAAGAAATTCAAGCTAATTCCAGCAACAAGATGTGCATTTCCATAATAAGAAATAGTTTTCAAAATGCTAGTGAACCTTTTTAAAAAGTTAACTTTTAAGGCCTTCAAGAAAATAAATAAATTTGTCTCTGTCATAGAATTTATCCAAAGTAAATACTTTAAAGATCTATCAGGCGCCCTCAAACTTTTTAAAGTGGGGGCCAGATCACGGTCCCTCAGAGAGCTGGAGGGCCCGACTATATGAACTACTAATTCCTACTGTAACACCTCGGCTGCCCTCACTGGCCGATCAGACTCCTCTGCTGGCCGCATGTGGCCCTCGGGCCGTAGTTTGAAGATAGTCCAGATAACTGGCTACATCCTTTGTTGAGGGAAGAAAGGGTAAAGATCCTTCCCCCAGCAGACAGTTAAGATAGTGCCCTGCCAGTAGCCATCTTAAAGAATGTGTCCCAGAGCCACTGGCAAATAAAAATTAAAGTTCAAATTTGCCTCATAAAAAACCTAGAGGACAGAATTGAATCTATTAATTGATTATGTCTTGTATTTCTCTTAAAAACATAAGTGTTATTAATCTAAGAACTACTAAATATATTTGATTTGCCAGCTTTAAAAATTCAAAGTTCAAATTAAATTAGGAGAAATTATAGAATTGTAGTGATTAAATACTTAAAGCATAAAAACTTATTTTTAAGAATAATTAGAAATTCAAAATAAGTTGCTTGTTATTGATCTAATTAAAAAGAGAATTGGTTCTGTGATCTCCACCAAAAATTTTTCTATACAAAAACTAGTCTAAATCTAATTGATATCTTAAGATAATAGTAGATAATAATAACAGATATTAAAATATTTAAATCATATATAGATATTTATTTTATGGTGTTTTTTTTTTCATGTTAAAATTTCAATGCCTTACTTTTTAAAACAGATCTAATACTTAAAATTGCATGGAAAGCCTTAAAGACAAAAGCCATGCTTTTGGATCAGACCAATAAAATCTTTGCCATTATTTTTTTAAATTAAAAATACCTACTTAAGTTACTTTATAAATTAGCTTTTACAATATAATCAATGTCATATAAATTAAGTTACATGAGAAGCCAATGTTTTATAAATAATTGAATCCTAACTGTATATGGCCGCCTACATTTTAATTAAGCTAAAGGCAAGGCAACATTTGTGGCTTATGAATTCAAAAATAAATTTGCTTTATTTTTAAAGTAAAGATACCTTGTCATGATAGCAGTCAGCACCTGTGCATTGCTACAGGTTGCCCAGGTCCAAGAGCAAGGAAGATCGGTGTACACACCCTTCTACATAGAAATCAAAATACTTAATATTTTATATTCTACTGGGAACCCTAGCTTAGGGGCTTGATTTATATCTAACACAGAGAATAGTATTAACTACCACAGTAAAAGAAATTTTTTATCTCAGGTATTAACCATTTTTACAGGTAGATCCAGTTCTAGAAAGGCTAGATATACTACAGCAGAGGAGCAAAGGTCCTTCAAACCTCTTATATTTCAATAGAAATACAAGCTCTTACTTATACCTTAACAGATTTTACTACAGAGCCCATCAGTCTATAGTAATAGTTCTTATATGGTAAATATAGCAAAAATTATTAAAACAGCTACTATAAGGCACATTAATTTAGAGGAACTTTTCATTTAACTTTCAGTCTCTAAAATGTTATTTGAGAATGGCAATTTCCATATTTTATTAGAAACAATGTCCTCAATATTATCCAACTTCCTATACCAACTTTAGGGATAAATCCCCGAGGACTTAAATCTAATCAAATTTGGTCAAATAGATATCACTCAGTAGTAGAAAGAGCCATTCGTATGCTTAAGATCACTTTAAAAACAAAAAAGGAGACAGATATTATATGTCACCTCAAGAGAGGCTCAGTCATACTTTTTATACTTAAAAAATTTTTAAATTGTGATGCAGAAGATCGTACAGCAGGCGAAAGGCATCAGGCCTCCTGTACAATAGCCTCCACCGAGTCAGCTAGGTGGAAGGAAGCATAAACCAGAAAAGAGTTTTATCAGATTCAGTAATAATGCAGGGCTAGGAGTGGTTGTACATTCTTATACTAAGTTATCTAATCAAGTAATCAATGATGTCCATGCTCTCTCTAGTACCATTAATGATCTCCAAGATCAAATTTACTCCTTAGCTGAAGTTGTTCTACAAAATAGGAGAAGGTTAGACTTACTCAGAGCAGAGCAGGGAGGAATATGCTTAGCCCTACAGGAACGCTGCTGTTTCTACGCCAACAAGGCCGGAATCGACCAAGACAAGAAAGCGGCGGAAAGAACTGTTCGAGAACCCTCTCTGGAGCGGACTAAACGGACTTCTCCCCTACCCTCTCCCCATCCTGGGCCCCCTCATAGGTTTCTTATTAATCCTATCCTTTGGCCCCTGGGCTTTTTGGAGGTTAACAGATTTTGTAAAACAACACATTGACAGCATCTTGGCCAAACCCATCACATTACCACCGTTTAGCCTTAGCTGACCATGAGCAAGATTTTGAACTTTACCATCGCTCCCTCCCTGCGGGGACAGCATGATGACCAGAGGAATGCTTACCTACTCCTCACTGGGAGAAAGGTATGGGTACCGATATGGGTGCAGAGCAAAGCATTGCAAGGGAAGGTCCAAAAAATTTTCCGACCCCCTCTTCCCAAGGGAAGGTCACGGGAAAATTTCGACCCCCTCTGGATTTCCCTGTGAGCATACCTGGTTTGCATAGAGGTTGGTATCAATACAAATCCAATCGGCTCTGCCTCTCCTCCCCAAAAGATACCAAGAGCCACTAACACTGGTGGGCCTGGGAAGCCCACGGGAGGAACCAGGTCACTACTCCCCCAATCGGTTAAGGCCCACCTTCAATTAAGACAAAGGGAGGAGATGTTGGGAGCTAGCAGAGTTGAGGCAAGCAACTCAGTGTTAAGGAAATAGAATTAAGTTCCTTCTAGCAGAAGTTATGCGGTGCCCTGAGGGCTTGGCCAGAAGATAAGATTAACCTGGGGTTTAGCATCTCCTGTCTTCCTGCCTCTTCCCCTTCCTGATCCTCCCCCCCTAGATAGCCCAGCCTTTGAATATTGCACCTTGGAATGTCACACCGCCTCTGGCAATTAGTCAATCCTGTGTTGCCATACCAAAGACCCCCCTGCATGGGCGGCCCTGCCCCCCTTTGTCTCTGCTGTATAAATACAGCCATTTCAGAGAATAAAACTGAGGCTTGATCAGAACCTTGTCTTGCCTCCATTCTTTCCGCGTTCCTTGTTTGATTCATTCTCTTAGGTGGTTCCTGCGTGCCCCCCGTTGTTGTCCCGCGGGTCGGGACAAATAATAATAATAATAATAATAATAATACATTAAGATAGTCAATGACAGATGCAAATATAAAGTTCTCCCCAGCTAGGCACGCTCCCAAATAAGAGGGAGATGATAGCTCAGAAAACCCAGCTTCCTAGCTCTGTCATACGATGAATAGGTCTCCCCACTGCAATTGAACAGACATGTGGCTAATATGCCTCTTCTGTCAACGTGACTACATTGTCATGAGCTACTGTGGTCATGGTCATTCAAGAGCAAATAATGTACTGACAGTACAAAAAGGCCTGACTAATAAATATCAACCAGTTATCTGATTAACAAGCCTTTTTCTCTGTCTTCCTTTTGTTGAAGAATCTACACTAGGGGTGTCGAACTCAATTAGAGAAGGGGCCAAAATCTAAAATCCAGCCTAAATCGCGGGCCGAATGGTTTACTGAACAGTCATAAACTGTCATTGTGATGGAGACGCAGCGGAGTGCAGTGATGACAGCGCGGTGCTTGCCACATTGCAAGGCCTGGTGGGACGGATTTGGCCCAAGGGGCTTGTGTTTGACACATGTGATCTACACTAAAAAAAGAGAAACATGCAAAATGACCAAAACTCTGCTACACCCACAGGCCACACCCATCAGCCAATCAGGAGTGAATATGCAAATTAACCCAACCAAGATGGCAGTGGCCACAGAGCTGGAGGGAGCAGAAGGCTTGGGTTGCCCTGGCATTGGAGAAAGCCAAGCTTCGCGCCTGCCCTGGGTAGCCCTGGCCTCCACTCAAGGCTACAAAGTTTCAATTATAAAAGACAAATAAATCCCAGATACTTGCTTCCAGTGGGCCCTGGCCTCTGTTCAAGGAGGCGCAGAAAAAAGAAAGAAAAAAAGCAGGGACTGGGAGCTTGGGTTGCTGGGAGCTGATCAGGCCAGGATGGGATGGCAGTTATGGGTGATCAGGCTGGTGGGAGGCGGGGCCGTGGGGGGTAAGCAGACCAGCAGAGGGGTCAGTTGGGGGTGAGCAGGCCATCAGTGGGAGGCAGTTGGGGGCAAGCAGGCCAGCAGGCAGAGTGGTTAGGGGCAATCAGGCAGGCAGGTGAGTGGCTGGAGCCAGCAGTCCCAGATTGTGAGAGGGATGTCCAATTGCCAGTTTAGACTTGATCCCTTGTAAACTGGCAGATATATGACTGTAAACTGGCAGTAGTACATCCTTCAAGGAGTCCCGGCTTGAAGAGGGTGCAGGCGGGGCTGGAGAACACCGCCCCCTCCCCTGTGCATGAATTTCGTGCACCAGATCACTAGTGTGTATTATAAACAATACAAGCAAACTCGCTCTCCTTCTGACTCTCCAGAAGAGAGTGAGCTGCAGTCCGGTGTAGACACCTCGCAGGTAGAATCTTATCACCAGACAATAGCGTCTGAAAGGAAGAAAGGAAACCCGAGGGCTGGCCGCCACCCATCTCATCGTGCATGGACACAGCGCCGCAGGATCACTGTGTGCTGCCAGGCAGCCTGCGGTCTCACACTCAATGGCCTCACTGCAAGCAGCTGGGTGCAGTCCTGCCTGCTGGCTCCGTGGTTGAGCATTGACCTATGAACCAGGAGGTCATGGTTTATTCCCAGTCAGGGTACATGCCTGGGGTGTGGGCTCCATCCCCAGGAGGGGGCATACAGGAGGCAGCCGATCCATGATTCTTCTCCCTCTCCCCTCTCCTTTCCTTTCTGAAATCAATATACATACATACATATATATATATATATATATATATATATATATATATATATATATATATATATATAATTTATTTATTTTATTTATTTTTTTCAAAGAAGTTGATTTTTGCCCTAGCTGGTTTTGCTCATTGGAAAGAGTGTCTGCTACGGACTAAAAGGGTCCCAGGTTCAATTCCAGCCAAGGGCACATACCCAGACTGTGGGCTCGATATCCCCCCCTCCCCTGTAGGGGGCATGCAGGAGGCAGCCAATCAATGATTCTCTGTCATCATTGATGTTTTTATCTCTCTCTCTCTCCCTCTCTGAAATCAATAAAAACATATATATATATATTTTTATTTTTATTTTTTTAAAGAAGTTGGTTTTAGCCATAGCAGGTTTGGCTCAGTGGACAGAGCATTGACCTGCAGACTGTAGGGTCTCAGGTTGACTGCAGTCAAGGGCATCTACCTGGGTTGCAGACTTGATCCATTGGGGCCTGTGCAGGAGACAACCAATTGATAATGTTTCTCTCTCTGTCTCTCCCCCTCTCCTCCACTCTCTCTAAAAATCAATGGAAAAAAATATCCTTAGATGAGGATTAACAACCAAAAAATCTTGGTTTTAAATTTGAAATTGAAAGCAAGAATTTTTTTTTTTAAATATATTTTATTGATTTTTGTACAGAGAGAAAGGGAGAGAGATAGAGAGTCAGAAACATCGATGAGAGAGTCATCGATCAGCTGCCTCCTGCACACCCCCTACTGGGGATATGCCCGCAACCAAGGTACATGCCCTTGACCGGAATCGAACCCGGGACCCTTCAGTCCCCAAGCCGACGCTCTATCCATTGAGCCAAACCAGTCCCGGCTGAAAGCAAGAATTTTTTAAAAAATATCTTTCTTCTATTTTTTGAATAGAAAATGAAGGGTGAGCTGACTGTATAATCTAAATTTTGGCTTTTTCATTCTAACCTGGATGGGAGAGTTTGAGTTTTAAAACACATGCCCAACACACACACACACACACACACACACACACACACACACACTGAGCCAAGGGTAGGGTGCCACGGGCTTGTTCACTGAAAGTGACGCTGTATGTGTGGAAGAACCGGCAGAGTTCTTGACGACAACAGCCTGGTTATCTGAAAGAGTGCTCACACAGGGAGCCCTGAGGAAGCATTCGTGGCCAGGGTCAGTCTCTCTCCTCTATGCAGGGCATTGGGCTGTTGGACTAGATGGTTTTCCATGTTTTTTTAAGCTCAAGCGTTTTGTGGGACGAGCTGGCCGTGTGTCTGCCTTTCTATGCAAAGTACCGGGTCCAGAGCGAGCCAGTCAATGGAGCAGAGCGAGCCTGTTGTGACTGGTGCTCCCCGGACCCGGGGCCATGGCTACCCAGGGAGGTCAGTGTGGAGACTGAGGAATAAGCTGGAGGTGAGAGGTCAGGACTGAGCGGCGAGTGAGCTGTGCCCTCACTTTTCTTCAAAATATTTTATTGGTTTTTTGCAGAGATGAATAAAAAAGAAAAGTATGCACAAACACCAACAGAATCCATGTCGGGAGGAGAGAGCGGGTAGGAAAGTGTTCTCAGATCTTTGAGTTGGTTAGGAGGAGGGGAAACATTAACTTTGAACTGTGACAAAAATTTTAAGATAATCCCTAAGAAAATTGTAATAAGACATAACTTTAAAACTAGTAGAAGAAAAAAAAAAGAAAATTCCAAGAGAAGGCAATAAAAAAATTAAGAAATACTCTCCTAGGTCATTGCAGGCCAAAGAAGTCATCATTATGGAAATTAGAAACTATTCTAATGGAATGGTAATTGCTGTCAGAACATGTTGAGCCCCGGCTGGTGTGTCTCAGTGGGTAGAGCTTAGGCCTGTGAACTAAAGGGTTCCGGGTTCAATTCCAGTCAAGGGCATGTACCTTGGTTGCAGGCTCAATCCACGCCCTGTCCAGGGCGTGTGTGGGAGGCAACCGACCAATGTGTCACTCTCACATCGATGTTTCTCTCTCTGTGTCTCTCCCCCTCCCTTCCACTCTCTCTAAAAGTCAATGGGAAAAAATATCTTTGGGTGAGGATTAACAAAAAACGACATAAAACAAAAAAAACATGTTGAGTTCAGTCAAGTGGGATATGAATTAAGAAAAGTCAGATCAGAGGATTCACAGAGGGGAGAGGGAGGGAAGGGGTGAGCACAGAGACCTGCAGATGGCGTGTGTTCATTGTTCCATCTGTGGGTATCCATCATGCTCCGTGCATATGACACCTATTTCACAATTGTGTGATATCTGTCAGACTTATTTTATTGATTTTTTACAGAGAGGAAGAGAGAGAGATAGAGAGTTAGAAACATTGATGAGAGAGAATCATTGATCAGCTGCCTCTTGTTCCCGCAACCAAGGTGCATGCTCTTGACTGGAATCGAACCTGGTACCTTTCAGTCTGCAGGCCAATGCTCTATCCACTGAGCCAAACCGGTTTCAGTTGTCAGACTTCATTTTTTAAGATATTTTTTATTGATTTCAGAGAAGGAGAGAGAAATAGAAACATCAATGAAGAGAGAGAATCACTGATCCACTGCCTCCTGCATGCCCTTGAGAGGGCAGGGCGGGGCGAGGATGAGCTCCCGACTGCGCCCCGCAGGGCGGAGTTATCCCTAGCCCTCACCCAACCAATCAGGGTTAGCCGAGGCAGTGACATCACCACCGACCGGAGTAAAACCCCTGGACTGGGAGAAGTTCGCTCTCTTCCGCCATGCTGCCGGCGTGGGTGGGAGGGGCCCATGCTAGCATGGAGAAGGCTCTTTTGTTTATTGCATCGGACTCAGCTCCCTGGTGGTCCTTGGGGATCCCGAAATCTGGGCATAACAGATGGGGGCTCGTCCGGGATCCCCGGCCAGCATTAGGGAAACCCCGATCCGGATAGCCTGACTGGCCGTGGTAGGTGTGTGCGCGCTCTGGAGGGACGTAAAACCCCTCATGGAATTGGTGCCCAAAGATGCCTGGTGGACGCACCATGAAGGCCACGGGCAGGAGGATCAGAAGACATTCTGACCTCCCTGGAGGGCCCTAGAGGGACCCTCGTATGGGGAGAGGGATAAGCCTCTCCCAGGACGAGGTGCGCGGCGTGAGCCGTTGCCTCACCTGCGGAAAGTGAGCCTTTCCCAGGTCTGAGTTTGGTATCTGCGGGCGACATGGTGCCCCAGGATGGAGCCGGCGAAGTGTGGCCGGCGTGGTGGTGCGGGGCCCCCTGGTGGCTTTGGGTCGGGGGGGGGGCTCCCGCGGGGCTCAGTCTGTGCGTCGGAGCGCGGCTGGGCAGCGGTGGCCTCACTCGGGGAGCAGGCACCTGGGTTAATTTGCTGGCTGCCTGGAGAAGGGGAGGTGGAGCCGGGAAGCCGCTGGGGTGACCCGTGCTTTCTCTCCCGGGGCCTCCTGAGTAGCGTGGCTGGGGCTGCGGCCGAAGCAGCCTCACTCAGGCGCGGCAACATCTGGTAACAAAGAAGAGCTCAAGGGCGAATCTCTGTGCTCAGTAAAGAGAAAGGCCAGTTCAAAACGAGTGCACATAGTTTTGGGCTGTGCTTAAAACTTTTCTGTGTACAGAATGAGCTTTAAATGTGGTGGAGATAACTGGGAGATAAATTAAAACTGGTTTCCCAAGACATTGTAAGCAGCTTTTGAAATTCCCCGCCATGAGGCGGAAACTAGATGGTAATGGTAACAAGTTTACGTGAATGGTGGTGAATGGCCCGGAGTCTTTAGCTAAAGAATGTGTTCATTTGCATTTGAATGCTGGGAAAAAAAATGTGTTGCTGAAACTTTACCCTAAGTAAGCAGGATGTATTAAAAATGTAATGTTATTAATCTAAGAAATGCCAAATTTATTTGACTTGCCAGCTTTAAAAGTTCAAAGTATAAGTTCAATTAGGAAAAGTTAATTGCAGTAACTAGATGCCTAGAATATGGCAGGCTAAACTGTATTATAGGTGTTAAGAATAAGCAGTAATGATCAAAGATCTCAAGGATTGATTTATTCTCATTTATCAGATGAAAAAGTATGTAATGCTTACACTTAAATTATTTTAAGTCAGTGATGCAGTATTTTTTTAAATCAGTTTTTCTAAAGTAATGTCTAATGTAACATATGAAACTTTTATATTTGATTTGTTTTGTTTTGCTTTTCTCATATGCCATTGTTGTTGAATTTGGGCTTGTACCTGCATCTTGTATTTTGTTTAAACTTTGGGAATCATTTTTGGTTTCAGTCATGTGTATAGATTTAAATAGACTTCATTACAAAGGTTTATAATTTATTTAGAATTGTGTTAAAACAATGTGAAAACAATTATTTATATGATTTAACCCCCTGCGACTGCTTGCACAATTTTCACCGATGTTCTGCAGGGGGGAGTAGAGGGGCTTAGAAATGTAGATAGATCTGTATCTGTAGGAAAAATGTGGCATTTTAAATTTTAAACGGCTGGAGGCCTGGGAACAGGTACTGGACCTGCTTCCTCCTCCCTTGCCTTTCTTTAAAATTTGAGGCATGGTTATGTATTTTTGGAAGATAAGATTTTTATAAAAATTATAAAGAATATGTCCTGGCAGGTTAGCTAGGAGAGGCAAGCCTGTTAGTTTCCTGATGGGCATTGGGGCACCCTATTTAGTCTTGAGAGAGCCAATAGGACCCGTACATCAGTCCAGGAAGCCACCGGACAAACTGCCTGTTTTCCTTGGACATCAAGAAGGACTGTGGTCCTCGGAAGGAACACGTACTGGGGGAATGCAGCTGTTGAACTGGTCCAAAGTGGAACAACGGGTCTTTGAGGAGCTAAAGAAGGCTCTCATCTCAGCAGCTGCCCTAGCCTTGCCAGACATCTCAAAGCCCTTCCACCTCTATGTGAGTGAGGTAAGAGGCATTGCCAAAGGGGTTCTCACTCAGACTCTAGGTCCCTGGAAGAGACCTGTTGCCTATCTGTCTAAGAGACTGGACCCTGTGGCAGCAGGGTGGCCAGCGTGCTCCCAGGCAGTGGCCACCACAGCACTGCTGGTGAAGGAGGCAGATAAGCAGACTCTGGGCCAGGAGCTAAGCTTTTCTCCTGGACCAGCCCTGTGTCCAGTTTCATAAGACTCTGGCCATCAACCCTGCCAGCCTGCTTCCAGATGATGATGGAGGAACCCATTCATGACTGCACAGAGGTAACAGTCGACAAGGTACTGTTCACGGATGGGAGCAGTTACATTCAGGATGGGACCTGATATGCAGAAGCAGTGGTAGTTACCCTGGACCACACCATTTGGGCACAGTTCCAGACTTTTGGCCTTAATCCAGGCCCTTTGATGGAGACACTGTGCCATCCACAGAGAAAAGAGGGTTACCAACTGCAGCCAGAAGGAATTGGCTGACCAGAAGCAAGCCACTGAAGGACCAGATGTTTGACAAGACTGTTGGTCCCAGAGGCTCTAGGTTAGAGTTGCCCGGTGACACCAGGTTAAGTGTCACCAAGACTTCTGAACACCTGTGAGGCAGAGTTGCTAGAAGTACTGTCTGTGCACAAGTAAATGTTGAGCAAGGTAAGGGAATCCCCCCTGGGAATTCGGGTCCCAAGGAACCTCCCCAGGAGAGCATTGGTAGGTGGATTTCAGAGATTAAACCACCAGCATTAAGGTCTAGTTTTTATCGACACTTCAGATTAGGTTGAGGTATACCCCACTATCAGATAACAGCCCCACCTTGGTAGCTAAGGTATCTCAGAGTATAGCTCTAGCCTTAGGACAGGTGAGACTCTGGAAAAGGGGGTTTAACTAAATGTGTCTTAGAATCGGTGAAAATTGGACCAACCCCCTGTCCTTTGCCCTCTTGAGGGCCAGGTGTATCCCTTACTGGGACAAGTTTTTTGAGAGGGGATCATGTATGGTAACCATTTCCTTACTCAAGTCCTTACAGGCTCAGCAGTTTGCTTGTTCCAGATGCACTACCAGTGCCCACCACAGACCCTGTAGCCCCGGAACTCAATGTAGATAAAGAAATTCGCTGCCCAAGGACTCAAAGGGATGCTGCACTGTTATCCTGAGCACGCCCACTGCTGTTGAAGTAGATGGCACCCAGACCTGACTACATGACTCCCAGCTCCTGCATGGCCTGGATCCTGGCAACTACAGGCCAGGAGGAGAACTGATGCCTGCAGGAGGGGAACTGGACTTCAGTGAGGACAATACTGATGGGAACTGTGGTACTAAGGGTCTTGGTAACTGTATTTGTTGTTTATGCTGAAAGAAAGTAGGCTGAGTCAATGATTTGACTAGGCACATTAGACAAGGGGGGAATGGGAGGGCAGGGCGGGGCGAGGATGAGCTCCCGACTGCGCCCCGCAGGGCGAAGTTATCCTAGCCCTCACCCAACCAATCAGGGTTAGCTGAGGCAGTGACATCACCACCGACTGGAGTAAAACCCTTGGACTGGGAGAAGTTCGCTCTCTTCCGCCATGCTGCCGGCGTGGGTGGGAGGGGCCCATGCTAGCATGGAGAAGGCTCTTTTGTTTATTGCATCGGACTCGGCTCCCTGGTGATCCTTGGGGATCCCGAAATCTGGGCGTAACACCCTCTATTGGGGATCGAGGCCGCAGGCCCGGCATGCGCCCTGACCTCCTTAGAAAGAATAAAATGGAGCCTGGGCCCGGAGGGTGGCTGAGTTATAAACATGAACTTCTGCCTCGCCTCAGGGTGTGATTCTGATTCCATGGCAGGGGCCGAGCAGGGGCCTCCGGGGTCAGGCGGACATGGCCGGGGACAGCCTCCGGGAGCAGTCCTCTCCGTGCGGAGAGCCCGGGATGTGCACGCGTGGAGGAGCCATTACTGTGGCCGTCGTGGCTGCCATGTTCCGGGAGAGGAGAGCGGGCTGCGGCTTCCCAGCACGCTGTGGGAGAGGCTGCAGGGGACACGCAGTTCTTGCCCGGCTCTCGGGTGCCAGCGAGGGCGCAGCTGGGTCACTCGGCACGGAAGCCCCGCCCGTGGCCCTCTGTCACACCTGAGGGCCAGGAGGGCAGGGAGGGTTCCTGGTCACGGGCGGGGCACCTGCCGCCTCAGGGAGAAGAGGAAGAAGAAGAGCTCGCTCGGCTCCGGTTACGGCTCCGGTTACGGCTCCGTCAGCCGGTGACACCTGGCCCGGCTCCCGGAGCCACACCTGGGTCCAGTGAGCCCGGCAGCCATCTGGCCCGCGGGAGGCTCCGGGCCTCTTTCGGGCGGTCGTCTGTGTCTCTGACCCCAAAGCGAGGCGGCTCTGCCACTCAGACAGGGCCGGACTCGGCCCCGAGTGCAGGGCTGCCCGCCCAGGGGGCGGCCGGGGCCGGAAGGCCTGCCCGGGAGGCAGCACTCTGCTTCCTACTGCGCGGAGGCCTGTTCTGGCGGAAGACACAGTGGGAGGGCTTTGCTGGAAGAGGAACTGTTCATCTTTCAAAGAAGGAACAGCCCTGGCTGGTGTGGCTCAGTGGACAGAGCGTCAGCCTGCGGACTGAGGGGTCCCGGGTTTGATTCCCATCAGGGCACATGCCCGGTTATGGGTTCGATCCCCAGTGCGGGGCATGCAGGAGGCAGCCGATCCAATTCTCTCATTATCGATGTTTCTCTCTCTCCTTCTTTCTTCCTCTCTAAAATCAATAAAAATATTTTAAAAGTATTTTTAAAAAGAAAAATAAGGAAGGAACAGAGAGGCCTCACCAGGATGAAGAAGCTGGTTCACTGAGGACCCGCTGCTGTGTGGCCCGAGGCGGGAACTCGCCAGCAGGGGGCCTGTCTCCCGAGGCCAGTGATGGGGGATTAGAGTTAATTTTGCAACAAAACCCTTCAAGTTGTGTTCCGCTCCCGCCTCGGGGAGTGGCTCTGCAGAGCCTGCGGGTTTCTTGACGTCAGAGAGCAGCCTGCCTTGGGACAGTCTGTCCTGGAGAAAGGGGTGAGAGGGTCCGAAAGCACAGGAGGAGAGACATGAAAGTTGCTGTTTCACTGCCCGTCATCCAAGGGGACAGGCTCAGCTCAGGGACCTGCCCTCAGGCCCTCAGCTGGGGTTTGGGTTCTGTTCCCCACTGGCCTTGGGCCAACCAGATCCGAAGTCCTCAGAAGGGAGAAAGGCAGATGAATAGTTCCAACCTCAGAGTTGTGTTTTTTATTTTTATTTATTTATTTATTTGTTTATTTATTTATTTATTTATTTATTTATTTATTTATTTATTTTGTGTGTGTGTGTGTGTGTGTGTGTGTGTGTGTTTTAAATTTTTCACCCGAGGATAATTTTTCTTTAATTTTTAGGGAGAGTAGAAGAGGGAAAGACAGAGAGAAACATCGATGTGAGAGAAACACTGATTGGTTGCCTCCTGCACATGCCATGACAAGGAGGAGCCTGCAACCAAGGTATGTGTGACCTTGACTGGAATTGAACACCAGACCCTTCGGTTCGCAGGCCAACGCTCTATCCACTGAGCCACACAGCCAGGGCTCACAGAGTTCTATAAGGTGAGTTAACATGCAAATGCAGGCGCCTATCATGCAGTAAGAGCTTCGTAGGGATCAATATTATTGTTAATTTTTTTCAAAAAATAAAATTTCCTTTTTAAAAAAATCATCCAATTTTTTCTTTAGTTTGCTTGGGTTTGGGTGCCTGGCTGGCTTCTTTGGTGTTTATGGGTTTGAGAAAGGAAACTGCTCGGCTGTGCCAAGTCTCCAGCTTCTTGCCATTGTTCCCAGCATATCGCCCTGTAATAATGGGGTCACCCCCTCAGCCACTCTCCAGATCCACAGCAACTAAGGAACAGAAACCCTAGCCCAGCATTGAAATACTATGACCGGGAAGACATTTTAAGGAAGAAAGATGTGAGTTATTTGCATGAAAATGAAACCTGAGAGCCCAGCCTCTGAGGTTTAATCACTGTTGGCTGCAGCACAGGCGTGGGGAGGCCCTGCCTCCCTCCCCACCCCCACGGCCAGGGCAGCTCCCAGCCCAGACAGAAACGCCAGCCCTGATCCTCCTCTTTGCTCCCACTCACACACAAAGCTCATTATTTATTTTATACTTAAAGTGCCAGAGGCTGCGGGTGGGGGCTCTGGCTGGGGCTGCAGACCACACTCCTGGCGGACGACGCGGCCCGCGCGCAGCCGGCCGCTGGGTCTCCGCGGGAGCTCCGCAAACTGGGGGACAAGTGGGGACTCGTGCTTCCGGAGTGGACGTCCTGTGAGGGACGCCTGCTCCGTGCCCACACGTTTAGGGCCAAACATCCACGCGCCAACGCTTCAGCACGCGACCGGCAGGCCCCACCCCACAGCCAGGCTCTGCCAACAAGGACCATTGTGCTTCTGCCTAGTTGTGTGTGTGACCTCGGAGGAAGCGTGCATAAGAGAAGAGTGCGGTTACTGTTACGCTCACCTATCTCTTGGCTACAGAGCAGCCTATGTGCACACACACGCTGAGTCCTCCCTCCTCCTCCTCCCTGTTCCTGCCTGCTCCTGCCTGCTCCTCCCTGTTCCTGCCTGCTCCTGCCTGCTCCTCCCTGCTCCTGCCTGCTCCTCCCTGCTCCTGCCTGCTCCTGCCTGCTCCTGCCTGCTCCTCCCTGTTCCTCCCTGCTCCTGCCTGTTCCTCCCTGCTCCTCCCTGTTCCTCCCTGCTCCTCCCTGCTCCTGCCTGCTCCTGCCTGCTCCTGCCTGCTCCTGCCTGCTCCTCCCTGTTCCTCCCTGTTCCTGCCTGCTCCTGCCTGTTCCTCCCTGCTCCTCCCTGTTCCTCCCTGCTCCTCCCTGCTCCTGCCTGCTCCTGCCTGCTCCTCCCTGTTCCTCCCTGCTCCTCCCTGCTCCTCCCTGCTCCTGCCTGCTCCTCCCTGTTCCTGCCTGCTCCTGCCTGCTCCTGCCTGCTCCTCCCTGCTCCTGCCTGCTCCTCCCCGTTCCTCCCCGCTCCTCCCTGCTCCTGCTTGCTCCTCCCTGTTCCTCCCTGCTCCTCCCTGCTCCTGCCTGCTCCTCCCTGTTCCTGCCTGCTCCTGCCTGCTCCTGCCTGCTCCTCCCTGCTCCTGCCTGCTCCTCCCCGTTCCTCCCTGCTCCTCCCTGCTCCTGCCTGCTCCTCCCTGTTCCTGCCAGCTCCTACCAGGCTCTTGCCTGGCTCCTTTGACCAGAAAGACTGTCAGACCCCCAGGCACCCTGCTCTCCAGGACTGCAGAGCCTGGCCCCAGTTTCTCAAGGCTGACGTGGAAGCGAGGAGCTGAGCTGCAGGCCTGGGTGCTTCTGCTGAGCTCATCAATGAGTCTGGTGCTGTGGGGAACGTGCTCAGTCGCTGGCCTGATGGGCAGGCAGCCATTGTTGGGAATTCCTGGAACTGAAGGATGCTTGCATCTCCTTTCTCTCAGGGGGCGGGTGGGACCGGAGCTGTGCTGTTAACTCTAGTCTTTACTTTCAGCGAATAGAGGCACATTCGCCAGCATGGAACTATCTCCGACACAGAAATACTCTTTATGGACAGTGAATTGAAATAGCAAGTGAAACACATTTGCTTTTACACCATCTATTACGGCAGACAGGAGAGTGTTTTCCACAGATTCCTTAGCACTTGGCTTTGCCAGCTCACGCGGGTGCCTGCACTAGAACACATTGGGCACTGTTCGCAGACTCCTGCACAGGGGGTGGCAGGGCTGGGGCCGGGCAGTCCTGTGCTCCACGCCTTTGCAGGCTGCAGAGCAACAGAGCAGACTTTTCCTCAATGTCAGCCTCCCCCGCCCCCCCAACCCCTAGTCAGACTTACTGACACCAGCTGGAGAATTCACTCTAAGCCCAACCGTACGAGTAAAGGTAGATGGGATCCTGGCCAAAGGCAGTAGAGGAATTGGTGGATTATCTTATGTTCACAAGGTCACACCGAGACAGGTGGCAACGGATATGCCCCGGTGAAGATATAAACAGCCAGAAGTTCGGTGATTTGTCCATGTAGCCATGGCTGCTCCGGACCAGGGCAGGGCTCAGACACAGTGCCTCCTGCCCTCCGTGTTTCCTCAGAGAGGACTCGGTCCTGGCGTTTGGAGAAGAGAACAGCCACGCTGAAGGGCAGGGCTTTTCATTTGGCCGCTTGTGGGTTCCATGAGAGAAATGTGTTCCAGTCACTTAAAGAAATAGGCCCACGTCCCAAACGTTAAAGAACTGAGATTATAATATAACTGCTGTTTTGTGTGTTTTTTTTAATCCTCACCCAAGGATATCTTAACACTGATTTCAGAGAGAGTGGAAGAGAGAGGGAAAGACACACAGAGAGAGATGTGACAGAAACACATCCATTGGTTGCCTCCTGCATGCGCATCGACCAGGGTCCGGGTGGGGAGGAGCCTGCAAACGAGGTCCATGCTCTTGACCGGAATCAAACCCGGGTCCCTTCGGTCCACAAGCGACTGAGCCAAACTGGCCAGGGCTCCAGAGCTACGTAGCATTTTAAATTCCAGTTTATCATCACAGACACCAGACGGCGGGGGCATGGGGGGGCACTGTCCGTGGGAGCACCTGGGGGGGCTCGAGCCTGCGCACGGCACTCGGAGAGGCAGGCTCCGGCTTCCCAGTGGAGAGTGAGGGCATCAGGGTCAAACCCACAGGGTTTCTAAAACCATTGCCTTCCAGCTACCGACAGCCCTGAACACTTCCAAACACATCCGTGTGCACACAGACAGGCCGGACGGAGGTTCCAGGACTCTCAGCTTCCAGCAAAGCGCTCTGTAAACACACACATATACGACCCATGTCCTCTCTCACTTCGCTAGCCAACCAGCTCCTGCCCAGCCTGGGCCGAAGAAAGTTCATCGGACGCTTGAATTTCCTCCACGCAGACCAGGAGGCGACTGAAAGGGGCGGCGAAGCCTGCCGGCGCCACTGTTCTCAGGGTGGGTGCCACCAGGTCTCCCGGGCCTGAGCGGTAACCTGGGCCAGAACCCCACTCTGTCCTCTCCAGCGAGGGTGTCTGCCTCCTACAGAAATTAAAAACAGCGACGCACTTCCCAGGACGGCCCTCGGCGTCCCTCTGGTCCAAGAAGAAACGAGGGAGATTAGGTTTTCTCTCTGAAGCCCCAACTGGAGGCGCTCCGCGGGCGCCGGGCGGCCACACCAAAGGCCCTCTCCATCCCCCGCGGAGGATGAGCGGCCGCACACAGCTCGCCCGACCTCCGAGGGAAGGGACTTGCATCGCTTTCTGACGAGAATTAAATGAGGGCCGTGGAGGCGGCAACAGATGGGCCTGACTGTGCTCCCGGAAAGCCACCGTGACATCTGTGGCCTCCACTTCCTGGGGGCCAGGGCTGGGGGAGCGAGCGTGCGTGTGCGCGTGTGCGTGTGTGTGTGTGTGTGTGTGTGTGTGTGTGTGTGTACTGGGTGTGCGTACGTGGGTATGTGCGTGTGCATGCGAGCACGTGTGTGTGCGCGTGTGTTGGGTGTGCGCATGTGTGTGCGCGTGAGTGTGTGTGCGCATGTGGGTGTGTGTGCATGTGTGGGCACGTGTGTGAGTGTGTGTGTGTGCGTGTGTGCTGGAGCCGTGGCCGAGGGGCTCGGCCCTGGGCCACCATCAGAGGGAGAGCGTGTGCTGCCACCTGTGTGCCAGCTCCTGGTTTGACCCCGGAGCGGCCCTGGCGCTGAGACCATCTTTCAGGGCAGCCTCTTGGCGACCAGGCCCACTTCCCTGTCCGGGCGGAGGGCGCTGCCGCCTGCCGGTGATGGGGGGCGTTCACATATGGCCAACGCAGAGACCCTTCCCCAGGACGTCCTTCCTCCAAACCTGTGTATTTCCTCCTCGAAGGGGCGTCCCGTTTTCACAAGGAAGTCTCAGTCCGTTTCCTGGCTGAGTCCAAGTCAAGAGACGTGACAACCGCGACCCTGAAAGGCAACCCGAGGGGGTGAGGGGGCTCCTGGAGACGGAGGGAGGCGGGCAGGAGGAGAGCAGCTGGCCCGGCCTGGCCAGGCCCGGACCCTGCCCCGTCCACACGCCCTCTCCCCACGCTCTCCCCTCTCCTTGAGGGACCAGGACGGGTGGGCCTGGGCGAATGCTGGGAGGCAAGGTGAGGAGTCCAGGATGTGCTCTCTAGTCCCAGAGGGAGGAGGGAAGGCCTCCCAGGCCTGCAGCCCCGACAGCAAGAACCGCGGCTCTGGATTCAAGTGCCCATGTCTGCTGGCCCCGGCCGGGGACGGCGGGCGAGGCGTGTGCCTGTGTCCCGGGCTGTGGGACAGAACGGAGCAGTGTCTACCTCGCACTCAGGCTGGAATCGTGTCCCCTGGGAAAGTGCCTCACTGTGAGGAGAGGGGTCCGGAGGCCCCGGGCAGAGCCCAGCCTCTCACCCAGTCTTTTAAAACGAACAGCACTGTGCTCCACACGTTCGTGGAAATTCAGAAAATGAACTTTTCAAAAAACACTTTTTTTTCTTTTCTTCTAGAAACCTAAGGTTATATTTTAAAATTACATGCTTTTCAGCCCTGGCAGCATTGCTCAGTGGGTAGAACACCGAACTGCGCACCAAGGGTCTCAGGTTTGATTCCCAGTTAAGGGCACATGCCTGGGTTTTTGGGTTTGTTCCCACCCACAGTTGGGGCACGTGCAGGAGGCAACCAATCAATGTCTCTCACATCAATGTTTCTCCCCTGCCCACTCTTTCTAAAGAAACCAATGGGAAAAATATCCTCACTCCTTGGGTGACTATTAAAGAAAAAATTGCATTCTTTTTATAATGAAACTATGATTTGCTGTAATGAACTTGCTAACTATCAAAAGCAGCTGGGTGTCGCTAAATTATGACATAGCCTGCTGGGAGGCTAATAAAATAAAACATTTAGATGAAGAAGAGAGGGTCAAGCCATATTTTAAAACATATTTTATTGATTTTTTTTTTTTTTTTTTTTTTTTTTTTTTTTTTAGAGAGAGGAAGGGAAAGGGAGAGGGATAGAGAGTTAGAAACATCGATGAGAGAGAAACATCGACCAGCTGCCTCCTGCACACCTCCCACTGGGGATGTACCTCAACCAAGGTACATGCCCTGGTTTGGAATCAAACCTGGACCCTTCAGTCCGCAGGCCAGTGCTCTATCCGCACTGGCCGGGGCTGAGCACATTTTTAGCCTCTTTCTGTTGCAGAATGAGAGTGGCCGGGCTCTCGCTGGGAAGTTCTGGAAGACAGTGGTTGGATGCAGGCTTCTCCAGCTTTGTCCCGAAATTCGTGCAACAACTGCTCAGACAGCAGCTGCAGGAAAAGTACAGCCTCCGCCCGAGGCCCTCCCGTTGGGAAAGCTCACCCTGCAGGGTTACTCCCATCCGTATCCTCTGCTCTGCGTGACTTTAAAAAATATGTCTTTTTATTGACTTCAGAGAGAGAGGGAGAGGAAGAGAGAGGGAGACATCCGTGATGAGAGGAAATCATGGATCGCCACCTCCTGCACACCCCACACTGGGGATGGAGCCCGCAACCCGGGCCTGTGCCCTGACCGGGAATGGAACCTCATCTCCTGGTTCAAGGTCGATGCTCAGCCCCTGGGCCACACCGGCCTGGTTCCGTGTGACTCTTGAAGGACCCAAGTGTGAGCCGCGGTGAGTGAGCAGAGCCTGGTGCCGTCTGCGGCTGCTTCTCGGGAAGCAGGTCCACTGACAGGCCCCGCTCCCCAACTTCCCGGCACCGTGGACGGACCGGGACAGAGCGAGTGTGGCACCGTGTTCTCACCAGTGGCAGAGCCTGCCTTCCCGGGCTGCAGCCCCCCACGCTGTCCTGCCGGGCCAGCCGCAGAGCCCTTTGTCTCCACCGGCCCGGAGAGGCCGAGGAACAAAGGCACCTGTTGTTCCCTCTGCCGCCTCAGAAGTGACCGCAGGCAGCGCCCGCTCTCCCGGGCCCCACCACCGCTCCCCCATCCTCACTGGGTGTGAAAGGGGGGTAATTGAGGGGAAGACACATAAATTTCAGAGCTCTCCAGGGACAGACATAATGAATTTGGTACAGCACATATTTCTAGATCAAAGACGCCTTTGAAGTGACAAAACCCTAATCCGCCAACGACCAGGCACTTCCCCTGGGCCTGCAAGCCCATGGGCAAAGAAACGCTCGTTCAGGAAACTATCTTTATCTGGACAAGGCCGCAGGGAGCCTCGCCCCAGTGACACCGGCACCGGCACCCGCACTGGCACAGCATGGGGGACATGTGGGGAGGCCAGGCCTGAGGAGCCAGGGGCTGGCTGTGTGCAGGGCCCTGGCCCACAGCCACAGTGCCCGCTCTGTACGTGCTCGGTCATGCATGTGCATTATGTCAGGAAGAGACAGGCCCCCCAAAGCCCAGAGACAGGACACGCACACCCCGAACAGCCAAACCCCTGGACCCGGAGCGACTCGGCCAGCACCGACATGCTGGCCACCAGGGCAGGTCACGCCGGACACGCTGCAGCCCGGCTGTGGGGATGGAGGGGAGATCTGACGGGGATTTCAGTGCCGGGAGCCACGGTGTGGATCCCAACATGCGAGTCACACACCAGACAGTGAGCCCCGCCCCATGTGGACACGGGGCTGCAGTTCAGAGTGTGGGAGAACAGCACCCCGTGAACTAAATACATGCGCGGCTCTAAGAAGCGGATCAGGCCTCACGCTCGCCTCCTGTGAGGCGTTAACAGGAGGCAGACGTTCTGATAAAGGCACAGAGCTTTCCATATTGAGCAGAAGGTCATTGTGCAGAAAAAAGCGAAAGTTGCAAATATAAGTAATTTTGGAGTGAAATGGCGGAAACCCATGCTGTCACCAAAACGGCTCAGAAGGCCCTGTCCTGTGCGCATTCTTCTCCACAAAGACGGGCTGTCTCGTGGCGACCTGTCGGGTGTTTTCGAAGGACTGGGCTTTGGTTTTGCTGCCAACTTTGAAATGTAACGTAGTCAAAATGTAAACATAAATTTAAGTGAACTTTTCACAGAAGCATATCCGAGAGGCGGCTGCGTTTGTGCTTGTTCCTTTTCTGCTCTCCCGAGAGAGAAAGCCGGTTCCCGCTGCGCGAGACAAAGCAGGCGGGGGTTTGGGATATTCCCAGTGTTCCTAGCCTCCCGCCTCATTAGCATAACCTCTGAGCCAGCCCGCCAGGCTAATCCCCTTGCACAGCTCTGCTCACCTCTGCGGGGGAAGAGTCCCCTTGTGCTCCCTGGGTGACTCCCGGCTGCAAGGAGTAGGAGGCCCGTGCCCAGGAGAGTCCCTGTGTGCAGGGAGAGCTGGCTGGTCTCATCTTCCTCAGTGTCCCTCCCGTCTGCTGTCTGCTCCTCGGAGATGACCAGGAGATGGCCCTGCACTGTGGCTCCTGTGAAGAGGGAGGACACCACACGCAGGCCGGGCCTTGGCGTCCTCGCTCGTCAAGGACAGAGGCTGGTCATAGACCCTTCCTTTACTCGCATCTTCACGGGACAACGTGGCGTTTAGGGACGACAGTTCTGGTAGCTCATTTTCTACAGACACCGTGGACATACCCAACGAAGCAGCAGGCAGACGAGCCAGCATCCAATTTCAAAAACCCAAAAACAAAACCCCAAAAACAGTTAAAGCTGGTAAATGTTTTAACTTGTGTTTTTGTTTTTTTTTTAGAAGCAGATACATAAGGTGGGCTTGTTCATTAGTCTCACATCCTTCTAAGATCTCATCTGTGATGGCCTTTATCCCATTTTCCACATTCTTCTCTCTCCTGTCATCCCTTAAATTAAAAGCCAACTCATTGGCCTTTTCAAATAACCACCATTTTGATGTATCTACTGTCTCATAAATCACCATTTTTCAGATTTCAGAGAGGAGGGGAGGAGGAGCTTGCATCCAACCACTGTCTTCCAGAACTCCCGGTTGAGAGCCCGGCCACTCCCATTCTGCATAGTTTCTGTTGAGAATCAGCTGACAATCCTGTGGTACTCCCTTATAGGTAACTGTTTTTCTCTTGCTCCTTTTAATATTTTCTCTTATTTTTTGCTTTTGGAATTTTAATTATGCTATGTCTTGGTGTGGTCCTTTTTGGATTCCTCTTGTTCGGTGTTCTCTGTGCTTCTTGGACCATGTGGCCTGGAGCACAGTGTGCACAGTGGTCAGGGGGACCATGTGGCCCAGGGCACAGTGTGTCCAGTGGTCAGGGAGACTCAATGGCCCAGGGCACAGTGTGCACAGTGGTCAGGGAGACTCAAAGGCCCAGGACACAGTGTGCACAGTGGTCAGGGAGACCATGTGGCCCAGGGCACAGTGTGCACAGTGGTCAGGGAGACCATGTGGCCTGGAGCACAGTGTGCACAGTGGTCAGGGGGACCATGTGGCCTGGAGCACAGTGTGCACAGTGGTCAGGGGGACCATGTGGCCCAGGGCACAGTGTGCACAGTGGTCAGGGAGACCCCGTGGCCCAGGGCACAGTGTGCACAGTGGTCAGGGAGACCCCGTGGCCCAGGGCACAGTGTGCACAGTGGTCAGGGAGACCCCATGGCCCAGGGCACAGTGTGCACAGTGGTCAGGGAGACCCCATGGCCCGGGGCACAGTGTGCACAGTGGTCAGGGAGACCCCATGGCCCAGGGCACAGTGTGCACAGTGGTCAGGGAGACCCCATGGCCCGGGGCACAGTGTGCACAGTGGTCAGGGAGACCCCGTGGCCCAGGGCACAGTGTGCACAGTGGTCAGGGAGAGTCAAAGGCCCAGGGCACAGTGTGCACAGTGGTCAGGGGGACCATGTGGCCCAGGGCACAGTGTGCACAGTGGTCAGGAAGACCATGTGGCCTGGAGCACAGTGTGCACAGTGGTCAGGGAAACTCAATGGCCCAGGGCACAGTGTGCACAGTGGTCAGGGAGACCCCGTGGCCCAGGGCACAGTGTGCACAGTGGTCAGGGAGACTCAATGGCCCAGAGCACAGTGTGCACAGTGGTCAGGGAGACCCTGTGGCCCGGGGCACAGTGTGCACAGTCGTCACAGCTCTGAGCTCTGAGAAGACGGCCCAGTGCAGCCAGAGCCCAGCAGAGCCATCGGGCCTCTGGGACAAACACCTCTTTCTTGAGAAAAGCCCCTGCTTTGTGTTGGGCCCGGGAGAGACCAGGTGTCTCTGTGGGAAATGGCCCGAGCCTGAGACCTGAGCCACCTTCCAGGCTTTTATTGGTAGTGTCCCCTCCGCGACAGCAGTGTCTCCTCCCTCGGACGTACCAAAGGCTCCTTTCACCCACAGGACACACACAGCATTGCCCTAAGGATGTGCTGGGCGCCCCCACAGCTCACCGTTGGCACCACAGCCCAGAGCATCTGGCTGTTGTGGCGGGCGCTTGCCAAGGAGCACTCGCCCAGCGCCCACAGGGGGTGCACGGAGGTGGGTCCCTGGCCCAGAGCAAAGATATCTGCGCCAAATCAGTAACCAACGCCTGGCGTGGTTTCCACCAAGGACACATGGCTGGAAAGACGGGCCTCCCCACTTCACTCCCTGCTCTTGCCCCTTCCTGAGGGCACAGCTACACAGCTGGTACCCCAGAGGCAGTCCACACCGCCTCGCCATCCCGCCTCCCTGACCTTCTACACCACGTAGGTTGTTTGGTGGTGGCTCCTTACAGTCTAGTCCATGAGTGACATGCACAGGGGAGGGCGAAGTAGGGTTACAGTGGCTCCCATGGAAAAGAATACAACAACCACTCGGAAACCAAGATGGCGGCATAGGTCAATGCCTAACTGCAGCCTCACACAACAATTTCAAAAAAATACAACTAAAATACAAAATGGACATTATCCAGAACTACAGGAAAGTTGACTGACTGGAAATTCTACAACTAGAAGGAAAGAGAAAACCAGAAGAAAAATCAGAGGAGCTGTAAAAGCCTAAGGTATGGAGACACATTGCGCGCGTATGGAGAGGACGGAGTCGGAGAGGAGGGGGCGGCTGAGTGCCTGGCTGGCGTTCCCTAGCGGGAAGGAGATAAAAGCTTCGGACTGTGCTGAGCCCCAGTTCCGACTGCATTGAACCCCAGTTCTAGGCCAGACCCTGGGGACCCAGGCTCATACAGAGGGAATCTGGGCTGTAAGGCGGAAACTCAGGGGAGCGGTGAAAGGCAGAGTCCCGGATGTGCTCACATTGCGCGCAGAGGATGGACTGTTGACTGTGCTGCTGGATTGCCCTAGTGGGAAGGAGACAGAAGCTCCAGACTGCACTGAACCCCACTTCCAACCCCACTCCTAACTACACTGAACCCCAGTTCCTGGCTCATTGGAGGAGAGATTAGCCTGTCTGGTAGTGGGCGAAACTCAAGGGCACCTTTCTCTCAGAGGTCCTTGCGGTGTGTACCAAAGCAGCGAGTACCAAAGGACACTGAGGAACACTGAGACTCAGGAACCTCATAGGGTGGGGCTGACAGGAAGCCAAGGCTTTAGGCTCCACCCTGAAACTCTGACCCATCCAAGCTGAACAGAGACTTTTGCAATTTTCCAAGTCTAGTCAAATAAGGCTGTCTCCCGGCATAGACACAGCTGATCCTCACAACCAATTGGCCTGGAGGTCAGTTCCTCCCAGTGATACCAACAACAATTAAGGCTTAACTACAATAAGGCTGTACACACACTCCACAAAGGGGTGCACCAAGAGTGTCCACCTCAGGTTACTGGGAAGCTGACCCACTGAACCATATAGGAGACCTTAGCACATAAAGCCACCCTATCAATTCAGGGAAGCTGTGAAAATGCCGGGACAAGGAAACAGATCACAAACAAAAGAAATGGAGGACAAAAAGCGACTCGATATAGAGTTCAAAACCAAGCTTATAAGGTTTTTCAAGAATTTCCTAGAAAAGGCTGATAAAATAAATGAGACCTATGAGGATATAAAAAGGGATCAACTAGAAATAAAAAGGGATCAACTAGAAATAAAGAATACATTCTGAAATTAAAAATATTATACAGAGTCCTAAAAACAGAATGGAAGATTTCAAGAATCAAGTCAAAGATTTGGAACATAAAAAGCCAGAAGACACTCCTCCTCAGAAGCAAGAAGACAAGAGAATCCAGAAAGTTGAAAATAATGTAAGAAACCTCTGGGACAACTTCAAGAGAACTAACATCAGAATTATAGGGATCCCAGAAGAAGAGAGAGAGCAAGATTCTGAAAACATATTGGAAGAAATAGTGACAGAAAACTTCCCCCACCTGGTGAAAGAAATAGACTTACAAGTCCAGGAAGCGCACAGAACCCCAACAGGACCACACCAAGACACATCATAATTAAAATTTCAAGAGCAAAAGACAAAAAGAGAATATTAAAAGCAGCAAGAGAAAAGCAGGTAGTTACCTATAAAGGAGCACCTATACAATTATCAGCTGATTTCTCAACAGAAACCATGCAGGCCAGATGGGAATGGCAAGAAATATTCAAGGTGAGGAATAGCAAGAACCTACAGCCAAAAATACTCTACCCAGCAAAGCTATTACTCAGAATTGAAGGCCATATAAAGAGCTTCACAAATAAATAAAAAAAAGCTAAAGGAGTTCATCACTGCCAAACCAGAATTATATGAATTGCTGAAGGGGGTTCTTTAGGAAGAGGAAGAAAATAAAGAAAAATTATGAACAACAAATACGTAATTATCAACAAGTGAATCTAAAAACCAAGGGAATTAAAAAATCTGATGAACAATATTAACTGGTGAATATAATAGAATCAGAGGTATGGAAGGGGAGTGGACTGACGATTCTCAGGGAAAGTGGGTTTGGGGGTGTGGGAAGAGACTGAACATAAACTGTGCACTATGGATGAGGACAATGGGGGTTGGGGAAAAGGCAGAGGGTGGGATGGAAACCTGGTGGAGGGGAGCAATATAGAGAAAAAAAAGTGAGGAACATTTGTAATAATCTGAACAATAAAGATTTATTTAAAATTAAAAAAAGAAGAATACAACAACCAATAACTAATAACACTCAGTGGTTGGGTGTCCACCTATGAACTTGGAGGTCACAGTTGGATTCCCAGTCAGGGCATATGGATTGTGCAGGAGACAGCTGATCCATGACTGTCTCATCATTGATGTTTCTCTCCCGCTCTCCCTTCCTCAGTGAAAATACAGAAGAAAAATAAACGCCATTCTGCGCACTCACTCCTGTAAACCTGCTCTGCCCTGCCCTGTGTGCAGCTTGCACAAAACTGTTATGAAGTCTCTGCTTTCTCGCACGTAAGTGTCCAAGCAACAGCTTCTTTCCAGGATGAAGCTGCGGGGACAAGGGCGCCCCTGCTGCAGGGGGACCCAGCCGCCAGGAAGCAGGGGCTCTGACCATCCCGGTGTGGCCATCGCCCCCAGGCCCTGCCTTTCCGCTGTCTTCTGAGTGGTTTCCGGTCAGCGCTGCTCACGGTACCCTTCCTACCAGCTCCTCATTTTCATCACTCGCTGCCCTTTCTCGCACACGGAGGCTCCCCTGTGAGTGAACGAAACACACCTGCCTGTAGCCAAGCAGGTTGGCCACACGGTTTCCCCGAGCACCCATGTGCCGTGCCCGCCGCCTCCCGTTGCCGCTGTCTGGCCGGCCCGGCCGGCCCCACTGCCAGCTCCTCCGGCCCTCAGGCCCCCTTCCACGCGGGTCCCGTCCAGCCCACGCGCACGCCCAGCGGAGATGTGACCAGCTCGTGCTCGGTAGCATCTCCAGTTGCCACATCTCAGTGCCCGGTGGCCTCTCCCCGAAGGCAGCTGCCCTCCTCGAGCTGGACGTGGGGCCCCGGGAGGACGAGGCCGGGCAGGGTGCGCCCATGGCCAGCTCACAGCCGGGTGCTGAGGCTGGGGCGGGACTGAGTGTGCAGGCCGTGGGGTCCCCTTGAGACTTGTCCACACCGGCCCCTCCTCTTCCGCCTCCGAGGAGGTTTGTGTGAGTCGGGGCTGTCCTGGCCGAGCTGGCTTTTCTCCGTCGTCCCCCACGTTATCTCCCCACTCCCTGCCCGCTGTGCCCCCAGCACACGTGTTTGGTCTCCAGCTCTTTCCGCGCCGCTGGGAGCAGCCGGCGGGGCCTCCGCCCAGGAGAAGCCGCCCTGAGCTGCATGGAGGCCTCGCCTAGCACGGCGGAGGCGCCTGGGCCAGCGCAGCGACCGGCGCTGGTCCTCAGGACACGCGGCCTCCGGGCCGCCCGTGCCCACGCACAGCCCCGCACGGCGCCCTGATCTCCCACGCCCCCTGCTGCGTGAGGCTGTCTGGGGGGACCTCCCACCAGCAGCATTGTGAGAAAAGACACATTCTCCAAGGAGGACAAAGAGCCCAGGGTCCTGAGCCTGCGCAGCCGGAGAAGCCGTGAAATGTTAAAATTGACATTAAACAAAACAAAACAAAAACACATTGAAATAGTGATGCATATTTGCCTGACCAGTAAATTGAACTCTGTTTCAGTAAAAATACATGAATCTTTTTGGAACTCACCCTAGGAAAAAAATTCACTAATCTATTATCTCAAAATGGTGATGTTTCCGAGTAACATGATTCTATGCATGTTTGCTAACCAAATCAGTACCACACGAATTCGACCTTTCAGCCCTGCCTTCCGTGAACTCCTGCCCGTGACCTATTCATTCCCAGCTCATTCCCAGCCAAACAGGAAGGTCTCTACAGTCCCTTCCAACGCACAGTCTATGATGCTCTCTTTACCCTCGTGAAATCCAGTGGGACGGACCGAGGACTGTGTCAGCCTCGCGCGATCTGCGTGGATGCCACAGGGCTTAAAAACAGCAGCATTTGTCACGGTCAAGTCCTGGCATGAGGCCCTCCATGCAAAAGCTCGTTTGATTTTTGTAGAAGCCACATGGGAGAGTTACCTCCTGAGACTCATGCTGGGGTGAGAATACTGAGCCCAGGGGTCAGGGCCCTGTCAGGTCCCACAGCCAAGGAGCAGGTGGTTCTGACAGGGCAGCAGAGAGCAACGCCCCTGGGCTCCCACCGCATGGGATAGGGCACCTGGAACAGGTGTTGTGTTCAACAGACAGGAAGAGGATCTGAGTGGTCAGCAGCCAGATGCAGGGGAAGCCAGGGTGTGTGGTGAGACAGAGACCCATCCAGCATGAAGACTGCAGAAAGAGGTGAAGTCCACCAAGTGGCCTCTGGTTTGGATAAGGTGAGCAGAGGCCACTTTCCTGAGTGGAAATAGATTTAAAAAATGTGTCCCAAAGAGAGTGAGGAAGGATAGGGGAGGACGGTTGGGGGCAACTGGGCGGGAGGGGATCGATCAGGCTGGCAGGGGAATGGCTGGGAGCAGGTTGGGAGCCAGCAGTCCCGGATTGTGAGAAGAATCAGGCCTAAACCGGCAGTTGGATATCCCTCAAGGGGTTCCATAGTGGAGAGGATGCAGGCTGGGCTGAGGGACACCCCCACCCCACCCCCCAGTAAACAAATTTTATACACTAGGCCTCTAGTAGTTATATAATCAGCCAATCACATTATATAGACAAATACATGGGTTCAGGTTCACATACCGACATAGACATCGGTGACGGAGGAGAGAGAGGGTGAGAGAGAGATAGAAATAAAAGAGAAAGACAGAGAGAGTAACGAGAGAGATAGTAATGAGAGAGAGAGAGAGAGAGAGAAATGAGAGAGAGAGAAGCAGAGGGAGAGATATAGCCTGCCTCTGGAACATGCCATCCACTTCAGAAGATCTGTTACACTGTCCCCATTTTACGTGAGTAGCTGTAAGAACCCTGGCTGAAGTTCTGGCCAGTTTTGCTCAGTGGATAGAGCACTGGCCTGCAGATTGAAGGGTCTCAGGTTTGATTCCGGTTTCCGGCTTGGTTCCCAGTGTGGGGCGTGCGGGAGGTAGCCAATCAATGATTTTCTCTCATCACTGATGTTATTCTCTCTCCCTCTCCCTTCTACTCTGAAATCAATAATAACAATATATTTTAAAAAGGTGGTAGCTGGGCCTGTGAGCACCGTCTGTGTCGAAGCTGTCTCACTCCCGCCGCGCTTAGCTTTTCCTCTTTGTCAGGGCCCTGCAGTTCTCTCTCCTCACACACCTTCGTGACAAGACTGTGTGTGCTCCATCTCCCCAACCATCTCCTCCCTAGAAGGGATTCCCGAGAGGGAATGACCACCATGAGCGTGTTGGCGGCCATTGGCACACAGCATGATGGTTACAGCCTTGACCTCGGTGCTCCTTGAGGTCCAGAGAGCCGTCTGACCGGCAGGAAGGAGCAGAGTCCCCTGGACAACACGCCTGCTCTCCGCCTCATTTCACAGTGTGGCCAGCGTCTGCACCTCTGAATTTGTGACAATTTGTAATGAAATATGAAGCAGCTCAGCCTGGTGAGCATTTGGTAAAACAGTTATCTACAAATATGCTGCATGTCTATAGTCAAGAAAACCAGCAGACTGTGTTACCAATTAAGCCCTGTGACCCAGGACCAGCGAAACTCAAGACGACCCCCACCCCCCACCCCCGGCCCCGGCCAGAGATGCCCGTCTCCCACACCAGTGCCCACACCTCAGCCCTTCCCGGACACCTCCCGGCCGCTCCCCGCCGCCCATCCCCGGCCCGGTACCCTGTTCGCACATCCCCGACCCCACATCCCAGGTCGGTATCACCTCAAAGTCTGGAGGGAGCCGCCTGACAGTAGTTTGCGTATCACACATGTCATGCCTTTTTTCTCTGCACCCACATCTGCCGAGCTTGGTTGGACGTGCGAAGCCGGTACTCACCTTTCCCTCGCAGGAGATGAAGAGCACTCCAAACGGTCGCCCTTTGGCCTGGCCTCCTGGCAACGCTGCTTCTCAGAAACGGCCTCCGTTTCAGGAAGCAGGAAACCGGCCACGGCCTCCGGATTGTGCAATGCTCAGCAATTTGGCACTGTTGGACACACCCCTGAAGGAACCCCTCGGTGCAGGGTATTCTGGGAGTTGTGTTACTACAGAAAATTCTTTCTGTTAAAGAAAAGTGCAAGAAAACTCCTTATTTGGACTTAGAATAGAGAACCGTGCCCTGGAGCCACGGCGAGCGGGGGTCAGGGAGGAACCATGTTCTAATGCAGCGTCAGAGCCATGCAACCCTGGCCAGCATGCTCCGTGGATGGAGCGCCGGTCTGCAGACTGAAGGGTCCTGGGTTCGATTCCAGTCAAGGGCATGTACCTCAGTTCCAGTCTCCTACCCGGCCGGGGTCTTGGTCAGGGCTCGTGCAGGAGGCAACCAGTCGATGTGTCTCTCTCACATCGATGTTTCTCTCTGTCTTCCCCTCTCTCTTCCGCTCTCACCAAAAATCAATGGGAAATGTCCGAGGGTGAGGGTGAACAAAAACTAAAACAAAAGACAGACCCTGAGCCGGCTCGCTGGGCCTCCTGCTGCAGAACACGATGGAGCCAGAGTGCGGGCAGGAGCACGATGGCACAGCACACCCGAGCTACCAGGCTTGTTTGAACTGAACAATGAAGCCAGGATTTCTCTTATGAAAAGTCTCACTGAACTGACTAGACAGGGTTACATGGTGGGCGTGATCCCCAGTCCAACCGTCTGAATCTGCAGCTCCACATTTTGACAAAAAAAAAAAAAAAAAAAAAAAAAAAAAAAAGTGCATGGAAATATTTGTATAAGTTTAACACATTTTATTGGAAAAGTTGTTAGGAGGGGGCAGGCTTGCTCACAGAGAGCTGCTCCAGGTCCCCATGGAGAGAGGATCGACCTGGCAGCCTCAGGCAGAACGTCCACTCAGCAGCTCCCAGGGGAGGGAAGATCGCCATGGGGTGAGGTCCTGTTTCTCAGTTTTGCCTGTAGCTAGGCACCAGGCTCTCCACCTGGTGGCTGCTGTACCTGGTCGATGTTCCTGCTCTGCTCGCACGTGGCTAGCTGCCCACCACATTCGCCCTCAGGGATCTGTATCCACGAAGGAGTTAGTGACGCCCGCAGTGTTTTACTTTCCCGGTAGAAAGGCCCTCTGGTGGAGGGAGGGCTGCTCTGTGTGACGGGATAAGCCTTGGGAAAGCTTTCTGGTACATTTCCCCCAACGACTCTAATAACGGGGACGGATCCTATGGCAACTCAGATGGTTTCTAATTCTTCCTCCAAACAAAGAAAGAAGGAATATGCCAGCGGGTGAATAGACACTGAAGCACTACAAACACTACTTAGCATACCACTTAATTATTTTATAATAGTGCACTTTGCAACTCTTTAAAAAATATATATATTCGTTATTGATTTCAAAGAGGAAGGGAGAGAGAGAGATAAGAAACATCAATGATGAGAGAATCATGGATCAGCTGCCTCCTGTACTGGAGATTAAGCCCACAGCCCAGGCATGTGTCCTGACTGGGAATCCAACCGTGACCTCCTGGCTCACCCACTGAGCCACGCTGGCCGAGCACTTTGTAATTCTTTTTTATTTATTTTAATTTTTAATTTTTAATTTATTTTATTTTTTACAGAGAGAAAGGGAGAGAGATAGAGAGCTAGAAACGTCGATGAGAGAGAAACATCAACCAGCTGCCTCTTGCACACCCCCTACCGAGGATGAGCCCGCAAACAATGTACATGCCTCTGACCAGAATCGAACCTGGGACCTTTCAGTTCGCAGACCGACGCTCTACCACTGAGCCAAACCGGTTTCAGCACTTTGTAATTCTTAACACAGGTCCTTAGAAGTTAAAATAACCAAATGGCATTGCTGTAACAAAACTCTCTTCATCTAATTATGTGAAGCTTCTGTCTGTGTGTTTCTGTGGATGGCATTTTATTTTAGCTACCAGTAATATTCATCCAATTTAATTTCTTTAAACCCCCTAAATCTCATTAAGAAAGAAATACATTTTCCATAAGTAGTTATTCTTAAAAATATTTAATTTATTTCTATCTTTCAATTATGAATTTATAATACTTGTATAAGCCAGTATTTTAAAATTTTAATACTTAGGAGTCATGGCTAGTGGAAATAAAAATGTTTCATTTCAATGTCCACTTGTTTTTAATGTAAAAAAATATGGTAAATGCCCTAATTGGTTTGACTCAGTGGATAGAGCAGCATTCTGTGGACTGAAGGGTTCCAGGTTCGATTCCAGTCAAGGGCATGTACATTGGCTGCAGGCACATCCCCAGTAGGAGGTGCAGCTGATCGATGTGTCTCTCTCATTGATGTTTCTAACTCCCTATCCCTCTCCCTTTCTCTCTGTAAAAAATCAATAAAATATGTTTTAAAATATGGTTTAAAAAAACTTACAAGCATTTAATCTACTTAATATCATGAGGAAATTCTATGGTGAAAGTGGAATGAAAATAGAAGTTTAAGGAGATAAAGAAATAATAGGTCCAATTGTTAAACTTTTATGTGTACAAGAATTTGTACATATATTATTTGACTGGGCAGCAAATCACTATCATATATAACTTCCTTTGGATACATTTAGAAGTTATTAAGCAACTGAATTAGATCATTTGTAACTATTTAAACATGATAAAAGGTGAATAATAACTTTAAAAATGTGTGAGAGAGTTATTGTTTTTGTAAAATTCTGTTTGGTGAGCAAAAATGTTAGACATTCAGGGCTTTGGAGTGGAGCTGAATGTTCTAGGGCCTCACTTAAGATCCTGGGAAGAGAGGGAAAAGAGTGTTGGTATTGCCATCATCCTTACTGGGAAATGCAATAAGGAGACGGTTACTTTTCTTACCATCTGGACAGTGGGTGGTTGAGCCTCTTCCAGCAGAGCAGCCTGGGAAAGCCCCCAGACTCACGGAAACCTAAAGAAAGAATGTCTCCCTTAGAATCACAATGCTGAGCTCTAGACATATCTCAAAGCCATGCTGGAATAAGTAATTGAGATACACACACACACACACACACACACACACACACACACATGCATAAAAGAAGTACATTGTGACCACTCTGAAAACATGGTTTCATGCCCAACCAGTGTGGCTCAGGGGTTGAGCATCGACCTATGAACCAGGAAGTCATGGTTTCATTCCCAGTCAGGGCACATACCCAGGTTTCAGGCTTGATCTCCAGTAGGGGGCGTGCAGGAGGCAGCTGATCAATGATTGTCTTTTAACATTGATGTTTCTCTCTCTCCCTCTCCTTTCTTCTTTCAGAAATCAATAAAAAAATATTTAAATAAAAAATAAAACATGGTTGCATCATCATATTCATTTTTATTTTCTAGGTTTTATCATCTCAAATATTAATTGCTGAAACAAGCTGATATTATTTATTCCTGTTGAGAGCATTTATTTTGTGCCAAGTGCTACATGGATTCAGACTGACTACAAAAGCAATACTTCTGAAGAAACCACAGTGATGAGTGGATCATGGAGACACAGCTAGAAATTAGCTAGAAAAAAGGCATGAGCTCATAATATCAGGGCTTTGTGTTTCACTCGAAGGAATTAAGATTTGTGGCTTTTATCTTGAAAACACTGGGGAAATAGAAAATATTAAGGATTATGATTATAAGGATAAGAAAAAAGGTCTTTCTTTTTCCTTGCTGTGGCCTTCCACAATTTATGAGAAGCTCCTGGCAATTAAACCCCAAGATTGTTGGCTCCTCTGATTCTGACAACCCCTCTGTTCAAACTGCAAGGTAAGATACTCTCAAGCCTGCATTCTTGCACCCCTCTCCTCCCTGCTGTTTCCACAACTCAGGGCTAACTCACACCAAGGAGTCTCTCTTTAGCAAAAAGTGCCCTTCCGCCAAAACCTGTTTTGGCGGTAGAGCATCAGTCTGCGGACTGAAGGGTCCCACGTTCGATTCCAGTCAAGGGCATGTACATTGGTTGTGGGCACATCCCTGATAGGGGGTGTGCAAGAGGCGGCTGGTTGATGTTTCTCTCTCATCGATATTTCTAGCTCTCTGTCTCTCTTCCTTCCTCTCTTTAAAATATCAATAAAATATATATATTTTAAAAAGTGCCCTTCCCCCTTCCTTTCAAATCCAAGCTCCCTTTCTCCCTTTCAAACTCTTTTGCTCTAAGAATGATTTATAGTCTTGGGGGAAAAAATACTGATAAGACAGGTCCTTAGGACATCTTCCAGACTGTTCCCTGGAAAGTAAACAAACTGTAACTTTTCAAGGCAGCCCCAGATATCTGTTCCACTTTAACAGAATTCCCTTGCCTTCCTTGTTGCTTAGCAACTGCCTGGACTTAAAGAACAGGTTGCTCTTTATTGCCAGCCTGTAAATAAACTTCCTCGCTGCTTCCCTTCTTTTAGTTTGACTTCTTTCACAGCCCACATCACCCACCAAATCCTAACAATGATAATAAAACCATATAACTATTTTAGAAAGAGATCATTGCGGTAAGAAGGTTGGATTATGGAACAAAGTTTGTATTGGGAAAGATCATGGTGGTAGATGGGTTAGAAGAAAAGAGGAGAGTTAGGAAAACAAGAGAAAAAACACTGCTGTCATCTAGACAGAGGTAATGACCAGGCTTAATTAGTGCGAGAAATGTCAGAAATAAAGGGAAGGGGAGAACCATGTAGGTGACAGAGATACACCTCTCACCAGTGTCTGGTGGTAGACAGAGAGGCAGTAACACAATGATATTTGTAGTAGAGGTGACCAAGGCAGAGTGTGAAAGGAAGACCACAGAGAAAATGTGGGAATTCCGGGTTCAGGCAGAAAAAGAGGGTCCCACAGAGGAGGTGTGGAAACAATGCCCAGGACAGGAGTGGAGAAACCATGAGAAAACATAGCTTTAAAAATGGGATGGCCTGAGGAGAAACCAAGATGGCGGCAGAGGTAAACACCTAAACTGCTGCCTCACATAACAATTTCAAAACTATAACTAAAAGACAAAACGGGCATCATCCAGAACCAAAGGAACACTGGCTGAGTTGACATTCTACAACTAGAAGGAAAGAGAAAAGCACTTTGAGACTCACAGGAGCTGTGGAAGGCAGAGGTATGGAAGCGTGCACAGGGAGAGGATTGTCAACTGAGTACGTGGCTCGCTTTCTCAATCAGGAGGGAGACAAAAGCTCCTGACTTGTCTAAACTCGTTCTGGGCGAGACTCTGGGGACCCAGACTCATTTGGGGAAAAACTGGACTATCTGGCAGCTGGTGAAACTCAAGGGAAGCTTTCTCTCAGAGGTGCTTGCAGTGATTATCAAGGGACACTGAGACCCAGGGGCCTCTTAGGATATGGCTGATGGGAAGACATTGCTGTCTGCTCTGCCCTGAGACTCCGCTCCATCCAAGCTGAGCACAGAGGCTTTTGAAAGTCTTGTCTCATAAGGGTGTCTCCAGCAAAGAAGTTCTCCCAGCGTAGACACAGCTTATTCTCATAGCCAGTTGGCCTGGTGGTCAATTCCTCCCAGTGATACCAACAACAATCAAGGCTTAACTACAACAAGACTGTGCACACAGTCCACAAAGGGGTGCACCAAGAGTGTCCACCTCAGGTAACTGGGGAGGCTGATCCACTGGGTCTTATAGGACTCCTAGCATACAAATCCACTCTATCAACACAGGGAAGCAGATAAAATTCAGAGACAAAAAATAGGTCACAAATGAAAAATGGAGGATATAGAGTTCAAAACCATGATTATAAGGTTTTTCAAGAATTTTCTAGAAAAGGCCGATAAATTTAGTGAGATCCTCAAGAATATGAAAAAGAACAAAATGGAAATTAAGCATACACCCAACTAAAATAAAAAAATAACATACAGAGATTCAACAGCGGACTAGAGGATCTCAAGAATCAAGTCAAAGATTTGAAATACAAAGATGCAAAAAACACCTAACAGAAAAAGCAAGAAGAAAAAAGAATCCAAAAATATGAAGATAGTGTAAGGAGCCTCTGGGACAACTTCAAGTGTACCAACATCCGAATTATGGGGGTGCCATAAGAAGAGAGCAAGATACTGAAAACTTATTTGGAGAAATAATGACAGAAAACTCCCCCCATCTGATGAAAGAAATAGACTTACAAGTCCAGGAAGCACACAGAACCCCAAACCCCAAGAGGAATTCAAAGAGAACCACACCAACATACAGAATAATTAAAATGCCAAGAGCAAAAGACAAAGAGAGAATATTAAAAGGAGCAAGAGAAAAACAGTTAGTTACCTACAAGGGAGTACCCATACAATTGTCAGCTGATTTCTAAACAGAAACTATGTAGGCCAGACAAGAATGGCAAGAAATATTCAAAGTGATGAATAGCAAGAACCTACAACCAAGAATTGAAGGTCAGATAAAGAGCTTCACAGATAAGAAAAGGCTAAAGGAGTTATTCACCACCAAACCAGTATTATATGAAATGTTGAAAGGTATTCGTTAAGAAGAGGAGGAAAAAGGAAAATGTAAAGATAAAAATTATGAACAAAAAATACATATTTATGAACAAGTGAATCTAAAAATCAATTGAATAAAAAATCTGATGAACAGAATAAACTGGTGAATGTAATAGAATCAGGGGCATAGAAAGGGAGTGGACTGACAGTTCTCAGGGGGAAAAGGGTGAGGGGGTGCAGGAAGAGACTGGACAAAAATAGTACACCCATGGATGAGGACAGTGGCAGGAAGGTAAGGGCAGAGGGTGCAGTGGGAACCGGATGGGGGGAGGGGGGAAAAAAGAGAAGCAATTTTAATAATCTGAACATTAAAGATTTATTTTTTAAAAATGGGATGGCCTGGCTGGTGAGGCTCATGGTTTGATTCCTGGTCATGGTTTGATTCCTGGTCAGAGCATATGCCTGGGTTGCAGGCTTGATCTCCAGTAGGGAGCAAACAAGAAGCAGCAATCCATTATTCTTTCTCATCACTGATGTTTTAATATTTTTCTCTCCCTTCATCTATGAAATCAATACAAATATATTAAAAAGAAAAACAGGGGATCCAAGATGGAGGCTTAGGTAAACACACTCTATGAACACACCCAAGCCCCCAGCAGTGGCTTTTGCATATGAATGGCCTTCTCTATTGCAGTTCAACCTAGCAAACTTGCAACCTGGTGCAGACAGCTCCAAACCCTCGATGTTCCAAGCAGGGAGGAGAGGACTGTGGTTCTCGCTGTAGCTCCTGCAGGGTGGCCTCAGACAGTAGCTGAACTGCACCCCATTGGAGAGCCAGAAGCCAGTGTTCCTAGTGGTCAGTGTGAGACCAGATTTCAACTCCTCACATCCATAAGTGACACATTCGGGAGGCGGACTCAGTGAGCACCAAAGCCCCACTGAAACAAGGCCTGAGTGCAAAAGTTTTTGCCACTTCAGGTCAAAGGATGGATTTGTCAAATGATATAACCACACACCACCCGAGGCAGGCAGGTGGGGGGAGTGTGGGGAGAGGGTTGTTGTTCCTTTTCAAAAAGAAAACTTGCAAATTGGGCTTCATAATGGGTGTCCGCAGCCTGTGGCCTCAGCAGGTCTGGGTAGTAACACAGACCTGGAAGGCTGCTACGTCCAGGAACTTCTTGCTAACAAAGTCCGACTGCTGCGGCCCCAGCCAACATTCACATTCCCTAAGCTTGCTGTTTACATCCTCCTACGATGCTATCATCACTCTAGATGTTTACACTTTCACCTTGAATAAAACAAGTAAACTCTGCAGTAAACTGCAAAATAATCTTATTTTTAAATATTTTTCTTTTTAATTTAAATATATTTTTATTGATTTTTAGAGAGAGAGGAAGGCAGAGAAAGAGAGATATAGAAACATCAATGAGAGATGGAGGATGAAGCCCACAACCCGGGCATGTGCCCTGATGGGGAATCAAACTGGCAGCCTCTTGGTTCCTGGGTTGATGCTCAACCACTGAGCCACAGTAGCCAGGCTAAAATATTTTTAGTGGCTTTATACAAAATGAAACAGTAATAAAATAAAGCATATGTTACAAATTACTTTGCCTGGTTTCAATATTAGGGATTTAAAAATCACTTCTTTTAAAAACATTTCTTGATTATCTTCAGCAAACTCACAAAGAGAAATCACCAGAAAGAAATGGGCACCCATCTCTTTGGCTCAGGCTCTTCCAAGCTGTTAGAGGTCCTTGGCCTTCTGCTACGTTTCAGGAAGGTGGGTGAGCCAAGGCTGCGAACGTCTGTGCCTCAGAGTTTTAAAGGGGAATACAAGCCCTGGCCGTGTGGCTCATTGGTTGGAGGATTGCCCTGTGCATGGATTCCTGTCCGGCACATACCTGGGTTGTGGGCTCCATTCCCAGTGGGGACAGATGTGGGAGACAGCCCAAATAGATGTGTGTGTGTTTTTTCTCTCTCTGCTCTCTAAAATGAGTAAAATATATCTTTTGGAAAGGATAAAAGGGAAAGGGGAATAGAGGGTTAAGTAGCTTCAGACCCTGTCCAGTGTCACTCAAGGCTTTAGGGAACAGAAACTTCAAGTGGGCACACTTGGATGTTTCTCAACTGCCACAAAGTGGTGTTAGCGTTAAGGCCATGATGCTTACCCAGGTGCCAGAAGCAGACATCAGAGGGAGAGTAGATTCTGATCTAGAATTGAAAGCTCATTCAAGTCTCATTTCGAGTCACTCAAGGGAAACAAAACCACAGCATCATGCATTTTAGCAATCGTAGCACCTGCTCCATTGGTACTAACTAGAGGTCTGGCCTGCACCCTCTCACAATCCAGGATCCCTTCTGGGAAGTCAGACTGCCAGATCAAGCTGAAACTGGCAGTTTCACATCCCCCCAAGGGACACAGCAGTGCCAAAGCGGCAGGCGGCCATGGCTGATTAACTTCCCATGCCCAGCTCAAACCGGGCCCGGATAACAGACAGAGACTTGGCCGACAGCAGCTGCTCTCGCACTACAAGACTTGTTTGAGTTGTCTTGTACCCATGGTGTGAGGAAGTGGGTTTTTGATATCTAAATCCAGCCTACCACTAGGAATACTCAGGGCCTACTCAAGAAGGCAAATAATCCTTTCCACTAATATTTACAGGGTAAAATAAGATTGTTTTAAAATAACAAATTTGACAGTAAAATAGTAGACAAGTTTTCAGGCTAATTTAAATAGGATAATTGAAATAAGTGAATATTCTAGAAAAATTAATTGTACTGGACAAAAAGCTGTTCCTAAATTGTTAACTAAAATTTCTATTGGTAGTTCATCTCATGATAAAATTGAACAACAGGAAATGAACCTACAGCAGTCATATTATAGTGCAAAAAAATTAAAATTTAAAAGCTATCAAGACTACATTATAAAATTTTCAAAAGCCTCCTAATATTTAAATAAAAAAGGGGGAAAAGTAGAAGAATATCATGTAAGGAAAAATATCCTGTAGATACATCTAGAAAATTTGTACTTTAGAAAAATAATTGTAATGCTAACAGCAAGACACCCATGAAAACACACATGGTGTCCAAATAAGACAGAAGAAAATCATTTGGGCAAAAAATGAGAAAGGATCCCAAGTCAAATTTATAGAAAATATTCCTTTATTAACTTTTGGTCTAGAATATGTTTGTATATTTTCAGAAAACAACTCTGAGACCATGTGGATTCTGGCAATAGAGAGGAATTGACAGGACTCCTCCAGCCATGCAGACAGAAGAGAAGCAGTCCAGAGATGGAAGTCACTGACGACGCCTTGCCATACTAGCAGTCAGCAGCTGTGTGTCACTGCAGGATGCCCAGGACCAAACCAGAGAGGGTTGGACCTGCATTACTACCATTTGCCCACCATCCAGAATTGAAATATCATTGCTCACATGTACACATAAGGAACTGTTTGACATTGAAATTGGGTCTCAAAAGAACTGTTGGCCCAGAAAGAAACTCACTACAGACTGATTCATTTGCCTTTCAGCATAACAATTATTGCTTGTCTCATTTTTGATTCTCATATTTCCAGTAGGACATGATCTCACTCATCTAAGGGAAATGGTGAACAACATAGACTGACAAACAAGAACAGATCCAGAGATAAGGAGCCATGGGTCAGACTGCTGGACCTCAGAGGGAGGGTGGAGGTAAAAGGGAGAGATCAACCAAAGGACTTACATGCATACATATGAGCCTAACCAGTGGTCAAGGACAACAGGGTGGGGGCATGAGTGGGGAGGAGTGGGGGATTGGAATGGAGGATTGAGGACAAATATGCGATACCTTAATCAATAAAGAAATTACAAAAAAACCCACAAAGCGGCAGGCGGCTAGGGAGGAGTCTAGCTTTGGGCTGAACCGCGCTTCAGCTGTGGAGCGCACTGACCACCAGGGGGCAGCTCCTGCATTGAGTGTCTGCCCCCCACCCCCACCCCCCTGGTCAGTGCCCATCATAGTGACTGGTAGACGGGTTCTGGTCTTTCTGGTCCCAACAGTGGCTTAGGCTTTTATATATATTGACACCTACTAACCAGTTCTTTGCAGCGTATAGAGCATTGTCACACATTGCATTTTAAAGGTTAGAGATCAGAAACTCCAGTTCTTTTTTATTGTAGTTTGTTGATAGGATCCAAGTCCATGTCCACGCTGTGGACCTGAGAGTTCAGACCCCCTTTACCCAGTGGCCCTGCTCCATGTCCCATCACTGCTGTCCAGAGCCAGCACTGACCCCAGGAGCAGGGCCTCTGCGGACCTGTCCCTGAACTGGAGAGTCCCCGGGGGAGCGGAGCGGAGGCCTCCCAGGCTCTCAGTCCCCTTCTCCCCGCAGCCCGGACACCCCGGTGCTCGGGTCCTCCGGGCCAGGCGCGCAGGCTGCGGGCAGGGAGAGGCAGGGGCTCACCTGTCAGGGGACCGCCTGCGGCACAGCTGCGCTCCCTCCCTCCCCTCGCCCTGGGCCGTCCTCAGGGGAAGTGACTGGCTCCCTTCCCAAGACCAGCGCTCAGGCCACAGCCCCGGACTGCTCCGCGCCGGTCACTGCACCAGCCTGGAGCCGGGAGGCGGCGCGGGGGTTGGTCACGGACAGGAGCGCGGGGCCGCGGGAAGTGGGGTGGGGGTGGGGCTTAGGGGTGGGCGTCAGGGGTGGGGGTCAGGGGTGGGGGGGCAGGGGGGGGGGTTAGGGGTGGAGGTGGGGCTTAGGGGTGGGGGTGGGGTTGGAGGTGGGGGTCAGGGGTGGAGGTGGGGCTTAGCGGTGGGGGTGGGGGTTAGGGGTGGGGGTGGGGGTGTAGGTGGGGGTTGGGTGGGAGGTGGGGCTTAGCGGTGGAGGTGGGAGTGGAGGTGGGGGTTAGGGGTGGAGGTGGGGCTTAGGGGTGGGGGTGGGGCTTAGGGGTGGGGGTCAGGGGTGGGGCTTAGGGGTGGGGGTGGGGCTTAGGGGTGGGGGTGGAGGTGGGGCTTAGGGGTGGGGGTGGGGGTTAGGGGTGGAGGTGGGGCTTAGAGGTAGGGGTAGGGGTGGGGATGGGGCTTAGGGGTGGGGGTGGGGGTTAGGGGTGGAGGTGGGGCTTAGAGGTGGGGGTTAGGGGTGGGGGTGGGGGTGTAGGTGGGGGTTGGGTGGGAGGTGGGGCTTAGCGGTGGAGGTGGGAGTGGAGGTGGGGGTTAGGGGTGGGGGTGGGGGTTAGGGGTAGGGCTTAGGGGTGGTGGTGGGGGTGGAGGTGGGGCTTAAGAGTGGGGCTTAGGGGTGGCGGTGAGGGTGGCGGTAAGGGTGGGAGGACGTGGGGTGCCAGACGCACGCGATGGGGCGGACGCAGAGGCGGCGCCGCGGAGGGCGGGGCCGCGGCTTTTCGGGGACCTCCCGCTTCCGGCGGAGGCGGCGGCCCGCCCGGGGGCTTGTCCGGGACCTCCGGCTTCCGGCGGAGGCGGCGGCCTGCGCTCCCGGGACGGCCCTGCAGACCCGGAGCGGAGGCGGAGACGCGGAGGCCGCGCAGCGCCCGGAGGCAGGTGAGTCGGGCGGAGGTGGCGCGGCCCGCGGGAGCCGCCAGGGCGGGGAGTGAGCGGCCTCCCGGGCGCAGTCCTGGGCACGGCTCCTCGTTTCTCACCGCGAACGCGGGAAACTGCTGCCCCTGGTCCGTTAGCAGCGATGAACCGGCTCCTTTGACCAGAAGCGTCCTCCGCGGGGCCGCGGGGCCGCGGGGCTGCTCTGCCCGCCCGGTGCCCAGGCCGGTGCCGCCGCCGGGGCACAGCCGCTGCTTCTGGGCGGTGCTTTCTGGGACGGAGGCCGCTCTTTTATATACAATATAAACTAGGGGCCCGGTGCACGAAACTTGTGCACTGGGGGTGGGTCCCTCAGCCCAACCTGCCCCCTCTCACCTACTGGGAGCCCTCAGGGGATCTCCTAAGCCGCAGTCTGGCTTCCCTCTGTGGGAGGCGAGTGGGCTGATCAGGGGAAGGCACCAGCCCATCACCCCGCTGCTGCAGCCCCTGCCAGTCACACAGCCACCAAGGTGTTTTCATCAACACGGACCCCAGTCCCTTCAGCAAGAAAAAACGACAACTTTCTTTAGGCGTTTTCAAGATGTGTCCTTCATAGGATGTGCATTTCTTTCTTTCTTTCTTTTTCCCCCTTCACTTGAGGATATGTTTCCATTGACTTTTAGAGAGTGTGGAAGAGAAAGGGAAAGACAGAGAAACATCAAAGTGAGAGGAACACTTTGATTGGTTGCCTCCTGCATGAGCCCTGATCTGGGCCCCGGCCAGGGAGGAGCCTGCAACCTAGGTACATGCCCTTGATCAGAATCGAACCGGACCCTGCAGTAGGTAGGCATTATCCACTGAGTCAAACCGCTGGGGCAGGATATGACATTGCTCAGCCCTCTAGCAGCAGGCCTTCATTTTTTTTTCTCTCCAGAAGTGTGGTGGAAAAACCCCAGATCACCTTTTTGGATTCTTATTACCCAAGTTACTAAGAATATTACCAGTGGCATACAGGGAGCTTAGCCAATGAGCACTCAGAAAAGGTGTTTCCTCTGTAGTTCACACCAATTGCGGGTGGGGCCCTGGCCCAAGCTTTAGGCCTGGGGAGGGGACCCCCAGCTCCCTGTGAACACAGGCTCCGCCCCTGCCCCCTTCGTTCTGATTGCAGGTTGGCCCTGCCCAGGCTGCTGTGGGCCCACGTGGCCTTATCTCACAGTGACCTGGGTGCCAGGATGTTCCCGGGACACAGGTGCTGGGCGCCTATGTATGCAAATTAAGCACCATCTTTTTTGGGTTGATTTGCATACTCACTGATTGGCTATGGGGATAGCGAAGGTACGGTCAATTTACATTTTTGTCTATTATTAGGTAAGATATTTTTATTGATTGCAGAGAGGAAGGGAGAGGGAGAGGAATGATGAGAATTATGGATCAGCTGCCTCCTGCCCACTTCCTTATTTCTGTTCATCTATTTATTCCAGTTCATTTGCTGACACAGACATTGCTGAGGGATCTCATTCCTGTGTATCTAGCCTTCCCATATCCAATACCAGTTTACAACTTGAATGATACTTAGCTATCTCCAACTTCATGTAATTCCATAAAATCAGATGGTTTGCGACTTTGTAAAGAAAATATTTGTGAAATCTTGAATAGATGTTAAGTGCACATGGCACAAAGGCTGTTTTGAGCGCCTGCCCACTAGTGTGTGCTATTTATTTATTTTAAATACTAGAGGCCAATGCATGGATTCATGTATGGGTGGGGTCCCTCGGGGATCGGGGCCCCAGCTCGCACCCCTACAGCCCTGCCTGGCACCCACTTTGGCCTGGCGCTACCCCCTCACCTGCTCCACCATTCGCCTGTGTGACAGTTGATTGGGGCCAGGGCCCCTGCCTGAGTCCCTCAGTGTCTGGGAGCCTGGCAGCGCTGGTCAGTCTGCTGGGTGTTTGGCAGGGCGATTGGGCCCCTGCCCATACATCCCGCCATGGTCCCACTCTCGTTGGGGCTCCTTGGGGCCAGCAACACCTCCGCTGCCACCTGTTGCCAGCGCTGTGTCGCCAACACCTGCCATGTTCTGTGCCACCCTCTGGTGGTCAGTGCACAACATAGTGGTTGAACTACTGGTTGAATGGTGAGGGGACAATTTGCATATTAGACTTTTATCATATAGGATATTTTTTTTATTGATTTCAGAGAGGAAGAGGAAGATAGAAACATCAATGGTGAGAATCATTGACTGGCTGCCTCCTGCATGCCCCCCACTGGGGATGAGCTCACAACCTGGGCATGTCCCCTTGACCAGAATCGAACCCAGGACTCTTCAGTCCACAGGCCTACTCTTTATCCACTGAGATAACCGTTAGGGCTAGTGTGTGTTTTAAAGAAAAGACCCACCTAGTTTAACTTTCAGGGTGGTTTTTGGCTAGTTTCTGTCTTTTCTCTTTTTCCCACTGACACCTGAAATGGCAGAGCGCAGGCCACCTTGAAGGCCACACTGAAAGCATGGGAACTGCTGGCGTGCATGGCGCCCTGGGTGACTCTGGGCTGAGGTCAGAGACCATGACTTACCCTAACAACCTGCCCCATCACTAGCGAATAGGAACCAGGTCCTCACTCCTGGGAGTGGACCCAGCAGGTCCCTCCCGGTGCCAGGTTCCAGCTGGTGTCCAGCTGATTCTCACACACACGCCTTCCTGCTCCCTTCCCCGCCAGTGTCACAACTGCAGTGTCTTCAGATCACAGCCTAGGGTGGGTTCACTGACAGCGTTGTGGGCTGATTCTTGCTGTCTTTGATTTCATTGTAATTTTTACCTCACATGGGCCCGTGATCTTAAGGGTTCCTTTCACTTTTCCTGTTTGCAGCTAATGTATGTGTCTCCTGGCAGGTAATGTATGTGCACTTCTAGCAGGTAAATGGTTCGAGATAGTAAGTTATTTAAAAGCTTATTTTACTCTTACCATTTTAAAATGTCTCCGTCGCTAATGCAATAGGGTGTAAAAATCTGCATGAAGAATTGGTTACAAAAGTAAAGTTAGATAACATAATTCCAAATGAATAAAAATGAAATCTGCTTAGCTATGTCATTTTTTGAGTAAATTGACAATTTGATTTTTAGCAGCATAACTTTGTGAAACAAACAAAACCTTGGTCTGTTACAGTACCAGGAGCCATAGAAAGGAACGAAAGCACTGTCTTTTAATAGCTCTGATGTTAACATTAACACAGGCGGCGGACAGAACACTTGGTCACACACCAGCCTCCGTTAAGACAGAGCCGCCGCCGGGGGCTTCCCAGCACTGACTCAGGATCCGATGCTGCTGCTGAAGAATGCGCTGCACTGATGTGTAGAATGGAAAAAACATCCCTCTATTATTGATTGAAAAATGCAAGGCCTAGTATGTGCAAAGGATTTTTGTAAGGGTAAAAGCAACTTTACAGCTGCCGATTCTAGAAGAGGAAACAGGATGAGGGTGGAGGGAAGATACTTTTTAAAAAAGCCTTTACTGTTTGAATTTTGAAATCATGTGCATGTAACCCTTTTTAAAGTTTTAAAACGGCATTTCAAAATAACCTCCAGGGGTTTTGGTAATAACTCTCCTGCCCTGTGATGCACTCCCCCTGATGCTGTCCCGCAGGGAGGGGCCGGGCGCAGGTGTGGCTGTGTGGTCACAGCACCGGGCGCCGCCCGTGGTTCCTGACAGCTGTCCAGCCGTTGGGGTCCTGACAAAACAAACAACTTGTGTGGAGTAGCGACTGTTCAGAACTACGTCAGAGTGACTTTTTAAAGTTATGTGATGTCTACATTTTAAAACGGTAAGAGTAAAATAACCTTTTAAATAACTTATCATCTTGAACCATTTACCTGCTAGAAGTACAAATGATCAAGGTAACTGTTGCAATTACGACTTTTTAATCTTCCTTCAGTCAGGCTTCACAAGTCACATCTAATTTTAACAGTAAATGAAGGATAGCTTTCTCAGAGGACACAGACCGAAGGGAAGCCCCTTGGTTCCCGATGCCCTTCAAGCACAGCTGCCCTCGTGTGTCTGAGCCCAGCAGTTCCATTTAAATGAGAAGGAAACCGAGGTGTCGTTATGCCCCCACAAACCACTATATTATCAACAATTATTTCTTTTGTTGTTGGATTACATGTATGGTCTCATCAAACTAGAAATGAAAAATAAAGATGTAGGAAAGAGTAACACACCAATTTACAGAGCTGGAATACAGTTTCACATTTGATTGAAATGATTCTATTAGGTCTAGTAATAATGTCGTTTTCTAATACTTTTTTAAATCGAATTTATTTAAACAATACAACAAAATTTAATCAACAATATAGTTGCCGTTGTTTTCTACTACTAGTGCCCAATGCTCAGGAAGCGTTTTAATCCCTCTGTTGTAAAATTCTTGTGATTTTGATGCAAAAAATTCGGTCAATGCATTTTTGAGGCATTCTTCATTATTAAATTTTTTTCCAAGAAGAAAGTTTTGCAAAGAACGAAACAAATGGTAATCGGAAGGGGCAATATCAGGAGAATATGCAGGTTAAGGGAGAACTTCCCATTCCAGCTGGCGCAGTTTTTCAGCAGTGATTCTTGCAGTATGCGGTCGTGCGTTATCGTGGTGAAGAATTACGCCCTTCCGATTAATCAGCGCGGGTTCTTTTTCTCTTAAAGCTTGGGCTAACCTTTCCAATTGGGCACTATACACTGCACTTGTAATGGTTTGGTTAGATGGTAAAAGTTCATAATGAAGAATTCCTTTAAAATTCTACCAAACACACAACATCACTTTTTTCGCATGCAAGTCAGGTTTTGGCGTGGGCTGTGGAGCCTCATTTTTGTCCAACCATTGAGGCCGCCTTTTCAAATTAACATACAGCACCCATTCTTCATCTCCCGTAACAATTTGCTCTAAAAACGGCAAACGGTTTTGACGAGAGAGGAGCGAACTGCAAATTGTGACTCTTTGATTACGGTTGTTGTCGGTCAACTCATGAGGAACCCATTTTCCAAACTTTTGGACTTTGCCAAGTGCACGCAATTGATTGGAAATTGTTTTTTGTGAACAATTTAAAGTTGTCACAAGCTCTTGTTGGGTAATTTGAGGATTTTGCACCAAAAGAGCTTGAAGAGCTTCTTGATCAAAATTGGACACACGGCCTCGACCACTCTTGTCATCTAACGAAAAATTTCCCTCACGAAATTTCTCAAACCAACGCTGGCATTTTCTGGCGTTAACTGCATCTTGACCAAGAGCACTACAGATGTTTTTTGCAGCCTCACTTGCTTTTCTTCCTAATTGGAACTTGTAAAGCATGCAGTGCCGAATATGCTCTTCATCTGCCATCTTCTTAGCCCTAGTTTTGCAACAAAAACCAAACCAAACACAAACTTTTTCAAGCAAAACTTGTTAATTGCACTTCACACGTTCTGTAGATACCACGTGTTTGAAGGTTATGTCAATACAAGTCAACGCCAAGCAAGATTTTAAACGAATGTTTAAAAACGACATTAATTATTACTAGACCCGATATGTATTGTTTTCTTAACTTAAAATCTAAATGACCTATCAGAAGATTTTCATCAAACATGAGAATCAGGATCTCATTGCCTTGCCCTGCTGGCATGACTCAGTGGTGGAGCATCGACCTGTGAACCAGGTGGTCACGATTCAGTTCCTGGTCAGGGCACACCCTGGGTTGCCATCCCCAATGTGGGGATGGCAGCTGACCAATGATTCTCTCATCACTGATGTTTCTACCTCTCTCAAGTAATAAAAAAAATAATAATAAAAATAAATATATATATACACACACACACACACATTTATTTATTTAAGAAAAGGTCTCAGGACCCAGAGGGGGACGTGAACTAACTTGCTGCTGACTTGCAGACTGGTGCCGCCGCCATGTCCAGTTTCGAAGACGCGGACACGGAAGAGACAGTGACGAGTCTGCGGGTCACCGTTTACCATCCTGGCCAGACACAAAGTGGGATATTCCAATCGATAAGGTTTTCTAACCCGGAGAAGCTCCCTTCCAGCGAAGTGGTGAAATTCGGCCGAAATTCCACCGTTTGTCGCTATACTTTTCAGGACAAGCAGGTTTCCCGAGTTCAGTTCTCACTGCAGCTGTTTAAAAAGTTCGACAGCTCCGTCCTCTCTCTAGAAATCAAGAACATGAGCAGGAGGACCGGCCTGCTGGTGGGCGGCACGGAGCTGGGCTACCTCAACAAGGTGGAGCTGCCCTACAGGTGCGTGGTCCGCTTTGGCGAGTACCAGCTCCTGGTGGAGAAGCAAGATGGGGAGTCCCTGGAGTTTTTCGAGACTCTCTTCACGATGTCTCCCAGACCCCTCCTGCAGGAACACGGCTGGCCCGCAGGCAAGCCCACCCCTGAGCTCTGCAGGCCCCCGCCATGGTCCGCCCAGACCACCTGCCTGAGCGCTTGCCCCACGGAAATGGATGAGAACGAGTGTTAGCGAGCCCAGAGGCGGGAGCGCTGCGCGGACGCAGACAGCTGCCTGCGCCTGGCGGCGGCCTGCCGATGCCCGGAGCCTGTCCCTCGTGGGAGGCACCGACTTGGTCGCCTGGCTTACTGGATGGACTGAGGGTTGGTGCACACGGCGTGTTGTGATGAGTGCTGACCAATAGGGTGGCAGTGTTTTCTCTTTACACCTCATGTTAGTCCCGTGCTTTGCTTTGTAAGAACCATCTCTTGGGAACGTTATCTCACAGCAGCTGTTGGTTTTAAGGCCAAAGCTACAGGAGGGTGGCTGTGATCGCTGCTGGTGTTGCACGCAGCCTGCGGGTCGCTGGGCACCAGGCATGGTGGGAGCGTGTGTGATAGTGTCTGCGCATCGCTGTGGCTTTAATATGGCTTAGTGTTCTCCAAGAATAAAATTCTTGTCTATAATCAGTACTTAAAACATTTTAATGAACCACTGTGCTACATGCAGAAGTATGTTTTCTTACCTAATTTTAAACTGATTTTTATGTCCTTTTAAAATGTTTAATTCCACGAATTCCAAATGTTAACAGCACCAGTGCAACTAATAAAATCTAACTTTAATTCTCTAACCATTTTCTTGGAAACTCTAAGGACAGGACCAGTGCGGCCGAGCCGAGGCTGTGCACTCGGACACACAGCTCTGCCCGAGTGTGGCCTAGCCATTCTCCCCGCCTCCTCACTCTGCATGCTGACTCGGCCACCGGGTGCCAGGATCCATAGAGAACCCGACCTCCCAAGGGCCAGCAGCCTGCCCTCTGCCAGTCAGCTCTCCTCGAGACTGCCCTGCACGAGGTGTCTGACAGGAGGTGTTGCAGCTACGCTGTCTCTGATCCCTCTCCCACCCTATGTCTGACCCAAAAGAAGACCTTGTTGGTGCCACTTCTGAAATGTCTGCTCTGCGTTCCACAGCCGTTCCCGCCCCGGCCCCGCCTCATCCCACGAGGGGTTCCCTCTCAACCTGCCTGCCTGCCTGGTTGCTTCTAACCACTTCTGCCTGCCAGCCTGATTGATGCCCAGCTGCTCCCCTGTCAGTCTGTTTGCCCCCAACTGCCCTCCCCTGCCAGCCTGGTCACCCCTAACTGCCCTCCCCTGCAGGCCTGGTTTCCCTCAACTGCTCTCCCTTGTAGGCCTGATCCTTCCCAACTGCCCTCCCCTGCTGCCATCTTGTGGTGGCCATCTTCTGTCCACATTGGGGCAGCCATCTTATGTGTTGGAGTGATGGTCAATTTGCATATTCTTTTATTAAGATAGAATTAGATAGAATAGAGGTCTAGTGCACAGGTGGGGGCCAGCTGGCTTGCCCTTGAAGGGTGTCCCGGATCAGGGTAGGGGGGTCACCTTGGAGCGTGGGGCGGCCTGGGGCAAGAGGCCTATGGTGTTTTGCAGGCCGGCCATATCCTCCCCCCCCCCCCCCCCCCCCCCCCCCAGGCCCTGGTATCTGGGATTTATTTATCTTCTATAATTGAAACTTTGTAGCCTTGAGCAGAGGCCTGGGCCAGCCAGGGCAGGAGGAAAGCTTGTCTTCCTCCATTGCCAGGGAAACCCAAGCCTCCTGCTCACTCCGGCCATAGTTATCTTGGTTGGGCTAATTTGCATACTCACTCTGATGGGCTGGTGGGCATGACTTGTGGGTGTAACAGAGTGATGGTTAATTTGCATGTTACACTTATTAGATAGGATAAAATGTTCAGTTTCTTTAAAACCCACCCTTCTCCATTGCCTATAGGCCTCACATAACTGGCCCCCATAATGCTTAAGTCCAAGTGGTCTTTTATGCTCAGAACATACAAACTCCCTCCCACCTCACCTTGCACATGCGGTTCCCTTTGCTTATCACACACTTCTCAGGCCTTGATCCTAGCTGGCCTGTCTCCTCACCGAGGACTCAGACTGGTGACACCCAGCCTCTCAGCCCTCGCTGCCTGTGTGTCTCCTGCTGCCAGCTGTGATTTCCCGTTGCTTGTTGTTGTCTTGTCTCTCTTGCCACAAGGTAAACAAAACAGCAGGAACTTTTTCCTGCAAGTCCCCACACTCCCTGCCAGACTCCCTAGCCCGTGGGGCTGAGTGTTGGCCTGCAGACCAAAGGGTCTTGGACTCAATTCCAGTCAAGAGCACGTGTGGGAGGCAACCAATCGACGTCTCTCTCTCTCTGTTCCACTCACTCTAAAAAATCATTGGGAAATATTCTCAGGTGAGGATTAACAACAACAAAAAAATTTGAATATCCCTTTCATAGCAGCTAAAACAAACATTTCAAGTGCAGTTCCAGCCTGTTTTCTTAATTTACTCCTTTTTATCTTCATAGCAGGTTTAATAAAGTTAGGAGACAAATGTGCTACTATTTGTAATACCTTAAACAATTAAAAAAAATAAAGAATTATTGCATGTTTATGGAATACAGTCATTTTTAAAAATTAGTTTTTTAAATGTAAAAATGTTTATTCACAATCCTCAACAAGCTGCCATCCCTTCAAAAAATTCTTTATGAACAAAATGTCAAAAAAATTACAATAGTAGCTTATGCCATACCAATATACATCCGATATATATAAACTTCAGAAAACATAACTGGCAGTGTGAACATAGATTACCTTTACAATACTGCCGAGACACAGCTGCAACGTGAGTTAGTGACACAGACATACAGAAGAGGGTGACCGGCCCTCTGCTGCATATTTAGTGTCGCGTTTAGATCTATGAGATAAAAGTGAAGAGCCGCAGATGCCATTGCCGAGCAGCTTGGACACTGAAAGGACCATGTGATGCTTTAAGTGCAGCAAGAATCTGAGTTACTATTTACACCTGGACCTTCCTATAGTTTTGAGAACATGCACTGTCATTGTTACAAGAAAAAGAAAAAGCACTAGGAAAAAAAGTTTGCTGATTAAAATCATGTCAGTCCTCAGCAAAACTGAGACAAGCCACTAGGACTCTCCTCGACCTTTTAAGTTGATGCCTAACCCTTAGAGAAAAGAGCTCACTGTCTACCACACAAAGTGGCTGTATTTATTGATACACATAATTCTACCCCATTAGTGCACCTTGTAACACAAGGCAAAGGAAACTTAATAGAAGCAGCAGATCCTTCCAACAGAAAGGATTTACTTACTTTGAAATACCCGTATTTCCTTGTTAGGTTTTCCTTTCTTTCTAAATGATGCACAGAAAATCTTTCTAAGGCCAGTCACTAGGAAAAAAAAAAAAAAAAAAAAAGATGTCTAGAAATTTAATATATCAATTAAAGTCAAAATTCATTTATAGCACATATAAAAGGAATACAGTCATTTTTAAAAATTAGTTTTTTAAGTGTAAAATGTGTTTATTTTCTTCAATTACTCTTGATGACCAATTTCAAGTGTCCAAACTCTGGAAGCTTCCTTTGTCATGTCATTCCCTTTGTTTCAGACTGATTCACAGTGTCCTACTTGGATATGTAGTCAGTGTAGACACAGAATGACACATGAGCATTCTGAGTTACCTCCTAGAGTAACTGCTACGACTGGTGGTGAGTGTGGGCTGTGGGACAGACATGCGGAGCGGGACCGTTATTCTGAGTCTGAGCTGGATGCTCCGTCCTCTGCTCCCTCCTGTCTGCTGAACATAACACCAAAAGCCTTAGTACTCTGTCAGACACTGAAATAAGGTTCTGCAAACATACTAAGTAAAACCAACAAAGTTATTCTAAAAAGAACACCTACAAATTGCAAACAGGAAGGTAATTGATACTATGACAGAACCATGAACTTGTTTGAAGAGCGAAGGTAGATGATGAAATTGCACTTATTCTGAAGCAATTCAGATACAGCCACCACCTGGTCCTTCCTGATAGCACGTACTCGGGGCTCCCACCTCCAGTGGAAAGGCTCAGCAGGATTTATACCTTCTCGCTGGGTTAGCACGGGGTCCCCCCGCCAGGCAGGTTCACAAGACCTGACCCCCTCGCGTCTGTGGCTCTCCGCCCACCGGCTTCCCACCAGGCTCCGACAGGTCCAGCACGGGGTTCACGAAGCCGGAGAACTCGGAGTTGCCGTTGTCATCCAAGTCAGCGCTCACGAAGTCGCTCTCCCACTCCAGCCCGTTGGAGTCGTCGGAGGCGGATGCAGCGTGGCTCCCAGGCCTCCGGCCACCTCTGAGCGCCGCCCGCAGGATGTCCTCCTCCGTCCGAGAGCGCTCTCGCACTGGGAGCATCCGAGTCATGCCTGGGAGGGGCCAAGATGATTAAACATCTCAGCGAAGATGAAAAAGCTACGTGAAAAGGCTTCCCAGGCTAACAGTCTAGTTTGTATTTAACAATCAGACCTGACCTGTGAGTTGAAGAGCCAGCACCAGGGAGGCTCACCCTGGAGCGCGCCTTAGAGAAATGCACTCACTCACCCAAGGGCAGCTGGGACTAAGGAGATGAATGTCTTAGGAGCCATAAATCACACAGAAGGAAGGCAGGACCTCAATGGTCATTAGTCATTAATCCATGCACCTGCCAATCCTCTCCGCCCCAGGCGCTAACTTCCTTTCCCGGAGGGAGCAGTGGCTCCAAGGATAATGATGACATCCTAGCCCAGCACTGCCTGCTTCCCGTTAATGTTCACGTGTATTCGCACGTGTGTTGCACACGGCACCCCCTGCTCTGTTCACAGCTGGGAACTTGGCAGGAAGATGGGGGCCTGTGTCAGGGCTCCAAGCCGGGCTCCCGGCTCTGCCACACAACTGAGCAGAGGCGGGCCAGGGACTACACCTCATTCTGAACAGAAAGAAACTGGCCAGTAAATGGAAAGTCCCATATTCTTAGGAGAAAAACAATGTAACTCTATTGGCAGAAGGGATGGAGGAAAGACAGAAATTCGAATTTGTAAGTGTAGCACCAACATACTTAAAAAAAATTAACATCTAGGACTAGAAAAATTCCCCTAGACACATTCAATAATTTTGTTTTCTGACTGTAACAAATCAAACCCTACGGTAACAGAAGAACATTTAAATATAGATGCATATCACTGTTGTCTGTCACTCATAAAAAATCACAAAGGCTCAACATAGCAGAGCAAGTCATTTCTACAGGCCAGACACAAACCAGAGATGATGCTAACAGGACTCTGAGGGCTTGGATTCCATGGGATGGCACTGGCCAGAGGAAGCTGGGGTGTACAAGCAGGCTCCTAGTGGGCTCTGCCTGACCTCTACATGATTAGTAATGCAGTTAATGACCTGAATAACCTCCAAAGTCATGTCACCTACAAATCTGATTAGCATGCAGCATGGATGACAGAATAGGAATAAAATAACTGAAAGGCTCTGGGTCAGATTGAACAAGATGCTAAAGTAAAAAAATAAAGTATGCTGATTGGAATTCAAATATGCAATAACCTCAGTACAGGAACAGGGAAACAGTACTTAGCTGAGAAAAAGCAATCCTTGGTAAAATTGTTTGAGTGCTGACATATCTGTTTCTTTATTAATAAAACAAAAGGCTTTGATGGGAAGATATCTAAAGTCCACTTCTCAAAACCCTTTGAAGAATTTAATGTTTATTATTTTTCTTAAAGTCCTATGTTCTATAATTGGTTCTTCTGTTTGGGTTATTTCTTTAAATGAAAATGAAAACTTGGGCTTTATGCAGTGAAATAGCCCTTTTTAAAACAAATCCACATTTAGCTCTAATTTTGAGTATTTACTATTTGCAACACCCTGTACTGGGTGCTTTATAAAAATTTTATTTAATCTTCACAACAATACCTTCTTTTTTTTTTTTTTTTTTTTTTTCAAATATTTATCAGCTGCCTGTTATTGCCAGGTAGTGAGGACAAAGCAGGGAATAAATCACTCTTTAAAGTAGATTACTCCCTTTTAGGTAAACAAACTGCAGCTTGCAGAGATTGAGAAATCTGCCTAAAGCACCACAGCTAGGAAGCCATGCAGCTAAAATCAAAGTTGAGTCCATGTCACAACTTTTATACCAGGAGAACTACAAACTGCTCTTGATCATGAACCAAGATAATTAACTGTTGGCTTTAGATTGCCCACAAGGGGGCAGCAAATCTTCTGACTGAGGATCAATGGGAAGGATTGAAGAATTGATATTTAAGCCCTCGCCGGTTTTGGCTCAGTGGAGAGCGTTGGCCTGTGGACCAAAGGGTCCTGAGTTAGAGTCCAGGCTCCTCCCTGGGTCTGGGCTCTGGCCAGGGTGTATGCAAGAGCCAACCAATTGATGTGTTTCTCTCACATGGATGTTTCTCTCTATTTCACTCTCTCTAACAAAATCAGTGGAAAAATATCCTTGAGTGAGGATTAACCAAAAAGAAAAAGAGCCCAAGTGCCTATAGCTGACACCTGTGGGAGTAGCTGTGTGGGAGCAGGAACCCAGAACAATGTCAATCAAGATAGTCAAGGCAGAACCAGCCTGAGGTAAGGAGCCCCGACGACTGGGCAGCTGGCACGATGACATTGGGGTTGAACCTCACTGGCAGCAAGTTGGAGGGGGGATCCCTCCCTTACCTGGGACATCAACAATCAAGTCCCAATTACAACAGGGGAGCCCAAACAATGCACACAAGGGGCATTCCTAGAGCATCCAGCTCAGGGAAATGAAGAGACTGCACCACTTGATCCCTCAAAGTGGTGACACTTTCTACATTAGGCCATCCCACTAAGATGGGGAGGCATAGCAGTCCTGTCTAATACATAGAAGCAAATAGAGAGAGACATAAAATTGGGAGACAACGAAACAGCTTCTAAATCAGAGAAAAGAAGGACTTCAGAAAAAGAACTAAGTGAGATGGAGACAAGCAATGATCATAAAGGTGCTTAAGGAACTTAGTGCAAATTACAATACAAGAGAAGGGAAATAGAGGCCATTAACAGGAATCAGACAGAAATGCAGAATGATATACCCGTATTTTCCGGCGTATAAGACAACTTTTGAAATGAAAAAAAGTCAACCGAAAATCGGGGGCAAAAGACCAAAATTGCACAAAAATTACCTGCAGATCTTGACGGCAAAGTAAGTCTTTTCTCTGAAGTGGGGGTAGTCTTATACAGTGAATATAGGCCTAAACCTATGTTTAAACTGTAAAATTAGGGGGTCGTCTTATACGCCGGAAAATACGGTATCTGACATGAAGAACACACTGGAAGGAATTAAAAGTAGAACTGGATGAAGCTGAGGACCGAATCAGAGATTTTAAAGATTAGAGCAGCAAATAGAAAAAAGAATTAAAAAGCAGAAAGGTAGCTTAAGAGAGCTCTGGGACAACATGAAATGTAACAACATTTGAATTACAGGAACACAGGAAAGGGGAAAAGGTGAGCAAGGAACAGATAATCTGTTTAAAGAAAGAGAGACAGAAAACTTGCCCAATCTGGTGAAGTAAACTGTCACACATGTTCAGAAGGCACAGCGAGTCCCACTCAAGATGAACCCAAAGAGGTCCACCCCTAGACACATAATTAAAATGGCAAATATTAAAGACAAAGAAAGAAACTTAAAGGCAGCAAGAGAAGCAGAAAATTACCTACAAAGAAGCTCCCAATAGAATGTTAGCTGACTTCTCAATGAAAACACTTCAGGCCTGAGGGAATGGCATGAAGTACTTGAAGTAATGAAAAGCAAGGGCCTAAATCTGAGACTACAGTATTCAGTGGAGCTATCATTTAAAATTGAAGGTCATACAGCCAAAAATAATCTACCCAGCAAAGCTATCACTCAGAATCGAAGGCCAGGTAAAGAGCTTCAACAATAAAAAAAAAAAAAAAAGCTAAAGGAGTTCATCACCACCAAACCAGAATTATATGAATTGCTGAAGGGGGTTCTTTTGGAAGAGAAAGTAAATAAAGATAAAAACTATGAACAACAAATACGTAACTATCAACAAGTGAATCTAAAAACCAAAAAAATTAAAAAAAAAAATCTGATGAACAATATTAACTGTTGAATATAATAGAATCAGAGGTATGGAAGGGGAGTGAAATGACGATTCTCGGGGAAAAGGGAAATGGAGGTGTAGGAAGATACTGAACATAAACTGTGCACCTATGGATGAGGACAATGATGGGTGGGGAAAGGGCAGAGGGTGGGGTGGGAACCTGGTGGAGGGGAGTAACGGAGAGGGGGGAAAAAGAGGGACATGTGTAATAATATGAACAATAAAGATTTATATTAAAAAAAAAAAATTGAAGGTCAAATAAAAAGTTTTCCAGACAAAAAAAGGTTAAAGGAGTACATTACCACTAAACCAAACCAGCAACGCAATAAATGTTAAAGGGACTGCTTTAAGAAAAAGGAAGGGAGAACGAGGATCATTGGCATAAAGAAAACAAAAAAAATTAATGGCAATAAATACCCACCCTACCTAATAAAAGAGTGATATGCAAATTAACCATCACTCAGCTGCACCCACCAGGACCTTAAAGAACTCTTTTTTTTTTTTTTTTTTAATATATTTTATTGATTTCTTACAGAGAGGAAGGGAGAGAGACAGAGCTAGAAACGTCGATGAGAGAGAAACATCGACCAGCTGCCTCTTGCACACCCCCTACCGGTGATATGCCCACAACCAATGCACATGCCCTTGACCTGAATCGAACCCGGGACCTTTCAGTCCACAGACCGACGTTCTACTACTGAGCCAAACCGGTTTCGGCGGTTAAAGAACTCTTGATAGACCTTAAGGGAGAGACTGAAAGCAATAGTCATAGTGGGGGCATTAATACACAACTGACTTCATTGGATAGATCTTTCAGACAAAAAAGTAACAAGGATACAGAGGCCTTAAATGACATGCCAGATCAGATGTATCTAACTGAGATTTTCAGAACATTTCACCCCAAAGCAACAGAATACACATTCTTCTCAAGTGCACATGGAACATTCTTAAAGACTGACCACATGTTAGAGCACAAAACAAGTTTATACAAATTCAAGAAGATTAATATAATATCAAGCATCTTCTCAAATCACAATCATAGAAATCAACTACAATTAAAAAAACTCAAAAACACTCAAATATATGGAGGCTAACTAGCATGTTATTAAACAATGAATGAGTCATCAATGAGATCAAGAAAGAACTTAAAAACTTCCTGGTATCCAATGAAAATAAACACACAACCACCCCAAACCTATGGGACACAGTGAAAGTAGTCCTAAGGGGGAAGTTCACAGCACTACCCGTCTCCCTCTAGAAACAAGAAAAAAGACTAATAAACTAACCCAAAAACTAAATGAATTAGAAAGAGAACAGCAAGAAAAACCCAGAGGAAGTAGAAGGAAATAAAGATCAGAGCAGAAATAAATGACATAGACAACCCCCCCCCCCAAAAAAAAACAATACAAAAGAACAACAAATCCAAGAGCTAGTTCTTTGAAAAGATAAACAAGCTTGATGAATCTTTAGCCAGACTTATCAAGAAACAAATAGAGAGGACACAAATAAGTAAAATCAGAGGTGAAAGAGGTGATATAAAAATGGACAATACAGAGATAAAGGATTTAAGCAAATACTATGAACAACTATATGCCAACAAACTGGACAATCTGGGTGAAATGAATAAATTTCTAGAAACATACAATCTTCCAAAATTCAAACAGGAAGAATAATAAAACCTGAGTAGGTCAATAACAACCAAATAAATAGAAGCAATAACTTAAAAACTTTCAGCAAACATAAACCCTGGACGAGATGGATTTACAGGAGAATTTTACCAAACATTCAAAGAAGAACTAACACCTACCCTCCTCAAAATATTCCAGAAACTTCAAGAGGAAGAAACATTTCCAAGTTCTTTCTATGAAGCCAGCATTACCCTAATCCCCAAGCCAGATAAAGACATTACAAAGAGAGAGAATTACAGGCCAATATCCCTGATGAACACAGAAGCTAAAATCCTCAACAAAATATTAGCAAATCAGATCCAGCAAAATATTACAAAGATCATACATCATGATCAAGTGGGATTTATTCTAGAGATGCAAGGCTGGTACAATATTCTCAAATCAACAAATGTGATACATCACATAAACAAACTGAAAGATAAAAACTACATGATCATATCAATACCAGTAGATGTAGAAAAAGCATTTGACAAAATACAGCACCCTTTTTTGATGAAAACTCAGTAAAGTGGGAATAGAGGGACCACACTTCAACAGAATATGTAAATCTATGCCTATAAAAATAAACATGCTGTGTGGCTTGTAGCAGCCTCTACATCAGAGAGAATGGCGGCCCAGCTCCCAGCTTTAAATCTATTTCTGTGTCTTCTTCCTTTATTTCTATTATTTCTCAATCCCTGGCTGCCTCCACTTAGAATCGGTTTGTTCATCTCTCTTTCCGTGTGGGACGCTGGAAAAGGGAGATCCCCGCCATGTCTGGCCCCAGCCACATCAGGCCCCTACACCATTAAATACCAACAGCATATTTCACAGACCTAGAACAAACGCTCCAAAATTTTATATAGAATAAAAAAGACCCCAAATAGCTGCAGCAATCTTAAGAAGAACATTGGAGGAATCACAATACCAGATATATTACAAAGCCACTGTTCTCAAAACTGCCTGGTACTGGAACAAGAATAGGCATATAGACCAATGGAACAAAACAGAAAACCCAGAAATCGACCCAAGCCATTATGCTCAATTAATATTTGACAAAGGAGGCCAGACAATCTCTTCAATAAATGGTGTTGAGAAAACTGGACAGATACATGTAAATAAAAGAAAGTAAATCACCAACTTGCACCATACATAAAAATAAACTCAAAATGGCTAAAGGACTTAAACATAAGACAAGAAACCATAAAAATCTTAGAAGAAACCATAGGCAGCAAAATATCAGCTATATGTCATAGCAATATCTTTACCAATACATCTCCTAGGACAGTGGTTTGCAAACTCATTAGTAAACAGAGCCAAATATCAACAGTACAACAATTGAAATTTCTTTTGAGAGCCACATTTTTTAAAACCTAAATTTCTTCTAACGCCACTTCTTCAACATAGACTCTCCCAGGCCGTGGTATTTTGTGGAAGAGCCACACTCAAGGGGCTACAGAGCCGCATGTGGCTCGAGAGCTGCAGTTTGCCGACCACAGTCCTAAGACAATGGAAACTAAGAAAATAAACAAATGGAACTACATCAAAATAAAAAGCTTCTGCACAGCAAAAGAAACCACCAACAAAACAAGAGAGCCCACTGCATGGGAGAACATATTTGCCAATGATACATCCGATAAGGGTTTAATCTCCAAAATTTATAAGGAACTCATACAACTTAATAAAAGGAAGATAAACAATCCAATCAAAATATGGGCAAAAGACCTAAATAGATACTTTGACAGTATACATACAAAAGGACAACAGACACATGAAAACCTGCTCAAAGTCACTGATCTTCAGAGAGAAGCAAATCAAAACAACAACGAGGTCCTACCTCACACCTGTCAGAACGGTTATCATCAACAAATCAACAAACGACAAGTGCTGGCGAGGATGCAGAGAAAGGGAGCCTCGTGCACTGCTGGTGGGAGTGCAGACTGGGGCAGCCGCTGTGGAGAACAGTATGGATTTCCTCAAACAATTAAAAACGGAACTTGACCTAGTGATCCCACTTCTAGGAATATATCCCAATAAACTAGAAACACCAATCAGAAAGGATACATGCACCCCTATGTTCACCAAAGCTAAGGTTTGAAAACAGCCTAAGTGCCCATCAGTAGACAAGTGGATTATAAAACTGTGGTACATCTACACAATGCAATACGATGTGGTAAAAAAGAACTCTTACTATTTGCAACAGCATGAATAGACCTGCAGAATATTATGCTAAGAGAAACAAGCCAGTCAGAGAAAGATAAATATCACATGAACTCACTCATTTGTGGAATATAAAGAACAATATAAACTGATGAATTAAAATAGATCCAGAGACACAGAAGCATCCATCAAGCCAGGGAGGGAAGGCGAAGGTATGAGATCAACCAAAGGACTTGTATGCATGCATAGAAGTAAAACCAAAGGACACAGACAGTAAGAGGCGGGGACATGTGCTGGGGAGGGGAAGCAGCTGGGGAGAGGTCAATTGGGGGAAAAGGAGACATGTAATACTTTCAATAAAAAATAATTCAAATTAAAAGTAAAAGACCAAGTTGATTTCTATAAACTAACAGATTAAACTGTACATGTCAGGTAAATGGTGAATGTCAGATACCTTCCTCATCTTCCCACTCCAGATCCAAGGACGTGCTGTCATCATTTCCACTCGTCGATTTGGTTTTGGTCATTAAGTCACAACTGCTTTCTGTATTTGGTGTCAAAACGGTGGCATCTGATGAGAGTCCTGGAATATACACCAAATATAATTAAGTGTAATGAGTACTCATTACCACAACCACTTACTCTGCAGGAATCTCTCTCCCCTAACACTTCTATGCCTTTTATTATTATAGAAACAAGGACAAACCATTACATCTGTAAGCTTGTTTAGAATAACATACAGCCCCCCTTTCTTTTTTGTGTTTCTGCCATCTAGCAGCACAGCAAATATGCAAATGTAAACAAATTATAAACTTTTCAAATATAATGAAGTCTATGTATTATCCTATATAATAAAGAGCTAATATGCTATGGTCATCACGCCACCATGCTGCTCAGACACTCAACACTGAGGCGAGAGGAATGAGGACCAGCCAGACTGCGGCCCAGGAGAGGTCCTGGCGCCAGCGGCTGCACGTGAGCCTGTGGCCTGAGAGAAGGACAATCCTCACACCCCACGGTCCCCATGGTGCTGGGCACCAGTGGCTGCACCTGCGCCTGTGGCCTGGAGAGGGACAAGCCATCCACCCGTGGTCCCGGGTGCCTGCAGCTGTGGCCCAGGCCAAGACGCCCGCCTATGGTACCCTACGGCTACAGCAGCCTCGGCGAAGCTGGCCCTGGAACCTGGGTGCCTGTGGCCAGGCAGAGGGAAGGAAACCCGGGTCCTGGGTACCTGCAACTGGCCAGAGGAGGGAATCATGGGTTCTGGGTGCGGGGTGAGGCAGAGGTGGTTAAGGGCAATCAGGCCAGCAGGGGAACAGTTAGGGGAGATCAGGCAGGCAGGCAAGTGGTTAGGAGCCAGCAGTCCTGGATTGTGAGAGGCAGTCAAAGGGGTACAGGCAGGCTGAGGGATGCCCCACCCCCAGTTCATAATAATCCATTACAAAGGAGGGCAAAAACAAATGAAAAGATAAAAATGACAAAGCAAGTGAAAAAGGCAGTCTGTATTTAAGATGGACACTCCGATGCTGCCATTCCTGGGAGTGTCCCTCTGCAACACGGAGAACAGCTTTTCCCTCAGGAATCCTGAGTTACAGCTCCCACCTCTTTCCTCTTTCCGGGGGAGGCTGGGGTCAGAGTAGAACTACAACACGAGGCCCTGACTCCGCACAGAGATCTGCAGAAAGGGCCAGAGACTGCTCTCTCCAACTCCTATTGTGTATTAAGGACTCGCACTGACCATCTGGGCAACAGGAACCAAAGGTGGGAGTTCCCCAAAACAGAGCTGGGATGGAGATGTAAACATACACAGAAAGCTTTAAGGACTTACTGCTACTTTGAAAAACTTCATACTGTGACTTTGTATTTCGCAAACAAGATTCAAAGTTGTCTTCTGGTCCTGAGCTGTAATAAAGTGGAACACTTGTTGTGCATATTCATAGTAGATGGCACATATGCATGTTTAAATTAATGATGCCATTTTGGCTTGACAGTCTGTCCCACACAAACTCATAATTACTGCACCATTAGAATAACAATGAAAACAGGTCTTAATTTTCTTAATGTTAGCAATGAATTGAAACTAAGATTTTGGCTAATTCTGATGTCACATCTCCAAGCTTGGCCATAATTCCCACTTCACAATGTACGAGAATGCACTATGGGAAAGGAGCTCAGAATGAGTAGGAAACACTCCTCCAAAACTGATCAGATTGTAAGAGCAGAGGGGTTCAGGAGATACACAAACAACAGGCATAAATGGCTTATCCAAAGGCGTTCAGTGTTGTGGCATCATTTCTATACACAAGACGTGGCCACTCTTAAAACTGCCACAAAATCCATTTGAAGAAGTGACCACTTTTCAACGTAAGTCAATGTCCTTGGCATTCTTGCAAAAGCGTGTCTTTGACAGCCACGATCCCTGGGGGGCAGGCCGGTGGGATGTCCACAGACACGCAGCGCCGATGGCGCTTCCTACCCGAGCATGCGCGGCTGTACCTGTGGCACGCGGCTCCGCTGGAGGGGCGGCATCCAGGACCGGCGCCCAGCCTCTCCTGCTTGGAAACACGAAGCGGAACAAAGTCACTGCCGCACAAGCAGAGCGTTAAGACCAGCCATGCGATGCCAAGATGCGCTTTTTTGTAGTTTGTAAAAAAAAACACAGAAACTTAGGAAGTTATTCTATTGAAGTCTTTCCCCTTAAATTCACCCGCTACTTCTACATTCTCATATTTATGGTTATTATGTCTCTAAATTTATTCATCCGTGTATAATCTTTAACATTCCGTGTTTTAAAAAGATACATCCTTCACAGTCTTTCACACCTGAGGAACTTCCAGTGCGGGGAGGGCTGCAGGGCAGGAGGGACCATGCACAGTGCAGGAAGCTCTGTTCTGGGGCAGACTGCGAGCTGACAGTGATTAGCTGTGTCCCTGGGAGTCCCTGCCTTCTTGTTTGTTCAGCTGTAAATGACAGGGGCTGTAACACCCAGCACACTTCCAGGCTGCCGGGAAGACCTGCTGCACCGCGTGCCCCTGAACAAACTGTGTGGCGTGTGCTGGGGAGGCTGTGGAGTCTGTACATGTTCCTGTAGCAATGTCCGGTCTGGGAAGAGAAACGCCAGCTGCTGCATATGCAATGATTTGTCTTTAAAAGAGTTGCCTATATTATAACCAGAAAAATACTTTTAATTCTTAGTAGAGGTGAGTTAATTTTTAAACTTTCACACTATTTAGAAATGAAAAAGAAAAAGAAAAAAAAAGACATTCTCCTGTTTATTATTCTGCTGAAACACACATGTGCGAGTAAGATAAAAGACACAGGTCACACAGAAATCCTACAGCCCTTCACGGGCACGGCGCTTTGGCTTCTCTGAGCTACAGTCATTGTCTGTGACATGACCTCTGCCCCGGTTGTGAGCAGACAGAGCACCATCCAGGCAAAGCGTGTGGGAGACACTGAGCGGGACACTGGCCGAGTCTGCTGAGCTGACCTTGGGCTCTGCCGTCCCTGAGCTGTAGGATCCCAGCCGATACAGCTCATCTCTGTCCCTCCGCTTCCTCTGCTATGGGACTCAACATATATCAACATTAGACCTAATACTTCGATTGTCGGGAGGATTGAACAGGTAAGACTTGTGACCTGCTGAGGACAGTTCCGGACACTCAGCCAGGCTCCGTGAATGTTGCTGTGAGTTCCCGGCAGTATAGTGCCGTATACCAAGCATGACAAACTCGTGGCCCATGGGCCGCATGCCTCATTTATTTGGCCCATGTTAGCCTCTGAGTTTGACATGCCTGCTGAACACCATGAGCACTGGTAAGGTATGGCGAATCTCTTGCCTTCTCTAATAACATGCTAAAGTCTTCTCAAGGCTCAAACTCCCAATCTCCCAAAGACAAGAATGAAGATGAGAAATATACAATACCCCTGGGGGGCCAAACTGCCGGCTTACCTCATCTAGGAAGGATAGGAAATTCTAGCAACTCGAGGCCTTGTTTTGAAAACAAAAACAAAACAAAACAAAAACAGAACAAAAAAACTTGACAAAATTAAACTTAAAAAGGCTAGTTTTGCCCCATTTCTGTCTAAGAGTATGTTTATTTTTCCAAAAGAATACTGGGTTTTAGAAAACTGAAGCTGATCTTTGGGATAGACAAGAGCTACGCCTGCTACCCGAAGGCAAACAGCACTCAGCATCAAGCGCATCATTGGATGTCATTTCTACCTGTTAAAGTTCAACTAATTTGCCTTAAGTTCCTAGAAATGCAGGCAGAAGTACATTTGTTACACAGAAGCCCCAACTGTCGGGGACAGAAGAGCTCGGCTACGGCTGGTCAGAGAGAAGCAGGACAAGAGCCGCCCTATCGCAAGGGTCCCTCACCTCCAAGAGCTTTCGCTGCTTTGCTGCCCTGGCTGCTTCTCGCTGGGCAGCGTACACAGCCTCCTCTTCTAGTCTTAGCTTCTCTTCTTGTAAGGCTAACTGCGCATGAACAAAACATGAGGATTAACAGAATCAGAACCTGTCTAACTGCTTTCAAAACAAAATGCTTCTACTCATAAAAATAAAACATTGATCCCTTCAAAGCATGGCAGAACTCAAACTTTTGTGATTTCTCGTTTCAACTTCTCCTTTTATAAAACAACCCAAATGAAGCCAATCATATTACAGAATTCTCTAGAAGCTAAAATCATGCAGTAGCAGCATGTAATTTGCATAAACACGGAAATGCTTCTTTCTCAGAATTCTCACCAACAGTCTCCTGCCTATTGGCCCTGATGGGGTGAGGGTCTGGTCCGAGGCCAGTCCTCTGACGTCTGCCACGCGAATGGCAGGAGCCGGGCTCTGCGCCCAGCCCAGCCCCTCCTGACGATCACTCCTCGATGCTCACATCTCCGTCCCGCCGTCCCCAACAGCACACTGACTGCCCTAGTGACCATTTCAAATAAAGCTTAAGCATCACATTTCAACACCATTTTTTTTCTTTAAAGCTAATATTCTCTAGTATAGGTTACCTATTGTAATTACAGGCCATTCTGTGAGTACATTAAAATAATACAGCATTTATGACTGTTAGAAGCAGTTGACTCACTAAGAACACATACATCTTTTAATTTATTTTTCATTTTTTATTAAGGTATTATATGTGTACATATCTTACCATTGTCTCTCCCCCACCCCCCGCCATACATCCCTCACCCCCAGTGTTTTGCGTCCATTGGTCATGCTTATATGCATGCACACAAGTCCTTCGGTTGATCTCTTATCTCCCCCACCTCTCCCTAACCATGCCGCTGTAATCTGACAGTCTGTTTTGATGATTTACTGTCTCTGTATCTATTTGTTCATCAGTTTATAATGAAGAATACATAAATCTGAGATAAACAAAAAGACTTTTCAGAAACCACACTTACTGTGAAGCAGTAAAATTTAAAAGTTCGTTTTAAACACACAGGTGCATGTGTCTGTCCTGCCGGAGACCCTACTTATAAATTAGGATATTATCTTTAGGTGCATGTATTCTCTTCCTTTTTGGCTGTATATGGTTGCTGATAAATTAAATCAAACTGAAATAAATTATAATAGGCTGAAATAATTTTTAACTTTTAAATAATTTCACGTGTATATATCTAAATATAGGTCCAATATATTAGTCAATGACAACTTTCCCCTATTAAAAGACCCTTTATAGTAACATACATAAAAGCAATATAAGACTACTAACCTCCTTTTGAATTTTCCTATCAAGATCTTTCTGTTTCTCAGCAATAGAATCATAATGCCTCTCTCTCAGGTCAATGATTTCTTCCTCAGTCAGAGGCCTACACAGAAAAATGAGGGAGAAAAAGAAACAAAACTTCTGATGACTCTGAGTCCAAATAAAACGCTTAAAAATGGAAATTCTGAAATTTACTATCAAAGTGTATTAACGCAATTTGATGTTGTAACCTGTGTTAAAGAGCACACGTCCTAACACACGCCACGTGTGGTGGAAGCTGAGGAAGATGGCACATTATCCGAGTGCTTTGGGAAGAAATGTGACCTCCATGGCCTTCCCCTGGCTCCGCTGCACCCAAGCCCCCCTCACTGTGCTTCACAGCACCCCTCGCTGCCGGCTGATCGGGTGCCGGCAAGGCCACTCCCGGCCAGCGCGTGCCCACGTGGGGCCGAGGCGCTTTCTCCCCACACTCCCCGCCTGCACGCACGCCGCCCCCCGCCCCCACCCCCTCACACACGGAGGCTGAGCTACACAGAAGGCCCGGCATGCCCGAGCTCGGCCGGCGACCCTCACACCGGCCGCCTGCCTCCCCTCCACGCTGGCCATGGGCATCCACACTCCCTGCTCCTCACCCCAGCGCCTTCCTCTCCGCACTCGGCCTCACGCGGCTGGGAAACAGGGCGGCGCCGCCGCTCCCCCCATGTCTTGCCCTCTTCCTCCCGCTGCAGCACCCGGCCTGGCCCAGGCCACGCTGCCCTCACTCCTGACCCACACCAAGGCCGCCCAGAACCCGACAGCTCCCCCGCGGCCCATCACCTCAGCCTGCCGCCAGCTTCCACCTCTGCCACTGCCGGAGGGAGGAAAGAAGGCAAACCCTTCCTCTCGCCTAGACCCATCGTATCACACCCCCCTCCCCTTCAGCCTCAATCCCGCGGGAACACCCCCCCCCCCCCCACCAGCCCCAATCCCGCGGGAAATGCAGTCAGGCAGCAGCAGCGCTCAGCACGTGGCAGGTGCTCTACCCACATGAACTGTGTTCACCTCACAGCAGCCCTCCACCGCAGACCCAGCCATCGCACGGCGGAAGGGACAGGTGGAACCACAGGCTGCGGCCGAACTGGGACCTGAGCCCGCAGGCTGCTCCCTGCCATTTCCCACCAGTCCCTGGTCTCCCAGCTCCATCTCCAGTCACGCCAGCAAAGGGGACTGCGGCGGCGGGAACACCTGCTCCCTCGGCTCCAGCACGTGCTGGTGCCCTGCCTCCCCCAGACTCCTCAGCCCACCCTCCTCGGCCCCCACTCTGGCAGGTGATGCCAATGCCAAGACCGATCGCGGTCTCAGCCAGCCAACAGGTGACGTCCCTCACTTCTTTTCCTCTGCCAGGGCATGTGCGTGTGCTTGTTTGTTTGGAGGTCTAACTTATAGGAAACAAAATACAAATGTTCCGTGTTCAGTGGTTTAAGTTGGGACAACAGTACACTCTGTAGCTGCCAACACCAGGAGAACCCTCCCATCTCCACCAGGTTGCCTCGAGCCTCTTCTCAGTCAATGCTCATGACTGCCCTTCAGCTTCTCTCCTGGAAGGCTCCCCCTGCGGACAGCCGCCGGTCACCCTTCAAGGATGAGCCAGATGTGCCTCCTCAGAGAATCCCGAACTCGCCTCCCTTCCCCATGGGGACAAAGCGCCTTTCCTCCAGGCCTCCTTGAATGCTCGACAGCCCTTCCTGCCCCATACTGAACGGACTCTTTAATCTGGTGCCTAGCACAGTGGCCGGCCATAGGACAGTGCTTAATAAGCGTTCGCTAAACGGCACAAGGTAAAGAAATACACATTCAAATATGAAACGCATTTAAATGTTCTCTTGATGTTAGGAACTCTTGAATTCAAGTTAAAGATAAATGGCTCTTTTCAAGTACTAGCTCAAGTAATTTTAAGTAAATTAGATTTTTAAAACTGTAATTAGTAAGAGAAGCTTTAGAACATCATAAATAAAAGGATAAAGTTTAAAAAATTAGAGAAAATATAAATGGTTTTTAAAAAACAAGCATAAAACAACTTAGGTTCAATAAGAAAGCACCTAGCACTTATGTGCATTACATTCATGTCCACAGCCATCCTTCGCGATGGGCGTTATTTGCCTGAATCTGGCAGGAGAAGAGCCAGGTCTGTGGGAAGCAGTTCAGAGCACACAGATGACAGCCCGGCCCTCAGAGCTGCTGCAGCACAAACCCAAGTTCCTGAGGAAAACCCGCCTTACCTGCGCCTGCTTCCTGGGCTTTCCCCCTGTACAGAAAAGGAATCAGACAATCAAAATGCTTCATCAGCTTAATTCTATTTCAGACAAGCCAATAAAAACTTTACTTAACCAAAATATTCCACTTACCTTTTTTTTTTTATCATCATGGTGAACAAGTTTGGTTATTTAAGAGCTTTAAAATTTTACTATTTTGCAAAGGCAAAAATTCAGTTTAATAACCTCGCTTAATTATATAACAATAAATTACTGGACATTTCTTAAAAATTTTCTAACAAATATTTACGCTACACCCATGACTCGGACCAGACATGCTCTCCATGCCTTCATCCCTCACGGACCCTGGGTGTAAGCTCACCTCCCAGGTCAAATCATCAGAAGCCTCTCAACCAGCTCACCTCTATCTACAGGACTCCCAGGCTCATGCAAAGCAACCACCACGGGCGCCCGCATGCACATAAAGGGAGGAGGGGAGGACAGGGTACACAGGGTTCGCCCTCTGTTTTCAGCTCTCTCTCAGCTGTGTTCCTTTTACAGCTATTACATGCCACAGTGTTCACCCCACCCATGCACAAATTCATGCACCGGGCCTCTAATAAATATTAATACACACACACATTATATAGGTATATACACTGAGTGGCCAGATTATTATATGTTCAGAGATCATATCTGAATAAAAGAGTAATATGCAAATTGACCATCACTCCAACACACAAGATGGCTGCCCCCATGTGGACACAAGATAGCCAGCAGAGGAGGGTAGTTGGGAGGGATCAGGCCTGCAAGGGAGGATAGTTGGTGGTAATCAAGCCTGTAGGGGAGGGCAGTTAGGGGTGACCAGTCCGGCAGAGGAAGGAAGTTGGGGGTGACCAGGCCTGCAGGGAAGGGCAGTTGGGGAGGGGGGGCCCCAGGCCTGCAGGGGAAAGCAGTTAGGGGTGACCAGGCCTGCAGAGAAGGGCAGTTAGGGGTGACCAGGCCCCCAGGGGAGGGCAGTTAGGGACAAACAGGCTTGCAGGGGAACAGTTAGGCATCAATCAGGCTGGCAGGGAAGTGTTTACGGGGGTGATCAGGCTGGTAGGCAGAAGCGGTTAGGGGCAATCAGGTAGGCAGGCAAGCAGTTGGGAGCCAGCAGTCCTGGATTGTGAGAGGGATGTCCAATTACACGTTTAGGCCCCATCCTGTTGGACATCCCTCGAGGGGTCCCAGATTGGAGAGGGTGCAGGTTGGGCTGAGGGACACTTCCCTACCCCAACACCCCTGTGCACGAATTTCGTACACCGGGCCCGTGGTATTAAAATAAGGTGTCATGCAGAGACATAAAACAAGGTTACACACTGATTAACAGATGAAACTGTGGGAGAACCCTTGGCACCTAATTCTGTTATATCCCCGAGGAGGAATGTTCTGGTTCCTGCAGGTTCAGTTCATTCTCACAAATGAGAATCCACTGTCTTCATTTTCTTCCACAGGATCTGAAATTAGCTATAGCTTTTTTTTTCCCCTCCAAAGGAAACCCCAACTGATTTCAAAACTGATTTGGGCTCATGTGTCCGTCTTACATATTATAGTTAAACTATTCACATCTGATAGTTACAATATATGGCTAAGGAAGAGCAGAAAAATTCTACATGTTCCAAACAAATTTAGGAAATAGCACTGCAAAACAGTTCAACCAAACCCAACATAAACTATGATGCGAGAAAAGGCTGTTAGCAAAAACAAAAGCAGCCAAACACAAGCACTTTAGCACAAACGGGACCACAGATGCCTTTGAAGTGCAGTGCAGCCCTGCCGGCAGCTCAGGGGCTGTTGTCATTGGGTCCTGACCTGCCAAAGCTGCAGGCTCAATCCCTGATCAGGGCACAAAGGAGAATCACCCAACGGATGCATCAAGAAGTGAACAACAGATATCTCCCTTCTCTCTTAGAAACATTTTAAAATCAGTATGATGCTGATTTTAAAACTATATTTAACTATACTGAAGGTTGAAGGAACTCGTACATTTAACATTTGTCAGAACTTTAAAAATATCAGGTTAGATGTTGGCTTTCACTGTGTTAATAAAAACAAACAAACAAACATGGAGATGAAAGTGACGTATGACAAGGAAAAGAAACTAGGTTCTATGAAACATTCAAACATCAGGGGGAGATTTTACTGGGAAAGCAGAAGGGAAGAGCTTCCTAAATGTGTTCTGTCCTGTGACTAGTATGTATGCTATTTATAAAGGACTTAGACCAGATTGCTCTGGGAAATGCCGAGGTGAACAGACTTCAGTGATCTCTTTCACAACAGCTCTCCTCAGGACCCTCAACAGCCAGTATGCACTCCGAGACTGGCCTCCACACATGCTGGGAAAGGCTGGGCTGAGAAATGACTTGAATGTGGTTCGACACATTTTCCTCTTTTCTTAGAAAACAAAATGGACAGCAGGTCAGAGCCTGCAGGCTCTTCTAGCCTCACTCATTTCAGAGGCGTGGGGTGGGGGCCGCGGGAGGGCAAGTAATGGGCACAAACTCACGCAATTCACTTCGGGAGGATGAACATCAGTAAATTAAACTCTTCTCACTGCCCCAGCACACCGACAGACACCCCGCTTCACTAGCCCTGCAATGTACTTAAAAAAAAATAGGATAATGTTTCTGTACTTGGACTGCACCTTAAAAGTGACGAGTTTTAGATGAGATAAAAAGCAAAAAATCAACCAAAAGTAACTGAAAGAAAAGATAACAGCAAAAGTCAGAAACTGATTGTAGAATGAACATGTATAAATTCCACCCTCAGAAATTCATGAGAACAATGGTTAAAGAATAAGTCTACTCTGGATTGTGAGGAATTTACCTTATAGCAAGAGGCTGGAAATATCTCTTTTTAAAGTTCCTTGAGTTCTAAAGAATGCTTTTAAAACCTGTGTTACATAGCTGATATAATAATATGCATAACTATATAAAAATTAAATTATATATAGCATTACACATGTTCTATAGTAGAAAATTCTGAATTATTTGCTAATATAAATTAGTGAAAGACAAAAATAAAGAACAGTAAAAATAAAAAAAAAATCCTAATTTAAAAGTAAATAATGTAAATACTATTTAAAAATGAGCTGAAACCTCAGTGGATAGAGCATTGGCCTGTGGACTGAAAGGTCCCAGGTTCGATTCCTGTCAAAGGCATGTACCTTGGTTGCGGACACATCCCCAGTAGGGGGTGTGCAAGAGGCAGCTGATTGATGTCTCTCATCGATGTTTCTAACTCTCTATCCCTCTCACTTCCTCTCTGTAAAAAAATCAATAAAATATATTAAAACAATAAATAAAAAATAAAAATGAATTAATTGCCCGACTGGTGTGGCTCAATTGTTGAACAAAGAGGTCACTGGTTTGATTCCCAGTCAAGGCACATGCCCAGGTTGTGGATTTGATCCCCAGTAGGGGACGTTCAGAAGATAGCTAATTAATGTTTTTCTCTCATCATGTTCCTCTCTGGCCTTCCCTTCCTCTCTCTAAAATCAATAAAAACATATTTTGAAAACTTACATTAAAATGAGGAAAAAACCCTGAATTGTTAGAACTAATTAGATGACCAATGAGATTGATACGGACTTTGCATTATTATGGAAATACTTACTTCATCACTTTCTACTAGATTCTCAAACTGAAAGAACAAAAAAGCAATGTTAGGAGAGATATCTGTCTAAGGTACATATCCCACAAATAATGATGTCACATTTTCACCTAAAAAGTAAATATCTTTTTATACATCAGTTCATTTGATATATATTTAACAGTCCTACAAGACAGCCAAGATAAGCTATCTTTTTCATTTATGAATTTACATAAAAACAAAAAGGAGACTCACAGCAAGTTTTTACATAGAGAAACAGATAAGCAAAACTTTCATCTGAATTGAACATTTCATACAGATGTTTTAAACCCACACAGCTAGAATTTCCACTTGAGTTCAGATGAACTCAATGTTATTAGAAGGAAAATTATTCAAAAAATAGGGACTGAAAAGATACCCAAACAAGAATTTATTTTATAATGTTTATATTTACTCATCTATTTATTCATATAAGTATTTGCTGAAGATTTACTAGATGGGAGTCACAGCTCCCAATACTCTTTCTAGAGATAGATATGGCCACGTCAAGTTACCTAATGAAAGTCATTACTGTAAAAATAATTGTATTTTAAGTATAAATAATTGATAATCACTTGAAAGAATAAAGCTTTTCCTGGCTAGCGTGGCTCAGTGGTTAAATATCAACTTATGAACCAGAGGGTCACAGTTAAGATTCCCAGTCAGGGCACATGCCTAGCTTGTGGGCTCGATCCCCAATGTGGGTGTGCAGGAGGAGACCATCACTGATTCTGTCTCATCACGATGCTTCTTTCTCTCTCTCCCTCTACCTTCCTCTCTGAAATCCATAAAAATACATTAATAATAATAATAATAATAATAATACAAAAGAAAACCATGAAAGGTTCAGAAAATTCAGGACTAGAAAAAAGTCAAGTACAGTGCTCAAAGCTTTGGAGCCAAGCAGTTAGGACTGGAATTTAAATTCTGCCACTTATAGGCTGTGTGTGCGAGCCCACTGTCTTCACCTGCCTAAGCCTCCAATTCCCAACCATAAAATGGGATGACTGCCACATGTTTACTATGATAGTACTAAGGGTTACGAGCAATGGAATTCAACTCCGCGGTGGAGTAGCTGGTATACAGGAGGGCAGAGACCACGGTAGATCCCACTATTATTATGTTTTACACACAAAGACAAAGTGACTCAGGGATTCTACGGTGGAGTTGCTGAACGTGCTCTAATTCCAGGGCCCTCTGCACGGGGCAGGCCTGCACCTCCTGGCAGCCACTGCCTTACTGACAAGAGGGCACCTGGCCTTGTGCCATGAAGTGGAAAAGGAACTAGTTTTTTAGTAGAAATGAATCTGTTGTCCACATTTCCTTGCACACCCCTCCTCCCAAGCAATTATTTCCTCTTCACCAGCATCAATAACACTTAAATATACAGTCCTGATCTTTCCTCCTTAATTAAAAAAAAAACACCCTCCTGAAAGCACTATATCCAATCAAATTACTCACTCTACTTACCTCTATTGTTAAATGCTCACCTCTTGAGCATGTTCTAAAATATTTGGATCTGGGAAGAAAGACAGAAAAACAACTTTAAAATCAAATTTAATCCTAAAACTGAATTAATATGATGGGGTAAAAACATTTTCTCTAGAGCAACTTTAAATTCTTTAACATATAGTATCTTATATTTATAAAAACGAACTACCAAGTTTACCTATAAATATAGTCTAGATAGTTACGAGTTAATTTTTCCAACTAGGGCCAAATAATGACTTTAATTTTAACCGTTCTATTCACAGTATATACATATATCAAATCACCATGATGTATACTTTAAATATATATTTTTTAATCTTGAGGTTATCACAGATTGTCAGATTGCATATGTTTTTTCCCCAAAGTTCCCCTCCACCTGGTTCCCACTTCACCTTCCAACCCCATGCCCTCACCCCCAACTATTCTCGTCCATAGGTGTAAGATTTTTGTCCAGTCTCTTCCCGCACCCCCTCATCCTTTTCCCCCTGAGAACTGTCAGTCCACTACCTTTCTATGCCCCTGATTCTATTATATTCATCAGTTTACTCTGTTCATCAGATTTTTTATTCATTTGATTTTTAGATTCACTTGTTGATATGTATTTGTTTTCACTTTGTTGTTCATAACTTTTATCTTTACATTTTTCTTCGTCGTCCTCTTCTTAAAGAATACCTTTCAGCATTTCATATAATATTGGTTTGGTGGCGATGAACTCTTTTAGCTTTTTCTTATCTGTGAAGCTCTTTGACATTCAATTCTGAGTGACAGCTTTGTTGTTTAGAGTAATTTTGGTTGTAGGTTCTTGTTATTCATCACTTTGAATATTTCTTGCCATTCCTGTCTGGCCTGCATAGTTTCTGTTGAGAAATCAGCTGATGATCCTATGGGTACTCCCTTATAGGTAACAGTTTTTCTCTTGCTGCTTTCAGCTGTGTCTACAATGGAAGAAATGCTGTGCAGGAGACACCCTTATAGGGTAGGACTTGCTTCAGTAGGGCTTTGGTGCTCACTGAGTCTGCCCCTTGAGTGTGTTGCTTATGGATCTGAAGAGTTATAATCTGTACCACACTGACCATTGGGTACAGTGGCTCTTGGATCTACAAGGAGGTGCAAAGTAATCCACCACCTGAGGCCACCCAGCAGGAGCTACAGAGAGATCTGCAGATTCCTCCTCTTTGTATGGGGTTTAAAAGTGCCCAGATGAGGCCCAGCTGTAAAACAAGAAAGGCTGCTGCTGCCAGGCCTTGGGCCTTCTTTTGGAAACTTTGGGGCTCTCTGACCCAGCTACAGTTTGACAGCTGAGAAAGGCCAGGCCGTTCATATGCAAAAGCTGCTGTGCACAGCTTGGGTGGGGTTGTAAATTTGGTGGGGTGGCGTCTCAGGGAATCACCAAAGCAGAGCAAACAGCAATGGCTGCCAGTCAGCCCTGCACCAGAGAGGCCCCCGCATCTCCATGTCCTGTGTCCCCATGCAGGAACACAGACACAGTGACCACTGCGAGCACCTCTGAGAGAGCTGCCCTGGAGCTCTGGCCGATGCCAGACAGTCCAGTTTCTCCCCAGAGAAGTCTGGGTTCCTAGAGTCTTGCCTGGAACTAGAGTTCAGATCAATCAGGATCTTGTATCTCCCTCCTGATTGAAAAACAACAACAGTGCACTGGTTGCCAGGTAGTTCCATGCGTGCCTCTGCACCTCCTACCAGTCTCAATGTGCTTTTTTCTTTCCTTCTAGTTATAGAACTTCCAGTCAGCCAGCTTTCCTGCAGTTCTGGATTATAGTTGTTTTGTCTTTTAGTTGTAGTTTTGATGTGGTTGTGAGAGGCAGCAAGTACAGGTGTATACCATTGTGGTTCTCCACTCTAAATATCTTACAATTTTCTCAATTATCACTCAATGAAGTTGACATTTTAAAAAAGGAACCATTCTCTTCTGCTATTAGTAAAACAAACATGTTTGTTGTATCTGCCCCCCAGACACAACCACAAAGTAAAACCACTTAGTATAAGTACAGGACAAACCACTCAAGTCCTTTCCTAAGCGAGGGACAAGGAGATTATGACTTTCTCTTAATGTGGTTTCTGTTACAGCTGCCAAAACTGATGCAGGAGAGCACTCTCCATCCACCCCAACCCCCGCCCTTCTCTCCCTGCACTTGTCGATGTGCCACTGAGCTGGACTCCCAGGGACACTGGAATGGTGCCGTCCAATGTCCATCCTTCACGGTCCTGCTGAGCCTGGAGGATCAGCCTGTGGCTCCTTCGTGAGTCCCTCCACCTCCTGTTTCGGCTCCTATTCTCCTGCTGCCTCTGCCCCAGCATCGTTGTCTTTTCCAAAGACCCTGCCTCCTCACATGGCGTCCGAAGCAGGACAGCATCAATGTGTCATCTGTTCCGGACATGTCTTTGCTCTAAGACCCACTTGTTCATCTTTCTCGTGGTCCCGGGCCTTCTCTAGCACCAGATTAAAACGAACTAGCTTTTCCCATCAGCCTCTCCACTGTCTGACCTTCCCACCTTGATCTCCGCCTTGGTCTCTGTGGCCCATCTGGGCTCCTGGTGACCTTTTCTGATTCTCCCTCGGCTGCCTTTCCAGCCTCAGCCGCCTCCTGACTTGCTGGCTGCTGCCTGCACTTGACCTGAGTGAGGATGGAGCCAAGGTCAGCGAGAGCTTCGTGTGTTCATCATTTACGCTGAAGTTGTGGTTTCTCCTGCAGTCATGACTCCTGTCTTCTTGTTGGTCAGGCGCAGTCCTGCTTGGCCACTTGTGTCCTTCACTTTAAGAATTATTGCTCCTTTGACTATCAGATGGTGTCACCTGCAGAGTTTCAGTCACTATCTCTTCTGCCCGAGGGCTCCTACTGGGTGAGGAAAGCAACCCTGTACATATATACATTCAAGTACACTAATTATGAGGAGAGCTGAACTGATGAAACAAACACACTGCACAAACAATGATTAAAAAAAATACAAGTGGAGAGAACCAAGATGGCAGCATAGGTAAATGACGGTATGTACCGCATCCCTTAGCCACATCAAAATTACAACAAAAATACAGAACCACCATCATTCAGAATCACCTGAAAGCTGGCTGAATAGAAGGCGTACAAGTAGAGAAGTAACAAAGGAAGCAACACTGAGATTGGTAGGAGGGACAGAGGGGAGGAACGGCTGGCCTAACACCCACATGTGCCATTTTTATAACTGGGAGGGAGATAGTCTCTGTGGAGGTCATCTGTGAGGACCAAGAGTCCCAGTACTCCTAGCCCAGGGTTCCAGAGTTGGGAAGAGAAGTCCCCATAATTTCAGGCTGTAAAAACCAGTGGGGAGTGTGCTGAGTGAGATGGAGACTGCTGGAGACACAGGCAGTTCCATTTAAAGGATCAGTAAATGGATTTACTTGGAACTCCCAACACCCAGTGGCTTTGGAGGACCCAGACTTATGAGGAGAAAATGGATTTTCTAGCGTCAAGGCAGGAACTCGAGGGCAGATTTCTCCCAGACAGAGGTGCTCATAGCAGTCACTGTTCCTGTGCTGGGACCTCCCAGGTCACAGTGCTGACTGGCAGGGGCCATATCTGAGTCTCCGTCAACCTGGCTCAAACTGTTTGCTCTACCCTGGTGATTCCCTGAGATCCCACCCCACCCAATTTGCAGCCCTACTCAAGCTGTTTGCATCAGTGTTTTCATCTTAACGGCCAGTTCCAACTCAGGGTTCAGATTTTGCTAAAATCTCTTAAAAAAGCTGCAGCTGGTGACATCATGCCCTAAACTTAAGAATCAATAAAAGACCCAAGACTCAGCACTAGTACCAGCCTGCCTTACTTCACAGTTGGGCCTCACCAGGACACTTCCAAGACCAATGTAAGTTGCAGCCATCTGCAGATCTCTCTGTAGCTCCTGCTGAATGGTCCTAGAGCCATTGTACCCAGTGGATAGCTTCAGACCATAACAGATTACAACTCTACACATCCACAAGGGACACACTAAGGAGCAGACTCAGTGAGCACTAAAGCTCCACTGAAATGAATCCTGCTCCACATGGGTATCTCCTGCACAGAAGCTTTCCCATTGTAGTAGTGTAGCTGGTCTTCACAGCCAACTGGCCTGGAGGTCAACTCCTCCCAGTGACATCAACAGCAAAGCTCAACTACAATACTGTGCACACAGCCCACAAACAGGGGCACCTAGAGTGCCCAGCTCTGGTGACTGGAGAGGCTGAGCCACAGACCCTACAGGACACATATTACACAAGGCCACTCTACAATTCCAGGAGAAACAGCAGCTCTACCTAAAACATGGGAACAAATACAGGAAAGCAGCCAAATATCAAAATAAAAGAAATGGACATATTACTGAATACAGAGTTCAAAAACCATGGTTATAGTGTTACTCAAGGATCTTCCTGAGACTTTCAAGGATCTTAGTGAGAATTTCAAAGACATAAAAAAGGACCTCTCAGAAATTAAGCATACACTTACTAATATAAAGAATAATTTACATGGATTGTACAATATAGAGGACACCAAGAATCTAATCAACAATTTGGAATATGAGAAAACAATAAACACCCAAGCAGAAGAGCAAAAAGAAAAAAGTATCCAAAACCATGAAAATAGTGTAAGAAATCTCTGGGACAAGTGTACCAACAATCATGTTATAGGAGTTCCAGGAGGAGAGCAAGATATTAAAAGCCTATTTGAAGAACCCCAAACAAAATGAACCCAAAGAGGCCCACACCAAGACACATCACAATTAACATGACAAAGGTTAAAGACAAAGGGAAAATCTCAGAAGCAGCAAGAGAAAAACAGTTAGCTACCTACAAGGAAGTGCCCATATAACTGTCAGCTGATTTATCAATAGAAATTTTACATGCCAGAAGGGAGTGGCAAGAAATATTCAGTGATGAATGGCAAGGACCAACAACCAAGATTACTCTACCCAGAAAAGCTCTCATTTAGAACTGAGGGTTAGATAAAGAGCTTCATAAACAAGAATAAGCTAAAGGAGTTCATAACCACCAAAGCATTACATGAAATGTTGAAGGGTATTATTTACAAAGAGGAAGAACAAGAAAGAGGAAAAGTATGAACAAAAAAATGGCAATGAACACATATTTATCAACCATTGAATCTAAAAATCCAAATAAACAAACAAGAAATCTAATGAACAAACTAAGCTGTTGAATAAAATAGAATCAAAGGCATGAAAGTGTGGAACAGACAGATGAATCGCACAACTTGGGAGTGGGGCAGGAAGAGATTAACCAAAGATCTTACCTAAGGACATAGACAGTAGGGTGGTGAAGGCTTGAACTGGGAGGAGGGGGGGCGATGAAGGGGGAAAAGGGGGACATCTGTAATACTCTCAACAATAAAGATCTTAAAAAAAAAAAAAAGTGTATCTTCCATCTTTCTTAACAGCCTAAAGTCATCTATGGACATTTCTTTATGCATTACCCTTATGTTCAGAGAGATATCTCTAAATGAAATAGACGTAAGTTTTTGTGTCTGCTCTGCTACTGCGACATGTGAACACGACTCCCACATGGGAAGGATGTCAGAAAGGCAGGAAAGCAGCCTCTCAAACTCGGAATGATGTGGCTATAAAGACATCTGCAAATGTGATGCGAATGTGACTTGTGCCTCCATATTATCCAGGCAGGTGTCAAGATCATGTTTTATGAAGGATAAAATCAGTCTTGTCAAGAATAGGCTGAAAAATGCAGGCTTTTGTGTTCTATGTTACTTTGCATAGAAGGTACTAAATACTCTTTTACACCAAAATGACTTAAGTAAAATATAACTGAAAATTTCTCACAAATCACCCATTAGTATTGTTCCTTTTCTTCATATTCTCCTATATACTGTTAAAATAAAATAGGAAAGTCTTTCCCTCTACTTTCTGTTTGACGTTATAAACAAATGATGATGAAGAACCTTAGTAAACTGTTCCAAAATCTATTAAAAATCAAAGGCTTCCCAAGACTCTTTTCGTCTGAACTAAAGATTGAAAAGGTTACCAATCAGATTCCTGGCAAAAATTATTACAATGAGGATGATATACAGACCGTTTTACAATTAGTATCCAATAATTGAAAGGCGGTCTAACCATTCAAATCTCAAGGGATGACCCATCAACAGGTTTTCCAAGTAGGTGTAGCCTTGACATAGGAGGTAATAATAAAGTGGTAATATTTACTGTTTAACAAACCCCTCTCTGATGAAGGCAAATTTAGGAAGAACAGATGTTCAGAAACTTATTTTATGCCCAGGAAGAGAGAAATCTTCTTTCTAAACATGTCCAAGACAGAAAACATGGATTTAAAAAGCCATTGCCCTACAAGAGGAGCCTGACTTAGAGAGAAATAGACAGGACGTTAAATGTCTATTTCCTTTTTACTTATCCCTGCAATCTGTGTGCAGCATCTTTTCTCTTATTCCTTCCATATATAGGGTGTCATGTCACAGGAAGGTCAGAGTGTTCTGCCCCCGTGAGGAGTACCCCACGTTCCTCTTGGATGTGCTGTAAACAGAGGATGTTGTAAAAAGATCGGGCTCCCTGCTCTGATCACACCCTTGACCACCCTCGGCTTTTAGAATGTTGGCACCTACATGAACCTTCTAGTTCTTACTTCCCTGGGTTACTGAATGAGACAGCTATGTATTTAAATACCAAGTGAATAAAAATTGAGCAATATAACTAGAGAATTGCAGTGTCACAGGGCAGACACTGGCGAGTTAAGAACTACCATGGTCTGAGAAGGAAAGTTCAAATAAGGGCCAGCAAAGTCAGCCTGAGGTGAGGCATCAATCATGCCTCTGAGGAGTTAAAGGAATGCTTCAAGGAATATTAAGTGCCAAAGGCAAGGGAAGGTGAAAAGACCAAGATACACTTAAGAAACCGCACTCCTTAATTCTGTCAACAAGCATATACATTAAGATCCTCCAGTGGCAAAGTACAAGATAATGCGCTGAGAGATAATGGCAACTGAATACCTATCTACAGAATAGAGAGCTATTAGACAAATATAAATCACATCAAGTTTTATTACTCCTCTAAGTTTTGGCCCTTATATGTTAGCTAGCTAGACCTAGTACTGGAAAAAAAACCCAAAACTAACAGGTAGAAAAAAATAGTAATGAAAATGAGAGGTAACCAAAACCATCTTAGCTCAGTAGATAGTGTTGGCCTGCGACTGAAAGGTCCCAGGCTCAATTCTGGTCAAGGGCATGTACCTTGGTTGCGGGCACATCTCTCTCATCGATGTTTCTAACTCTATCCCTCACTCTTCCTCTCTGTAAAAATCAATAAAATATATTTTTTAAATTGAGAGGTAAATTTAAACTAACCTGTCTGCATGCTTACTAGAAGTTGCTAAAAGAATATTAAAACTGATGTAAAACAATATGTTAACTAGAAGACTCAAGTTAGGGAACTTGAGCAAACCTACATTTATGGATTGAAGAAACAGATCGATACCAGCATCATGTGACCATGTATTTTTATTGACTGATTTTAAGCAGAGAGTAAAGCATCCATGTGCTGTTCTACTGATGCATTTACCAGTTGATTCTTGCATATGCCCCGACCAGGATGAAACCCACAACTTGGCCGGGAGGATGCTCTCTGTCACCAACTGAGCTACAGCCAGGGGGCACCATCTGACTTTCCAGGCCCACGGCCACAACAGGGCAGTCTGTCACAGGAGTTCTGTCCACAAGCAGAAAGCAGACCCAACTGCTCAGTTTGCACACACATCCACAGACAGCGACACAGGTGGCGGGGCTCCCTGCGCTGTCAGCTCCCGGGCTCAGGGAGCAGAGTCTGCAATGTCACTGCTATTCCCTAGGAAATCAGTTTGTAAAATCAACTTGAGAGTACAAAAGTCCCAGACACCAACGCAGTCCAATGTCCAATTTGGGGGGAGGGAGGGGAGGGGGGCAAACGTAGGTTAACAGTGGTTCCTATGAAAAATGCAGTAATCTATATAATAAAAGGGTAACATGCTAATTAAACCAGGTCAACCGGACACCTTCTAGATGTCCCACTTCCTTCTGGACAAAGCCATGGTGGTGCGGGTCGAGGCAGAGGCATTTAGGGGCAAGATCACGCTGGCAGGGGAGGGCAGTTGGGGGCATTAGGCAGGCAGGCTGGTGAACGGTTAAGAGCCAGTAGTCCTGGATTGTGAGAGGGACAGCATACTGCAGTTTAGTTGGATGCTTCCCCCTCCCCCCTCCCCCCTCCCCCCCCCCCCCCCCAGATTGGAGAGGGTGCAGGCCGGGCTGAGGGGACCCCCCCCCCCCTTACTCCTGTGCACAAATTTCAGGCACTGGGCCTCTAGTTAACAATAATACCACAAGAATAAATAGGTTTGAGGTCTCACAGCTGTACACCTACCTGGCCTCACCCTGTACCTGATACCTGCTTACCTAATTAGATCCCGGTACTACAGTTAGAATTTAACACCCGGCAACAAAAACACAAATAAAATGCGACCCAAGCCGAAGACTTTGCGCATGTGGTCCTTAGGCGAGACCTCATGAAAGTAAACGCAGTGACTGGCCGCCTTCCTCTGCAACAGCACGGCTGTGGAGTCAGGAACGCCCAAACCTAAATGGGCAGCACGGGTTTAAGTCCCGGGTTTCCATTCAGGGACACAGGAGGGGACATGATGCAGGACGGACCGGAGGGAGGCGTGGGCTTATGTCATCAGAATCCAGAGTCCAAAGACCCAACTTAGAAACCGTTTGGCCTCCGAGGACTCATGCTACGCCACCTTATTACCTAATAACGTCGGTTAATGGGACAGACGCCGAAAACTTCGTGATCTCTTCTAGAGAGCGTCAGCACCTGCTTCCTACACAACGCGGCTGGGCCCACATTTCCAAGTCTGAGTTCCGGGACACATTTATTCGACAACAAAGCTGACTTCAAAGGGCTCTGCTCTCGCCTTCTCAGCAGCTTACCAAAGCAAAGCCACACAAATGGACGACCTTGGAGTTCCAGTCCCTGGCGGATGGGACTCCCGGAGCGGTCACTCCTCTCCAAACCCCGCAAAACCACGGGACAAGGGTGCGCGACCGCTGTCGGCAACGAGGCGGACGACGCGGAGACCCAGCCCCGCGCCAGGCCGCCCGCGCCCCGGGCCGGTCCTCCGGCTCCCGGCGGGGCCGGTCACCTGGCGAATCGGGCGCGGAAACCCCTCCCGCAGGGCGTCTGCGGCCACGCCCGGTCCCGCCTCCCCGGGGCCCCGTAGGCCTCCGCGCCCGCCTCGGCCCCCGCGGCGGCGAAGCCCGCTTACCCTCCGCCCCGCGGCAGCCGCCCCGCCTCCCGGCGGAGCCGCCCGAAGCACCGCGCCCAGCAGCAGTTCCCCATGGCGGCCGCCCGGCGCCCCCGCGCCCGCTGCAGGCCCGGCCGCAGCCGCATTCGCGCCGGGGCCACGCGGGACTCCGGGCAGAGGCGGCGCTCCTCCCGCGGCCGCCCAGCCGCCGCCGCCGGGCCGCTGAGCCGCACGCCGGGGCCGGGCTCGCCGCGGCCTCAGTCGCGCCGCGGGCCGCTCCCACCGCCGAAGGTTGCCAGGCTCCGCCCCCTGTCTCTCCGGAACCCTGATTGGGCGCGCGGCCACGGATGCCCTGCCTCTTCCGTCAATTACATGACGTCATTTCCTCACGCTCCTGATTGGGCAACCGGCGCCCTGCGACGCGCGTGATGCCTGGTGATGGCTGTTTGGTTGGACCTTGACCGGATGGGGATCTCTCTTCTCCCGAAAATGACAAAACTATAGAAAGGAGCCAGGCAGTGGGGATGGGTCCCTGCCCGAGGGAAAACCTGTCGCCCGTGTTGAGCCCGTGTCAATTTCCTATTTGTGATATTGCCTGTAGTTTTCCAAGCTGTCACCATTGTGAGAAACAGGGGGAAGGGCACAGGTGATTTCTCTCTTATTTTTTACAACTGCATGTGACGCCACAAATATCTCAAAATTAAAAAAAAAACACCTTAATTTTAAAAAATGCAACTATGGGCATTCGATGAACACGTGTTCCAGTAGGCATTCTGTCAGAGCAGCCAGAGCACTGCTGCTCCGAGTCCAATAATTCTGCTAAGGACTAGCCCATTGTCAGGGGAGATCCCTTCTTGAACCCTGCTCACTGCACGAACTGTTGGGTTCCAGCCCCTCTGCCTAGGGCTGGACCTTCTTGGATACCAGGTCTTAGAAGCCATGAGGCGTTGTGAGGAGTCTTTATTTCAGAAGCCAATGGCCACGTAGTCATCAGATAAGACAGTTCTTTAAGCAGTCTGTAAGGTTTGAGGCACAGGAAACTGACCACCAAGACATTTTAAAGTAAAGTACAGAAATCAGATTTGAAGGACTTGGGAGGGGAGATGGATCCAGCCGGACTGCCACCTGGACATGGAGGACCAGCAGCACGTGGGCTGGTCTGGGGGTCTTTTAAAGGGGAGGAACAGGAGAGGGTTGGACCCAGGGAGGAACAGAAAGGGGCGGGTTCCAGGACACTTTGGCATGCACTGATTGGTGGTTCAATGTCTTGGGGATGTCTCTGTGACAGATGCCAGTAATGTCATAACTGCGCCCACCAGTTGGGAGGAGAGAGAACTTTATACAGTCCATAAAACATTCAGCCACACATCAGCTGACACTAGTAAAGGAATACATCTTTCCCACACAGGAGTAGCAGTCTCTGCACCCAGTTATTATCTGAGCAGCCACATGCTGCCCCTAGGCTCATTGCCCCACATAGGAGTGTAGAGAATTTACCAGGGGACCAAAAAATACACAGGATTACTGGAGGCACAGGAAAAAAACTATTTATTTTTAGATGTTTCTCATGGACTAGTACAGGACTAAGGGGAGGCTGTTTCTCTCTAAATCCTGAGCAAGCCAATACGGAGGAAGCTTTCCCTTTACTCCCCTTTGGCTTCTTTATACCCCAAATATGGATCATACTTCTGGACTTGTCATAGGCTTTGCAAAAAGCCCCACGTGCTGGGGTGGGGGCCATGAGACCACACCTAAAGGCCTAGCCTGGCGCCAGCACTGATAACTCTGTCTGGGGGTTGTGTATTGTTCATGGTTCAAGGCCTCTCTAAAATGGGAGCAGTACTTAGGTAAACAGGTCTTACAGGACCAGATAATTAAAGAAGGGGCAGTGACTAGGCTATAGGATAACAAGAATGTGCATTATGTTACTGGCACAGATTCAGATTGCTAGCCCCCGGAAAATGTCTCATTTCCCCCATCAGGAGCAGCGCCTGAGCTCTCTGCCTCAGCAGATTTTCCACCCTCTCCAGCCTTTCCTGCACACAGCACACTGGCTGGTCAGTAATGTACTACATCACTTAGACAAAAGAGCCTCCTGCCAAGATACATCAATCATTTTATCTACGGAAAGGTGCATGTGTACAATGTACCATGAGACTTCTGTCCTTGCACCTGCATGTGGCATCTTAGCCTTGGACATTCTGACTAAAATTCCCACATTCAAAGTGGCCTTGGCCATCGGGTGTACTAAGAACAAGGCCTTGACTATCCAATATCTCTGGTGTGGATCCGATACATTTTTATAAACCTTTATTAAAGGTCAATTTTGTCTCAGTTAAAGTTATGAATGATTCTCAGAATCAATAGAAATAATTAAAAAATTGACTTCGTTAATCAAACTGCAAATTAAAACTCATTGTTCATTTGTCAGGTTGACAAAAATTTACAGTTGAAATGTTCAGTCTTTGCAAAAGTGCAGTTAAATAATAGTCTCCTGAATTGCTAGGAATAGTAAAAATCTGAAAAATACTTTGGAAATACTTATTGAAAGTCATAAACATATTAAATGTTCAACAAGTGAAGGAAAGTTAAATTCTATGGTATATTAAGAATATTATGTAGCCATCAGAGATGGTTTTTGAAAAATCTTTAATAACATGGCTGAATATTGTTGCATGAAAACATCAGTATAGAAAGTTATATATAACCAGAGGCCTGGTGCATGAAAATTCATGCACTGGAGGCGGAGGGGGGGTACTAAGAAGGGGGAGCTCACAGTCTGGGAGCCCTCAGGGAGGGAGGCAACCTGGTGATCAGGGGAAGGCAATGCCCCCATCACACCTCTGCTGTTGCCACTGCCAGAAGCACAAGCCTCAGTCGGCCCTGGTTACCTGTGACTCAGGTGGCCCTGTGCTGGGGGGCTGAGGGGAACTGGAGGACTCTGAAAGTAGATGTGTGGAGTGCCCAGACCCACCTGGGGGCGTGCTGGGCAGTGCTGCACACCTGCCACCCCGGCAGGGCTGAGGAGACTGGACGCTACCATCTTGTGACTGCTGGCTCCAACATCTTTGAGGGCATGGGAGTCAATTAGCATATTGCCTCCTTATTGGCTGTGGGCACTGCCATCTTTGTAAGGGTGTGGTGGTCAATTAGCATATTCACTCTTTATTAGATAGGATGTTTTGCAAATCATGTTTAAAACAAAACATATACATTTTAGTACACATATACATTTTTTCATATATATATATATATATATATATATATATATATATATATATATCTCCTAGGGGAAAATAAAAGTGAGATGGTAAATATAAAAATATTAGTAGTGATTATCTTAAGATTGTTGATTTGGGGAGGTCTTTTCTTACACTCCTAAATTTTTTTACAGTGATCATTGAATACTTCTGTAACACACACGCGCACACACACACACACACACACACACACACTTTTTAACCTGGTCTATCAGCAGAAAGAATTGATACCAAATACAATTAAGTTTGTTTATAAATGCAGATATCTATAAAGTAATGAGAACTTGAATGTGGATAAATGATAATAAATGGAGTTGAGATACTTAATTTTTCCTAGAAATGTGTTAAATTACCAAGCTTATATAGGAGGCTATTGGAATTTTTTATGCAATTTTCACCAAATTTGAATCTTCATTGTAATGTAGCTTTAAATAAAAAAAAAATAAGTTATGATCTATTATTAGTTAAGCAAAACTAGCAGGGAGAAACCCCATAACCAGAAGGGATGGTTGAACTCCTTGACTTTACAGATAGGAAAGAGGGCTCCTATAGGAGCTATAGTCGCACACACTTAACTACAGGGATGTGTTATGAGAAATGTGTGGCATTAGGCGGTTTGTCACTGAATATCATGTAGTGTAACTCTACAGGCCCAGATGGTATAGCCCACTGCACATGTAGGCTGTGTGGTTTAGCCTATTGCTTCTGAGCTACAAACCTATGCTGTATGTTACTGTATTGAACACTGTAGGCAATTATAACACAATGGTATTTGTGTGTCTAAATATAGACAAAGTACAGCCAAAAATATGGTGTTAAAAAATAAAAGTGTACACCTGTATAGCATGCTTACCATGGGTGAAGCTTGCAGGACTGGATGAATCAGGGAGTGAGGAGGAGTGAGTGTGTAGACTAGGACATTACTGTAAAGTACAGTAGAATATGCTAAATTTATAAAATAATAAGATTAAATCAAGCACAGGAGAAAATGCTTCAACTGTGAGATGCAGTAAAATGAGATTCACAAGGCTGCTGCCAGTGTAACATGGCATACTGTCATACAACTGATTTTAGAAACAGAAAGAGTACATTCTAAAATGATGATAAAAGGTATTTGGAGATTCAGTACAGATCTCACAGACATTAAAAGGAAAATAAGTAAATGTGACAATTTTGTGCTAATAAGCTTGACAACCTAAATAAAATGAAAACAAAAAACAAACAACAACAAAAAAACCCCCCAGAAAATAAAAACAAACTCATTGGAACACCCAAGCTAACAAAGGTCACTCAGGAGGAGATGGAGACACTGAATAGATGTGTATCTATTAAAGGGATTTAATTTGTAGTTTGAAACCTTCCCACACAGAAAATGCCAGGCTCAGATGGCTTCACTGGTAAAGTCTACCAAAGAAAAATTTAGGAATGTAAGAAAAGGCCTCCCCAAATCAGCAATCTTAAGATAATCACTACTAATTATCTTAATTAAGGCAGAAATATACCAATTCTATTGAAACATTTTTTTTTAAATAGAAGAGAAAGAAACAGTTTCCAACTCATTTTATGAGACCAGAGTTATGGATTCCAAGATCAAACAAACATATTTCAAGAAAATCCAGTTTAAGACCAATATGTCAAATAAACATAGATGTATATTTTTTAAAAGATATATATTTATTTTAGAGAGGAAGGGTGAAGGAGAGATGGAAACAGCTATGAGAGAGAATAATTCATTGGCTGCCTCCTGCATGTTTGGGATTAGCCTGCAACCTGTTCATTAGCCCTGACTGGGAATTAAACCATGACATCCTGGTTCATAGTTTGACATTCAACCACTGAGTCACATGGGTTGGGCAGATGTAAGTGTCTTAAGGAAAATGTTAGTGAATCAAATTCAATAATATGTAAAAATGATAATACATCATAGCCAAAGTGGATTATTCCAGGAATGTTTCTTCAGTATGGTTCATGTTCAATAATCAATCAGTGCAACTCACCATATCAATAGGTTAAAAAGGACAAAACATGATACTCTCAATGGATGCAGGAATAAGTACTTGACTAAATTTAACATCACTAATGATAGAAATTTTCAGCAAGCTAGGAACAGAAGGGAGCTTTCTCAACCTGATAAAGGGGTTCTATAAAGTACCTAGAGTGTCATCATACTTAATGATGAAGAAGTAACTACTTTCTTGCTAAGATCAAGAGCCAGGATGGAAAGATCCTAAGTGTCCATTGATGGATGACTAGATAATGAAGATGTGGTACATTATATATTGGAATATCACTCAGACATAAAAACAAATGAAATATTTACACTTGCAACAACCTGGATAGATCTTAAGAGGACTATGCTAAATGAAATAAATCATACAGAAAAGAACAAGAACTCTTTGATTTCACTCACATGTGAGACATAAAACAGAAAGCAACACATAATAAAAACAAACTCATCGACACAGATAACAGCATGGTGGTTAACAGGGAAGAGGGGTAGGGGAAAGTGGGAAGCAGTAAAGGGGTCAAACAAGTGATGGGAGGCCCTGGTTGGTTTGGTTCAGTGGACAGAGTGTTAGCCTGAAGACTGAAGGGTCCTGTATTGGATTCCGGACAAGGGCATATGTCCAGGTTGTGGGTTGATTCCTAGTAGGTGGCATGCAGGAGGCAGCTGATAATGTTTCTCTATCATCACTGATGTTTCTATCTTTCTCCCTCTCCCTTCCTCTCTCAAATCAATAAAAAATATTTTTATTTTTTTTTTATTTTTTTTTTGTTTTTTTTTTTTTTTTTTTAATTTATTTATTTATTTATTTTACATATTTTAATGATTTTTTTTTGCCCCCCCTCCCTCCCTCCCCCATATCCCCTCCCTCCCCATAGTTTTATGTCCATTGGTTGTACTTATATGCATGTATACAAGTCCTTCGGTTGATCTATTATCTCCCCCAGATCCTCCTCCCCTCCCCGCTGTAATTTGACAATCTGCTTGTTGCTTTACTGTCTCTATATCTATCTTTTGGTTCATCAGTTTATAATGCTCTTTATTATCCACAAATGAGTGAGGTCATGTGGTGTTTCTCTTTCATTGATTGGCTTATTTCACTCAGCATGATGTTCTCCAATTCCATCCAGGTTGCTGCAAATGATGAGAATTCCTTCTTCTTTATGGCAGCATAGTATTCCATTGTGTAGATGTACCATAGTTTTTTGATCCAATCATCTGCTGACGGGCACCTAGGCTGTTTCCAAATTCTGGCTATTGTAGATTGTGCTGCTATGAACATAGGGGTGCATATATCCTTTCTGATTGGTGTTTCTAGTTTCTTGGGATATATTCCTAGGAGTGGGATTACTGGGTCAAATGGGAGTTCCATTTTCAGTTTTTTGAGAAAACTCCACCCTGTTCTCCACAGTGGTTGCACCAGTCTGCATTCCCACCAGCAGTGCACGAGGGTTCCTTTTTCTCCGCAACCTCGCCAACACTTGTCGTTTGTCGATTTGTTGATGTTGGCCATTCTGACAGGTGTGAGATGGTACCGCATTGTTGTTTTGATTTGCATCTCTCGTATAATTAGTGACTTTGAGCATGTTTTCATGTGCCTTTTGGCCTTCCTTCTGTCTTCTTTTGAAAATATTCTATTTAGGTCCCTTGCCCATTTCTTAATTGGATCATTCATCTTCCTTTTATTTAGTTGTATCAGCTGTCTGTAGATGTTAGAGATTAAACCTTTATCAGTGGTGTTATTTGCAAATATGTTCTCCCACACCGTGGGCTTTCTTGTTGTTTTGTTGATGGTTTCTTTTGCTGTAAAAAAGCTTTTTATTTTGATGTAGTCCCATTTGTTTATTTTCTCTTTAGCTTCCATTGCCCTAGGGGCAGTATCAGTGAAGAAGTTCTTTTGGCATACGTCTGAGATTTTGCTGCCTGAGGATGCTTCTAGTATTTTTATGGTTTCCCGTCAATAAAAAATATTTTTAAAAAATAGGTGATGGAAGAAGACTTTGGGCAGTGAACACACAATGCTATATGCAGGCAATGTATTATGGAATTGAACAATAGAAACTTGTATGATGTTATCAACCAATGTTATCCCAAAATATTTAATTTTAAATTAAGTAAAAAAAAAAAAAAAAAAAAAAGAACCAGCTCAAATTTCTATTTGCCTGGAAGTCCTAGATTGTGGAAAAAGGCAAGAAAAATAAACAATAGATACACCAGTTGGCAATAGGCGATATTCATGTTTATTCAAAAGCAATATAACCATCCTATTTAATAAAAGAGCAATATGCAAATTAACCATCACCCCGCTACTCCACAAGCCACACCCACCATCCAATCAGGAGCGAGTATGCAAAATAACCCAAGATATTTTCCAAATCATGCAGCCAGGGAGAGAGCAGGAGAAAGGTTTGGGTTTCCCCAGCGATGAAGGAAGCCAAGCTTTCCGCACACCCTGGCTGGCCCAGGCCGCCATTTAAGGCTACAAAGCTTCAATTATAGAAGATAAATAAATCTCAACAGAAATGACTGCCACCACGGAGCAAGCAGAAGGCTTGACTCTGCTCCAGGCTACAAAGTTTTAATCATAGAAGATAAATGAATCCCAGATACCAGAGCCCCCACTTGGGTTGCGGGGGGTCATGGCCAGCCTGCAAACCACCACACGCCCCTCACCCAGGCCACCCACACCCCAAGGGAACCTCCACCCTGATCCAGGACACCCTTCAGAGCAAACCAGTTGGCCTCCACTCATGCACCAGGCCCCAATCCCATCTAAAAAAAGAATAATATGCAAATTGACTATCACTCCAACACACAAGATAGGTGCTCCCATGTGGTCAAAGATCCTGCCCCCATGAGGACACAAGATGGCCATCACATGATGGCCAGCAGGGGAGGGCAATTGGGAGGGACCAGGCCTGCAAGGGAGGCAGTTGGGGGCGATGAAGCTTGCAGGAAAGGGCAGTTAGGGGTGATGAGGCCAGTAGAGGAGGGAAGTTGGGGGTGACTGGGCCTGCAGGGAAGGGCAGTTGTGGGTGGCAGGCCTGCAGGGGAGGGAAGTTAGGGGCAAACAGGTTGACAGGGGAGCAGTTAGGCATCAATCAGGCTGGCAGGTGAGTGATTAGGGGGTAATCAGGCTGGCAGGCAGAAGCGATTAGGGGCAACCAGGAAGGCAGGCAGGTGAGCAGTTGGGAGCCAGCAGTCCTGGATTGTTATAAGGGTTCCAGATTGGAGAGGGTGCAGGCTGGGCTGAGGGACACCTCTTCATGCATGAATTTAATGCACTGAGCCTCTAGTATGTATAAAAATCAGAATATAAGGTCAATATACAAAAATCAATCATATTTTTTGTTGTGTGTTGCAGTAAAATTTTGAAAGATTTTTCTTTTTTTATTCTTTTAAAATTTATTTTATTGTTGACAGGAATACAGATGTCCCCATTTTCCCACTTTTGCCCCCTCCATACTTCTCCCACACCATCCCTGTTCTTCACCTATCATGTTTCTGTTCATAGCCTATGATTAATGTGTACTTCTAAATCACTTTACATTTTTTAGCCAATCCCCCTCCCATATGGCAACTATCAAAATGTTCTCTGTATCCATGAGTCTGTTTTTGTTCTGTTTGTTCATTTATTTCGATTTTTAGATTCAATTGTTGATAGTTCTGTATTTATTGCCATTTTATTGTTCTTATTCTTAATCCCCACCCCCCTTCTTCTTAAAGAATACCTTTTAACATTTCATGTAATACTGGTTTGACAGTGATGAACTCCTTTAGCTTTTTCTTTATTTATGTTCAATTTTAAATGTTAGCTTTGCTGGGGAGAGTAATCTTGGTTGTAGGTCCTTGTTTTTCATCACTTTGAATATTTCTTGCCACTCCCTTCTGGCCTGAAAAGTTGCTGTTGAGAAATAAGCTGATAGTTGTATAGACACTTCATTGTAGGTAACTAACTGCTTTTCTCTTGTTGCTTTTAAGAATCTCTCTTTGTCTTTAACCTTTGACATTTTAATTATAATGTATATTGTTATGGGCCTCTTGGGTTCCTCTTATTTGGGAATCTCTGTGCTTCCTGGATTTTTATGTCTATTTCTTTTACCATGTGGGGGAAATTTTCTGTCATTATTTCTTCAAATAGGTTTTCAATTTCTTGATCCCTCTCTTCTCCTGGTACCCTTATGATTCAAATGTTGGTACGCTTGAAGTTTTTTCCAGAGATTCCTTACACTATCTTCATATTTTTGGATTCATTTCATTTTTCTTTTCATTCTTCTGGCTGCATGTTTTTTGCTTCCTCATATTACAAAATTATCCCCCCCCCCCCAAATTCTTGATTTGACTCTCAGCATCCTCTACTGTTTATTCCTTGTAAATCATTTTTTTTAATTTCAATTAGTGTATCCTTCATTTTTAACTGGTACTTTTTATGTTGCTGATATACTCACTAAGTTCCTTGAAGTACCATATTTTTTCGTGTATAAGATGCCCCCATGTATAAGATGCCTTCCACTTTTCCAACCCCAAATTAAGAAATCAATATTTTTTTAAGCATAAAATAGCACACATTTTTATTTAGTAATCACTGCAGGTAATGTTCAAATACCAGTACTATGGTACTATGCAGCATCTCACTTTATCCAGCCTCTGCTGCATCGCTGCTCTCTTCTTATCTGTTAGTTTCAGACGTCAATTTCTTCAACTTATATTGTATCACTGCTGTCTTCGGAGTCCCTGACTATATATGTGAGATCATCCTCATAAACTGGTGACATTTTCTGATCTAACTTAGTTCGTGTTCTCAGGGCCCACTATATTCTCCTCATGAAATTGAAGCACTATTTTGCCTTTCCTGTAAAATCAACACTGTTCATTTTGCTTGAAAATATTCTTGCTTGACATTGAGTAAACATGGTTGACACACATAAGCCACTCTAGCACTGCTCCATAATCCATGTCTTAAGCCTCTGCTCCAAGTTTGCCCATTTTTTTGGTTTTCCTCTGAAGGCCTTTTTCCTTTTTGGCATCTTAAGGAGTCGTTCTTCCTGTTTCCTTCGCTGTCTGATCATACACTCAGTGGAAGGAGGTCCAAATGGTCTATTTCCATGCTCTTTTGCAGAGCTGATTGCATTCAGTTTGAATTTTGCAGAGTAAGACAATCTACTTTGTTTCCCCGAAAATAAGACATCCTCTGAAAATAAGACCTACTTACAGGTTTCCTTCTGAAATATAAGGCATCACCCTGAAAATAAGGCCCCCCCCTAGGCTCTGTCTCAGAATGCTATTGCTAACCATGAGAGATTTGGTCCACTGATTCTGAAAGAAATGGAGACACAAGAAATTCACCAGGAAATTCAGGAATTGGATTGTTATGATGATGTTCCAGAAGATGATGACATGATTGTCATTGAATAAATGAGTAGATTCTTGATACTGTAGGATTCACAGTTTGTCTGGTTTGTGTTGACAATGACCGTACTACCGTACCATACCGTATACAGATAATAAATTTCTTTTATTTTCATTTAACAATAAATGTGTACCGTATTTTTCTTCATGGAAAAATAAGACATCCCCTGAAAATAAGACCTAGCACATCTTTGGGAACAAAAATTAATATAAGACACTGCTTATTTTCAGGGAAACGGTATTACTGGTATTTATCTTTTTACTTTTGACATCTTTATGAGCTCAGAACACTCTGGTTCCTGCTGCATCTGCACACTCTCCACCTCCACCTCCTATTACAGCATCAGCTGATGTAAGTAACAAGGCTCGTGATTGGAGGAAGCCTGGTTGACAAGGTATGGGCAGTTACACACCAGAATGGCTTTCTCCTCAGTTGATTTCCTTCAATAAGATGTCCCTGGATTTTCAGTCTCATGATTTTAGAAAAAATAAATAGTATTTTATACATGGAAAAACATGGTAAGTTCCTTGAGCATCCTTATAACCATTGTTTTGAAATATGTATCTAGTAGTTTTCTTTCTTTTCTTTTTTTTAATGTATTTTATTGATTTTTACTGAGAGGAAGGGAGAGAGATAGAGAGCTAGAAATGTCGATGAGAGAGAAACATCGACCAGCTGCCTCTTGCACACCCCCTACTGGGGATGTGCCCACAACCAATGTACATGCCCCTGACCGGAATCAAACCTGGGACCTTTCAGTCGGCAGACAGATGCTCTACCACTGAGCCAAACCAGTTTTGGCTCTAGTAGTTTTCTTGCTTCCATTTCATTTAGTTCTTTTTCTGGAGATTTCACTAGTTCTTTCATTTGTGATGTTTCTTTCTTTCTTTCTTTCTTTTTTTAAAAATAAATCTTTATTGTTCATATTATTACAAATGTTCCTCATTTTTTCCCCCTCCATTGCTCCCCTCCACCAGGTTCTTACCTCACCCTCTGCCCTTTCCCCATCCCCCATTGTCCTCATCCATAGGTGCAGTTTTTGTTCAGGCTCTTCCCGCACCCCCACTCCCCTTTTCCCCTGAGAATCGTCAGTCCACTCCCCTTCCATACCTCTGATTCTACATGCATATAAGTACAACCAATGGACACAAAACTCTGGGGAGGGAGGGTATGTACGGGAGGGGGGAGCATTGATATATGTACAGAAATAATAATTTAATAAAAAATATATTGTAAAAAAAAGAATTTTGGGTAAGCATTTAAAGGGCAAGTGCTGACGTCATCAAGTGGGAGGGGCCACGTGGATTGGCTAAAGTGCTCAGGTGGTAATTGTTTGGGCCAAGGGATATGCTGAGAGTGCTGATGTCACCAAGGTTATTTCTAGGATTAGGGTTAGGATTAGGGCTACGGTTAGGATTAGGGTTGGGGCTAGGGTTCAGGCTTAGTTTAGGGTGAGGGTTCGGTTAGATTTAGGATTAGGGTTAGGGTTCAGGTTGGGGTTACGGCATATTAACATTTGAAATTCACAATGAATGAGCTTTTATCACTGGACAAATGTGAGTGTAACACTGAGAATTCACAAGTATAGACTAGGGAAACGTTTAGAAATGTGCTTCGTACTCTAGGAATACATGTTACAATAGATTTAATATCTGAACAATACAATTTTGTCACAGGAAAATTGTGTTCAAAGAGCTGTGAACTGAGTGTGACACAATTTACATTTATTTCCCCATCAAAATGAATTGGTGTTTTTGGAAAAAAGTTGGTGAAAGACTTAAAAATTCATTTTCATAGAGATATATAACAGTATGAAAGTACTTAAAACACTAACCTGAACCCTAACCCTAAACCTAGCCTGAACCCTAACCCTAACCTCAGTCTGAACCATAGCCCTAAGCCTAATCCTAACCCTAACCCTAGCGCTAACTCTATCCCTAACCCTAGTCCTAACCTTGATGACATCAGCACTCCCAGCATCCCCTGGCTCAAACCATTACCACCTGAGTACTTGAGTTTGCCCACCTGGACCTTCCCATCTGATGACGTCAACACTTGTGGTTTAAATGCTTAACCAAAATTCTTACAAAAATACCAACTCATTGGCACTGAAATATAAATATAACCAGTATCCATCTCAGTTCTCTGACTTTTAAACACAATTACCCTGTCATTGAACAATGTGTTACAGTATTAAGGCTCTTTTTTTTTTTTAAATGTATTTATAGTGTCTTAAGTACTTTCTAAGACATTAACCTTGGTTAGCATTGTGAATTTCTGGAGTTTGATTCACTTTCTTCCAGTGTTTCAAGTTCATTCATTGGGAATTCAAAGTGTTTAAATAGGGTTTCTACATACATACATCCCTTTAAATAACACTTATTACCATTTGAAAGACTATCCTACTTTTCACAGTGCTTTGAATACAAATTCTCAGTATTTCAATATTCAGTATTGATGTTAAGGTTCTAAAACGTATTCCAAGTGTTTTAGAAATACTCTTACACATTCCCCTGGCCTGTTATTTGGAGCTCTGAGAGTTTTAACATTTTAATACAGGTATCATATAAGCTTTCTAAAGGTACTTTATTACTACTTTGAACACTAGCCTAACTATCATTTTGATTTCTTGGTGTTTTAAATACTTTCATACTGTTATATAGTTCTATGAAAATGAATTTTTAAGTTTTTCAGCCATTTTCTTCCAAAAAATTCCAACTTATTTTGATGGGAATAATAAAATGTAAACAGTATTGCACTCACTTCTTAGGTCTTTAAACAAGATTTTCCAGTGATAATATTGTGTCCTTCAAATATTATATACATTTTAACATGCATTTGTATCTTAATATCTCTACTATTGGACTCTCTTTCACAGCCCGCATAGAAAGAGTTCCAATTCAGGGTTCAGCTTCTGGAGAAGGGCCGCACACAAATGAGACTTGAAGAAATTCAATTTGGTAATATGGGGGGCCAGGCGGTAGTCCAACTCTAGTAGGAGAACTACTTCTGCTCTGGCCCTGCCATCCCTTTTATTGAGGCTTTGGGGAAAACATCTTAGGCAACATAAACAGAAATTTACATGTAGCCCTTAGGCAGGAAATAACAGAAATGTACACGGGACAAACAAGGTAGATTCTGCTTCAGCTAACAATATCTCAACTAAAGGTTAGAGCAATTAAGGTTGTTGACCAGCCTTCCTGGCTTCCTGTCAACATCTCTTTTTTAGTGAAACTGATTTGTTTTCCAGCACTCTACTTCATGTTGAAATATTGAAAATTCATATTTAAAATTATGTGAAAGGTAGGATAGTCTTTAAACTCTGAAAATTCAAAATGGTAACCTAGGGTAATATCTAAAAACAGGCTCAAATACTCAGGTGGTAATGGTTTTGGTGCCAGGGAACCTGTTGGGTGTGCCAACCTGATCAAGGGATAAGGGCCATGTGGACAGCCAGAAGTTCTCAAGTGGTTAATGGTTTAGAGTCAGGGACCTGCCAGGAGTGTTGACATCTTCATGATTAGGACTAGGGTTAGGGTTAGGGTTAAGGTTAAGGTTAAGGTTAAGGTTAAGATTAGGGTTAGGGTTAGGTAAAGGTTATGGTTAGAGCTGGGGTTAGAGCTAAGGTTAGGTTTAGGGTTAGTGCTTGGCTTAGCATAAGAATTAGGGCTAGGGTTAAAATTAGATTTAGGTTTAGGGTTAGGATTAAGGCTAGGGTTAGGGTTAAGTTTAAGGTTATGGTTAAAGATAGGTTTAGGGTATGGTCAATGTTATGGTTATGACGTATAAACATTTGGAATTCACAATGAATAAAATTGAATCACTGGAATACATGTACAAATTGATTTAATATCTGAACGACACAAGTTTGTCACTGGAATATTATGTTCAAAGAGCTGAGAAATGAGTGGAATACTCTTTATATTTATTTTTCCATCAAAATAGTGGCATTTTTTTTGGAATAAAGTTGGTGAATCAATTAAAAATTCATTTCCATATAGCTATATTATAGTATGAAAGTATTTACAACTCTAAGAAATAAAAATGTTAGTTAGGCTAGTGTTCAAAGTAGTGCTAATATACCTTCAATGAGCTGGTATGATACCTGTATTAAAATGTTAAAACTCTCAGAGCTCAAAGTAGCAGACCAGGGGAATGTGTAAGAATGTTTTTAAAACACTTGTAATCTTTTATAACCTTAGCATCTCTACTGCATGTTGAAATACTGAGAGTTTGTTTTCAAAGCATTGTGAAAGGTTAAAAAAAAGTTTTTAAAGTGGTAATATTTCATATTTAAAGTGCTGGTATATATGTAAAAACGCTGTTTAACACTTGGAATTCACAAAGAATGGGTTAGAATGGCTGGAAAAAAAGTGAAGCAAACTCTGGAAATTCTCAATGATAACCTAGATAATGTCTAAGAACATACTTGAAACACTACCCTGTTTCCTCGAAAATAAGACAGTGTCTTATATTAATTTTTTCTCCAAAGTTGCGCTAGATCTTATTTTCAGGGGATGTCTTATCTTTCCATGCGCTAGGTCTTATTTTCAGAGGATGTTTTATTTTCGGGGAAACACGGTAGCAATACATCAACAAAGAGCCTTAATATCTGTAATACATTGTTTAATTAGAGGGAAATCGTGTTCAAAGATCAGAGAACCAAGTTGGATACTGGTTACATTTATATTTCAGTACCAATGAGTTGGCGTTTTTGAACGATGTTTGGTTAAGCATTTAAATCAGAAGTGCTGATGTCACCAAGGTTGAGGGGCCACGTGGACAAGCTCAAGTGCTGAGGTGGTAATGGTTTGAGGCCAGGGACCTGCTGGTACTGCTGACTTCATCAAGGAGGAAGGGCCACATGGACAGCTAGAAGTGCTCGGGTGATTGTTTGGAGGCAGGAGACCTGTTGGGAGTGCTAACCATTTCAAGGTTAGGGTTTGTGTTAGGGTTATGGTTAGAGTTAGGGTTTTGGTTAGGGTTAGGGTTAGGCCTAAGGTTATAGCTAAAATTATTGTAGGATTAGGGTTAGGGTTCCGACTAGGGTTAGGGTTAGGTTTAGGGTAGGGTTAGGGCTAGGGTTAGGGTTAGGGTTAGAGCTAAGGGTTGTTTTAGGGTTAGGACTAGGTTTGGGTTAGATTTAAGGTTAGGGTTAAAGTTAGGATTAGAGTTAGGGTAAGGGTTAGGCTAGGATTAGGATTAAGTCTAGGATTTGGACTAAGTTTAGGATTAGGATTAATATTAGTTTTAGGATTAGGGTTAGGGTTAGGGCTAGGATTAGGGTTAGGGTTAGGGTTAGGGTTAGAGCTAGGCCTAAGTTAGGGTTAAGTCTAGGGTTAGGGTTGGGGTTGGGTCTTGGGTTAGAGCTAAATTTTGTTTCAGGGTTAGGATTAGCGTTATGTTCAGTGTTAAGGTTATGGTTAGAGTTAGTGTTAGGGCTAGTTTAAGGTTAGAATTATGATTAATGTTAGGATTATGTTGTATTAACATATGGAATTCACAATTAATGAGCTTCAATCACTGGATAAAAGTGAGTGTACCACAGAATTCACAATAACAGATGCGTGAAATATTTAGAAATGTGCTTCATACACTGGGAATACATATTCAAATAGATTTTATATCTGAACAACACAATTTTGTCCCTTGGAAATCATGTTCAAAGGTGAATGCGATATTGTTTACATTTATTATTCCCATCAAAATGAGTTGGAATTTTTTGCAAGAAAGTTGAAGAAACACTTTAAAAATTTATTTTCATATAGCTATATTATAGTATGAAAGTATTTAAAACTCTAAGAAATCAAAGTGTTAATTAGGCTAATGTTCAAAGTAGTACTAATGTACCTTTAATGAGCTTGTATGATGCCTGTATTAAAATGTTAAAACTCTCAGAGTTCAAAATAACAGACCAGGGGAATGTGTAAGAGTGTTTACATTGTATAATCTTCACATCTCTACTGTATGTTTAAATACTGAGAATTTGTTTTCAAAGTGCTGTGAAAGGTAGGATAGTCTTTAAAGTGGTATTATTTCATATTTAAAGTGCTGTTATATATGTAAAAACGCTGTTTAAACACTTGGAATTCACAATGAATGAGCTTGAAACACTGGAAAAAAGTGAATCAAACTGGAAATTCACAATGATAACCTAGCAGGGGTCCTCAAACTTTTTAAAGTGGGGGCCAGATCACGGTCCCTCAGAGAGCTGGAGGGCCGGACTATATGAACTACTAATTCCTACTGTAACACCTCGGCTGCGCTCACTGCCCAAAAAACCTGGCGGGCCGGATCAGACTCCTCTGCGGGCCGCATGTGGCCCGCGGGCCATAGTTTGAAGACCCCTGCAGGGGACCTGCCCAGAGTGCTGACATCATCTATATATATATATGGGGAAAGAATTTCAATTGAACAACCACTAACCCCAACAAATGCTGGCAGCAGCACCTGGAGAATAATACAATCTACAACACCCCGTAATTTCTAGCAAAGGAAGCGAAAACAGAAGGAAAAACCAACCAACCAACAAACAAACAAAAAAGCAATCAAATAGGAAAATACCAAGCAACCGGGACAACAAAAGAATAAGCAAAATATTCTCACTACAAGGCATAAAAATACAATATAATCAACATTCCCCCAAATAGGATCAAAAGGACATTGAGGAAAACAGTTTTTTTGCTAATTAGTACAGCTCAGAGAGGGGTGTGTATGCACTTAGCATAGGGGATTGGAAATTAGATATATAGGTAGGGTAGAAATTTTAGCAGGGGGGATACAGGAAGAGTAAGGAAAATCTAAAGCAGGAAAGGGTTAAGATAAACAGGATAGCAAAAGGGAGAAGGTTAGAAAGAGTGATGGTGTAAGGGTCGTGTTGAGATAGGGTTAAACAATGTTAAAGGAGAAATGAAAATAAAATGAAGAACATCAATTCCAATGTAAAATAAAGAGAAAATAAAATGGCACTTAAAAAAATTAAAATAGCAGTAGTAATAATGCTTATTGAACCTAAAAATGTAATAATTAAAAAGTTAAAATCAAGTGAGGAAAAAATGAAAAAATTTGTTTCTTAAGTAAAAGATGCAAAAAATGAAAAAGAAAATAATTTAGCAAAAAAAGTGTGCAGTTGTGAAGGCCATTCACTTCTTCTGTTATGCTGTTTGGCACGCCTGCTTCTCAGTCCAGACAGTATTGCAGTTCCCTTCGTTCTGCTGCACCTCAGTGGCAATTCCTTAGTTTCTTGGTTTTTGATAAAATAAAACTAGTAATAAACACAGTCAGTTTGTACTCCAGACCCTAGGTGGCAGTGTTTCTGGATTGATGTCCCCGTCTTTTTGGCTGCTCTAGCCTTCTTTTTCTATGGCACTCAATACTGTTTTATTTTGTTTTGTGTTTGTTTTTTTTTTGCCTCAGAGCTGAATCTTCAGAGATGATTTCTCCCCGCTCTGCTTCTCAGCTTCCAAAAAAGCAGTTTCCCCCTGCTGTCTCTTAGAGCCAGCCAATCTGCGTGATCTCTCGTTTGTAATCAGAAGTAAATGTTGCAGGGGAACCAGGCTAGGTGCTCAATGGGCTAGTCTGTGCGCACTTACAAATAGACTGCTTTCCAACTCCTATGTTCTCCCTCCGTGAAGGAGAATGGGTTGCTCCCTAGAGAACCCCGCTATTAACAACCTTGGGGAACCCCATCCATTCTCTCGAATCACACCAGACCCAACAGTGGGGTGGCTTTTGTGGACACAGATTTCTGCAGTCCCAGAGCTCAAGCCTCTGCAAGCTTCTGTGGCTACAGCGGCTGTTGCTTTTGCTATTGGGACACAGACACTGCAAGTTATCCCTGGCAAAATTCAACCTTTCTGTGGAATCCGTGAGTCCGCACAGTCGGAGCCCCCACAGTTGTGGCTTTTTCAGGTCTCAGGTAAGATCCCCAGTTGCAGCACTGATGTGGTTGTAAGAGGCATCACATACAAGTGTTTACCTGGCCGCCATCTTCCAGCAGCTTTTAAAAGCTTTAGACTTCACTGCAATGTAGCATTAAACTCTAAAACATAGTTGATAGACAATGTTCCAGAGCTTCTCCTGTTCATAACAGTATGTAGAAAGTTATTTGTCAATGTTCCCAATGCCTATACATGGACAAGAAGGCCTAATATTGGAAACTACATAAAAACATGAGAAATTGAGAGAAAATGACAGTAAATAGATGAGAACTCACATAAAACAGGTGAAACTGATTCTCCAAGTTAGTTGTTAGTGTAGAAAAGGAACCTAAGATCCAGAAAATGCTTGATTATAGTTAAGAGCACATTAAACAGTGTATGAATCCTATATTGTTTACTTAAAGGAGCCTAGAACTGTAAATGTGTGTCATACAAGGCAGAATATCCCTGATATAGTGAAATAAGCACATTTAACCAGCTTTGGAAAGCCTTAGAATTCACTCTAATGAAGCATTGAACTCCATAAAATAGTTGAGAGACAATATTACGGAGCTTCTCAGGTTCATACCCATGTGTAGGAAGTTGTTTGTCCATGTTCCCAATGCTTATACTTGGACAAGAAGGCCCAATATTGGAAACTACATGAAAACATGAGTAATTCATAGAAAATGACAGTGAATAGATGAGAACTTGTATAGAACAGGTGAAACAAATTCTTCAAGTCAGTTGTTTGTGTAAAAAGCCATCTAACATGCAGGAAATCCTTAATTATAGTAAAGAGCACATTAAACACTGTGTGAGTCCTATATTATTTACTTAAAGGAGCCTACAACTGTAAATGTGTGTCATACAAGGCAGAATATCCTAGAAATAGAGAAATAAGCACATTTAAGTAGCTTTGGAAAGTCTTTGACTTCACTGTAATGTAGTATTAAACTCTGTAACATTGTTGAGGGACAATGTTCCCGAGCTTCCCCTATTCATAACAGTGTGTAGGAGTTGTTTGTCCAGGTTCCCAATGCTTATACTTGTACAAGAATGCCTAATATAGGAAACTACATGAAAACATGAGTAATTCATAGAAAATGATAGTAAATAGTTGAGAACTTGTATAGAACAGGTGAAACAGATTCTCCAAGTCAATTTTTTTGTGCAGAAAGCCATCTAACATCCAGGAAATCCTTAATTAGAGTAAAGAGGACATTAAACAGTGTATAAATCCTATATCATTTACTTAAAGGAGCCTAGAACTGTAAATGTGTGTCATACAAGGCAGAATATCCTTGAAATAGAAAAATAAGCACATTTAAGCAGCTTTGAAAAGCTTTAGACTTCACTGCAATGTAGCATTAAACTCTATAACATAGTTGAGAGAAAATGTTTCAGAGCTTCTCAGGTTCATAACCTTGTGTAGGAAGTTGTTTGTCCATGTTCCCAATGCTTATACTTGGACAAGAAGGCCCAATATTGGAAACTACATGAAAACAGGAGTAATTCAGAGAAAATGACAGTAAATAGAAGGGAACTCGTATAGTGAGGTGAAACAGATTCTCCAATTCACTTGTTAGTGTAGAAAAGGAAATACTTAGAGTAAAGAGCACATTAAACAGTGTATGAATCCTATATTATTTACTTAAAGTAGAGTAGAACTGTAAATGTGTGTCCTACAAGGCTTGAAAGAGAGAAATAAGCACATTTAAGCATCTTTGGAAAACTTTAGAGTTCACTGCCATGTAGCATTAAACTCTATAACATAGTTGAGAGACAATGTTCCGGATCTTCTCAGGTTCATAAAAATGTGTAGGAAGTCGTTTGTCAATGGTCCCAGTGCTTATACTTGACAAGACGGCCTCATATTGGAAACTACATGAAAACATGAGTAATTCAGAAAAAGTAACAGTAAATAGATGACAACTCTCATAGTAAATGTAGAAAACACTTCTCCAAGTAAGTGCTTTGTGTAGAAAGGTATCTAATATTCAGGAAATCTTAATTAGAGTTAAGAGCACATAAAACAGTGTATGGAACATCTATTATTTACTTAAAGGAGCCTAGAATTTTCAATCTGTGACATACAAGGCAGAATATGATTGAAATAGATAAATAAGCACATTTAAGCAGATTTGGAAAGCTTAAGATTTCACTGCAATGTAGCCTTAAACTCTATAACATACTTGAGGGACAATTTTCCCGAGCTTCTCAGATTCATAACAGTGTGTAGGGAGTTGTTTGAATATGTGGGCAATGATTATACTTGGACAAGAATACCTAATAAAGTGAACTACATGAAAACATGAGTAATTTAGAGAAAATGACAGTAAATAGATGAGAACTCGCATAGCACATGTAGAAAACACTTCTCCAAGTCAGTAGTTAGTGTTGAAAAAGTATCTAAGGTTCAGGAAATCCTTAATTAGAGTTATGATCACATTAAACAGTGTATGAATCCAATATTATTTATTTAAAGGAATGGAGAACTGTCAATGTGTATCATCGAAGGCAGAATATCCTTGAAATAGAGAAATAAGCACATTTAATCAGGTTTGGAAACCTTTGACTCTAATGTAATGTAGCATGAAACTCTATAACAAAGTTGATAGACAATGTTCTGGAGTTTCTCAGGTTCACAACCATGTGTAGGAAGTTGTTTGTCCATGTTCCCAATGCTTATACTTGGACAAGAAGGTCTAATATTGGAAAATACAAGAAAACATCAGTAATTCAGAGGAAAAAAAAACAGTAAATAGATGAGAACTCACATAGAACATGTAGAAAACACTTCTACAAGTAAGTTTTTCATGTAGAAAGGTATCTAACATCCAGGAAATCCTTAACTAGAGTTAAGAGCACATTAAACAGTGTATGAAACCTCTATTATTTACTTAAAGAAACCTAGAACTGTAAATGTGTGTCATACAAGGCAGAATATCCTTGAAATAGAGACATAAACACATTTAAACAGCTTTGGGAAGGCTTTGACTTCAATATAATGTAGCATGAAACTCTATAACAAACCTGAGAGACAATGTTCCGGAGCCTCTCAGGTTCATAACCTTGTGTAGGAAGTTGTTTGTCCATGTTTCCAATGCTTATACTTGGACAAGAAGGCCTAATATTGGAAACTACATGAAAAAACGAGTAATTCATAGAAAATGACAGTAAATAGATGAGAAATCATATAGCACATGTAGTAAACACTTCTCTAAGTCATTCTTAGTGTTGAAAAGGTATTTAAGATCCAGGAAATCCTTAATTAGAGTTAAGATTACATTAAACAGTGTATGAATCCAATATTATTTACTTAAAGGAGACTAGAACTGTAAATGTGTGTCATACTAGACAGAAATCCTTGAAATAGAGAAATAAGCATATTTAAGCAGCTTTGAAAAGCATTACACTTCACTGCAATGTAGCATTAAATTCTTTAACAGAGTTGAAAGGTAATATTCTCTAACCCTAACCCTAACCTAACTCTACCCCTAGCCCTAACCCTAACCCTAACCCTAACCCTAACCCTAACCCTAACCCTAACCTTAACCCTCACCCTAACCCTAGCTTCTCAGCTTCATAACAGTGTGTAGCCAGTTGTTTGTTCATGTGGGCAGTGCGTATACTTGGACAAGAAGTCCTAATATTAGAAACTACAAGAAAACATCAGTAATTCAGAGAAAATAACAGTAAATAGATGAGAATTCACAGAGAACATGTAGAATACACATCTCCAAATCAGTTGTTAGTATAGAAAGGTTATCTAAGATTCAGGAAATCCTTAATTAGAATAAAGAGCACATTAAAAGTATATGAACCCTCTATTATATACTTAAAGGGGCCTAGAACTGTAAATGTCTGTAGAAAAACCTGGAAATAGGGAAATAAGCACATTTAAGCAGCTTTGGAAAGTTTTAGACTTCACTGCAATGCAGCATTAAACTCTAAGCCATAGTTGAGAGACAATGTTACTGAGCTTTTCAGGTTAATAAACAGTAGGTAGGAAGTTGTTTGTATATGTGGGCAATGCTTATATATGAACAAGAAGGCCAAATATAGGAAACTACAAGAAAATATGAGTAATTCAGAGAAAATAATAGTTAATAGATGAGAACTCTAATAGAACAGGTAGAAAACACATCTCTAAGTAAGATGTTAGTGTAGAAATGTTATCTAAGATGCAGGAAATACTTAATTAGAGTAAAGAGCTCATTAAACAGTGTTTGAAACCTCTATTATTTACTTAAAGAAGGCTAGAACTTTAACTGTGTGTTATACAAGGCAGAATATCCTTGAAATAGAGAAATGAGCACATTTAAGCATCTTTGGAAAACCTTACACTTCACTGCACTGTAGCATTAAACTAGTTGAGAGACAATGTTCCTAATCTCAGATTCATAACAGTGTGTAGGAAGTTGTTTGTACATGTGGGCAATGCTTATACTAGGCCAAGAAGGCATAATCTATGAAACTCCAAGAAAACATGAGTAATTCCTAGAAAATGACAGTAAATTGATGAGCACTTGTATAGAACAGGTGAAACATATTACTCCAAATCAGTTGTTATTGAAGAAAAGGTATCTAAGATGCAGGAAATCCTTAAAGGTTATCTTAGATAACCTTTCTACACTAACAACCTACCTGTAGAAGTGTTTTCTATAAGCTCTATGCATGTTCTCACACGTTATGAACCAGAAAAACTCAGGAACATTGTCTCTCAACTATGTTATAGAGTTTAATGCTACATTTCAGTGAAGTCTAAGGCTTTCCAATGCTGCTTAAATGTGTTTATTTCTCTAAATTAGGGGTGTCGAACTCAATCAGAGAAGGGGCCAAAATCTAAAATCCAGCCTAAATCGCGGGCCAAATGGTTTACTGAACAGTCATAAACTGTCATTGTGATGGAAACGCAGCGGAGTGCAGTGATGACAGCGCGGTGCGGGCCACATTGCAAGGCCTGGCGGGACGGATTTGGCCCGCGGGCCTTGTGTTTGACACATGTGCTCTAAATAAAGGATATTTTCCCTTGTCTGACACACATTTACAGTTCTAGGGTCCTTTAAGTAAATAACAGAGGTTTCATACACTGTTTAATGTGCTATTTACTCTAATTAAGGATTTCCTGCATCTTAGATAAACTTTCTATACTAACAACTTACATGCAGAAATGTTTTCTACCTGTTCTATTCAAGTTCTCATCTATTTACTGTTATTTTCTCCTAATTACTCAGGTTTTCTTATAGTTTCCTATATTTAGCCCTCTTGTCCAAGAATAAGCATTGCCCACATGTACAAAAAAGTTCTTACACACTGTTATGAACCTGAGAATCTCGGGAACACTTTCTCTCAACAATGTGATTGAGATTAATGCTACGTTGTAGTGAAGTCTAAAGCTTTCCCAAGCTGTTTAAATGGGCTTATTTCTTCTATTTCAAGGTTATTCTGTATTGTGTGACACACATTTAGTGTTCTAGGTAACTTAAGTAAATAGTATAGGTTTCATACACTGTTTAATGTGCTCTTTTCTCTAATGAAGGATTTTTAGATCTTCGATACCTTTTCTGCAATAACAACTGACTTGGAGTAATCTGCTTAACCTGTTCTATTTACTGTCATTTTCTATGAATTACTTATGTTTTCTTGTTGTTTCCTATATTAGGCCTTCTTGTCCAAATATATGCATTTCCCACATGTACAAACAACTTCTTACACACTGTTATGAACCTGTGAATCTTGGGGACATTGTCTCTCCATTATATGATGGAGTTTAATGCTACATTGCCATGAAGTCTAAAGCTTTCCAACACTGCTTAAATGTGCTTATTTCTCTATTTCATTGATATTATGCCTTATATTACAAACATTTATAGTTCTAGGCTCCTTTAGGTAAATGATAGAGCATTCATACACTGTTTAATGTGCTCTTTACTGTAATTAAGGATTTCTACATCTTAGATAACCTTTCTACACTAACAAATTACGTGGAGAGTGTTTTATACCTGTTCTATGTTAGTTCTAATCTATTTACTGTTATTTTTTCCCAATTATGTTTTCTTGTAATTTCCTATATTTGGCCTTCTTATCGAAGTATAAGCATTGCCCACATGTACAAACAACTTCCTACACATTGTTATGAACCTGAGAATCTCAGGAACATTGTCTCTCAACTATGATAAAGAGTTTAATGCTGCATTCCAGTGAAGTCAAAGGCTTCCAAAGCTGCTTAAATGTGCTTATTTCTCTATTTCAAGCCTTGTGTGACACACATTTAAAGTTCTAGGTTAGTTTAAGTAAACTATAGAGGTTTAATACACTGTTTAATGTGCTCTTAAGTTAAAGATTTCCTTAATGTTAGATTCCTTTTCACCACTAACAACTGAATTGGAGAAATCAGTTTCAGTTGTTTTCTACATGTTCAATGCTAGTTCTTACACTGTTAAGAACCTGAGAAGCTCGGAAAAAATGTCTCTATTTCAAGGATATTCTGGCTTGTATGACACACATTTACAGTTCTAGGCTTTTTTTAAGTAAGTAATAGAGGTTTCATACACTGTTTAATGTGCTCTTTAATTTAGGATTTCATGGATCTTAGATAACTTTTCTACCGGAACAACTGACTTGAAGAAAACTGTTTCACCAGTTCTATACATGTTCTCATCTATTTACTGTTCCTTTTTGTAAATTACTCATGTTTTCTTGTAGTTTCCTAAATTTGCCTTCTTGTCCAAGTATAAGCATTGCCCACATGTGCAAACAACTTACTACACACTGTTATGAACCCGAGAAGCTCATGCACCTTGTTTCTCAACTATGTTATATTTTAATGTTGCATTGCAGTAAGTCTAAAGTTTTTCAAACCTGCTTAAATATGCTTATTTCTCTATTTTAAGGATATTCTGCCTTGTATGACACACATTTATAGTTATGGGCTCAATTAAGTAAATAATAGAGGGTTCATACACATTTAATATGCTCTTTACTCAAATTAAGGATATCCTGCCTCTTAGACATTCAAGGAAGAACTAAAACCTATCCTCCTCAGACTATTCCAAAAAATTTAAGAGGAAGGAACACTTCCAAACTCCTTCTATGAAGCCAGCATCACGCTAATACCAAAACCAGATAAAGACAACTCAATGAAAGAGAATTACAGGCCAATATCCCTCATGAACTTAGATGCCAAAATCCTCAACAAAATTCTAGCAAATCGGCTCCAGCAGAACATCAGAAAGATCATACACCATGACCAAGTAAGATTTATTCTGGGAATGCAAGGATGGTACAATATCTGCAAATCAATAAATGTGATACATCACATAAACAAACTGAAAGATAAAAATCATATAGTCCTATCAACTGATGCAGAAAAAGCATTTGATAAAATCCAACACCCTTTCCTGATAAAAACTCTCAACAAGGTGGGAGTACAAGGATCATACCTCAACATAATAAAAGCTATATATGATAAACCCATAGCCAACATCATACTCAATGGGCAAAAACTAAAACCATTCCTTCTAAGAACAGGAACAAGACAGGGATGCCCACTCTCGCCACTCCTGTTTGACGTAGTACGAGAAGTACTAGCCATCGCAATTGGACAAGAAGAGGAAATAAAAGGCATCCAAATTGGAAAAGAAGAAGTAAAGTTATCCTTATTTGCAGATGACATGATAGTGTACATAAAAAACCCCAAAAGACTCCATTAAAAAACTTATTGACTTAATAAATGAATTTGGCAATGTAGCTTGATACAAAATTAACACCAAGAAATCTATGGCATTCCCTATACCAACAGCGAACTTATAGAAACAGAGACTAAAAAATCAATTCTATTTACCATTGCACCAATAAAATTAAGATACCTAGGAATAAACTTAACCAAAGAAGTAAAGGACCTATATGCGGAAAACTACACGACACTGAAAAAAGAGATAGAGGAAGATGTAAACAGATGGAAGAACATACTTTGTTCATGGATTGGTAGAATCAACATCATAAAAATTTCCATACTTCCCAAAGCAATCTATAGGTTCAATGCACTCCCTATTAAAATACCAATGGCATCTTTCACTGACCTAGAAAGAACTCCCCAATGGAAGCTAAAGAGAAAATAAACAAATGGGACTACATCAAAATAAAAAGCTTTTTTACAGCAAAAGAAACCATCAACAAAACAAGAAAGCCCACTGTATGGGAGAACGTATTTGCAAATGTTATCACTGATAAAGGTTTAATCTCCAACATCTACAAACAGCTTATACAACTTAACAAAAGGAAGATAAATGACCCAATTAAAAAATGGGCAATGGACCTAAATAGAATGTTTTCTTTTTTAAATAAATCTTTATTGTTCAGATTATTACAAATGTGATCCTCTTCCCCCCCTCAATTTCTCCCCTCCTACAGGTTCCCAACCCACCCACTGTCCTTTCCCCATCCCCCATTGTCCTCATCCATAGGTGCACAGATTTGTTCAGTCTCTTCCCGTACCCCTACTCCCCTTTTCCCCGAGGATCGTCAGTCTACTCCCCTTCCATATCTCTGATTCTATTATATTCACCAGTTAATATTGTTCATCAGATTTTTTAATTCCCTTGGTTTTTAGATTCACTTGTTGATAGTTACATATTTGTTGATCATAATTTTTATCTTTATCTTCTTCCTTTTCCTATATAACCTCCTTCAGCAATTCATATAATTCTGGTTTGGCGCTGATGAACTTTTTAAGCTTTTTTTTATTTATTTGTGAAGCTCTTTATCTGTCCTTCGATTCTGAGTGATAGCTTTGCTGGGTAGATTATTTTTGGCTGTAGGTTCTTGCTATTCATCACCTTGAATATTTCTTGCCATTTTCTTCTGGCCTGCATGGTTTCTGTTGAGAAATCAGCTGACAATCATATGGGTATTCCTTTATAGGTAACTACCTGCTTTTCTCTTGCTGCTTTTAATAGTCTCTCTTTGTCTTTTGCTCTTGGAATTTTAATTATGATGTGTCTTGGTGTGGTCCTCCTTGGATTCCTTTTGTTTGGGGTTCTGCGGGCTTCCTGGACTTGTAAGTCTATTTCTTTCCCCAGGTGGGGAAAGTTTTCTGTCACTATTTCTTCCAGTATCATTTCGTATCTTGCTCTCTCTTTTCTTCTGGAATCCCCATAATTCTGATGTTGGTTCGCTTGAAATTGTCCCAGAGGTTTCTTACACTATCTCCAACTTCCTGGATTCTCTTATCTTCTTGCTTCTGTGGAGGAGTGTCCTCTGGCTCTATGTGTTCTAAATCTTTGTCTTGATTCTTATGATCTTCCAGTCTGTTTTTAGAACTTTGTATAATATTTTTTTCATTTTGGACAATGTTTTCTTTATTTCTAGTTGATCCCTTATTATTTCTAGTTGCTCCCTTTTCATATCCTCATAGGTCTCATTTATTTTATCGGCCTTTTTTAGGATATTGTTAAATAACATTATAACTGTAATTTTGAACTCAATATCCAATATTTTCTTTTCCTCCATCTCCTTCCTTTGTGTCCTCTCTCTTGTCTGAATTTTAGTTGTTTCCCTGATTTTATGGAATAGCTTTGTGTGCTGGGTGTTCTGGTAGAGCCCAGTAGCACAGCCTTCCCAGTTACCTGCAGTGGACAGTCTTGGTGTAGCCCTTTGTGGGCTGTGTGTGCAGTCTTGTTGTTAAGCCTTGCTTATTGTTGGTATCACTGGGAAGCGTTGATCTCCAAGCCAATTGGCTGTGAGGATCAGCAGTGTCTCAGCTAGGAGGGCTTCTGTACTCTACTTGGATAGGGCGGTATCTCAGGGTGGCGCAGACAATCTTTGGTTCCCTGTCAATCTCACCTTAGAAAAGTCCTGTTCTTGGAGAGTTTTAGAAGATTGGTTGCAGGCACACACACCTCTTTGGAAAAAAACGCAGACAAGCTTTAGATTCTGGCCAGTCCCTCCTTAGAGAAAGCCAGCCTCTGGGAGAGCTTCTGTGCTCAGTCACAGATGGGCAGAGTCTCAGGTTGGTTCAGACAGAAATTGTTTTCCCTTCGGCTCCTCCTCAAGTCTGCAGTAATGGCCTCTGGCTTCACACACCTCCGAGAGATCTCTGTTCGCTGCCTGACAGTCTGGTGTCTCCCTGTCTGGGGCCGTCTATCAGAGCAATAGGGTGATTCTGTTTTCCTCTCGAACAAGAAAGCCAGCTGCTCATTAGCTGTCCGCCCTCTCCAAGCGCCAGGGGTAAGCCAGTAGCGAACTCAGCCCAGCCCTTCCTCTCCATGTGCAGGGAGTAAGCCAGCGCCTTTTCGCCCAAACAGTTCTCTGTACCTTCACAGTTTCTGAGGTTCAGTGTGCCTTCTTTGTCCTTCCAGATGGCAGAGCCTCCTCTCAGCTAGCCTTCTGGAGGTTCAGGGCAATGCCTCCCCTATTTTTCAGTTCTAAATTAAAATTTGTTGTGGTAGGCTGCATTCAGGTGTCTACCCTATGCCGCCATCTTGGTTTCTCTCCTAAATAGAATATTTTCAAAAGAAAACAGAAGGAAGGCTAAGAAACACATGAAAACATGTTCAAAGTCACTAATTATCCGAGCAATGCAAATCAAAACAACAATGCGGTACCATTTCACACCTTTCAGAATAACCAACATCAACAAATCAACAAACAACAAGTGTTGGCGAGGTTGTGGAGAAAAAGGCACGCTTGGCACTGCTGGTGGGAATGCAGACTGGTGCAACCACTGTGGAGAACAGTATGGAGTTTCCTCAAAAAACTGAAAATGGAACTCCCATTTGACCCAGTAATCCCACTCCTAGGAATATATCCCAAGAAACTAGAAACACCAATCAGAAAGGATATATGCACCCCTATGTTCATAGCAGTACAATCTACAATAGCTAGAATCTGGAAACAGCCTAGGTGCCCATCAGCAGATGACTGGATCAAAAAACTATGGTACATCTACAAAATGGAATACTATACAGCCATAAAAAGAAGGAATTCTCATCATTTGCAGCAACATGGATAGAACTAGAGAACATCATGCTGAGTGAAATAAGCTAGTTAATGAAAGAGAAATACCACATGACCTCACGCATTTATGGATATTAAAGAACATTATAAACTGATGAACCAAAGGAAAGATATAAAAACAGTAAAGCAACAAGCAGACTGTCAAATTACAGCCGGGAGTGTAGAGAAATCTGGGGGAGATAAGAGATCAACTGAAGGACTTGTATACATGCATATAAGTACAACCAATGGACACAAAACTCTGGGGGGGGGGGGGGGTGCAATGTTAAAATATGTACACATAATAATTTAATAAAAAAAATTAAAAAAAAGAATTGCCCACATCTACAAACAACTTCCTTCACACTGTTATGAAGCTGAGAAGCTGGGGAACATTGTCTGTCAACTATGTTATAAAATTTAATACTACATTGCAGTGAAGTGCAAGGCTTTCCAAAGCTGCTTAATTGTGCTTATTTCCCTCTTTGAAGCCTTGTATAACACACATTTAAAGTTCTAGGCTCCTTTAAGTAAATGATAGAGGTTTCATACATTGTATAATGTGATCTTTACTCTTATTAAGTAGTTCCTGGATCTTAGATACATTTTTTTGCACTAACAACTGGCTTGGAGAATCTGGTTCACCTGTTCTATACGAGTTCTCATCTATTTACTGTTATTTTCTCTGAATTACTTATGTTTCATGTAGTTTCCTATATTAGGCCTCTTTTCCAAGTATAAGCATTGCCCACGTTTACAAACAACTTCCTACACCCTGTTATGAACCTGAGAACCTCGGAATATTGTATCTCCATTATGATATAGAGTTTAATGCTACACTGCAGTGAAATCTAAGGCTTTCCAAAGCTGCTTAAATGTACTTATTTCCCTATTTCCAGGATATTCTACACATTTACACTTCCAGGCCCTTTTAAGTAAAGAATAGAGGGTTCATACACTTTTAATGTGCTCTTTACTTTAATTAAGTATTTCCTGCATCTTAGATAACCTTTCTACAATAAGAAGTTACTTGGAAAGTGTTTTCTACCTGTTCGATGCGAGTTCTCATCTATTTACTGTTATTTTCTCTGAATCACTCTTGTTTTCTTGTAGTTTTCTATATTTGGACTTCTTGTCCAAGTATAAGCATTGCCCAAATGTCCAAACAACTTCCTACACTCTGTTATGAACATGAGAAACTCGGGAAGATTGTCTCTCCAGAACATTTTAAAGTTTAATGCTACATTGTCATGAAGTCTAAATCTTTCCCAAGCTGCTTAAATTTGCTTATTTCTCTATTTCAAGGCTATTCTTTCTTGTACAACACACATTTACAGTTCTAGGCTCCTTTAGTAAATAATAAAGGTTTCATAAATTGTTTAATGTGCTCTTAAGTTTAATTAAGGATTTCCTAGATATTAGATACCTTCTCTACACTAACAACTGACTTGGAGAAATCTTTTTCACCTGTTCTATACGAGTTATCATCTATTTACTGTTATTTTCAAATTACTCATGTTTTCTTGTAGTTTCCTATATTAGGTCTTCTTGTCCAAGTATAAGCATTGCCCACATCTACAAACAACTTCCTAGACACTGTTATGAAGCTGAGAAGCTCGGGAAAATTGTCTCTGAAGTATGTTTTAGAGTTTAATGCTACATTGCAGTAAAATGTAAGGCTTTCCAAAGCTGCTTAACTGTGCTTATTTCTCTATTTCAAGCCTGGTATAACACACATTTAAAGTTCTAGGCTCCTTTAAGTAAATAATAAATGATTCATACACTGGTTTTTTTTTGGTTTTTTTTTATATATATATAAGTTTTTATTGTTCATATTATTACAAATGTTCCTTCCCCCCCCCCCCCCCACCATTGCTCTCCTCCACCAGGTTTCCACCCCACCCTCTGCCTTTTCCCCACTCCCCATTGTCCTCATCCACAGGTGCACAGTTTATGTTCAGTCTCTTCCCACATCCCCCTCTCCCCTTTTCCCCAAGAATCGTCAGTTCACTCCCCTTCCATACCTCTGATTCTATTATATTCAACAGTTAATATTGTTCATCAGATTTTTTTTTTAATTTCCTGGGTTTTTAGATTCACTTGTTGATAGTTACGTATTTGTTGTTCATAATTTTTATCTTTATTTACTTTCTCTTCTGAAAGAACCCCCTTCAGCAATTCATATAATTCTGGTTTGGTGTTGATGAACTCGGTTAGCTTTTTTTTTTATTAGTGAAGCTCTTTATCTGACCTTCGATTCTGAGTGATAGCTTTGCTGGATAGATTATCTTTGGCTATAGGTTCTTACTATTCATCACCTTGAATATTTCTTGCCATTCCCGTCTGGCCTGCATGGTTTCTGTTGAGAAATCAGCTCTTTTATAGGTAACTACCTTCTTTGCTCTTGCTGCTTTTAATATTCTCTTTGTCTTTTGCTCTTGGAATTTTAATTATGATGTGTCTTGGTGTGGTCCTCTTTGGATTCCTTTTGTTTGGAGTTCTGTGCGCTTCCTGGACTTGTAAGTCTAATTCTTTCACCAGGTGGGGGAAGTTTTCTGTCACTATTTCCTTCAGTATGTTTTTGACATCTTGCTCTCTCTCATCTTCTGGGACCCCCATAATTCTGATGTTGGTTCGCTTGAAGTTGTCCCAGAGGTTTCTTACATTATCTTCAATTTTCTGGATTCTCTTGCCTTCTAGCTTCTGTGGAGGAGTGTCTTCTGGTTCTTTATGTTCCAAATCTTTGTCTTGATTCTTGCGATCTTCCATTCTGTTTTTAGGACTCTGTATAATATTTTTTATTTCATACAATGTATTCTTTATTTCTTGTTGATCCCTTATCATTTCTTGTTGACTCCTTATTAATTCTAGTTGATCTCTTTTCATATCCTCATAGGTCTTATCCATCTTTTCTAGGAAATTCTTGAAAAACCTTATAAGCGTAGATTTGAACTCTATATCCAGTCGCTTTTTGTCCTCCATTTCTTTCGTTTGTGTTCTATTTCGTTGTCGCATTTCGCAGTTACAGATAGGATGGGATTTCAGGGTGGAGCGGCCCTTGGCTTCCGTCAGCCCCACCTTATGCGGCTCCTGCCTCTCAGGGTCCTTCAGTACTCGCAGCAAAGCGCCTCTGAGAGATAGGAGCCCTCGATTTTCGCCTGCTGCCAAACAGTCTATGCTCTCCCCCACTGAGCCCGGTATTGGGATTCAGTTCAGTTGGAAGTGGAGTTGGAGGTGGCATTCAGAGCAGTCTGGAGCCCCACTCTCCTTCCAGACGGGGCAATCCCGCGGTCGCACTGTGCGCACCGCCTAGACCTCCTTTCGCCGCTTCCCTGGGTTTCCGCCTTACAGCCCAGCTCCCTATGGATGAGCCTGGGTCCCCGGGGTCTGGCCTAGAACTGGGGTTCAGAGCAGTCAGAACTGGGGCCCAACACAGTCGGAGTTTTATCTCCTTCCCGCTAGGGAACGCTAGCCAGGCACTCGGCCTCCCTCCTCTTTGGCTCTGTCCTATCCGCGCACACCACGTGTCTCTGTACCTTGGGCTTTTACAGCTCCTCCGCGCTTCCTTCTGGTTTTCTCCTTGCTTCTCGTTGTAGAATTTCCAGTCAGTCAACTTTCCTGTAGTTCTGGGTAATGTCCATTTTATATTTTAGTTGTATTTTATTGAAATTGTTGTGTGCTGCTGCAGCTAGGTGTTTACCTGGGTGCAGCCATCTTGGATCCTCCAAAAGTCATGATTCATACACTGTTTAATGTGATGTTTACTCTAATTAAGGATTTCCTGTATCTTCGATATCTTTCTAAACTAACAATTTACATGGAGAAGTGTTTTCTTTCTGTTCTATGCAAGTTCTCATCTATTTACTGTTATTTTCTCTCAGTTACTCATGTTTCCTTGTAGTTTCCTTCATTAGGCCTTCTTGTCCAACTATAAGCATTGCCCTCATAGAAAAACAGCTTCCTACACTCTGTTATGAAGCTAAGAAGCTCAGGAACATTGTCTCTCAATTATGTAATAGAGTTTAACGCTACATTGCTGTGAAGTCTAAAGCTTCCCAAAGCTGCTTAAATGTGCTTATTTCCCTATTTCCAGGATTTTATACACACATTTACAGTTATAGGCCCCTTTAAGTAAATAATGGAGATTTCATACACTCTTTATGTGCTCTAAAGTTTAATTAGAATTTCATGGATCTTAAATACCTTTTCCACACTAACAATGGACTTGGAGACATCTCTTTCATCTGCTCTATACAAGTTCTCATCTATTTACTGTTATTTTCTCTTTATTTCTCATGTTTTATTGTAGTTACTTATATGAGGCCTTCTTGTCTAAATATAAGCATTGCCCAAATGTACAAACAACTTCCTACACACTGTTATGAAGCTGAGAAGCTCTCGAACATTGTCTCTCAACTATATAATAGACTACATTGCCATGAAGTCTAAAGCCTTCCAAAGCTGCTGAAATGTGCTTATTTCTCCATTGCAAGGTATTCTGTTTGTATGACACACATTTACAGTTCTTGTTTCCTTTTAATAAATAATGGAGATTACATACTCTGTTTAATGTGCTCCTTACTCTAATTAAGGATTTCCTGCCTCTTAGATAACCTTTCTACACTAACATCTTACTTGGAGAAGTGTTTTCTACCTGTTTTATGTGAGTTCTCATCTATTTACTATTATTTTCTGTAATTACTCATGTTTTCTTGTAGTCTCCTATATCTGGCCTTCTTGTACAAGCATAAGCATTGCCAACATATAAGGATTTCCTGCATCTTCGATAACCTTTCTACACTAACAACTGATTTGGAGAAATCTGTTTCACTTGTTTTATATGAGTTGTCATCTACACTTTAATGGGCTCTTAAGCTTAATTATTGGTTTCCTGGACCTTAGATACCTTTTCTACACTAACAACTGAGTTGAAGATATCTGTTTCACCTGTTCTATACTAGTTCTCATCTATTTACTGTAATTTGCCCGTCTTGTCCTAGTATAAGCATTGCCCACATGTACAAAAAACTTCCTACACAATGTTATGAACATAAGATGCTCGGAAACATTGTCTCTCAACTCTCTCTTAGAGTTTAATGCTACATTGAAGTGAAGTATAAAGCCTTCCAAAGCTGTGAAAATGTGCTTATGGCTCTATTTTAAGGTATTCTGCCTTGTATGACACACATTTATAGTACTAGGCTCCTTTTAGTAAGTAATGGAAGTTTCATACACTGTTTAAAGTGCCCTTTACTCTAATTAAGGATTTCCTGCATCTTAGATAACCTTTATACACTAACATCTTACTTGGAGAAGTGTTTTCTACCTGTTCTATGTGAGTTGAAATCTATTTACTATTATTTTCTCTGAATTACTCATATTTTCTTTTAGTTTCATATATTAGGCCTTCTTGTCCTAGTATAAGCATTGCCTACTTTTACAAACAACTTCCTACACACTGTTATGAACCTGAGAAGCTCAGGAACATTGTCTCTCAACTATGTTTTAGAGTTTAATGCTACATTGTAGTGAAGTCTAAAGCTTTCCAAAGCTGCTTAATGTGCTTATTTCCCTATTTCCAGGACATTCTGCTTGTGTGACGTATGTTTACAGTTCTAGGCTCCTTTAAGTAAATAATAGAGTGTTCATGCACTGTTTAATGTGCTCTATACTCTAATTAAGGATTTCCTGAAATTTAGATACCTTTGAGACACTAACAACGTCTTGGAGAAATCTGTCTCACCTGTCATATATGAGTTCTCATCTATTTAATGTTATTTTCTCTGAATTAAGTAAATTTGATTAGTGTACTATATTAGGCCTTGTTTTCCAATTATACGCATTGCCCACATGTACAAACAACTTCTTCCTTACTGTTTTGAACCTGAGAAGCTCGGGAACATTGTCTCTCAAACTATGTTTTAGAGATTAATGCTATATTGCACTGAAGTCTAAAGCTTTCCAAACCTGCTTAAATGTGCTCATTCCCTATTTCCAGTATTTTCCTGCACACATTTACAATTCTAGGGCCCCTTTAAGTAAATAATAGAGGGTTAATATACTTTTATTATGCTCTTTACCCTAATCAAGTATTTCCTGCATCTTGGATAAGCTTTCTACACTAACACTTACTTGGAGTAATCTGTTTCAACCTGTTCTTTACAAGTGCTCATCTATCTACTGTATTTGCTCTGCATTACTCATGTTTTCTTGTAGTTTCCTATATTGGGGGCCTTCTTTAACAAAGTATAAGCATTGCCCACATGTACAAACAACTTCTTACATACTGTTATTAAGCTGAGAATCTCGGAATCTTGTCTATCAACTATGTTATAAAGTTAATGCTACATTGCAGTGAAGTATAAGGCTTTCTGAAGCTGCTTAACTGTGCTTATTTCTCTCTTTCAAGATTATATAACACACATTTAAAGTTCTAGGCTCTTTAAGTAAATAATAGAG